>NW_027459706.1:0-671967 GCF_050624435.1 Tenrec ecaudatus | reverse complement strand
AGTCCAAGTGCCCGCTAGGTAACCTATATAGTCCAAATGCCCGCTTGGGAACCTACATTGTCCAAGCGCACGCTAGTTAACCTAGATAGTCCAAGTGCCCGCTAGTTAACCTAGATAGTCCAAGTACCTGCTAGGTAACCTACATAGTGCAAGTGTCCGCTAGTTAACCTACATATTCCAAGTGCCCGCTAGTTAACATAGCTAGTCCAAGTGCCTGCTAGGGAACGTACATAGTCCAAGTGCCCGCTAGGTAACCTAGATAGTCCAAGTGAGCGCTAGGGTATGTACATAGTCCAAGTGACTGCTAGGAACCCTAGATAGTCCAAGAGCCCGCTAGTTAACCTACATAGTCCAAGGGCCCGCTAGTTAACCTACATAGTCCAAGGTCTGCTATTTAACCTAGATATTCCAAGTACCCTTTATGGAACCTAGACAGTCCAAGTGCCCTTTGGTTACCTACATAGTCCAAGTGCCCGTTCGTTAACCTATATACTCCAAGTGCCCGCAAGGTAACCTACATAGTCCAAGTGCCCGCTAGGTAACCTAGATAGTCCAAGTGCCCGCTAGTTAACCTAGATAGTCCAAGTGCCTGCTAGGTAACCTACATTGTCCAAGTTCCCGCTAAGTAACCTAGATAGTCCAAGTGCCCGTTACCTAACCTAGATTGTCCAAGTGCCCTCTGGGCAACATACATATTCCAAGTGCCCGTTCGATAACCTAGAAGTCCAAGTGCCCGCTATATAACCTAGACAGTCCAAGTGCCCGCTAGGTTACCTGCATAGTCCAAGTGCCCGTTCGTTAACCTAGATAGTACAAGTGCCCGTTAGGGAACCTATATAGTCCAAGTGCTATCTAGGTAACCTACATAGTCCAAGGACCCGCTAGTTAACCTAGATTGTCCAAGGGCTCTCTTGTTAACTTTGATACTCAAAGTGCCCGTTAGTTAACCTAGGTCGTCCAAGTGCCCGCCAGTTAACCTACATAGTCCAAGTGACTGCTAGGTAACCTACATAGTGCAAGTGTCTGCTAGGTAACCTACATAGTCCAAGTGCCCGCTAGTTAACATAGATAGTCCAAGTGCCCGCTAGGGAAGGTACATAGTCCAAGTGCCCGCTAGGTAACCTAGAAAATGCAAGTGTCCGCTAGTTAACCTACATAGTCCAAGTGCCTGCTAGGTAACCTAGATAGTCCAAGGGCCTGCTAGGTAACCTACATAGTCCAAGTGCCCGCTAGGTAACCTACATAGTGCAAGTGTCCGCTAGTTAACCTACGTAGTCAAAGTGCCCGCTGGTTAACCTAGATAGTCCAAGTGCCTGCTAGGTTACCTACATAGTGCAAGTGTCCGCTAGTTAACCTACATATTCCAAGTGCCCGCTAGTTAACATAGCTAATCCAAGTGCCCGCTAGTGAACGTACATAGTCCAAGTGCCCGCTAGGTAACCTAGATAGTCCAAGTGTGCGCTAGGGTATGTACATAGTCCAAGTGCCTGCTAGGAAGCCTAGATAGTCCAAGAGCCCGCTAGTTAACCTACATAGTCCAAGGTCTGCTAGTTAACCTAGATAGTCAAAGTGCCTGCTAGGTAACCTAGACAGTCCAAGTGCCCGTTAGGTTACCTACATAGTCCAAGTGCCCGTTCGTTAACCTAGATAGTCCAAGTGCCCGCTAGGTAACCTACATAGTCCAAGGGCCCGCTAGGTAACCTAGATAGTCCAAGTGCCTGCTAGGTAACCTAGATAGTCCAAGTGCCCGCTAGGTAACCTAGATAGTCCAAGTGCCCGCTAGTTAACCTAGATAGTCCAAGTGCCTGCTAGGTAACCTACATTGTCCAAGTTCCCGCTAGGTAACCTAGATAGTCCAAGTGCCCGTTACCTAACCTAGATTGTCCAAGTGCCCTCTAGGCAACATACATATTCCAAGTGCCCGTTCGTTAGCCTAGAAGTACAAGTGCCCGCTATGTAACCTAGACAGTCCAAGTGCCCGCTAGGTTACCTGCATAGTCCAAGTGCCCGTTCGTTAACCTAGATAGTCCAAGTGCCCACTAGGGAACATATATAGTCCAAGTGCTATCTAGGTAACCTAGATAGTCCAAGGGCTCGCTTGTTAACTTTGATACTCCAGGTGCCCGTTAGTTAACCTAGATCGTCCAAGTGCCCGCTAGTTAACCTACATAGTCCAAGTGCTCGCTAGGTAACCTATATAGTGCAAGTGTCTGCTAGGTAACCTACATAGTCCAAGTGCCCGCTAGTTAACATCGATAGTCCAAATGCCCGCTAGTTAACCTACATAGTCCAAGTGCCTGCTAGGTAACCTAGATAGTCCAAGGGCCTGCTAGTTAACCTACATAGTCCAATTGCCCGCTAGGTAACCTACATCGTGCAAGTGTCCGATAGTTAACCTACATTGTCAAAGTGCCCGCTAGTTAACCTAGATAGTCCAAGTGCCCGCTAGGTAACCTACATAGTGCAAGTGTCCGCTAGTTAACCTAGATCGTCCAATTGTCCGCTAGTTAACCTACAAAGTCCAAGTTCACGCTAGGTAACCTAGATAGTCCAAGTGCCCGTTCGGTAACCTAGATAGTCCAAGTGCCCTTTAGGGAATCTAGATAGTCCAAGTGCCCACTAGGTAACCTACATAGTCCAATTGCCCGCTCTGGAACATACATAGTCCAAGTGCCCGCTAGTTAACCTAGATAGTCCAAGTGCCCGCTAGGTAACCTATATAGTCCAAATGCCCGCTTGGGAACCTACATTGTCCAAGCGCACGCTAGTTAACCTAGATAGTCCAAGTGCCCGCTAGTTAACCTAGATAGTCCAAGTACCTGCTAGGTAACCTACATAGTGCAAGTGTCCGCTAGTTAACCTACATATTCCAAGTGCCCGCTAGTTAACATAGCTAGTCCAAGTGCCTGCTAGGGAACGTACATAGTCCAAGTGCCCGCTAGGTAACCTAGATAGTCCAAGTGAGCGCTAGGGTATGTACATAGTCCAAGTGACTGCTAGGAACCCTAGATAGTCCAAGAGCCCGATAGTTAACCTACATAGTCCAAGGGCCCGCTAGTTAACCTACATAGTCCAAGGTCTGCTATTTAACCTAGATATTCCAAGTACCCTTTATGGAACCTAGACAGTCCAAGTGCCCTTTGGTTACCTACATAGTCCAAGTGCCCGTTCGTTAACCTATATACTCCAAGTGCCCGCAAGGTAACCTAGATAGTCCAAGTGCCCGCTAGGTAACCTAGATAGTCCAAGTGCCTGCTAGGTAACCTACATTGTCCAAGTTCCCGCTAAGTAACCTAGATAGTCCAAGTGCCCGTTACCTAACCTAGATTGTCCAAGTGCCCTCTGGGCAACATACATATTCCAAGTGCCCGTTCGATAACCTAGAAGTCCAAGTGCCCGCTATATAACCTAGACAGTCCAAGTGCCCGCTAGGTTACCTGCATAGTCCAAGTGCCCGTTCGTTAACCTAGATAGTACAAGTGCCCGTTAGGGAACCTATATAGTCCAAGTGCTATCTAGGTAACCTAGATAGTCCAAGGACCCGCTAGTTAACCTAGATTGTCCAAGGGCTCTCTTGTTAACTTTGATACTCAAAGTGCCCGTTAGTTAACCTAGATCGTCCAAGTGCCCGCCAGTTAACCTACATAGTCCAAGTGACTGCTAGGTAACCTACATAGTGCAAGTGTCTGCTAGGTAACCTACATAGTCCAAGTGCCCGCTAATTAACATAGATAGTCCAAGTGCCCGCTAGGGAAGGTACATAGTCCAAGTGCCCGCTAGGTAACCTAGAAAATGCAAGTGTCCCCTAGTTAACCTACATAGTCCAAGTGCCTGCTAGGTAACCTAGATAGTCCAAGGGCCTGCTAGGTAACCTACATAGTCCAAGTGCCCGCTAGGTAACCTACATAGTGCAAGTGTCCGCTAGTTAACCTACGTAGTCAAAGTGCCCGCTAGTTAACCTAGATAGTCCAAGTGCCTGCTAGGTTACCTACATAGTGCAAGTGTCCGCTAGTTAACCTACATATTCCAAGTGCCCGCTAGTTAACATAGCTAATCCAAGTGCCCGCTAGTGAACGTACATAGTCCAAGTGCCCGCTAGGTTACCTACATAGTCCAAGTGCCCGTTCGTTAACCTAGATAGTCCAAGTGCCCGCTAGGTAACCTACATAGTCCAAGGGCCCGCTAGGTAACCTAGATAGTCCAAGTGCCTGCTAGGTAACCTAGATAGTCCAAGTGCCCGCTAGGTAACATAGATAGTCCAAGTGCCCGCTAGTTAACCTAGATAGTCCAAGTGCCTGCTATGTAACCTACATTGTCCAAGTTCCCGCTAGGTAACCTAGATAGTCCAAGTGAGCGCTAGGGTATGTACATAGTCCAAGTGACTGCTAGGAACCCTAGATAGTCCAAGAGCCCGATAGTTAACCTACATAGTCCAAGGGCCCGCTAGTTAACCTACATAGTCCAAGGTCTGCTATTTAACCTAGATATTCCAAGTACCCTTTATGGAACCTAGACAGTCCAAGTGCCCTTTGGTTACCTACATAGTCCAAGTGCCCGTTCGTTAACCTATATACTCCAAGTGCCCGCAAGGTAACCTAGATAGTCCAAGTGCCCGCTAGGTAACCTAGATAGTCCAAGTGCCCGCTAGTTAACCTAGATAGTCCAAGTGCCTGCTAGGTAACCTACATTGTCCAAGTTCCCGCTAAGTAACCTAGATAGTCCAAGTGCCCGTTACCTAACCTAGATTGTCCAAGTGCCCTCTGGGCAACATACATATTCCAAGTGCCCGTTCGTTAACCTAGAAGTCCAAGTGCCCGCTATATAACCTAGACAGTCCAAGTGCCCGCTAGGTTACCTGCATAGTCCAAGTGCCCGTTCGTTAACCTAGATAGTACAAGTGCCCGTTAGGGAACCTACATAGTCCAAGTGCTATCTAGGTAACCTAGATAGTCCAAGGACCCGCTAGTTAACCTAGATTGTCCAAGGGCTCTCTTGTTAACTTTGATACTCAAAGTGCCCGTTAGTTAACCTAGATCGTCCAAGTGCCCGCCAGTTAACCTACATAGTCCAAGTGCCCGCAAGGTAACCTACATAGTCCAAGTGCCCGCTAGGTAACCTAGATAGTCCAAGTGCCCGCTAGTTAACCTAGATAGTCCAAGTGCCTGCTAGGTAACCTACATTGTCCAAGTTCCCGCTAAGTAACCTAGATAGTCCAAGTGCCCGTTACCTAACCTAGATTGTCCAAGTGCCCTCTGGGCAACATACATATTCCAAGTGCCCGTTCGTTAACCTAGAAGTCCAAGTGCCCGCTATATAACCTAGACAGTCCAAGTGCCCGCTAGGTTACCTGCATAGTCCAAGTGCCCGTTCGTTAACCTAGATAGTACAAGTGCCCGTTAGGGAACCTACATAGTCCAAGTGCTATCTAGGTAACCTAGATAGTCCAAGGACCCGCTAGTTAACCTAGATTGTCCAAGGGCTCTCTTGTTAACTTTGATACTCAAAGTGCCCGTTAGTTAACCTAGATCGTCCAAGTGCCCGCCAGTTAACCTACATAGTCCAAGTGACTGCTAGGTAACCTACATAGTGCAAGTGTCTGCTAGGTAACCTACATAGTCCAAGTGCCCGCTAGTTAACATAGATAGTCCAAGTGCCCGCTAGGGAAGGTACATAGTCCAAGTGCCCGCTAGGTAACCTAGAAAATGCAAGTGTCCCCTAGTTAACCTACATAGTCCAAGTGCCTGCTAGGTAACCTAGATAGTCCAAGGGCCTGCCAGGTAACCTACATAGTCCAAGTGCCCGCTAGGTAACCTACATAGTGCAAGTGTCCGCTAGTTAACCTACATATTCCAAGTGCCCGCTAGTTAACATAGCTAATCCAAGTGCCCGCTAGTGAACGTACATAGTCCAAGTGCCCGCTAGGTAACCTAGATAGTCCAAGTGCGCGCTAGGGTATGTACATAGTCCAAGTGCCTGCTAGGAAGCCTAGATAGTCCAAGAGCCCGCTAGTTAACCTACATAGTCCAAGGTCTGCTAGTTAACCTAGAGAGTCAAAGTGCCTGCTAGGTAACCTAGACAGTCCAAGTGCCCGTTAGGTTACCTACATAGTCCAAGTGCCCGTTCGTTAACCTAGATAGTCCAAGTGCCCGCTAGGTAACCTACATAGTCCAAGGGCCCGCTAGGTAACCTAGATAGTCCAAGTGCCCGCTAGGTAACCTAGATGGTCCAAGTGCCCGCTAGTTAACCTAGATAGTCCAAGTGCCTGCTAGGTAACCTACATTGTCCAAGTTCCCGCTAAGTAACCTAGATAGTCCTAGTGCCCGTTACCTAACCTAGATTGTCCAAGTGCCCTCTGGGCAACATACACATTCCAAGTGCCCGTTCGTTAACCTAGAAGTCCAAGTGCCCGCTATATAACCTAGACAGTCCAAGTGCCCGCTAGGTTACCTGCATAGTCCAAGTGCCCGTTCGTTAACCTAGATAGTCCAAGTGCCCGCTAGGGAACCTATATAGTCCAAGTGCTATCTAGGTAACCTAGATAGTCCAAGGGCCCGCTAGTTAACCTAGATAGTCCAAGGGCTCGCTTGTTAACTTTGATACTCAAAGTGCCCGTTAGTTAACCTAGATCGTCCAAGTGCCCGCCAGTTAACCTACATAGTCCAAGTGACTGCTAGGTAACCTACATAGTGCAAGTGTCTGCTAGGTAACCTACATAGTCCAAGTGCCCGCTAGTTAACATAGATAGTCCAAGTGCCCGCTAGGGAAGGTACAGAGTCCAAGTGCCCGCTAGGTAACCTAGAAAATGCAAGTGTCCGCTAGTTAACCTAGATAGTCCAAGTGCCCGCTAGTTAACCTACATAGTCCAAGTGCCCGCTAGGTAACATATAGTGGAAGTGTCTGCTAGGTAACCTACATAGTCCAAGTGCCCGCTAGTTAACATAGATAGTCCAAGTGCCCGCTAGTTAACCTACATAGTCCAAGTGCCTGCTAGGTAACCTAGATAGTCCAAGGGCCTGCTAGTTAACCTACATAGTCCAATTGCCCGCTAGGTAACCTACATCGTGCAAGTGTCCGCTAGTTAACCTACATAGTCAAAGTGCCCGCTAGTTAACCTAGATAGTCCAAGTGCCCGCTAGGTAACCTACATAGTGCAAGTGTCCGCTAGTTAACCTAGATCGTCCAATTGTCCGCTAGTGAACCTACAAAGTCCAAGTTCACGCTAGGTAACCTAGATAGTCCAAGTGCCCGTTCGGTAACCTAGATAGTCCAAGTGCCCTTTAGGGAATCTAGATAGGCCAAGTGCCCACTAGGTAACCTACATAGTCCAATTGCCCGCTCTGGAACATACATAGTCCAAGTGCCCGCTAGTTAACCTAGATAGTCCAAGTGCCCGCTAGGTAACCTATATAGTCCAAATGCCCACTTGGGAACCTACATTGTCCAAGCGCACGCTAGTTAACCTAGATAGTCCAAGTGCCCGCTAGTTAACCTAGATAGTCCAAGTACCTGCTAGGTAACCTACATAGTGCAAGTGTCCGCTAATTAACCTACATATTCCAAGTGCCCGCTAGTTAACATAGCTAGTCCAAGTGCCTGCTAGGGAACGTACATAGTCCAAGTGCCCGCTAGGTAACCTAGATAGTCCAAGTGAGCGCTAGGGTATGTACATAGTCCAAGTGACTGCTAGGAACCCTAGATAGTCCAAGAGCCCGCTAGTTAACCTACATAGTCCAAGGGCCCGCTAGTTAACCTACATAGTCCAAGGTCTGCTATTTAACCTAGATATTCCAAGTACCCTTTATGGAACCTAGACAGTCCAAGTGCCCTTTGGTTACCTACATAGTCCAAGTGCCCGTTCGTTAACCTATATACTCCAAGTGCCCGCAAGGTAACCTACATAGTCCAAGTGCCCGCTAGGTAACCTAGATAGTCCAAGTGCCTGCTAGGTAACCTACATTGTCCAAGTTCCCGCTAAGTAACCTAGATAGTCCAAGTGCCCGTTACCTAAACTAGATTGTCCAAGTGCCCTCTGGGCAACATACATATTCCAAGTGCCCGTTCGTTAACCTAGAAGTCCAAGTGCCCGCTATATAACCTAGACAGTCCAAGTGCCCGCTAGGTTACCTGCATAGTCCAAGTGCCCGTTCGTTAACCTAGATAGTACAAGTGCCCGTTAGGGAACCTATATAGTCCAAGTGCTATCTAGGTAACCTAGATAGTCCAAGGACCCGCTAGTTAACCTAGATTGTCCAAGGGCTCTCTTGTTAACTTTGATACTCAAAGTGCCCGTTAGTTAACTTAGATCGTCCAAGTGCCCGCCAGTTAACCTACATAGTCCAAGTGACCGCTAGGTAACCTACATAGTGCAAGTGTCCGCTAGTTAACCTACATATTCCAAGTGCCCGCTAGTTAACATAGCTAATCCAAGTGCCCGCTAGTGAACGTACATAGTCCAAGTGCCCGCTAGGTAACCTAGATAGTCCAAGTGCGCGCTAGGGTATGTACATAGTCCAAGTGCCTGCTAGGAAGCCTAGATAGTCCAAGAGCCCGCTAGTTAACCTACATAGTCCAAGGTCTGCTAGTTAACCTAGATAGTCAAAGTGCCTGCTAGGTAACCTAGACAGTCCAAGTGCCCGTTAGGTTACCTACATAGTCCAAGTGCCCGTTCGTTAACCTAGATAGTCCAAGTGCCCGCTAGGTAACCTACATAGTCCAAGGGCCCGCTAGGTAACCTAGATAGTCCAAGTGCCTGCTAGGTAACCTAGATAGTCCAAGTGCCCGCTAGGTAACATAGATAGTCTAAGTGCCCGCTAGTTAACCTAGATAGTCCAAGTGCCTGCTATGTAACCTACATTGTCCAAGTTCCCGCTAGGTAACCTAGATAGTCCAAGTGCCCGTTACCTAACCTAGATTGTCCAAGTGCCCTCTAGGCAACATACATATTCCAAGTGCCCGTTCGTTAGCCTAGAAGTCCAAGTGCCCGCTATGTAACCTAGACAGTCCAAGTGCCCGCTAGGTTACCTGCATAGTCCAAGTGCCCGTTCGTTAACCTAGATAGTCCAAGTGCCCACTAGGGAACATATATAGTCCAAGTGCTATCTAGGTAACCTAGATAGTCCAAGGGCCCGCTAGTTAACCTAGATAGTCCAAGGGCTCGCTTGTTAACTTTAATACTCCAAGTGCCCGTTAGTTAACCAAGATCGTCCAAGTGCCCGCTAGTTAACCTACATAGTCCAAGTGCCCGCTAGGTAACCTATATAGTGCAAGTGTCTGCTAGGTAACCTACATAGTCCAAGTGCCCGCTAGTTAACATAGATAGTCCAAGTGCCCGCTAGTTAACCTACATAGTCCAAGTGCCTGCTAGGTAACCTAGATAGTCCAAGGGCCTGCTAGTTAACCTACATAGTCCAATTGCCCGCTAGGTAACCTACATAGTGCAAGTGTCCGCTAGTTAACCTACATAGTCAACGTGCCCGCTAGTTAACCTAGATAGTCCAAGTGCCCGCTAGGTAACCTACATAGTGCAAGTGTCCGCTAGTTAACCTAGATCGTCCAATTGTCCGCTAGTTAACCTACAAAATCCAAGTTCACGCTAGGTAACCTAGATAGTCCAAGTGCCCGTTCGGTAACCTAGATAGTCCAAGTGCCCTTTAGGGAATCTAGATAGTCCAAGTGCCCACTAGGTAACCTACATAGTCCAATTGCCCGCTCTGGAACATACATAGTCCAAGTGCCCGCTAGTTAACCTAGATAGTCCAAGTGCCCGCTAGGTAACCTATATAGTCCAAATGCCCGCTTGGGAACCTACATTGTCCAAGCGCACGCTAGTTAACCTAGATAGTCCAAGTGCCCGCTAGTTAACCTAGATAGTCCAAGTACCTGCTAGGTAACCTACATAGTGCAAGTGTCCGCTAGTTAACCTACATATTCCAAGTGCCCGCTAGTTAACATAGCTAGTCCAAGTGCCTGCTAGGGAACGTACATAGTCCAAGTGCCCGCTAGGTAACCTAGATAGTCCAAGTGAGCGCTAGGGTATGTACATAGTCCAAGTGACTGCTAGGAACCCTAGATAGTCCAAGAGCCCGCTAGTTAACCTACATAGTCCAAGGGCCCGCTAGTTAACCTACATAGTCCAAGGTCTGCTATTTAACCTAGATATTCCAAGTACCCTTTATGGAACCTAGACAGTCCAAGTGCCCTTTGGTTACCTACATAGTCCAAGTGCCCGTTCGTTAACCTATATAGTCCAAGTGCCCGCAAGGTAACCTACATAGTCCAAGTGCCCGCTAGGTAACCTAGGTAGTCCAAGTGCCCGCTAGTTAACCTAGATAGTCCAAGTGCCCTCTGGGCAACATACATATTCCAAGTGCCCGTTCGTTAACCTAGAAGTCCAAGTGCCCGCTATATAACCTAGACAGTCCAAGTGCCCGCTAGGTTACCTGCATAGTCCAAGTGCCCGTTCGTTAACCTAGATAGTACAAGTGCCCGTTAGGGAACCTATATAGTCCAAGTGCTATCTAGGTAACCTAGATAGTCCAAGGACCCGCTAGTTAACCTAGATTGTCCAAGGGCTCTCTTGTTAACTTTGATACTCAAAGTGCCCGTTAGTTAACCTAGATCGTCCAAGTGCCCGCCAGTTAACCTACATAGTCCAAGTGACTGCTAGGTAACCTACATAGTGCAAGTGTCTGCTAGGTAACCTACATAGTCCAAGTGCCCGCTAGTTAACATAGATAGTCCAAGTGCCCGCTAGGGAAGGTACAGAGTCCAAGTGCCCGCTAGGTAACCTAGAAAATGCAAGTGTCCGCTAGTTAACCTAGATAGTCCAAGTGCCCGCTAGTTAACCTACATAGTCCAAGTGCCCGCTAGGTAACATATAGTGGAAGTGTCTGCTAGGTAACCTACATAGTCCAAGTGCCCGCTAGTTAACATAGATAGTCCAAGTGCCCGCTAGTTAACCTACATAGTCCAAGTGCCTGCTAGGTAACCTAGATAGTCCAAGGGCCTGCTAGTTAACCTACATAGTCCAATTGCCCGCTAGGTAACCTACATCGTGCAAGTGTCCGCTAGTTAACCTACATAGTCAAAGTGCCCGCTAGTTAACCTAGATAGTCCAAGTGCCCGCTAGGTAACCTACATAGTGCAAGTGTCCGCTAGTTAACCTAGATCGTCCAATTGTCCGCTAGTGAACCTACAAAGTCCAAGTTCACGCTAGGTAACCTAGATAGTCCAAGTGCCCGTTCGGTAACCTAGATAGTCCAAGTGCCCTTTAGGGAATCTAGATAGGCCAAGTGCCCACTAGGTAACCTACATAGTCCAATTGCCCGCTCTGGAACATACATAGTCCAAGTGCCCGCTAGTTAACCTAGATAGTCCAAGTGCCCGCTAGGTAACCTATATAGTCCAAATGCCCACTTGGGAACCTACATTGTCCAAGCGCACGCTAGTTAACCTAGATAGTCCAAGTGCCCGCTAGTTAACCTAGATAGTCCAAGTACCTGCTAGGTAACCTACATAGTGCAAGTGTCCGCTAATTAACCTACATATTCCAAGTGCCCGCTAGTTAACATAGCTAGTCCAAGTGCCTGCTAGGGAACGTACATAGTCCAAGTGCCCGCTAGGTAACCTAGATAGTCCAAGTGAGCGCTAGGGTATGTACATAGTCCAAGTGACTGCTAGGAACCCTAGATAGTCCAAGAGCCCGCTAGTTAACCTACATAGTCCAAGGGCCCGCTAGTTAACCTACATAGTCCAAGGTCTGCTATTTAACCTAGATATTCCAAGTACCCTTTATGGAACCTAGACAGTCCAAGTGCCCTTTGGTTACCTACATAGTCCAAGTGCCCGTTCGTTAACCTATATACTCCAAGTGCCCGCAAGGTAACCTACATAGTCCAAGTGCCCGCTAGGTAACCTAGATAGTCCAAGTGCCTGCTAGGTAACCTACATTGTCCAAGTTCCCGCTAAGTAACCTAGATAGTCCAAGTGCCCGTTACCTAAACTAGATTGTCCAAGTGCCCTCTGGGCAACATACATATTCCAAGTGCCCGTTCGTTAACCTAGAAGTCCAAGTGCCCGCTATATAACCTAGACAGTCCAAGTGCCCGCTAGGTTACCTGCATAGTCCAAGTGCCCGTTCGTTAACCTAGATAGTACAAGTGCCCGTTAGGGAACCTATATAGTCCAAGTGCTATCTAGGTAACCTAGATAGTCCAAGGACCCGCTAGTTAACCTAGATTGTCCAAGGGCTCTCTTGTTAACTTTGATACTCAAAGTGCCCGTTAGTTAACTTAGATCGTCCAAGTGCCCGCCAGTTAACCTACATAGTCCAAGTGACCGCTAGGTAACCTACATAGTGCAAGTGTCCGCTAGTTAACCTACATATTCCAAGTGCCCGCTAGTTAACATAGCTAATCCAAGTGCCCGCTAGTGAACGTACATAGTCCAAGTGCCCGCTAGGTAACCTAGATAGTCCAAGTGCGCGCTAGGGTATGTACATAGTCCAAGTGCCTGCTAGGAAGCCTAGATAGTCCAAGAGCCCGCTAGTTAACCTACATAGTCCAAGGTCTGCTAGTTAACCTAGATAGTCAAAGTGCCTGCTAGGTAACCTAGACAGTCCAAGTGCCCGTTAGGTTACCTACATAGTCCAAGTGCCCGTTCGTTAACCTAGATAGTCCAAGTGCCCGCTAGGTAACCTACATAGTCCAAGGGCCCGCTAGGTAACCTAGATAGTCCAAGTGCCTGCTAGGTAACCTAGATAGTCCAAGTGCCCGCTAGGTAACATAGATAGTCCAAGTGCCCGCTAGTTAACCTAGATAGTCCAAGTGCCTGCTATGTAACCTACATTGTCCAAGTTCCCGCTAGGTAACCTAGATAGTCCAAGTGCCCGTTACCTAACCTAGATTGTCCAAGTGCCCTCTAGGCAACATACATATTCCAAGTGCCCGTTCGTTAGCCTAGAAGTCCAAGTGCCCGCTATGTAACCTAGACAGTCCAAGTGCCCGCTAGGTTACCTGCATAGTCCAAGTGCCCGTTCGTTAACCTAGATAGTCCAAGTGCCCACTAGGGAACATATATAGTCCAAGTGCTATCTAGGTAACCTAGATAGTCCAAGGGCCCGCTAGTTAACCTAGATAGTTCAAGGGCTCGCTTGTTAACTTTAATACTCCAAGTGCCCGTTAGTTAACCAAGATCGTCCAAGTGCCCGCTAGTTAACCTACATAGTCCAAGTGCCCGCTAGGTAACCTAGATAGTGCAAGTGTCTGCTAGGTAACCTACATAGTCCAAGTGCCCGCTAGTTAACATAGATAGTCCAAGTGCCCGCTAGTTAACCTACATAGTCCAAGTGCCTGCTAGGTAACCTAGATAGTCCAAGGGCCTGCTAGTTAACCTACATAGTCCAATTGCCCGCTAGGTAACCTACATAGTGCAAGTGTCCGCTAGTTAACCTACATAGTCAACGTGCCCGCTAGTTAACCTAGATAGTCCAAGTGCCCGCTAGGTAACCTACATAGTGCAAGTGTCCGCTAGTTAACCTAGATCGTCCAATTGTCCGCTAGTTAACCTACAAAATCCAAGTTCACGCTAGGTAACCTAGATAGTCCAAGTGCCCGTTCGGTAACCTAGATAGTCCAAGTGCCCTTTAGGGAATCTAGATAGGTCAAGTGCCCACTAGGTAACCTACATAGTCCAATTGCCCGCTCTGGAACATACATAGTCCAAGTGCCCGCTAGTTAACCTAGATAGTCCAAGTGCCCGCTAGGTAACCTATATAGTCCAAATGCCCGCTTGGGAACCTACATTGTCCAAGCGCACGCTAGTTAACCTAGATAGTCCAAGTGCCCGCTAGTTAACATAGATAGTCCAAGTACCTGCTAGGTAACCTACATAGTGCAAGTGTCCGCTAGTTAACCTACATATTCCAAGTGCCCGCTAGTTAACATAGCTAGTCCAAGTGCCTGCTAGGGAACGTACATAGTCCAAGTGCCCGCTAGGTAACCTAGATAGTCCAAGTGAGCGCTAGGGTATGTACATAGTCCAAGTGACTGCTAGGAACCCTAGATAGTCCAAGAGCCCGCTAGTTAACCTACATAATCCAAGGGCCCGCTAGTTAACCTACATAGTCCAAGGTCTGCTATTTAACCTAGATATTCCAAGTACCCTTTATGGAACCTAGACAGTCCAAGTGCCCTTTTGTTACCTACATAGTCCAAGTGCCCGTTCGTTAACCTATATAGTCCAAGTGCCCGCAAGGTAACCTACATAGTCCAAGTGCCCGCTAGGTAACCTAGGTAGTCCAAGTGCCCGCTAGTTAACCTAGATAGTCCAAGTGCCCTCTGGGCAACATACATATTCCAAGTGCCCGTTCGTTAACCTAGAAGTCCAAGTGCCCGCTATATAACCTAGACAGTCCAAGTGCCCGCTAGGTTACCTGCATAGTCCAAGTGCCCGTTCGTTAACCTAGATAGTACAAGTGCCCCTTAGGGAACCTATATAGTCCAAGTGCTATCTAGGTAACCTAGATAGTCCAAGGACCCGCTAGTTAACCTAGATTGTCCAAGGGCTCTCTTGTTAACTTTGATACTCAAAGTGCCCGTTAGTTAACCTAGATCGTCCAAGTGCCCGCCAGTTAACCTACATAGTCCAAGTGACTGCTAGGTAACCTACATAGTGCAAGTGTCTGCTAGGTAACCTACATAGTCCAAGTGCCCGCTAGTTAACATAGATAGTCCAAGTGCCCGCTAGGGAAGGTACAGAGTCCAAGTGCCCGCTAGGTAACCTAGAAAATGCAAGTGTCCGCTAGTTAACCTAGATAGTCCAAGTGCCCGCTAGTTAACCTACATAGTCCAAGTGCCCGCTAGGTAACATATAGTGGAAGTGTCTGCTAGGTAACCTACATAGTCCAAGTGCCCGCTAGTTAACATAGATAGTCCAAGTGCCCGCTAGTTAACCTACATAGTCCAAGTGCCTGCTAGGTAACCTAGATAGTCCAAGGGCCTGCTAGTTAACCTACATAGTCCAATTGCCCGCTAGGTAACCTACATCGTGCAAGTGTCCGCTAGTTAACCTACATAGTCAAAGTGCCCGCTAGTTAACCTAGATAGTCCAAGTGCCCGCTAGGTAACCTACATAGTGCAAGTGTCCGCTAGTTAACCTAGATCGTCCAATTGTCCGCTAGTGAACCTACAAAGTCCAAGTTCACGCTAGGTAACCTAGATAGTCCAAGTGCCCGTTCGGTAACCTAGATAGTCCAAGTGCCCTTTAGGGAATCTAGATAGGCCAAGTGCCCACTAGGTAACCTACATAGTCCAATTGCCCGCTCTGGAACATACATAGTCCAAGTGCCCGCTAGTTAACCTAGATAGTCCAAGTGCCCGCTAGGTAACCTATATAGTCCAAATGCCCACTTGGGAACCTACATTGTCCAAGCGCACGCTAGTTAACCTAGATAGTCCAAGTGCCCGCTAGTTAACCTAGATAGTCCAAGTACCTGCTAGGTAACCTACATAGTGCAAGTGTCCGCTAATTAACCTACATATTCCAAGTGCCCGCTAGTTAACATAGCTAGTCCAAGTGCCTGCTAGGGAACGTACATAGTCCAAGTGCCCGCTAGGTAACCTAGATAGTCCAAGTGAGCGCTAGGGTATGTACATAGTCCAAGTGACTGCTAGGAACCCTAGATAGTCCAAGAGCCCGCTAGTTAACCTACATAGTCCAAGGGCCCGCTAGTTAACCTACATAGTCCAAGGTCTGCTATTTAACCTAGATATTCCAAGTACCCTTTATGGAACCTAGACAGTCCAAGTGCCCTTTGGTTACCTACATAGTCCAAGTGCCCGTTCGTTAACCTATATACTCCAAGTGCCCGCAAGGTAACCTACATAGTCCAAGTGCCCGCTAGGTAACATAGATAGTCCAAGTGCCTGCTAGGTAACCTACATTGTCCAAGTTCCCGCTAAGTAACCTAGATAGTCCAAGTGCCCGTTACCTAAACTAGATTGTCCAAGTGCCCTCTGGGCAACATACATATTCCAAGTGCCCGTTCGTTAACCTAGAAGTCCAAGTGCCCGCTATATAACCTAGACAGTCCAAGTGCCCGCTAGGTTACCTGCATAGTCCAAGTGCCCGTTCGTTAACCTAGATAGTACAAGTGCCCCTTAGGGAACCTATATAGTCCAAGTGCTATCTAGGTAACCTAGATAGTCCAAGGACCCGCTAGTTAACCTAGATTGTCCAAGGGCTCTCTTGTTAACTTTGATACTCAAAGTGCCCGTTAGTTAACCTAGATCGTCCAAGTGCCCGCCAGTTAACCTACATAGTCCAAGTGACTGCTAGGTAACCTACATAGTGCAAGTGTCTGCTAGGTAACCTACATAGTCCAAGTGCCCGCTAGTTAACATAGATAGTCCAAGTGCCCGCTAGGGAAGGTACAGAGTCCAAGTGCCCGCTAGGTAACCTAGAAAATGCAAGTGTCCGCTAGTTAACCTAGATAGTCCAAGTGCCCGCTAGTTAACCTACATAGTCCAAGTGCCCGCTAGGTAACATATAGTGGAAGTGTCTGCTAGGTAACCTACATAGTCCAAGTGCCCGCTAGTTAACATAGATAGTCCAAGTGCCCGCTAGTTAACCTACATAGTCCAAGTGCCTGCTAGGTAACCTAGATAGTCCAAGGGCCTGCTAGTTAACCTACATAGTCCAATTGCCCGCTAGGTAACCTACATCGTGCAAGTGTCCGCTAGTTAACCTACATAGTCAAAGTGCCCGCTAGTTAACCTAGATAGTCCAAGTGCCCGCTAGGTAACCTACATAGTGCAAGTGTCCGCTAGTTAACCTAGATCGTCCAATTGTCCGCTAGTGAACCTACAAAGTCCAAGTTCACGCTAGGTAACCTAGATAGTCCAAGTGCCCGTTCGGTAACCTAGATAGTCCAAGTGCCCTTTAGGGAATCTAGATAGGCCAAGTGCCCACTAGGTAACCTACATAGTCCAATTGCCCGCTCTGGAACATACATAGTCCAAGTGCCCGCTAGTTAACCTAGATAGTCCAAGTGCCCGCTAGGTAACCTATATAGTCCAAATGCCCACTTGGGAACCTACATTGTCCAAGCGCACGCTAGTTAACCTAGATAGTCCAAGTGCCCGCTAGTTAACCTAGATAGTCCAAGTACCTGCTAGGTAACCTACATAGTGCAAGTGTCCGCTAATTAACCTACATATTCCAAGTGCCCGCTAGTTAACATAGCTAGTCCAAGTGCCTGCTAGGGAACGTACATAGTCCAAGTGCCCGCTAGGTAACCTAGATAGTCCAAGTGAGCGCTAGGGTATGTACATAGTCCAAGTGACTGCTAGGAACCCTAGATAGTCCAAGAGCCCGCTAGTTAACCTACATAGTCCAAGGGCCCGCTAGTTAACCTACATAGTCCAAGGTCTGCTATTTAACCTAGATATTCCAAGTACCCTTTATGGAACCTAGACAGTCCAAGTGCCCTTTGGTTACCTACATAGTCCAAGTGCCCGTTCGTTAACCTATATACTCCAAGTGCCCGCAAGGTAACCTACATAGTCCAAGTGCCCGCTAGGTAACATAGATAGTCCAAGTGCCTGCTAGGTAACCTACATTGTCCAAGTTCCCGCTAAGTAACCTAGATAGTCCAAGTGCCCGTTACCTAAACTAGATTGTCCAAGTGCCCTCTGGGCAACATACATATTCCAAGTGCCCGTTCGTTAACCTAGAAGTCCAAGTGCCCGCTATATAACCTAGACAGTCCAAGTGCCCGCTAGGTTACCTGCATAGTCCAAGTGCCCGTTCGTTAACCTAGATAGTACAAGTGCCCGTTAGGGAACCTATATAGTCCAAGTGCTATCTAGGTAACCTAGATAGTCCAAGGACCCGCTAGTTAACCTAGATTGTCCAAGGGCTCTCTTGTTAACTTTGATACTCAAAGTGCCCGTTAGTTAACTTAGATCGTCCAAGTGCCCGCCAGTTAACCTACATAGTCCAAGTGACCGCTAGGTAACCTACATAGTGCAAGTGTCTGCTAGGTAACCTACATAGTCCAAGTGCCCGCTAGTTAACATAGATGGTCCAAGTGCCCGCTAGGGAAGGTACATAGTCCAAGTGCCCGCTAGGTAACCTAGAAAATGCAAGTGTCCGCTAGTTAACCTACATAGTCGAAGTGCCTGCTAGGTAACCTAGATAGTCCAAGGGCCTGCTAGGTAACCTACATAGTGCACGTGTCCGCTAGTTAACCTACATATTCCAAGTGCCCGCTAGTTAACATAGCTAATCCAAGTGCCCGCTAGTGAACGTACATAGTCCAAGTGCCCGCTAGGTAACCTAGTTAGTCCAAGTGCGCGCTAGGGTATGTACATAGTCCAAGTGCCTGCTAGGAAGCCTAGATAGTCCAAGAGCCCGCTAGTTAACCTACATAGTCCAAGGTCTGCTAGTTAACCTAGATAGTCAAAGTGCCTGCTAGATAACCTAGACAGTCCAAGTGCCCGTTAGGTTACCTACATAGTCCAAGTGCCCGTTCGTTAACCTAGATAGTCCAAGTGCCCGCTAGATAACCTACATAGTCCAAGTGCCCGCTAGGTAACCTACATAGTGCAAGTGTCCGCTAGTTTACCAGATTGTCCAATTGTCCGCTAGTTAACCTACATAATCCAAGTTCCCGCTAGGTAACTTAGATAGTCCAAGTGCCCGTTAGGTAACCTAGATTGTCCAAGTGCCCTTTAGGGAATCTAGATAGTCCAAGTGCCCACTAGGGAACCTACATAGTCCAATTGCCCGCTCTGGAACATACATAGTCCAAGTGCCCGTTAGTTAACCTAGATAGTCAAAGTCTCTGCTAGGTAACCTATATAGTCCAAGTGCCCGCTAGGGAACCTACATAGTCCAAGTGCCCGCTAGGTAACCTAGATAGTCCAATTGCCCTTTAGCTAACCTAGATAGTCGAAGTGTCCGCTAGTTAACCTACTTAGTCCAAGTGCCCGTTCGTCAACCTGGATAGTCCAATTGCCCGCTAGGTAACCTAGACAGTCCAAGTGCCCGCTAGGTTACCTACAGAGTCCAAGTGCACATTCGTTAACCTAGATAGTCCAATTGCCTGCTGGTAACCTACATAGTACAAGGGCCCACTAGGTAACCTACATAGTCCAAGTGCCCACTAGGTAACCTAAATAATCCAAATGCCCGCTAGGGAAACTACATAGTTCAAGTGCCCGCTAGATAACCTAGATAGTCCAAGTGCCCGCTAGTAAACCTAGATAGTCCAAGTGCCCGCTATTTAACCTAAATCGTCTAAGTGTCCTCTAGGTAACCTACATAGTCCAAGTGCCTTCTAGGTAACCTAGATAGTCCAAGTGCCTGATAGCTCACCTACATAGTCCAAGTGTCCGTTCGTTAACCTATATAGTCCAAGTGCCCATTGGGTAACCTACATAGTCCAAGTGCCCGCTTGGTAACCTGGATAGTACAAGTGCCCGCTAGTTAACCTACATAGTCCAAGTGCCTTCTAGGGAGCTTACATAGTCCAAGTGCCCGTCAGGGAACCTACATTGTCCAAGTGCCCGCTAGGTAACCTACATATTCCAAATGCGCGCAAGGAAACCTACATAGTCTAAATGCCCACTAGGCAACCTACATAATCCAAGAGCCCGCTCTGGAACATACATAGTCCAAGTGCCCGTTAGCTAACCTAGATAGAACAAGGGCCCGCTAGTGGACCTACATAGTCCAAGTGCCAGCTAGGTAACCTAGATATTACAAGTGCCCGCTAGGGAACCTAGATAGTCCAAGTGCCTGTTAGCTAACCTAGATAGTCCAAGTGCCCGTTAGGTTACCTACATAGTCCAAGTGCCCGCTAGGTAACCTACATAGTCCAAGGGCCCGCTAGGTAACCTACATAGTCCAAGGGCCCGCTAGGTAACCTAGATAGTCCAAGTGCCCGCTAGGTAACCTAGATAGTCCATGTGCCCGCTAGTTAACCTAGATAGTCCAAGTGCCTGCTAGGTAACCTACATTGTCCAAGTTCCCGCTAGGTAACCTAGATAGTCCATGTGCCCGTTACCTAACCTAGATTGTCCAAGTGCCCTCTAGGCAACATACATATTCCAAATGCCCGTTCGTTAACATAGAAGTCCAAGTGCCCGCTATGTAACCTAGACAGTCCAAGAGCCCGCTAGGTTACCTGCATAGTCCAAGTGCCCGTTCGTTAATCTAGATAGTCCAAGTGCCCGCTAGGGAACATATATAGTCCAAGTGCTATCTAGGTAACCTAGATAGTCCAAGGGCCCGCTAGTTAACCTAGATAGTCCAAGGGCTCGCTTGTTAACTTTGATACTCCAAGTGCCCGTTAGTTAACCTAGATCGTCCAAGTGCCCGCTAGTTAACCTACATAGTCCAAGTGCCCGCTAGGTAACCTATATAGTGCAAGTGTCTGCTAGGTAACCTACATAGTCCAAGTGCCCGCTAGTTAACATAGATAGTCCAAGTGCCCGCTAGTTAACCTACAAAGTCCAAGTGCCTGCTAGGTAACCTAGATAGTCCAAGGGCCTGCTAGTTAACCTACATAGTCCAATTGGCCGCTAGGTAACCTACATAGTGCAAGTGTCCGCTAGTTAACCTACATAGTCAAAGTGCCCGTTCGTTAGCCTAGAAGTCCAAGTGCCCGCTATGTAACCTAGACAGTCCAAGTGCCCGCTTGGTTACCTGCATAGTCCAAGTGCCCGTTCGTTAACCTAGATAGTCCAAGTGCCCACTAGGGAACATGTATAGTCCAAGTGCTATCTAGGTAACCTAGATAGTCCAAGGGCCCGCTAGTTAACTTAGATAGTCCAAGGGCTCGCTTGTTAACTTTAATACTCCAAGTGCCCGTTAGTTAACCAAGATCGTCCAATTGCCCGCTAGTTAACCTACATAGTCCAAGTTCACGCTAGGTAACCTAGATAGTCCAAGTGCCCGTTCGGTAACCTAGATAGTCCAAGTGCCCTTTAGGGAATCTAGATAGGCCAAGTGCCCACTAGGTAACCTACATAGTCCAATTGCCCGCTCTGGAACATACATAGTCCAAGTGCCCGCTAGTTAACCTAGATAGTCCAAGTGCCCGCTAGGTAACCTATATAGTCCAAATGCCCGCTTGGGAACCTACATTGTCCAAGCGCACGCTAGTTAACCTAGATAGTCCAAGTGCCCGCTAGTTAACCTAGATAGTCCAAGTACCTGCTAGGTAACCTACATAGTGCAAGTGTCCGCTAGTTAACCTACATATTCCAAGTGCCAGCTAGTTAACATAGCTAGTCCAAGTGCCTGCTAGGGAACGTACATAGTCCAAGTGCCCGCTAGGTAACCTAGATAGTCCAAGTGAGCGCTAGGGTATGTACATAGTCCAAGTGACTGCTAGGAACCCTAGATAGTCCAAGAGCCCGATAGTTAACCTACATAGTCCAAGGGCCCGCTAGTTAACCTACATAGTCCAAGGTCTGCTATTTAACCTAGATATTCCAAGTACCCTTTATGGAACCTAGACAGTCCAAGTGCCCTTTGGTTACCTACATAGTCCAAGTGCCCGTTCGTAAACCTATATAGTCCAAGTGCCCGCAAGGTAACCTACATAGTCCAAGTGCCCGCTAGGTAACCTAGATAGTCCAATTGCCCGCTCTGGAACATACATAGTCCAAGTGCCCGCTAGTTAACCTAGATAGTCCAAATGCCCGCTAGTTAACCTACATAGTCCACATGCCCGCTAGGTAATCGAGACAGTCCAAGTGACCACTAGGTTACCTACATAGTCCAAGTGCCCGTTCGTTAACCTACATAGTCCAAGTGCCCGCTAGGTAACGTAGATAGCCCAAGTGCCCGCTAGGGAACGTACATCGTACAAGTGCCCGCTAGGTAACCTAGATAGTCCAAGTGCCCGCTAGTTAACCTATATAGTCCAAGTGCCTGCTAGGTAAACTACATAGTCCAAGTGCCCACTAGGTAACCTAGACAGTCCAAGTACCCGATAGGGAACATATATATATAGTCCAAGTGCCCGCTAGGGAAGGTACATAGTCCAAGTGCCCGCTAGGTAACCTAGAGAGTGCAAGTGCCTGCTAGTTAAACTACATAGTCCAAGTGCCTGCTAGGTAACCTAGATAGTCCAAGGGCCTGCTTGTTAACCTACATAGTCCAAGTGTCCGCTAGTTAACCTACTCAGTCAAAGTGCCCACTAGTTAACCTACATAGTCCAAGGGCCCTCTAGGTAACCTACATAGTGCAAGTGTCCGCTAGTTAACCTAGATCGTCCAATTGTCTGCTAGTTAACCTACATAGTCCAAGTGCCCGCTAGGTAACCTATTAGTCCAAGTGCCCCTTCGGTAACGTAGATAGTCCAAGTGCCCTTTAGGGAACCTAGATAATCCAAGTGCCCGCTAGGGAACCTACATAGTCCAATTGCCTGCTCTGGAACATACATAGTCCAAGTGCCCGTTAGTTAACCTAGATAATCCAAGTGCCCTCTAGGTAACCTATATAGTCCAAATGGCCGCTATGGAACCTACATAGTCCAAGCGCCTGTTAGCTAACCTAGATAGACCAAGGGCCAGCTAGTTGACCTACATAGTCCAAGTGCCAGCTAGGTAACCTAGATATTACAAGTGCCCGCTAGGGAACCTAGATAGTCCAAGTGCCTGTTAGCTAACCTAGATAGTCCAAGTGGCGGCTAGGTAACCTACATAGTCCAAGTGCCCGTTCGTTAACCTAGATAATCCAAGTGCCCGCTAGGTAACCTAGACAGTCCAAGTGCCCTCTAGGTAACCTACATAGTCCAAATGCCCGCTAGTTAACCTACATAGTCCAAGTGCCCGTTAGATAACCTAGATAGTCCAAATGCCCGCTAGGGAACCCACATAGTCCAAGTGCCCGCTAGAGAACTTACATAGTCCAAAGGCCGCTAGGTAACCTAGATAGTCCAACTGCCCGGTAGGTAACCTACATACTCCAAGTACCCGCTAGGTAATGTAGATAGTTCAAGTGTAAGCTAGGTAACCTAGATAGTCCAAGTGCCCGCTAGGTAACCTACAAAGTCTGAGTGCCCGCTAGGTTATCTATATAGTCCAAATGCCCGCTAGGGAACTTACATAGTCCAAGTGCCACCAGGTAACCTAGATAGTCCAAGTGCCCTCTAGTTACCCTAGATCGTCCAAGTGCCCGCTTGTTAACCTACATAGTCCAAGGGCCCTTTAGTTAACCTACATAGTCCAAGGTCCGCTAGTTAACCTAGATAGTCCAAGTGCTCGCTAGTTAACCTAGATAGGTCAAATGCCCGCTAGGTAACCAAAGTAGTCCAAATGTCCGATAGGGATCCTACATAGTCCAATTGCCGGCTAGGTAACCTACATAGTCCAAGTGCCCGTTCGTTAACCTAGATAGTACAAGTGCCCGCTAGGTAACCCAGACTGTCCAAGTGCCCGCTAGGGTACTTACATACTCCAAGTGCCCGTTCGTTAACCTAGATAGTCCAAGTGCCCGCTAGGAAACCTACATAGTCCAATGGCCCGCTAGGTAACATATATAGCCCAAGTGCCCGCAAGGTAACCTAGAGTCCAAGTGCTGGCTAGTTAACCTACATAGTCCAAGTGCCCGCTATGTAAACTAGATAGTCAAAGTGCCCGTTAGGTAACCTAGATAGTCCAAGTTCCTGCTAGGTAACTTACATTGTCCAAGTTCCCGCTAGGTAACTTAGATAGTCCAAGTGCCCGTTACCTAACCTAGATAGTCCAAGTGCCCACTAAGCAACCTACATAGTACAAGGGCCCGCTAGTTGACCTAGGTAGTCCAAGTGCCCGCTAGGTAACCAAAGGAGTCCAAGTGCCCGCTAGGTAACCTACAAAGTATAAGTGCCCGCTAAGGAATCTATATAGTCCAAATGCCCGCTAGGCAGCCTACATAATCCAAATGCCCGCTAGGTAACCTAGATAGTCCAAGGGCCCTCTAGGTAACCTACATAGTCCAAGTGCCCGCTAGGTAACCTTCATAGTCCAAATGCCCTCTAGTTAACCCACATAGTCCAGGTGCCCGCTAGGGAACTTACATAGTCCAAGGGCCCGCTAGGGAACCTACATAGTCCAAGTGCCCGTTAGTTAACCTAGATAGTCCAAGTGCCCGCTAGGTAACCTAGATAGTCCAACAGCCCTCTAGGTAACCTACATACTCCAAGAACCCGCTAGGCAACGTAGATAGTTCAAGTGCCCGCTAGTTTACCTATATAGTCCAAGGGCCCGCTAGTTAACCCACATAGTCCAAGGTCCGCTAGTTAACCTACATAGTACAAGGGCCCGCTAGTTGACCTAGATAGTCCAAGTGCCCGCTAGTTAACCTCGATAGTCCAAGTGCCCGCTAGTTAACCAAAGTAGTCCAAATGTCCAATAGGAATCCTACATAGTCCAAGTGCCCGCTAGGGATCTTACATAATCCAAGGGCCCGCTAGGGAACCTCCATAGACCAAGTGCCCGTTAGTTAACCTAGATAGTCCAAGTGCCCGCTTGGTAACCTAAATAGTCCAACAGCCCCCTAGGTAACCTACATACTCCAAGAACCCGCTAGGCAACATAGATAGTTCAAGTGCCAGCTAGGTAACCTATATAGTCCAAGTGCCCGCTAGGTAACCTAAAAAGTCTAAGTGCCCGCTAGGTTGTCTATATAGTCCAAATGCCCGCCTGGGAACCTACATAGTCCAAGTGCCTGCTAGGTAACCTAGACTGTCCAAGTGCCCGCTAGGATACCTACATAGTCCAAGTTCCCGTTCGTTAACCTAGATAGTCCAAGTGCCCGCTAGGAAACCTACATAGTCCAACGGCCCGCTAGTTAACCTACATAGTCCAAGGGCTCACTTGTTAACTTTGATAGACCAAGTGCCCGCTAGTTAACCTAGATCGTCCAAGTGCCCGCTAGTTAACCTAGAATGTTCAAGTGCCTGCTAGTAAAGCTACATAGTCCAATGGTCCACTAGTTAACCTACATAGTCCAAGTGCCCGATAGTTAACCTATATACCAAGTGCCCGCTACGTAACCTAGATAGTCCAAGGGCACTTTAGTTAACCTACATAATCCAAGAGCCCGCTAGGCAGCCTAGATAGTCCTAGTGCCCGCTACGGAACCTACATAGTCCAAGTGCATGCTAGGTAACCTAGATAGTGCAAGTGCCCGCTAGTTAACCTATATACCAAGTGCCCGCTACGTAACCTAGATAGTCCAAGGGCACGCTAGTTAACCTACATAATCCAAGAGCCCGCTAGGCAACCTAGATAGTCCTAGTGCCCGCTAAGGGACCTACATAGTCCAAGTGCACGCTAGGTAACCTAGATAGTGCAAGTGCCCTCTAGTTAACCTAGATAGTTCAAGTAACCACTAGGTAACCTAGATCGTCCAAGGGCCCCCTAGTTAGCCTACATAGTCCAAGGACCCGTTCGGTAACCTAGATAGTCCAAGTGCCCTTTACGGAACCTAGATAGTCCAAGGGCCTGCTAGTAAACCTACATAGCCCATGGGCCCGCTAGTTAACCTACATAGTGCAAGTTTCCGCTAGTTAACCTACATATTCCAAGTGCCCCCTAGTTAACCTACATAATCTAATTTCCCGGTAGCTAACCTAGGTAGTCCAAGGGCCCTCTAGTTGACCTACATAGTCCAAGTGCCAGCTAGGTAACCTAGATAGTAAAAGTGCCCGCTAGGGAACCTAGGTAGTCCAAGTGCCCGCTAGATAACCTACATAGTCCAAGTGCCTGCTAGGTAAACTACATAGTCCAATTGCCCGTTCGTTAACCTACATATTCCAAGTGCCCGCAAGGTAATGTAGATAGCCCAAGTGCCCGCTAGGGAACGAACATAGTCCACGTGCCCACTAGGTAACCTAGACAGTCCAATTGCCCACTAGTTAACCTAGACACTCCAAGTACCCAATAGGGAACCTACATAGTCCAAGTGCCCGCTAGGGAACCTACATAGTCCAAGTGCCCGTTAGTTAACCTAGATAGTCATAGTGCCTGCTAGGTAACCTAAATAGTCCAAGTGCTCGCTAGGTAACCTAGATAGTCCAATTGCCCGTTAGCTAACCTAGATAATCAAAGTGTTCGCTAGTTAACCTACATAGTCCAAGTGCCCGTTCTTTACCCTAGATAGTCCAAGTGCCCGCTAGGTAACCTAGACAGTCCAAGTGCCCGGTAGGTTACCTACATAGTCCAAGTGCACGTTCGTTAACCTAGATAGTCCAAATGCCCGCTCGTAACCTACATAATCCAAGGGCCCACTAGGTAAACTGGATAGTCCAAGTGCCTTCTAGTTAACCTACGTAGTCCAAGTGCCCGCTAGGTAACCTACATAATCCAAGTGCCCACTAGGTAACCTAAATAATCATATGCCCGCTAGGGAAACTACATAGTCCAAGTGCCCGCTAGTTAACATAGATAGTCCAAGTGCCCGCTAGAAAACCTAGATAGTCCAAGGGCCCCCTAGTTAACCTAGATAGTCCAAGTTCCCGCTAGTTAACCTAAATCGTCCAAGTGTCCGCTAGGTAACCTACATAGTCCAAGTGCCTGATAGCTAACCTACATAGTCCAAGTGTCCGTTCATTAACCTAGATAGTCCAAGTGCCCATTGGGTAACCTACATAGTCCAAGTGCCCGCTTGGTAACCTGGATAGTCCAAGTGCCCGCTAGTTAACCTACATAGTCCAAGTGCCCTCTAGGGAGCCTACAAAGTCTACGTGACCGCTAGGGAACCTACATAGTCCAAGTGCCCGCTAGGTAACCTACATAGTCCAAGTGCCCGCAAGGAGACCTACATAGTGTAAAAGCCCGCTAGGCAACCTACATAATCCAAGTGCCCGCTCTGGAACATACATAGTCCAAGTGCCCGTTCGTTAACCTAGATAATCCAAGTGCCCTCTAGGTAACCTAGACAGTCCAAGTGCCCGCTAGTTACCCTACATAGTCCAAGTGCCCAATAGGGAACCTACATAATCCAAGTGCCCGCTAGGGATCCTACATAGTCCAAGTGCCCGCTAGGCAACCTACATAGTCCAAGTGCCCGTTAGTTAACCTAGATAGTCAAAGTGCTTGCTAGGTAACCTAGATAGTCCAAGTGCCCGCTAGGTAACCTACATAGTCCAAGTGCCCGCTAGGTAACCTAAATAGTCCAAATGCGCGCTAGGGAAACTACATAGTCCAAGTGCCCGCTACTTAACCTAGATAGTCCAAGTGCCCCCTAGTAAACCTACATAATCCATGGGCCCGCTAGTTAACCTACATAGTGCAAGGACCCGCTAGTTAACCTAGATCGTGCAAGTGTCCGCTAGTTAACCTACATAGTCCAAGTGCACGCTAGGTAACCTAGATATTCCGAGTGCCCGCTAGGGATCCTTCATAATCCCAGTGCCTGCTAGGTAACCTAGATAGTCCAAGTGCCCGCTAGTTAACCTAGATAGTCCTAGTGCCCGTTAGTTAACCTAGATAGTCCAAGTGCCCACTACGGGACGTACATAGTCCAAGTGCTCGCTAGGTAACCTAGAGAGTCCAAGTGCGCGCTAGGGTATATACATAGTCCAAGTGCCTGCTAGGAAACCTAGATAGTCCAAGTGCCCGCTAGTTAACCTACATAGTCCGAAGGCCCACTAGTTAACCTACATAGTCCAAGGTCCGCTAGTTAACCTAGATAGTCCAAGTGCCCGCTAGTTAACCTAGATAGTCAAAGTGCCCGCTAGTTAACCTAAGTAGTACAAATGTCCGATAGGGATCCTACATAGTCCAAGTGCCTGCTAGGTAACCTACATAGTCCAAGTGCCCGCTAGTTAACCTAGATAGTCCAATTGCCCGCTAGGCAACCTACATAGTCCAAGTGCCCGTTCGTTAACCTAGAAGTCCAAGTGCCTGCTATGTAACCTAGACAGTCCAAGTGCCGGCTAGGTTACCTGCATAGTCCAAGTGCCTGTTCGTTAACCTAGATAGTCCAAGTGCCCTCTAGGGAACCTATATAGTCCAAGTGCTATCTAGGTAACCTAGATAGTCCAAGGGCTCGCTAGTTAACCTACATAGTCCAAGGGCTCACTTGTTAACCTACATAGTCCAAGGGCTCACTTGTTAACTTTGATAGTCCAAGTGCCCGCTGGTTAACCAGATCGTCCAAGTGCCCGCTAGTTAACCCAGATCGTCCAAGTGCCGGCTAGTTAAACTACATAGTCCAAGGGCCCACTTGTTAACCTAGATCGTGCAAGTGTCCTCTAGTTAACCAACATAGTCCAAGTGCCTGCTAGGTAACCTACATAGTGCAAGTGTCCGCTAGGTAACCTACATAGTCCAAGTCCCGCTAGGTAACATAGATAGTCCAGTGCCCGCTAGGTAACCTAGAGAGTGCAAGTGCCCGCTAGTTAACCTACATAGTCCAAGTGCCTGCTAGGTAACCTAGATAGTCCAAGGGCCTGCTAGTTAACCTACATAGTCCAAGTGCCCGCTAGGTAACCTACATAGTGCAAGTGTCCGCTAGTTAACCTACATAGTCCAAGTGCCCGCTAGTTAACCCAGATAGTCCAAGTACCCGCTAGGTAACCTACATAATGCAAGTGTATGCTAGTTAACCTACGTAGTCCAAGGGACCGCTAGTTAACCTAGATAGTCCAAGTACCCGCTAGTTGACCTAGATAGTCCAAGTGCCCGCTAGTTAACCAGGATCGTCCAAGTGCCCTCTAGTTAACTTACATAGTCCAAGGGCCTGCTAGTTAACCTACATAGACCAAGGGCCCGAAGTTAACCTAGATAGTCCAAGTGCCCGCTAGGTAACCTGGACAGTCCAAGTGACCACTAGGTTACCTACATAGTCCAAGTGCCCGTTCGTTAACCTACATAGTCCAAGTGCCCGCTAGGTAACGTAGATAGCCCAAGTGCCCGCTAAGGAACGTACATTGTCCATGTGCCCGCTAGGTAACCTACATAGTCCAAGTGCCTGCTAGGTAAACTACATAGTCCAAGTGCCCAGTAGGTAACCTAGACAGTCCAATTGCCCGCTAGTTAACCTAGACAGTCCAAGTACCCGTTAGGGAACATATATAGTCCAAGTGCCCGCTAGGGAACCTACATAGTCCAAGTGCTCGCTAGGAAACCTACATAGTCCAAGTGCCCATTCGTTAACCTAGATAGTCTAAGTGCCCGCTAGGTAACCTAGACAGTCCAAGTGCCCGCTAAGTTACCTACATAGACCAAGTGCACGTTCGTTAACCTAGATAGTCCATGTGCCCGTTGGCAACCTACATAGTCCAAGGGCCCGCTAGGTAACCTTGATAGTCCAAGAGCCTTCAAGTTAACCTACATAGTCCAAGTGCCTGCTAGGTAACCTAGATAGTCCAAGTGCGCGCTAGGAAACCTACATAGTCTACGTGCCCGCTACGTAACCTACATAGTCCAAGTACCAGCTAGGTAACCTAAATAATCCAAATGGCCGCTAGGGAAACTTCATAGTCCAAGGGCCTGCTAGTTAACCTAGATAGTCCAAATGCCCGCTAGTTAACTTAGATCGTCCAAGTGTCCGCCAGGTAACCTACAGAGTCCAAGGGCCTGATAGGTAACCTAGATAGTCCAAGTGCCTGTTAGCTAACCTACATAGTCTTAGAGTCCGTTCGTTAACCTAGATAGTCCAGTGCCCGTTTGGTAACCTACATAGTCCAAGTGCCCATTAGTTAACCTAGATAGTCAAAGTGCCTGCTAGGTAACCTAGATATTCCAAGTGCCCGCTAGGTAACCTACTTAGTCCAAGTGCCCGCTAGGTAACTTGGATAGTCCAAATGCCCGTTAGTTAACCTAGATAGTCGAAGTGTCCGCTAGTTAACCTACATAGTCCAAGTGCCCGTTCGTTAAGCTAGATAGTCTAAGTGCCCGCTAGGTAACCTAGACAGTCCAAGTGCCGGCAAGGTAACCAACATTGTCCAAGTTCCTGCTAGGTAACCTAGATAGTCCAATTGCCCGCTAGGCAACTTACATAGTCCAAGTGCCCGTTCGTTAACCTAGAAGTCCAAGTGCCTGCTATGTAACCTAGACAGTCCAAGTGCCGGCTAGTTTACATGCATAGTTCAAGTGCCCGTTCGTTAACCTAGATAGTACAAGTGCCCTCTAGGGAACCTATATAGTCCAAGTGCTATCTAGGTAACCTAGATAGTCCAAGGGCTCGCTAGTTAACCTACATAGTCCAAGGGCTTGCTTGTTATCTTTGATAGTCCAAGTGCCCGCTGGTTAACCAGATCGTCCAAGTGCCCGCTAGTTAACCTAGATCGTCCAAGTGCCGGCTAGTTAACCTACATAGTCCAAGGGCCCACTTGTTAACCTAGATCGTGCAAGTGTCCTCTAGTTAACCAACAAAGTCCAAGTGCCTGCTAGGTAACCTACATAGTGCAAGTGTCCGCTAGGTAACCTACATAGTCCAAGTCCCGCTAGGTAACATAGATAGTCCAAGTGCCCGCTAGGTAACCTAGAGAGTGCAAGTGCCCGCTAGTTAACCTACATAGTCCAAGTGCCTTCTAGGTAACCTAGATAGTCCAAGGGCCTGCTAGTTAACCTACATAGTCCAAGTGCCCACTAGGTAACCTACATAGTGCAAGTGTCCGCTAGTTAACCTATATAGTCCAAGTGCCCGCTAGTTAACCCAGATAGTCCAAGTACCCGCTAGGTAACCTGCATAATGCAAGTGTACGCTAGTTAACCTACGTAGTCCAAGGGACCGCTAGTTAACCTAGATAGTCCAAGTACCCGCTAGTTGACCTAGATCGTCCAAGTGCCCGCTAGATAACCAGGATCGTCCAAGTGCCCTCTAGTTAACTTACATAGTCCAAGGGCCTGCTAGTTAACCTACATAGACCAAGGGCCCGAAGTTAACCTTATACTCCAAGTTCCCGCTAGGTAACCTAGAAAGTCCAAGTGACCACTAGGTTACCTACATAGTCCAAGTGCCCGTTCGTTAACCTACATAGTCCAAGTGCCCGATAGGTAACGTAGATAGCCCAAGTGCCCGCTAGGGAACGTACATTGTCCAAGTGCCCGCTAGGTAACCTACATAGTCCAAGTGCCTGCTAGGTAAACTACATAGTCCAAGTGCCCACTAGGTAACCTAGACTGTCCAATTGCCCGCTAGTTAACCTAGACAGTCCAAGTACCCGTTAGGGAATATATATAGTCCAAGTGCCCGCTAGGGAACCTACATAGTCCAAGTGCTCACTAGGCAACCTACATAGTCCAAGTGCCCGTTAGTTAACCTAGATAGTCAAAGTGCCTGTTGGTAACCTAGATAGACCAAGTGCCCGCTAGGTAACCTACTTAGTCCAAGTGCCTGCTAGGTAACTTGGATAGTCCAATTGCCCGTTAGTTAACCTAGATAGTCGAAGTGTCCCCTAGGTAACCTACTTAGTCCAAGTGCCTGTTCGTTAACCTAGATAGTCCAAGTGCCCACTAGGGAACCTATATAGTCCAAGTGCTATCTAGGTAACCTAGATAGTCCAAGGTCACTCTAGTTAACCTACATACTCCAAGGGCTCGCTTGTTAACTTTGATAGTCCAAGTGCCCGCTGGTTAACCTAGATGGTCCAAGTGCCCGCTAGTTAACCTAGATCGTCCAAGTGCCGGCTAGTTAACCTACATAGTCCAGGGGCCCACTTGTTAACCTTGATCGTCCACGTGTCCTCTAGTTAACCTACATAGTCCAAGTGCCCAGTAGGTAACCTACATAGTGAAAGTGTCCGCTAGGTAACCTACATAGTCCATGTGCCCGCTAGTTAACATAGATAGTCCAAGTGCCCAGGGGAAGGTACATAGTCCAAGTGCCCGCTATTTAACCTAGAGAGTGCAAGTGCCCGCTAGTTAACCTACATAGTCTAAGTGCCTGCTAGGTAACCTAGATAGTCCAAGGGCCTGCTAGTTAACCTACATAGTCCAAATGCCCGCTAGGTAACCTACATAGTGCAAGTGTCCGCTAGTTAAACTACATAATCCAAGTGCCCTCTAATTAACCTAGATAATCCAAGTGCCCGCTAGGTAACCAAGACTGTCCAAGTGCCCGCTAGTTAACATACATAGTCCAAGTGCGTGCTAGTTAACCTACATAATCCAAGTGCCCGTTAGCTAACCTAGATAGTCCCAGGGCCCGCTAGTTGACCTACATAGTCCAAGTGCCCGCTATGTAACCTAGAGAGTGCAAGTGCCCGCTAGTTAACGTACATAGTCCAAGTGCCTGCTAGGTAACCTAGATAGTGCAAGTGTCCTCTAGTTAACCTACGTAGTCCAAGGGACCGCTAGTTAACCTAGATATTCCAAGTACCCGCTAGTTAAACTAGATCGTCCAATTGTCTGCTAGTTAAGCTACATAGTCCAAGTGCCCTTTAGGGAACCTAGATAGTCCAAGTGCCCGCTAGGGAACATACATAGTCCAATTGCCAGCTCTGGAACATACATAGTCCAAGTGCCTCTTAGTTAACCTAGATAATCCAAGTGCCCGCTAGTTAACCTAGATAGTCCAAGTGCCCGTTAGGTAACCTACATAGTCCAAGTGCTCGTTAGGAAACATATATAGTACAAATGCCCGCTAGGGAACCTACATAGTCCAAGTGCCCGTTCGTTAACCTAGATAGTCTAAGTGCCCGCTAGGTAACCTAGACAGTCCAAGTGTCCGCTAGGTTACCTAAATAGTCCAAGTGCACGTTCGTTAACCTGATAGTCCAGTGCCCGTTTGGTAACCTACATAGTCCAAGTGCCCGCTAGTTAACCTACATAGTGAAAGTGCCCGATAGGTAACCTACATAATCCAAGTGCCTTCTAGGGACCCTACATAGTCCAAGTGCCCGTTAGGGAACCTACATAGTCCAAGTGCTCGCTAGGTAACCTACATAGTCCAAATGCCTGCAAGGAAATCTACATATTCTTAGTGCCCGCTAGGGAACCTACATAATCCAAGCGCCCGTTAGGTAACCTAGATAGTCCAAGTGCCCGTTAGATAACCTAGATAGTCCTAGAGCCCGCTAGTTGACCTACATAGTCCACGTGCCAGCTAGGTAACCTAGATAGTATAAGTGCCCGCTAGGGAACCTAGATAGTCCAAGTGCCTGTTAGCTAACCTAGATAGTCCAAGTGGCGGCTAGGTAACCTACATAGTCCAAGTGCCCGTTCGTTAACCTAGATAATCCAAGTGCCCGCTAGGTAACCAAGACTGTCCAAGTGCCCGCTAGTTAACATACATAGTCCAAGTGCGTGCTAGTTAACCTACATAATCCAAGTGCCCGTTAGCTAACCTAGATAGTCCCAGGGCCCGCTAGTTGACCTACATAGTCCAAGTGCCCGCTAGGTAACCTAGATAGACCAAGTGCCCGCTAGTTAAATTAGATAGTCCTAGTGCCCTTTATTTAACCTAGATTGTCCAAGTCCCCTCTAGGGGACATACATAATCCTAGTGCCCGCTAGGGTATGTACATAGACCAAGTGCCCACTAGGTAACCTAGATAGTCCACGTGCCCCTTAGGTAACCTACATAGTCCATGTGCCCGCTAGGTAACCTACATAGTCCAAGTGCCCGCTAGGTAACCTAGATAGTCCAAGTGCCCGCTAGTAAACTACATAGTCCATGTGCCCGCTACGTAACCTACATAGTCCAAGTGCCAACTAGGTAACCTAAATAATCCAAATGCCCGCTAGGGAAACTACATAGTCCAAGGGCCTGCTAGTTAACCTAGATAGTCCAAATGCCCGCTAGTTAACTTAGATCGTCCAAGTGTCCGCTAGGGAAGCTACAGAGTCCAAGGGCCTGATAGGTAACCTAGATAGTCCAAGTGCCTGTTAGCTAACCTACATAGTCCTAGTGTCCGTTCGTTAACCTAGATAGTCCAGTGCCCGTTTGGTAACCTACATAGTCCAAGTGCCCGTTAGTTAACCTAGATAGTCAAAGTGCCTGCTAGGTAACCTAGATAGTCCAAGTGCCCGCTAGGTAACCTACTTAGTCCAAGTGCCCGCTAGGTAACTTGGATAGTCCAATTGCCCGTTAGTTAACCTAGATAGTCGAAGTGTCCGCTAGTTAACCTACATATTCCAAGTGCCCGTTGGGTAACCTAGACAGTCCAAGTGCCCGCTAAGTTATCTACATAGTCCAAGTGCACGTTCGTTAACCTAGATAGTCTAAGTGCCCGCTGGCAACCTACATAGTCCAAGGGCCCGCTAGGTAACCTTGATAGTCCAAGTGCCTTCTAGTTAACCTACATAGTCCAAGTGCCTACTAGGAAACCTAGATAGTCCAAGTGCCCGCTAGGTAACCTACATAGTCCATGTGCCCGCTACGTAACCTACATAGTCCAAGTGCCCGCTAGGTAACCTAGATAATCCAAGTGCCCGCTAGTAAACTACATAGTCCATGTGCCCGCTACGTAACCTACATAGTCCAAGTGCCAGCTAGGTAACCTAAATAATCCAAATGCCCGATAGGGAAACTACATAGTCCAAGGGCCTGCTAGTTAACCTAGGTAGTCCAAATGCCCGCTAGTTAACTTAGATCGTCCAAGTGTCCGCTAGGTAACCTACAGAGGCCAAGGGCCTGATAGGTAACCTAGATAGTCCAAGTGCCTGTTAGCTAACCTACATAGTCCTAGTGTCTGTTCGTTAACCTAGATAGTCCAGTGCCCGTTTGGTAACCTACATAGTCCAAGTGCCCGTTACTTAACCTAGATAGTCAAAATGCCTGCTAGGTAACCTAGATAGTCCAAGTGCCCGCTAGGTAACCTACTTAGTCCAAGTGCCCGCTAGGTAACTTGGATAGTCCAATTGCCCGTTAGTTAACCTAGATAGTCGAAGTGTCCGCTAGTTAACCTACATATTCCAAGTGCCCGTTCGTTAACCTAGATAGTCTAAGTGCCCGCTAGGTAACCTAGACAGTCCAAGTGCCCGCTAGGTTACCTAAATAGTCCAAGTGCACGTTCGTTAACCTGATAGTCCAGTGCCCGTTTGGTAACCTACATAGTCCAAGTGCCCGCTTGGTAACCTGGATAGTCCAAGTGCCCGCTAGTTAACCTACATAGTGAAAGTGCCCGATAGGTAACCTACATAGTCCAAGTGCCTTCTAGGGAACCTACATAGTCCAAGTGCCCGTTTGGAACCTACATAGTCCAAGTGCTTGCTAGGTAACCTACATAGTCCAAATGCCTGCAAGGAAATCTACATATTCTTAGTGCCCGCTAGGGAACCTACATAATCCAAGCGCCCGTTAGGTAACCTAGATAGTCCAAGTGCCCTTTAGATAACCTAGATAGTCCAAGAGCCCGCTAGTTGACCTACATAGTCCACGTGCCAGCTAGGTAACCTAGATAGTATAAGTGCCCACTAGGGAACCTAGATAGTCCAAGTGCCTGTTAGCTAACCTAGATAGTCCAAGTGGCGGCTAGGTAACCTACATAGTCCAAGTGCCCGTTCGTTAACCTAGATAATCCAAGTGCCCGCTAGGTAACCAAGACTGTCCAAGTGCCCGCTAGTTAACATACATAGTCCAAGTGCGTGCTAGTTAACCTACATAATCCAAGTGCCCTTTAGCTAACCTAGATAGTCCCAGGGCCCGCTAGTTGACCTACATAGTCCAAGTGCTCGCTAGGTAACCTAGATAGACCAAGTGCCCGCTAGTTAAATTAGATAGTCCTAGTGCCCTTTATTTAACCTAGATTGTCCAAGTGCCCTCTAGGGGACATACATAATCCTAGTGCCCGCTAGGGTATGTACATAGACCAAGTGCCCACTAGGTAACCTAGATAATCCACGTGCCCCCTAGGTAACCTACATAGTCCATGTGCCCGCTAGGTAACCTACATAGTCCAAGTGCCCGCTAGGTAACCTAGATAGTCCAAGTGCCCGCTAGTAAACTACATAGTCCATGTGCCCGCTACGTAACCTACATAGTCCAAGTGCCAGCTAGGTAACCTAAATAATCCAAATGCCCGATAGGGAAACTACATAGTCCAAGGGCCTGCTAGTTAAGCTAGGTAGTCCAAATGCCCGCTAGTTAACTTAGATCGTCCAAGTGTCCGCTAGGTAACCTACAGAGGCCAAGGGCCTGATAGGTAACCTAGATAGTCCAAGTGCCTGTTAGCTAACCTACATAGTCCTAGTGTCTGTTCGTTAACCTAGATAGTCCAGTGCCCGTTTGGTAACCTACATAGTCCAAGTGCCCGTTAGTTAACCTAGATAGTCAAAATGCCTGCTAGGTAACCTAGATAGTCCAAGTGCCCGCTAGGTAACCTACTTAGTCCAAGTGCCCGCTAGGTAACTTGGATAGTCCAATTGCCCGTTAGTTAACCTAGATAGTCGAAGTGTCCGCTAGTTAACCTACATATTCCAAGTGCCCGTTCGTTAACCTAGATAGTCTAAGTGCCCGCTAAGTAACCTAGACAGTCCAAGTGCCCGCTAGGTTACCTAAATAGTCCAAGTGCACGTTCGTTAACCTGATAGTCCAGTGCCCGTTTGGTAACCTACATAGTCCAAGTGCCCGCTTGGTAACCTGGATAGTCCAAGTGCCCGCTAGTTAACCTACATAGTGAAAGTGCCCGATAGGTAACCTACATAGTCCAAGTGCCTTCTAGGGAACCTACATAGTCCAAGTGCCCGTTTGGAACCTACATAGTCCAAGTGCTCGCTAGGTAACCTACATAGTCCAAATGCCTGCAAGGAAATCTACATATTCTTAGTGCCCGCTAGGGAACCTACATAATCCAAGCGCCCGTTAGGTAACCTAGATAGTCCAAGTGCCCGTTAGATAACCTAGATAGTCCAAGAGCCCGCTAGTTGACCTACATAGTCCACGTGCCAGCTAGGTAACCTAGATAGTATAAGTGCCCGCTAGGGAACCTAGATAGTCCAAGTGCCTGTTAGCTAACCTAGATAGTCCAAGTGGCGGCTAGGTAACCTACATAGTCCAAGTGCCCGTTCGTTAACCTAGATAATCCAAGTGCCCGCTAGGTAACCAAGACTGTCCAAGTGCCCGCTAGTTAACATACATAGTCCAAGTGCGTGCTAGTTAACCTACATAATCCAAGTGCCCGTTAGCTAACCTAGATAGTCCCAGGGCCCGCTAGTTGACCTACATAGTCCAAGTGCCCGCTAGGTAACCTAGATAGACCAAGTGCCCACTAGTTAAATTAGATAGTCCTAGTGCCCTTTATTTAACCTAGATTGTCCAAGTGCCCTCTAGGGGACATACATAATCCTAGTGCCCGCTAGGGTATGTACATAGACCAAGTGCCCACTAGGTAACCTAGATAGTCCACGTGCCCCCTAGGTAACCTACATAGTCCATGTGCCCGCTAGGTAACCTACATAGTCCAAGTGCCCGCTAGGTAACCTAGATAGTCCAAGTGCCCGCTAGTAAACTACATAGTCCATGTGCCCGCTACGTAACCTACATAGTCCAAGTGCCAACTAGGTAACCTAAATAATCCAAATGCCCGCTAGGGAAACTACATAGTCCAAGGGCCTGCTAGTTAACCAAATAGTCCAAATGCCCGCTAGTTAACTTAGATCGTCCAAGTGTCCGCTAGGTAAGCTACAGAGTCCAAGGGCCTGATAGGTAACCTAGATAGTCCAAGTGCCTGTTAGCTAACCTACATAGTCCTAGTGTCCGTTCGTTAACCTAGATAGTCCAGTGCCCGTTTGGTAACCTACATAGTCCAAGTGCCCGTTAGTTAACCTAGATAGTCAAAGTGCCTGCTAGGTAACCTAGATAGTCCAAGTGCCCGCTAGGTAACCTACTTAGTCCAAGTGCCCGCTAGGTAACTTAGATAGTCCAATTGCCCGTTAGCTAACCTAGATAGTCGAAGTGTCCGCTAGTTAACCTACATATTCCAAGTGCCCGTTGGGTAACCTAGATAGTCTAAGTGCCCGCTAGGTAACCTAGACAGTCCAAGTGCCCGCTAGGTTACCTACATAGTCCAAGTGCACGTTCGTTAACCTAGATAGTCCAAGTGCCCGCTGGTAACCTACATAGTCCAAGGGCCCGCTAGGTAACCTTGATAGTCCAAGTGCCTTCTAGTTAACCTACATAGTCCAAGTGCCTGCTAGGTAACCTAGATAGTCCAAGTGCCCGCTAGGTAACCTACATAGTCCATGTGTCCGCTAGGTAACCTACATAGTCCAAGTGCCCGCTAGGTAACCTAGATAGTCAAAGAGCCCGCTAGTAACCTATATAGTCCATGTGCCCGCTACGTAACCTACATAGTCCAAGTGCCAGCTAGGTAACCTAAATAATCCAAATGCCCGCTAGGGAAACTACATAGTCCAAGGGCCTGCTAGTTAACCTAGATAGTCCAAATGCCCGCTAGTTAACTTAGATCGTCCAAGTGTCCGCTAGGTAAGCTACAGAGTCCAAGGGCCTGATAGGTAACCTAGATAGTCCAAGTGCCTGTTAGCTAACCTACATAGTCCTAGTGTCCGTTCGTTAACCTAGATAGTCAAAGTGCCTGCTAGGTAACCTAGATAGTCCAAGTGCCCGCTAGGTAACCTACTTAGTCCAAGTGCCCGTTAGTTAACCTAGATAGTCAAAGTGCCTGCTAGGTAACCTAGATAGTCCAAGTGCCCGCTAGGTAACCTACTTAGTCCAAGTGCCCGCTAGGTAACTTGGATAGTCCAATTTCTCGTTAGTTAACCTAGATAGTTGAAGTGTCCGCTAGTTAACCTACATAGTCCAAGTGCCCGTTCGTTAAGCTAGATAGTCTAAGTGCCCGCCAGGTAACCTAGACAGTCCAAGTGCCCGCTAAGTTACCTACATAGTCCAAGTGCACGTTCGTTAACCTAGATAGTCTAAGTGCCCGCTGGCAACCTACATAGTCCAAGGGCCCGCTAGGTAACCTTGATAGTCCAAGTGCCTTCTAGTTAACCTACATAGTCCAAGTGCCTACTAGGAAACCTAGATAGCACAAGTGCCTGCTAGGTAACCTACATAGTCCATGTGCCCGCTAGGTAACCTACATAGTCCAAGTGCCCGCTAGGTAACCTAGATAGTCCAAGTGCACGCTAGTAAACTACATAGTCCATGTGCCCGCTACGTAACCTACATAGTTCAAGTGCCAGCTAGGTAACCTAAATAATCCAAATGCCGCTAGGGAAACTACATAGTCCAAGGGCCTGCTAGTTAACCTAGGTAGTCCAAATGCCCGCTAGTTAACTTAGATCCTCCAAGTGTCCGCTAGGTAACCTACAGAGTCCAAGGGCCTGATAGGTAACCTAGATAGTCCAAGTGCCTGTTAGCTAACCTACATAGTCCTAGTGTCCGTTCGTTAACCTGATAGTCCAGTGCCCGTTTGGTAACCTACATAGTCCAAGTGCCCGCTTGGTAACCTGGATATTCCAAGTGCCCGCTAGTTGACCTACATAGTCAACATGCCCGATAGGTAACCAACATAGTCCAAGTGCCTTCTAGGGAGCCTACATAGTCCACGTCACTGCTAGTGAACCTACATAGTCCAAGTGCCCCTTAGAGAACCTACATTGTCCAAGTGCTCGCTAGGTAACCTACATAGTCCAATTGCCCGCAAGGAAACCTACATAGTCTAAATGCCCGCTAGGGAACCTACATAATTCAAGTGCCCGTTAGGTAACCTAGATAGTCCAAGTGCCCTTTAGCTAACCTAGATAGTCCAAGGGCCCGCCAGGGAACCTAGATAGTCCAAGTGCCTGCTAGGGTATGTACATAGACCAAGTGCCCGCTAGGTAACCTATATAGTCCACGTGACCGCTATTTAACCTACATTGTCCAAGTGCCCGATAGAAACCTATATATTCCAAGTGCCCGATAGGGACCCTGCATAGTCCAAGTGCCCGCTAGGTAACCTACATAGTCCAAGTGCCCGCTAGGTAACCTAAATAGTCCAAATGCCCGCTAGGGAAACGACATAGTCCAAGTGCCCGCTAGTTAACCTAAATAGTCCTAGTGCCCCCTACTAAACCTACATAATCCATGGGCCAGCTAGTTAACCTACATTGTGCAAGGGCCCGCTAGTTAACCTAGATCGTGCAAGTGTCCGCTAGTTAACCTACATAGTCCAAGTGCCCGCTAGGTAACCTAGATAGTCCAAGTGCCCGCTAGGTATCCTTCATAATCCAAGTGTCTGCTAGGTAACCTAGATATTCCAAGTGCCTGCTAGTTAACCTAGATAGTCCTAGTGCCCGTTAGTTAACCTAGATAGTCCAAGTGCCCACTAGGGGACGTACATAGTCCAAGTGCCCGCTAGGTAACCTAGATAGTCCAATTGCGCGCTAGGGTATGTACATAGTCCAAGTGCCTGATAGGAAACCTAGATAGTTCAAGTGCCCGCTAGTTAACCTACATAGTCCAAGGGCCCGCTAGTTAACCTACATAGTCCAATGTCCGCTGGTTAACCTAGATAGTCCAAGTGTCCGCTAGTAACCTACATAGTACAAGGGCCCGGGGGTTGACCTAGATACTCCAAGTGCCCGCTGGTTAACCTAGATAGTCAAAGTGGCCGCTTGTTACCCTAAGTAGTACAAATGTCCTGTAGGGATCCTACATAGTCCAAGTGCCCGCTAGGTAACCTACTTAGTCCAAGTGCCAATTCGTTAACCTAGATAGTCCAATTGCCCACTAGGGAACCTATATAGTCCAAGTGCTATCTAGGTAACCTAGATAGTCCAAGGTCATGCTAGTTAACCTACATACTCCAAGGGCTCGCTTGTGAACTTTGATAGTCCAAGTGCCCGCTGGTTAACCTAGATGGTCCAAGTGCCCGCTAGTTAACCTAGATCGTCCAAGTGCCGGCTAGTTAACCTACATAGTCCAGGGGCCCCCTTGTTAACCTTGATCGTCCACGTGTCCTCTAGTTAACCTACATAGTCCAAGTGCCCAGTAGGTAACCTACATAGTGAAAGTGTCCGCTAGGTAACCTACATAGTCCAAGTGCCCGCTAGTTAACATAGATATTCCAAGTGCCCGCTAGGGAAGGTACATAGTCCAAGTGCCCACTATTTAACCTAGAGAGTGCAAGTGCCCGCTAGTTAACCTACATAGTCCAAATGCCCGCTAGGTAACCTACATAGTGCAAGTGTCCGCTAGTTAACCTACATAATCCAAGTGCCCTCTAATTAACCTAGATAGTCCAAGTGCCCGCTAGGAAACCTACATAGTGCAAGTGTCCGCTAGTTAACCTACATAGTCCAAGGGACCGCTAGTTAACCTAGATCGTCCAATTGTCCGCTAGTTAACCTACATAGTCCAAGTGCCCTTTGGGGAACCTAGATAGTCCAAGTGCCCGCTAGGGAACCTACATAGTCCAATTGCCAGCTCTGGAACATACATAGTCCAAGTGCCTGTAAGTTAACCTAGATAATCCAAGTGCCCGCTAGTTAACCTAGATAGTCCAAGTGCCCGTTAGGTAACCTACATAGTCCAAGTGCTCGTTAGGAAACATATATAGTCCAAATGCCCGCTAGGGAACCTACATATTCCAAGTGCCCGTTAGTTAACCTAGATAGTCCAAGTGCCCGCTAGTTAACCTAGGTAACCTACATAGTGAAAGTGTCCGCTAGGTAACCTACATAGTCCAAGTGCCCGCTAGTTAACATAGATAGTCCAAGTGCCCGCTAGGGAAGGTACATAGTCCAAGTGCCCGCTATGTTACCTAGAGAGTGCAAGTGCCCGCTAGTTAACCTACATAGTCCAAGTGCCTGCTAGGTAACCTAGATAGTCCAAGGGCTTGCTAGTTAACCTACATAGTCCAAATGCCCGCTAGGTAACCTACATAGTGCAAGTGTCCTCTAGTTAACCTACGTAGTCCAAGGGACCGCTAGTTAACCTAGATATTTCAAGTACCCGCTAGTTAACCTAGATCATCCAATTGTCTGCTAGTTAACGTACATAGTCCAAGTGCCCTTTAGGGAACCTAGATAGTCCAATTGCCCGCTAGGGAACCTACATAGTCCATTTGCCAGCTCTGGAACATACATAGTCCAAGTGCCTGTTAGTTAACCTAGATAATCCAAGTGCCCGCTAGTTAACCTAGATGGTCCAAGTGCCCGTTAGGTAACCTACATAGTCCAAGTGCTCGTTAGGAAACATATATAGTCCAAATGCCCGCTAGGGAACCTACATAGTCCAAGTGCCCGTTAGTTAACCTAGATAGTCCAAGTGCCCGCTGGTTAACCAAGATAGTCCAAGTGCCCGCTAGTTAACCAGGATCGTCCAAATGCCCTCTAGTTAACTTACATAGTCCAAGGTCCTGCTAGTTAACCTACATAGACCAAGGGCCCGCTAGTTAACCTAGATAGTCCAAGTGCCCACTAGTTAACCTACCTAGTCCAAGTGCCCGGTAGGTAACCTAGACAGTCCAAGTGCCCGCTTCGTAACCTGGATAGTCCAAATGCCCGCTAGTTAACCTACATAGTGAAAGTGCCCGATAGGTAACCTACATAGTCCAAGTTCCTTCTAGGGAACCTACATAGTCCAAGTGCCCGTTAGGGAACCTACATAGTCCAAGTGCTCGCTAGGTAACCTACATAGTCCAAATGCCTGCAAGGAAATCTACATATTCTTAGTGCCCGCTAGGGAACCTACATAATCCAAGTGCCCGTTAGGTAACCTAGATATTCCAAGTGCCCGTTAGATAACCTAGATAGCACAAGGGCCCGCTAGTTGACCTACATAGTCCACGTGCCAGCTAGGTAACCTAGATAGTATAAGTGCCCGCTAGGGAACCTAGATAGTCCAAGTGCCTGTTAGCTAACCTAGATAGTCCAAGTGGCGGCTAGGTAACCTACATAGTCCAAGTGCCCGTTCGTTAACCTAGATAATCCAAGTGCCGGCTAGGTAACCAAGACAGTCCAAGTGCCCGCTAGTTAACCTACATAGTCCAAGTGCGTGCTAGTTAACCTACATAATCCAAGTGCCCGTTAGCTAACCTAGATAGTCCCAGGGCCCGCTAGTTGACCTACATAGTCCAAGTGCCCGCTAGGTAACCTAGATAGACCAAGTGCCCGCTAGTTAAATTAGATAGTCCTAGTGCCCTTTATTTAACCTAGATTGTCCAAGTGCCCTCTAGGGGACATACATAGTCCTAGTGCCCGCTAGGGTATGTACATAGACCAAGTGCCCACTAGGTAACCTAGATAGTCCACGTGCCCCCTAGGTAACCTACATAGTCCATGTGCCCGCTAGGTAACCTACATAGTCCAAGTGCCCGCTAGGTAACCTAGATAGTCCAAGTGCCCGCTAGTAAACTACATAGTCCATGTGCCCGCTACGTAACCTACATAGTCCAAGTGCCAACTTGGTAACCTAAATAATCCAAATGCCCGCTGGGAAACTACATAGTCCAAGGGCCTGCTAGTTAACCTAGATAGTCCAAATGCCCGCTAGTTAACTTAGATCGTCCAAGTGTCCGCTAGGTAACCTACAGAGTCCAAGGGCCTGATAGGTAACCTAGATAGTCCAAGTGCCTGTTAGCTAACCTACATAGTCCTAGTGTCCGTTCGTTAACCTAGATAGTACAGTGCCCGTTTGGTAACCTACATAGTCCAAGTGCCCGTTAGTTAACCTAGATAGATAAAGTGCCTGCTAGGTAACCTAGATAGTCCAAGTGCCCGCTAGGTAACCTACTTAGTCCAAGTGCCCGCTAGGTAACTTGGATAGTCCAATTGCCCGTTAGTTAACCTAGATAGTCGAAGTGTCCGCTAGTTAACCTACATATTCCATGTGTCCGTTGGGTAACCTAGATAGTCTAAGTGCCCGCTAGGTAACCTAGACAGTCCAAGTGCCCGCTAGGTTACCTACATAGTCCAAGTGCACGTTCTTTAACCTAGATAGTCCAAGTGCCCGCTGGTAACCTACATAGTCCAAGGGCCCGCTAGGTAACCTTGATAGTCCAAGTGCCTTCTAGTTAACCTACATAGTCCAAGTGCCTACTAGGAAACCTAGATAGTCCAAGTGCCCGCTAGGTATCCTACATAGTCCATGTGCCCGCTAGGTAACCTACATAGTCCAAGTGCCCGCTAGGTAACCTACATAGTCCAAGTGCCCGCTAGGTAACCTAGATCGTCCAAGTGCCCGCTAGTAAACTACATAGTCCATATGCCCGCTACGTAACCTACATAATCCAAGTGCTAGCTAGGTAACCTAAATAATCCAAATGCCCGCCCTAGGAAACTACATAGTCCAAGGGCCTGCTAGTTAACCTAGATAGTCCAAATGCCCGCTAGTTAACTTAGATCGTCCAAGTGTCCGCTAGTAACCTACAGAGTCCAAGGGCCTGATAGGTAACCTAGATAGTCCAAGTGTCTGTTAGCTAACCTACATAGTCCTAGTGTCCGTTCGTTAACTTAGATAGTCCAGTGCCCGTTTGGTAACCTACATAGTCCAAGTGCCCGTTAGTTAACCTAGATAGTCAAAGTGCCTGCTAGGTAACCTAGATAGTGCAAGTGCCCGCTAGGTAACCTACTTAGTCCAAGTGCCCGCTAGGTAACTTGGATAGTCCAATTGCCCGTTAGTTAACCTAGATAGTCGAAGTGTCCGCTAGTTAACCTACATATTCCAAGTGCCCGTTGGGTAACCTAGATAGTCTAAGTGCCCGCTAGGTAACCTAGACAGTCCAAGTGCCCGCTAGGTAACCTACATAGTCCAAGTGCCCGCTAGGTAACCTAAATAGTCCAAATGCCCGCTAGGGAAACGACATAGTCCAAGTGCCCGCTAGTTAACCTAAATAGTCCTAGTGCCCACTACTAAACCTACATAATCCATGGGCCAGCTAGTTAACCTACATTGTGCAAGGGCCCGCTAGTTAACCTAGATCGTGCAAGTGTCCGCTAGTTAACCTACATAGTCCAAGTGCCCGCTAGGTATCCTTCATAATCCAAGTGTCTGCTAGGTAACCTAGATATTCCAAGTGCCTGCTAGTTAACCTAGATAGTCCTAGTGCCCGTTAGTTAACCTAGATAGTCCAAGTGCCCACTAGGGGATGTACATAGTCCAAGTGCCCGCTAGGTAACCTAGATAGTCCAATTGCGCGCTAGGGTATGTACATAGTCCAAGTGCCTGATAGGAAACCTAGATAGTTCAAGTGCCCGCTAGTTCACCTACATAGTCCAAGGGCCCGCTAGTTAACCTACATAGTCCAATGTCCGCTGGTTAACCTAGATAGTCCAAATGCCCGCAAGTAACCTACATAGTACAAGGGCCCGCGAGTTGACCTAGGTACTCCAAGTGCCCGCTGGTTAACCTAGATAGTCAAAGTGCCCGCTAGTTACCCTAAGTAGTACAAATGTCCTGTAGGGATCCTACATAGTCCAAGTGCCCGCTAGGTAACCTACTTAGTCCAAGTGCCCGTTCGTTAACCTAGATAGTCCAAGTGCCCACTAGGGAACCTATATAGTCCAAGTGCTATCTAGGTAACCTAGATAGTCCAAGGTCACGCTAGTTAACCTACATACTCCAAGGGCTCGCTTGTGAACTTTGATAGTCCAAGTGCCCGCTGGTTAACCTAGATGGTCCAAGTGCCCGCTAGTTAACCTAGATCGTCCAAGTGCTGGCTAGTTAACCTACATAGTCCAGGGGCCCACTTGTTAACCTTGATCGTCCACGTGTCCTCTAGTTAACCTACATGGTCCAAGTGCCCAGTAGGTAACCTACATAGTGAAAGTGTCCGCTAGGTAACCTACATAGTCCAAGTGCCCGCTAGTTAACATAGATAGTCCAAGTGCCCGCTAGGGAAGGTACATAGTCCAAGTGCCCGCTATTTAACCTAGAGAGTGCAAGTGCCCGCTAGTTAACCTACATAGTCCAAGTGCCTGCTAGGTAACCTAGATAGTCCAAGGGCCTGCTAGTTAACCTACATAGTCCAAATGCCCGCTAGGTAACCTACATAGTGCAAGTGTCCGCTAGTTAACCTACATAATCCAAGTGCCCTCTAATTAACCTAGATAGTCCAAGTTCCCGCTAGGAAACCTACATAGTGCAAGTGTCCGCTAGTTAACCTACGTAGTCCAAGGGACCGCTAGTTAACCTAGATCGTCCAATTGTCCGCTAGTTAACCTACATAGTCCAAGTGCCCTTTGGGAAACCTAGATAGTCCAAGTGCCCGCTAGGGAACGTACATAATCCAATTGCCAGCTCTGGAACATACATAGTCCAAGTGCCTGTAAGTTAACCTAGATAATCCAAGTGCCCGCTAGTTAACCTAGATAGTCCAAGTGCCCGTTATGTAACCTACATAGTCCAAGTGCTCGTTAGGAAACATATATAGTCCAAATGCCCTCTAGGTAACCTACATATTCCAAGTGCCCGTTAGTTAACCTAGATAGTCCAAGTGCCCGCTAGTTAACCTAGGTAACCTACATAGTGAAAGTGTCCGCTAGGTAACCTACATAGTCCAAGTGCCCGCTAGTTAACATAGATAGTCCAAGTGCCCGCTAGGGAAGGTACATAGTCCAAGTGCCCGCTATGTAATCTAGAGAGTGCAAGTGCCCGCTAGTTAACCTACATAGTCCAAGTGCCTGCTAGGTAACCTAGATAGTCCAAGGGCTTGCTAGTTAACCTACATAGTCCAAATGCCCGCTAGGTAACCTACATAGTGCAAGTGTCCTCTAGTTAACCTACGTAGTCCAAGGGACCGCTAGTTAACCTAGATATTTCAAGTACCCGCTAGTTAACCTAGATCATCCAATTGTCTGCTAGTTAACCTACATAGTCCAAGTGCCCTTTAGGGAACCTAGATAGTCCAAGTGCCCGCTAGGGAACCTACATAGTCCAATTGCCAGCTCTGGAACATACATAGTCCAAGTGCCTGTTAGTTAACCTAGATAATCCAAGTGCCCGTTAGTTAACCTAGATAGTCCAAGTGCCCGTTAGGTAACCTACATAGTCCAAGTGCTCGTTAGGAAACATATATAGTCCAAATGCCCGCTAGGGAACCTACATAGTCCAAGTGCCCGTTAGTTAACCTAGATAGTCCAAGTGCCCGCTGGTTAACCAAGATAGTCCAAGTGCCCGCTAGTTAACCAGGATCGTCCAAGTGCCCTCTAGTTAACTTATATAGTCCAAGGTCCTGCTAGTTAACCTACATAGACCAAGGGCCCGCTAGTTAACCTAGATAGTCCAAGTGCCCACTAGTTAACCTACCTAGTCCAAGTGCCCGCTAGGTAACCTAGACAGTCCAAGTGCCCGCTTCGTAACCTGGATAGTCCAAATGCCCGCTAGTTAACCTACATAGTGAAAGTGCCCGATAGGTAACCTACATAGTCCAAGTGCCTTCTAGGGAACCTACATAGTCCAAGTGCCCGTTAGGGAACCTACATACTCCAAGTGCTCGCTAGGTAACCTACATAGTCCAAATGCCTGCAAGGAAACCTACATATTCCAAGTGCCCGCTAGGGAACCTACATAATCAAAGTGCCCGTTAGGTAACCTAGATAGTCCAAGTGCCCGTTAGATAACCTAGATAGTCCAAGGGCCCGCTAGTTGACCTACATAGTCCACGTGCCAGCTAGGTAACCTAGATAGTATAAGTGCCCGCTAGGGAACCTAGATAGTCCAAGTGCCTGTTAGCTAACCTAGATAGTCCAAGTGGCGGCTAGGTAACCTACATAGTCCAAGTGCCCGTTCGTTAACCTAGATAATCCAAGTGCCCGCTAGGTAACCTAGACAGTCCAGGTGCCCGCTAGTTAACCTACATAGTCCAAGTGCGTGCTAGTAAACCTACATAATCCAAGTGCCCGTTAGCTAACCTAGATAGTCCAAGGGCCCGCTAGTTGACCTACATAGTCCAAGTGACCGCTAGGTAACCTAGATAGACCAATTGCCCGCTAGTTAAATTAATAGTCCTAGTGCCCTTTAGTTAACCTAGATTGCCCAAGTGCCCTCTAGGGGACATACATAGTCCTAGTGCCCGCTACGGTATGTACATAGACCAAGTGCCCACTAGGTAACCTAGATAGTCCACGTGCCCCCTAGGTAACCTACATAGTCCATGTGCCCGCTAGGTAACCTACATAGTCCAAGTGGCCGCTAGGTAACCTAAATAATCCAAATGCCCGCTGGGGAAACTACATAGTCCAAGTGCCCGCTAGTTAACCTAGATAGTCCAAGGGCCGGCTAATTAACCTAGATAGTCCAAGTGCCCGCTAGTTAGCCTAGATCGTTCTAGTGTCCGCTAGGTTACATACATAGTCCAAATGCCTGCTAGTAACCTAGATAATCCAAGTGTCTGTTAGCTAACCTACATAGTCCAAGTGCCCGTTCTTTAACCTAGGTAGTCCAGGTGCCCGCTATGTAACCTAGACAGTCCATGTGCCCACTAGGTTACCTACATAGTCCAAGTGTCAGTTCGTTAACCTAGATAGTCCAGTGCCCGTTAGGTAACCTACATAGTCCAACTGCCCGCTTCGTAACCTGGATAGTCCAAATGCCCGCTAGTTACCTACATAGTCAAAGTGCCCGATAGGTAACCTACATAGTCCAAGTGCCTTCTAGGGAACCTACATAGTCCAAGTGACCGTTAGGGAACCTACATAATCCAAGTCCTCACTAGGTAACCTACATAGTCCAAATGCCTGCAAGGAAACCTACATAGTCTAAGTGCTCGCTAGGGAACCTACATAATCCAAGTGCCCATTAGGTAACCCAGATAGTCCAAGGGCCCGCTAGTTGACCTACATAGTCCAAGTGCCAGCTAGGTAACCTAGATAGTACAAGTGCCCGCTAGGGATCCTAGATAGTCCAAGTGCCTGTTAGCTAACCTAGATAGCCAAGTGGTGGCTAGGTAACCTACATAGTCCAAGTGCCCGCTATGTAACCTAGATAGTCCAATTGCGCGATAGGGTATGTACATAGTCCTAGTGCCTGCTAGGAAACCTAGATAGTTCAAGTGCCCGCTAGTTAAACTACATAGTCCAAGGGCCCGCTAGTTAACCTACATAGTCCAATGTTCGCTGGTTAACCTAGATAGTCCAAGTGCCCGCTAGTAACCTACATAGTACAAGGGCCCGCGAGTTGACCTAGATACTCCAAGTGCCCGCTGGTTAACCTAGATAGTCCAAGTGCCCGCTAGGGAACCTACATAGTCCAATTGCCAGCTCTGGAACATACATCGTCCAAGTGCCTGTAAGTTAACCTAGATAATCCAAGTGCCCGCTAGTTAGCCTAGATCGTTCTAGTGTCCGCTAGGTTACATACATAGTCCAAATGCCTGCTAGTAACCTAGATAGTCCAAGTGTCTGTTAGCTAACCTACATAGTCCAAGTGCCCGTTCTTTAACCTAGATAGTCCAGGTGCCCGCTATGTAACCTAGACAGTCCATGTGCCCACTAGGTTACCTACATAGTCCAAGTGCCCGCTAGGTAACCTAGATAGTCCAAGTGCCCGCTAGTAAATTACATAGTCCATGTGCCCGCTACGTAACCTACATAGTCCAAGTGCCAACTAGGTAACCTAAATAATCCAAATGCCCGCTGGGAAACTACATAGTCCAAGGGCCTGCTAGTTAACCTAGATAGTCCAAATGCCCGCTAGTTAACTTAGATCGTCCAAGTGTCCGCTAGGTAACCTACAGAGTCTAAGGGCCTGATAGGTAACCTAGATAGTCCAAGTGCCTGTTAGCTAACCTACATAGTCCTAGTGTCCGTTCGTTAACCTAGATAGTACAGTGCCCGTTTGGTAACCTACATAGTCCAAGTGCCCGTTAGTTAACCTAGATAGTTAAAGTGCCTGCTAGGTAACCTAGATAGTCCAAGTGCCCGCTAGGTAACCTACTTAGTCCAAGTGCCCGCTAGGTAACTTGGATAGTCCAATTGCCCGTTAGTTAACCTAGATAGTCGAAGTGTCCGCTAGTTAACCTACATATTCCAAGTGCCCGTTGGGTAACCTAGATAGTCTAAGTGCCCGCTAGGTAACCTAGACAGTCCAAGGCCCGCTAGGTTACCTACATAGTCCAAGTGCACGTTCGTTAACCTAGATAGTCCAAGTGCTCGCTGGTAACCTACATAGTGCAAGGGCCCGCTAGGTAACCTTGATAGTCCAAGTGCCTTCTAGTTAACCTACATAGTCCAAGTGCCTGCTAGGTAACCTAGATAGTCCAAGTGCCCGCTAGGTAACCTACATAGTCCATGTGCCCGCTAGGTAACCTACATAGTCCAAGTGCCCGCTAGGTAACCTAGATAGTCCAAGTGCCCGCTAGTAACCTACATAGTCCATGTGCCCACTACGTAACCTACATAGTCCAAGTGCCAGCTAGGTAACCTAAATAATCCAAATGCCCGCTAGGGAAACTACATAGTCCAAGGGCCTGCTAGTTAACCTAGATAGTCCAAATGCCCGCTAGTTAACTTAGATCGTACAAGTGTCCTCTAGGTAACCTACAGAGTCCAAGGGCCTGATAGGTAACCTAGATAGTCCAAGTGCCTGTTAGCTAACCTACATAGTCCTAGTGTCCGTTCGTTAACCTAGATAGTCCAGTGCCCGTTTGGTAACCTACATAGTCCAAGTGCCCGTTAGTTAACCTAGATAGTCAAAGTGCCTGCTAGGTAACCTAGATAGTCCAAGTGCCCGCTAGGTAACCTACTTAGTCCAAGTGCCCGCTAGGTAACTTGGATAGTCCAATTGCCCGTTAGTTAACCTAGATAGTTGAAGTGTCCCCTAGTTAACCTACATATTCCAAGTGCCCGTTCGTTAAGCTAGATAGTCTAAGTGCCCGCTAGGTAACCTAGACAGTCCAAGTGCCCGCTAAGTTACCTACATAGTCCATGTGCACGTTCGTTAACCTAGATAGTCTAAGTGCCCGCTGGCAACCTACATAGTCCAAGGGCCCGCTAGGTAACCTTGATAGTCCAAGTGCCTTCTAGTTAACCTACATAGTCCAAGTGCCTACTAGGAAACCTAGATAGTCCATGTGCCCGCTAGGTAACCTACATAGTCCAAGTGCCCGCTGGGTAACCTAGACAGTACAAGTGCCCGCTAGTTAACCTACAAAGTCCAAGTGCCCGCTAGGGATCCTACATAGTCCACGTGCCTGCTAGGCAACCTACATAGTCCAAGTGCCCGTTAGTTAACCTAGATAGTCAAAGTGCCTGCTATATAACCTAGATAGTCCAAGTGCCCGCTAGGTAACCTACATAGTCCAAGTGCCCGCTAGGTAACCTAAATAGTCCAAATGCCCACTAGGGAAATGACATAGTCCAATTGCCCGCTAGTTAACCTAAATAGTCCTAGTGCCCACTACTAAACCTACATAATCCATGGGCCAGCTAGTTAACCTACATTGTGCAAGGGCCCGCTAGTTAACCTAGATCGTGCAAGTGTCCGCTAGTTAACCTACATAGTCCAAGTGCCCGCTAGGTAACCTAGATAGTCCAAGTGCCCGCTAGGTATCCTTCATAATCCAAGTGTCTGCTAGGTAACCTAGATATTCCAAGTGCCTGCTAGTTAACCTAGATAGTCCTAGTGCCCGTTAGTTAACCTAGATAGTCCAAGTGCCCACTAGGGGACGTACATAGTCCAAGTGCCCGCTAGGTAACCTAGATAGTCCAATTGCGCGCTAGGGTATGTACATAGTCCAAGTGCCTGATAGGAAACCTAGATAGTTCAAGTGCCCGCTAGTTAACCTACATAGTCCAAGGGCCCGCTAGTTAACCTACATAGTCCAATGTCCGCTGGTTAACCTAGATAGTCCAAGTGCCCGCTAGTAACCTACATAGTACAAGGGCCCGGGGGTTGACCTAGATACTCCAAGTGCCCGTTGGTTAAACTAGATAGTCAAAGTGCCCGCTAGTTACCCTAAGTAGTACAAATGTCCTGTAGGGATCCTACATAGTCCAAGTGCCCGCTAGGTAACCTACTTAGTCCAAGTGCCAATTCGTTAACCTAGATAGTCCAAGTGCCCACTAGGGAACCTATATAGTCCAAGTGCTATCTAGGTAACCTAGATAGTCCAAGGTCACGCTAGTTAACCTACATACTCCAAGGGCTCGCTTGTGAACTTTGATAGTCCAAGTGCCCGCTGGTTAACCTAGATGGTCCAAGTGCCCGCTAGTTAACCAAGATCGTCCAAGTGCCGGCTAGTTAACCTACATAGTCCAGGGGCCCACTTGTTAACCTTGATCGTCCACGTGTCCTCTAGTTAACCTACATAGTCCAAGTGCCCAGTAGGTAACCTACATAGTCCAAGTGCCCGCTAGTTAACATAGATAGTCCAAGTGCCCGCTAGTTAACATAGATAGTCCAAGTGCCCGCTAGGGAAGGTACATAGTCCAAGTGCCCGCTATTTAACCTAGAGAGTGCAAGTGCCCGCTAGTTAACCTACATAGTCCAAATGCCCGCTAGTTAACCTACATAGTGCAAGTGTCCGCTAGTTAACCTACATAATCCAAGTGCCCTCTAATTGACCTAGATAGTCCAAGTGCCCGCTAGGAAACCTACATAGTGCAAGTGTCCGCTAGTTAACCTACGTAGTCCAAGGGACCGCTAGTTAACCTAGATCGTCCAATTGTCCGCTAGTTAACCTACATAGTCCAAGTGCCCTTTGGGGAACCTAGATACTCCAAGTGCCCGCTAGGGAACCTACATAGTCCAATTGCCAGCTCTGGAACATACATAGTCCAAGTGCGCGCTAGTTAACCTAGATAATCCAAGTGCCCGCTAGTTAACCTAGATAGTCCAAGTGCCCGCTAGTTAACCTAGGTAACCTACATAGTGAAAGTGTCCGCTAGGTAACCTACATAGTCCAAGTGCCCGCTAGTTAACATAGATAGTCCAAGTGCCCGCTATGTAACCTAGAGAGTGCAAGTGCCCGCTAGTAAAACCTACATAGTCCAAGTGCCTGCTAGGTAACCTAGATAGTCCAAGGGCTTGCTAGTTAACCTACATAGTCCAAATGCCCGCTAGGTAACCTACATAGTGCAAGTGTCCTCTAGTTAACCTACGTAGTACAAGGGACCGCTAGTTAACCTAGATATTTCAAGTACCCGCTAGTTAACCTAGATCATCCAATTGTCTGCTAGTTAACCTACATAGTCCAAGTGCCCTTTAGGGAACCTAGATACTCCAAGTGCCCGCTAGGGAACCTACATAGTCCAATTGCCAGCTCTGGAACATACATAGTCCAAGTGCCTGTTAGTTAACCTAGATAATCCAAGTGCCCGCTAGTTAACCTAGATAGTCCAAGTGCCCGTTAGGTAACCTACATAGTCCAAGTGCTCGTTAGGAAACATATATAGTCCAAATGCCCGCTAGGGAACCTACATAGTCCAAGTGCACGTTATTTAACCTAGATAGTCCAATTGCCCGCTGGTTAACCAAGATAGTCCAAGTGCCCGCTAGTTAACCAGGATCGTCCAAGTGCCCTCTAGTTAACTTACATAGTCCAAGGTCCTGCTAGTTAACCTACATAGACCAAGGGCCCGCTAGTTAACCTAGATAGTCCAAGTGCCCACTAGTTAACCTACCTAGTCCAAGTGCCCGCTAGGTAACCTAGATAGTCCAAGTGCCCGCTTCGTAACCTGGATAGTCCAAATGCCCGCTAGTTAACCTACATAGTGAAAGTGCCCGATAGGTAACCTACATAGTCCAAGTGCCTTCTAGGGAACCTACATAGTCCAAGTGCCCGTTAGGGAACCTACATAGTCCAAGTGCTCGCTAGGTAACCTACATAGTCCAAATGCCTGCAAGGAAATCTACATATTCTAAGTGCCCGCTAGGGAACCTACATAATCCAAGTGCCTGTTAGGTAACCTAGATAGTCCAAGTGCCCGTTAGATAATCTAGATAGTCCAAGGGCCCGCTAGTTGACATACATAGTCCACGTGCCAGCTAGGTAACCTAGATAGTATAAGTGCCCGCTAGGGAACCTAGATAGTCCAAGTGCCTGTTAGCTAACCTAGATAGTCCAAGTGGCGGCTAGGTAACCTACATAGTCCAAGTGCCCGTTCGTTAACCTAGATAATCCAAGTGCCGGCTAGGTAACCAAGACAGTCCAAGTGCCCGCTAGTTAACCTACATAGTCCAAGTGCGTGCTAGTTAACCTACATAATCCAAGTGCCCGTTAGCTAACCTAGATAGTCCCAGGGCCCGCTAGTTGACCTACATAGTCCAAGTGCCCGCTAGGTAACCTAGATAGACCAAGTGCCCGCTAGTTAAATTAGATAGTCCTAGTGCCCTTTATTTAACCTAGATTGTCCAAGTGACCTCTAGGGGACATACATAGTCCTAGTGCCCGCTAGGGTATGTACATAGACCAAGTGCCCACTAGGTAACCTAGATAGTCCACGTGCCCCCTAGGTAACCTACATAGTCCATGTGCCCGCTAGGTAACCTACATAGTCCAAGTGCCCGCTAGGTAACCTAGATAGTCCAAGTGCCCGCTAGTAAACTACATAGTCCATGTGCCCGCTACGTAACCTACATAGTCCAAGTGCCAACTAGGTAACCTAAATAATCCAAATGCCCGCTGGGAAACTACATAGTCCAAGGGCCTGCTAGTTAACCTAGATAGTCCAAATGCCCGCTAGTTAACTTAGATCGTCCAAGTGTCCGCTAGGTAACCTACAGAGTCCAAGGGCCTGATAGGTAACCTAGATAGTCCAAGTGCCTGTTAGCTAACCTACATAGTCCTAGTGTCTGTTCGTTAACCTAGATACTCCAGTGCCCGTTTGGTAACCTACATAGTCCAAGTGCCCGTTAGTTAACCTAGATAGTTAAAGTGCCTGCTAGGTAACCTAGATAGTCCAAGTGCCCGCTAGGTAACCTACTTAGTCCAAGTGCCCGCTAGGTAACTTGGATAGTTCAATTGCCCGTTAGTTAACCTAGATAGTTGAAGTGTCCGCTAGTTAACCTACATATTCCAAGTGCCCGTTGGGTAACCTAGATAGTCTAAGTGCCCGCTAGGTAACCTAGACAGTCCAAGTGCCCGCTAGGTTACCTACATAGTCCAAGTGCACGTTCGTTAACCTAGATAGTCCAAGTGCCCGCTGGTAACCTACATAGTCCAAGGGCCCGCTAGGTAACCTTGATAGTCCAAGTGCCTTCTAGTTAACCTACATAGTCCAAGTGCCTACTAGGAAACCTAGATAGTCCAAGTGCCCACTAGGTAACCTACATAGTCCATGTGCCCGCTAGGTAACCTACATAGTCCAAGTGCCCGCTAGGTAACCTACATAGTCCAAGTGCCCGCTAGGTAACCTAGATCGTCCAAGTGCCCGCTAGTAAACTACATAGTCCATATGCCCGCTACGTAACCTACATAGTCCAAGTGCTAGCTAGGTAACCTAAATAATCCAAATGCCCGCCCTAGGAAACTACATAGTCCAAGGGCCTGCTAGTTAACCTAGATAGTCCAAATGCCCGCTAGTTAACTTAGATCGTCCAAGTGTCCGCTAGGTAACCTACAGAGTCCAAGGGCCTGATAGGTAACCTAGATAGTCCAAGTGCCTGTTAGCTAACCTACATAGTCCTAGTGTCCGTTCGTTAACTTAGATAGTCCAGTGCCCGTTTGGTAACCTACATAGTCCAAGTGCCCGTTAGTTAACCTAGATAGTCAAAGTGCCTGCTAGGTAACCTAGATAGACCAAGTGCCCGCTAGTTAAATTAGATAGTCCTAGTGCCCTTTATTTAACCTAGATTGTCCAAGTGCCCTAGGGGACATACATAGTCCTAGTGCCCGCTAGGGTATGTACATAGACCAAGTGCCCACTAGGTAACCTAGATAGTCCACGTGCCCCCTAGGTAACCTACATAGTCCATGTGCCCGCTAGGTAACCTACATAGTCCAAGTGCCCGCTAGGTAACCTAGATAGTCCAAGTGCCCGCTAGTAAACTACATAGTCCATGTGCCCGCTACGTAACCTACATAGTCCAAGTGCCAACTAGGTAACCTAAATAATCCAAATGCCCGCTGGGAAACTACATAGTCCAAGGGCCTGCTAGTTAACCTAGATAGTCCAAATGCCCGCTAGTTAACTTAGATCGTCCAAGTGTCCGCTAGGTAACCTACAGAGTCCAAGGGCCTGATAGGTAACCTAGATAGTCCAAGTGCCTGTTAGCTAACCTACATAGTCCTAGTGTCCGTTCGTTAACCTAGATAGTACAGTGCCCGTTTGGTAACCTACATAGTCCAAGTGCCCGTTAGTTAACCTAGATAGTTAAAGTGCCTGCTAGGTAACCTAGATAGTCCAAGTGCCCGCTAGGTAACCTACTTAGTCCAAGTGCCCGCTAGGTAACTTGGATAGTCCAATTGCCCGTTAGTTAACCTAGATAGTCGAAGTGTCCGCTAGTTAACCTACATATTCCATGTGTCCGTTGGGTAACCTAGATAGTCTAAGTGCCCGCTAGGTAACCTAGACAGTCCAAGTGCCCGCTAGGTTACCTACATAGTCCAAGTGCACGTTCTTTAACCTAGATAGTCCAAGTGCCCGCTGGTAACCTACATAGTCCAAGGGCCCGCTAGGTAACCTTGATAGTCCAAGTGCCTTCTAGTTAACCTACATAGTCCAAGTGCCTACTAGGAAACCTAGATAGTCCAAGTGCCCACTAGGTATCCTACATAGTCCATGTGCCCGCTAGGTAACCTACATAGTCCAAGTGCCCGCTAGGTAACCTACATAGTCCAAGTGCCCGCTAGGTAACCTAGATCGTCCAAGTGCCCGCTAGTAAACTACATAGTCCATATGCCCGCTACGTAACCTACATAATCCAAGTGCTAGCTAGGTAACCTAAATAATCCAAATGCCCGCCCTAGGAAACTACATAGTCCAAGGGCCTGCTAGTTAACCTAGATAGTCCAAATGCCCGCTAGTTAACTTAGATCGTCCAAGTGTCCGCTAGTAACCTACAGAGTCCAAGGGCCTGATAGGTAACCTAGATAGTCCAAGTGTCTGTTAGCTAACCTACATAGTCCTAGTGTCCGTTCGTTAACTTAGATAGTCCAGTGCCCGTTTGGTAACCTACATAGTCCAAGTGCCCGTTAGTTAACCTAGATAGTCAAAGTGCCTGCTAGGTAACCTAGATAGTGCAAGTGCCCGCTAGGTAACCTACTTAGTCCAAGTGCCCGCTAGGTAACTTGGATAGTCCAATTGCCCGTTAGTTAACCTAGATAGTCGAAGTGTCCGCTAGTTAACCTACATATTCCAAGTGCCCGTTGGGTAACCTAGATAGTCTAAGTGCCCGCTAGGTAACCTAGACAGTCCAAGTGCCCGCTAGGTAACCTACATAGTCCAAGTGCCCGCTAGGTAACCTAAATAGTCCAAATGCCCGCTAGGGAAACGACATAGTCCAAGTGCCCGCTAGTTAACCTAAATAGTCCTAGTGCCCACTACTAAACCTACATAATCCATGGGCCAGCTAGTTAACCTACATTGTGCAAGGGCCCGCTAGTTAACCTAGATCGTGCAAGTGTCCGCTAGTTAACCTACATAGTCCAAGTGCCCGCTAGGTAACCTAGATAGTCCAAGTGCCCGCTAGGTATCCTTCATAATCCAAGTGTCTGCTAGGTAACCTAGATATTCCAAGTGCCTGCTAGTTAACCTAGATAGTCCTAGTGCCCGTTAGTTAACCTAGATAGTCCAAGTGCCCACTAGGGGATGTACATAGTCCAAGTGCCCGCTAGGTAACCTAGATAGTCCAATTGCGCGCTAGGGTATGTACATAGTCCAAGTGCCTGATAGGAAACCTAGATAGTTCAAGTGCCCGCTAGTTCACCTACATAGTCCAAGGGCCCGCTAGTTAACCTACATAGTCCAATGTCCGCTGGTTAACCTAGATAGTCCAAATGCCCGCAAGTAACCTACATAGTACAAGGGCCCGCGAGTTGACCTAGATACTCCAAGTGCCCGCTGGTTAACCTAGATAGTCAAAGTGCCCGCTAGTTACCCTAAGTAGTACAAATGTCCTGTAGGGATCCTACATAGTCCAAGTGCCCGCTAGGTAACCTACTTAGTCCAAGTGCCCGTTCGTTAACCTAGATAGTCCAAGTGCCCACTAGGGAACCTATATAGTCCAAGTGCTATCTAGGTAACCTAGATAGTCCAAGGTCACGCTAGTTAACCTACATACTCCAAGGGCTCGCTTGTGAACTTTGATAGTCCAAGTGCCCGCTGGTTAACCTAGATGGTCCAAGTGCCCGCTAGTTAACCTAGATCGTCCAAGTGCTGGCTAGTTAACCTACATAGTCCAGGGGCCCACTTGTTAACCTTGATCGTCCACGTGTCCTCTAGTTAACCTACATGGTCCAAGTGCCCAGTAGGTAACCTACATAGTGAAAGTGTCCGCTAGGTAACCTACATAGTCCAAGTGCCCGCTAGTTAACATAGATAGTCCAAGTGCCCGCTAGGGAAGGTACATAGTCCAAGTGCCCGCTATTTAACCTAGAGAGTGCAAGTGCCCGCTAGTTAACCTACATAGTCCAAGTGCCTGCTAGGTAACCTAGATAGTCCAAGGGCCTGCTAGTTAACCTACATAGTCCAAATGCCCGCTAGGTAACCTACATAGTGCAAGTGTCCGCTAGTTAACCTACATAATCCAAGTGCCCTCTAATTAACCTAGATAGTCCAAGTTCCCGCTAGGAAACCTACATAGTGCAAGTGTCCGCTAGTTAACCTACGTAGTCCAAGGGACCGCTAGTTAACCTAGATCGTCCAATTGTCCGCTAGTTAACCTACATAGTCCAAGTGCCCTTTGGGAAACCTAGATAGTCCAAGTGCCCGCTAGGGAACCTACATAATCCAATTGCCAGCTCTGGAACATACATAGTCCAAGTGCCTGTAAGTTAACCTAGATAATCCAAGTGCCCGCTAGTTAACCTAGATAGTCCAAGTGCCCGTTATGTAACCTACATAGTCCAAGTGCTCGTTAGGAAACATATATAGTCCAAATGCCCTCTAGGTAACCTACATATTCCAAGTGCCCGTTAGTTAACCTAGATAGTCCAAGTGCCCGCTAGTTAACCTAGGTAACCTACATAGTGAAAGTGTCCGCTAGGTAACCTACATAGTCCAAGTGCCCGCTAGTTAACATAGATAGTCCAAGTGCCCGCTAGGGAAGGTACATAGTCCAAGTGCCCGCTATGTAATCTAGAGAGTGCAAGTGCCCGCTAGTTAACCTACATAGTCCAAGTGCCTGCTAGGTAACCTAGATAGTCCAAGGGCTTGCTAGTTAACCTACATAGTCCAAATGCCCGCTAGGTAACCTACATAGTGCAAGTGTCCTCTAGTTAACCTACGTAGTCCAAGGGACCGCTAGTTAACCTAGATATTTCAAGTACCCGCTAGTTAACCTAGATCATCCAATTGTCTGCTAGTTAACCTACATAGTCCAAGTGCCCTTTAGGGAACCTAGATAGTCCAAGTGCCCGCTAGGGAACCTACATAGTCCAATTGCCAGCTCTGGAACATACATAGTCCAAGTGCCTGTTAGTTAACCTAGATAATCCAAGTGCCCGTTAGTTAACCTAGATAGTCCAAGTGCCCGTTAGGTAACCTACATAGTCCAAGTGCTCGTTAGGAAACATATATAGTCCAAATGCCCGCTAGGGAACCTACATAGTCCAAGTGCCCGTTAGTTAACCTAGATAGTCCAAGTGCCCGCTGGTTAACCAAGATAGTCCAAGTGCCCGCTAGTTAACCAGGATCGTCCAAGTGCCCTCTAGTTAACTTATATAGTCCAAGGTCCTGCTAGTTAACCTACATAGACCAAGGGCCCGCTAGTTAACCTAGATAGTCCAAGTGCCCACTAGTTAACCTACCTAGTCCAAGTGCCCGCTAGGTAACCTAGACAGTCCAAGTGCCCGCTTCGTAACCTGGATAGTCCAAATGCCCGCTAGTTAACCTACATAGTGAAAGTGCCCGATAGGTAACCTACATAGTCCAAGTGCCTTCTAGGGAACCTACATAGTCCAAGTGCCCGTTAGGGAACCTACATACTCCAAGTGCTCGCTAGGTAACCTACATAGTCCAAATGCCTGCAAGGAAACCTACATATTCCAAGTGCCCGCTAGGGAACCTACATAATCAAAGTGCCCGTTAGGTAACCTAGATAGTCCAAGTGCCCGTTAGATAACCTAGATAGTCCAAGGGCCCGCTAGTTGACCTACATAGTCCACGTGCCAGCTAGGTAACCTAGATAGTATAAGTGCCCGCTAGGGAACCTAGATAGTCCAAGTGCCTGTTAGCTAACCTAGATAGTCCAAGTGGCGGCTAGGTAACCTACATAGTCCAAGTGCCCGTTCGTTAACCTAGATAATCCAAGTGCCCGCTAGGTAACCTAGACAGTCCAGGTGCCCGCTAGTTAACCTACATAGTCCAAGTGCGTGCTAGTAAACCTACATAATCCAAGTGCCCGTTAGCTAACCTAGATAGTCCAAGGGCCCGCTAGTTGACCTACATAGTCCAAGTGCCCGCTAGGTAACCTAGATAGACCAATTGCCCGCTAGTTAAATTAATAGTCCTAGTGCCCTTTAGTTAACCTAGATTGCCCAAGTGCCCTCTAGGGGACATACATAGTCCTAGTGCCCGCTACGGTATGTACATAGACCAAGTGCCCACTAGGTAACCTAGATAGTCCACGTGCCCCCTAGGTAACCTACATAGTCCATGTGCCCGCTAGGTAACCTACATAGTCCAAGTGGCCGCTAGGTAACCTAAATAATCCAAATGCCCGCTGGGGAAACTACATAGTCCAAGTGCCCGCTAGTTAACCTAGATAGTCCAAGGGCCGGCTAATTAACCTAGATAGTCCAAGTGCCCGCTAGTTAGCCTAGATCGTTCTAGTGTCCGCTAGGTTACATACATAGTCCAAATGCCTGCTAGTAACCTAGATAATCCAAGTGTCTGTTAGCTAACCTACATAGTCCAAGTGCCCGTTCTTTAACCTAGGTAGTCCAGGTGCCCGCTATGTAACCTAGACAGTCCATGTGCCCACTAGGTTACCTACATAGTCCAAGTGTCAGTTCGTTAACCTAGATAGTCCAGTGCCCGTTAGGTAACCTACATAGTCCAACTGCCCGCTTCGTAACCTGGATAGTCCAAATGCCCGCTAGTTACCTACATAGTCAAAGTGCCCGATAGGTAACCTACATAGTCCAAGTGCCTTCTAGGGAACCTACATAGTCCAAGTGACCGTTAGGGAACCTACATAATCCAAGTCCTCACTAGGTAACCTACATAGTCCAAATGCCTGCAAGGAAACCTACATAGTCTAAGTGCTCGCTAGGGAACCTACATAATCCAAGTGCCCATTAGGTAACCCAGATAGTCCAAGGGCCCGCTAGTTGACCTACATAGTCCAAGTGCCAGCTAGGTAACCTAGATAGTACAAGTGCCCGCTAGGGATCCTAGATAGTCCAAGTGCCTGTTAGCTAACCTAGATAGCCAAGTGGTGGCTAGGTAACCTACATAGTCCAAGTGCCCGCTATGTAACCTAGATAGTCCAATTGCGCGATAGGGTATGTACATAGTCCTAGTGCCTGCTAGGAAACCTAGATAGTTCAAGTGCCCGCTAGTTAAACTACATAGTCCAAGGGCCCGCTAGTTAACCTACATAGTCCAATGTTCGCTGGTTAACCTAGATAGTCCAAGTGCCCGCTAGTAACCTACATAGTACAAGGGCCCGCGAGTTGACCTAGATACTCCAAGTGCCCGCTGGTTAACCTAGATAGTCCAAGTGCCCGCTAGGGAACCTACATAGTCCAATTGCCAGCTCTGGAACATACATCGTCCAAGTGCCTGTAAGTTAACCTAGATAATCCAAGTGCCCGCTAGTTAGCCTAGATCGTTCTAGTGTCCGCTAGGTTACATACATAGTCCAAATGCCTGCTAGTAACCTAGATAGTCCAAGTGTCTGTTAGCTAACCTACATAGTCCAAGTGCCCGTTCTTTAACCTAGATAGTCCAGGTGCCCGCTATGTAACCTAGACAGTCCATGTGCCCACTAGGTTACCTACATAGTCCAAGTGTCCGTTCGTTAACCTAGATAGTCCAGTGCCCGTTTGGTAACCTACATTGTCCAAGTGCCCGCTTCGTAACCTGGATAGTCCAAATGCCCGCTAGTTACCTACATAGTCAAAGTGCCCGATAGGTAACCTACATAGTCCAAGTGCCTTCTAGGGAACCTACATAGTCCAAGTGACCGTTAGGGAACCTACATAATCCAAGTCCTCGCTAGGTAACCTACATAGTCCAAATGCCTGCAAGGAAACCTACATAGTCTAAGTGCTCGCTAGGGAACCTACATAATCCAAGTGCCCATTAGGTAACCTAGATAGTCCATTGGGCGCTAGTTGACCTACATAGTCCAAGTGCCAGCTAGGTAACCTAGATAGTACAAGTGCCCGCTAGGGATCCTAGATAGTCAAAGTGCCTGTTAGCTAACATAGATAGCCAAGTGGCGGCTAGGTAACCTACATAGTCCAAGTGCCTGCTAGGTTACCTAGATAGTCCAAGGGCTTGCTAGTTAACCTACATAGTCCAAATGCCCGCTAGGTAACCTACATAGTGCAAGTGTCCTCTAGTTAACCTACGTAGTCCAAGGGACCGCTTGTTAACCTAGATATTCCAAGTACCCGCTAGTTAACCTAGATCATCCAATTGTCTGCTAGTTAACGTACATAGTCCAAGTGCCTTTTAGGGAACCTAGATAGTCCAAGTGCCCGTTAGGGAACCTACATAGTCCAATTGCCAGCTCTGGAACATACATAGTCAAAGTGCCTGTTAGTTAACATAGATAATCCAAGTGCCCGCTAGTTAACCTAGATAGTCCAAGTGCCCGTTAGGTAACCTACATAGTCCAATTGCTCGTTAGGAAACATATATAGTCCAAATGCCCGCTAGGGAACCTACATAGTCCAAGTACCCGTTAGTTAACCTAGATAGTCCAAGTGCCCGCTGGTTAACCTAGATAGTCCAAGTGCCCGCTAGTTAACCAGGATCGTCCAAGTGCCCCTAGTTAACTTACATAGTCCAAGGGCCTGCTAGTTAACCTACATAGACCATGGGCCCGCTAGTTAACATAGATAGTCCAAGTGCCCACTAGTTAACCTACCTAGTCCAAGTGCCCGCTAGGTAACCTAGACAGTCCAAGTGCCCGCTTCGAAACCTGGATAGTCCAAATGCCCGCTAGTTAACCTGCATAGTGAAAGTGCCCGATAGGTAACTTACATAGTCCAATTGCCTTCTAGGGAACCTACATAGTCCAAGTGCCCATTAGGGAACCTACATGGTCCAAGTGCTCGCTAGGTAACCTACATAGTCCAAGTGCCCACTAGTTAACCTACATAATCCAAGTGCCTGTTAGCTAACCTAGATAGTCCAAGGGCCCGCTAGTTGTCCTACATAGTCCAAGTGCCCGCTAGGTAACCTAGATAGACCAAGTGCCCGCTATTTAAACTAGATAGTCCTAGTGCCCTTTAGTTAACCTAGATAGTCCAAGTGCCCTCTAGGGGACAAACAAAATCCTAGTGCCCGTTAGGGTATGTACATAGACCAAGGGCCCATTACGTAACCTAGATAGTCCACGTGCCCGGTAGTTATCCTACATAGTCCAAGTGCCCGATAGAAAACTATATAGTCCAAGTGCCCGATAGGGAACCTACAAAGTCCAAGTGCCCGCTATGGAACCGACATAGTCCAAGTGCCCATTAGGGAAACAATAGTCTTTGTTCTGGCTAGGGAACTTGCATCATCCAAGTGCCCGCTAGGTAACCTAGATAGTCCAAGGGCCCGCTAGTTAACCTACATAGCCCAAGTGCCCGATAGGGAACCTACATAGTCCAAGTGCCCGCTGAGGAACCTACATAGTCCAAGTGCCCGCTAGGTAACCTACATACTCCAAGTGCCCGTTAGGGAACGTACATAGTTCAAGTGCCCTCTAAGTAACCTAGATAGTCCAAGTGCCCGCTAGGTAACCTAGATAGTCCAAAGGCCCGCTTGTTAACCTATATAGTCCAAGTGCCCGCGAGGTCACCTACATTGTCCAAGTGCCTGATAGGGAACCTACATAGTCCAAGTGCCCGTTAGGTTACCTACATAGTCCAAATGCCCGCTTGTAACCTACAAAGTCCAAGTGCCCGATAGGGAACTCACATACTCCAAGTGCCCGCTTGGGAACCTACATAGTCCAAGTGCCCGTTAGGTAACCTAGATAGTCCAAATGCCCGCTAAGGAACCCACATAGTCCTAGTGCCCGCTAGGGAACTTACATAGTCCAAGTGCCCGTTAGTTAACCTAGATAGTCCAAGTGCCCGCTAGTTAACCTAGATAATCCATGTGCCCGCTAGGTAACGTAGATAGTTCAAGTGCCCGCTAGGTAACCTAGATAGTACAAGTGCCCGCCAGGTAACCTACAAAGTCCAAGTGCCCGCTAGGTAATCTATATAGTCCAAATTCCCGCAAGGGAACCTACATAATCCAAGTACCCGCTAATTAACCTACATAGTCCATGTGCCCGTTAGCTAACCTAGATAGTCTAAGGGCCCTCTAGTTAACCTACATAGTTCAAGTCCCCGATAGCTAACCTAGATAGTCCAAGTGCCCGCTAGTAACCTACATAGTACAAGGGCCCGCGAGTTGACCTAGATACTCCAAGTGCCCGCTGGTTAACTTAGATAGTCAAAGTGCCCGCTAGTTACCCTAAGTAGTACAAATGTCCTGTAGGGATCCTACATAGTCCAAGTGCCCGCTAGGTAACCTACTTAGTCCAAGTGCCCGTTCGTTAACCTAGATAGCCAAGTGCCCACTAGGGAACCTATATAGTCCAAGTGCTATCTAGCTAACCTAGATAGTCCAAGGTCACGCTAGTTAACCTACATACTCCAAGGGCTCGCTTGTTAACTTTGATAGTCCAAGTGCCCGCTGGTTAACCTAGATGGTCCAAGTGCCCGCTAGTTAACCTAGATCGTCCAAGTGCCGGCTAGTTAACCTACATAGTCCAGGGGCCCACTTCTTAACCTAGATCGTCCACGTGTCCTCTAGTTAACCTACATAGTCCAAGTCCCAGTAGGTAACCTACATAGTGAAAGTGTCCGCTAGGTAACCTACATAGTCCAAGTGCCCGCTATTTAACCTAGAGAGTGCAAGTGCCCGCTAGTTAACATACATAGTCCAAGTGCCTGCTAGGTAACCTAGATAGTCCAAGGGCCTGTTAGTTAACCTACATAGTCCAAATGCCCGCTAGGTAACCTACATAGTGCAAGTGTCCGCTAGTTAACCTACATAATCCAAGTGCCCGCTAATTAACCTAGATAGTCCAAGTTCCCGCTAGGAAACCTACATAGTGCAAGTGTCCGCTAGTTAACCTACGTAGTCCAAGGGACCGCTAGTTAACCTAGATCATTCAATTGTCTGCTAGTTAACCTACATAGTCCAAGTGCCCTTTAGGGAACCTAGATAGTCCAAGTGCCCGCTAGGGAACCTACATAGTCAAATTGCCAACTCTGGAACATACATAGTCCAAGTGCCTGTAAGTTAACCTAGATAATCCAAGTGCCCGCTAGTTAACCTAGATAGTCCAAGTGCCCGTTAGGTAACCTACATAGTCCAAGTGCTCGTTAGGAAACATATATAGTCCAAATGCCCGCTAGGGAACCTACATAGTCCAAGTGCCCGTTAGTTAACCTAGATAGTCCAAGTGCCCGCTAGTTAACCTAGGTAACCTACATCGTGAAAGTGTCCGCTAGGTAACCTACATAGTCCAAGTGCCCGCTAGTTAACATATATAGTCCAAGTGCCCGCTAGGTAAGGTACATAGTCCAAGTGCCCGCTATGTAACCTAGAGAGTGCAAGTGCCCGCTAGTTAACCTACATAGTCCAAGTGCCTGCTAGGTAACCTAGATAGTCCAAGGGCTTGCTAGTTAACCTACATAGTCTAAATGCCCGCTAGGTAACCTACATAGTGCAAGTGTCCTCTAGTTAACCTACGTAGTCCAAGAGACCGCCAGTTAACCTAGATATTCCAAGTACCCGATAGTTAACCTAGATCGTCCAACTGTCTGCTAGTTAACCTACATAGTCCAAGTGCCCTTTAGGGAACCTAGATAGTCCAAGTGCCCGCTAGGGAACCTACATAGTCCAATTGCCAGCTCTGGAACATACATAGTCAAAGTGCCTGTTAGTTAACCTAGATAATCCAAGTGCCCGCTAGTTAACCTAGATAGTCCAAGTGCCCGTTAGGTAACCTACATAGTCCAAGTGCTCGTTAGGAAACATATATAGTCCAAATGCCCGCTAGGGAACCTACATAGTCCAAGTGCCCGTTAGTTAACCTAGATAGTCCAAGTGCCCGCTGGTTAACCTAGATAGTCCAAATGCCCGCTAGTTAACCAGGATCGTCCAAGTGCCCTCTAGTTAACTTACATAGTCCAAGGGCCTGCTAGTTAACCTACATAGACCAAGGGCCCGCTAGTTAACCTAGATAGTCCAAATGCCCACTAGTTAACCTACCTAGTCCAAGTGCCCGCTAGATAACCTAGACAGTCCAAGTGCCCGCTTCGTAACCTGGATAGTCCAAATGCCCGCTAGTTAACCTACATAGTGAAAGTGCACGATAGGTAACCTACATAGTCCAAGTGCCTTCTAGGGAACCTACATAGTCCAAGTGCCCGTTAGGGAACCTACATAGTCCAAGAGCTCGCTAGGTAACCTACATAGTCCAAATGCCTGCAAGGAAACCTACATATTCTAAGTGACCGCTAGGGAACCTACATAATCCAAGTGCCCGTTAGGTAACCTAGATAGTCCAAGTGCCCGTTAGATAACCTAGAAAGTCCAAGGGCCCGCTAGTTGACCTACATAGTCCACGTGCCAGCTAGGTAACCTAGATAGTATAAGTGCCCGCTAGGGAACCTAGATAGTCCAAGTGCCTGTTAGCTAACCTATATAGTCCAAGTGGCGGCTAGGTAACCTACATAGTCCAAGTGCCCGTTCGTTAACCTAGATAATCCAAGTGCCCGCTAGGTAACCTAGACAGTCCAAGTGCCCGCTAGTTAACCTACATAGTCCAAGTGCGTGCTAGTAAACCTACATAATCCAAGTGCCCATTAGCTAACCTAGATAGTCCAAGGGCCCGCTAGTTGACCTACATAGTCCAAGTGCCCGCTAGGTTACCTAGATAGACCAAGTGCCCGCTAGTTAAATTAGATAGTCCTAGTGCCCTTTAGTTAACCTAGATTGTCCAAGTGCCCTCTAGGGGACATACATAGTCCTAGTGCCCGCTAGGGTATGTACATAAACCAAGTGCCCACTAGGTAACCTAGATAGTCCCAGTGCCCCCTAGGTAACTTACATAGTCCATGTGCCTGCTAGGTAACCTACATAGTCCAAGTGGCCGCTAGGTAACCTAAATAATCCAAATGCCCGCTGGGGAAACTACATAGTCCAAGTGCCCGCTAGTTAAACTAGATAGTCCAAGGGCCCGCTAATTAACCTAGATAGTCCAAGTGCCCGCTAGTTAGCCTAGATCGTTCTAGTGTCCGCTAGGTTACATACATAGTCCAAATGCCTGCTAGTAACCTAGATAGTCCAAGTGTCTGTTAGCTAACCTACATAGTCCAAGTGCCCGTTCTTTAACCTAGATATTCCAGGTGCCCGCTATGTAACCTAGACAGTCCATGTGCCCACTAGGTTACCTACATAGTCCAAGTGTCCGTTCGTTAACCTAGATAGTCCAGTGCCCGTTTGGTAACCTACATAGTACAAGTGCCCGCTTCGTAACCTGGATAGTTCAAATGCCCGCTAGTAACCTACATAGTCAAAGTGCCCGATAGGTAACCTACATAGTCCAAGTGCCTTCTAGGGAACCTACATAGTCCAAGTGACCGTTAGGGAACCTACATAATCCAAGTCCTCGCTAGGTAACCTACATAGTCCAAATGCCTGCAAGGAAACCTACATAGTCTAAGTGCTCGCTAGGGAACCTACACAATCCAAGTGCCCAATAGGTACCCTAGATAGTCCAAGGGGCGCTAGTTGACCTACATAGTCCAAGTGCCAGCTAGGTAACCTAGATAGTACAAGTGCCCGCTAGGGATCCTAGATAGTCCAAGTGCCTGTTAGCTAACCTAGATAACCAAGTGGCGGCTAGGTAACCTACATAGTCCAAGTGCCTGCTAGGTAACCTAGATAGTCCAAGGGCTTGCTAGTTAACCTACATAGTCTAAATGCCCGCTAGGTAACCTACATAGTGCAAGTGTCCTCTAGTTAACCTACGTAGTCCAAGGGACCGCTAGTTAACCTAGATATTCCAAGTACCCGCTAGTTAACATAGATCGTCCAATTGTCTGCTAGTTAACGTACATAGTCCAAGTGCCCTTTAGGGAACCTAGATAGTCCAAGTGCCCGCTAGGGAACCTACATAGTCCAATTGCCAGCTCTGGAACATACATAGTCAAAGTGCCTGTTAGTTAACCTAGATAATCCAAGTGCCCGCTAGTTAACCTACATAGTCCAAGTGCCCGCTAGGTAACCTACATAATCCAAGTGCCCGCTAGGTAACCTATAGAGTCCAAATGCAAGCTAGGGAACCTACATAGTCCAAGTACCAGTTAGTTAACCTAGATAGTCCAAGTGCCCGCTGGTTAACCTAGATAGTCCAAGTGCCCGCTAGTTAACCAGGATCGTCCAAGTGCACTCTAGTTAACTTACATAGTCCAACGGCTTGCTAGTTAACCTACATAGACCATGGGCCCGCTAGTTAACCTAGATAGTCCAAGTGCCCACTAGTTAACCTACCTAGTTCAAGTGCCCGCTAGGTAACCTAGACAGTCCAAGTGCCCGCTTAGTAACCTGGATAGTCCAAATGCCCGCTAGTTAACCTACATAGTGAATGTGCCCGATAGGTAACTTACATAGTCCAATTGCCTTCTAGGGAACCTACATAGTCCAAGTTCCCATTAGGGAACCTACATAGTCCAAGTACTCGCTAGGTAACCTGCATAGTCCAAATGCCTGCAAGGAAACCTACATAGTCTAAGTGCCCGCTAGGGAACCTACATAATCCAAGTGCCCGTTAGGTAACCTAGATTGTCCAAGTGCCCGCTAGGTAACCTAGACAGTCCAAGTGCCCGCTAGTTAACCTACATAGTCCAAGTGCCCACTACTTAACCTACATAATCCAAGTGCCTGTTAGCTAACCTAGATAGTCCAAGGGCCCGCTAGTTGACCTACATAGTCCAAGTGCCCGCTAGGTAACCTAGATAGACCAAGTGCCCGCTATTTAAACTAGATAGTCCTAGTGCCCTTTAGTTAACCTAGATAGTCCAAGTGCCCTCTAGGGGACAAACATAGTCCTAGTGCCCGTTAGGGTATGTACATAGACCAAGTGCCCATTAGGTAACGTAGATAGTCCACGTGCCCGCTAGTTATCCTACATAGTCCAAGTGCCCGATAGAAAACTATATAGTCCAAGTGCCCGATAGGGAACCTACAAAGTCCAAGTGCCCGCTATGGAACCGACATAGTCCAAGTGCCCATTAGGGAAACAATAGTCTTTGTGCTGGCTAGGGAACTTGCATCATCCAATTGCCCGCTAGGTAACCTAGATAGTCCAAGGGCCCGCTAGTTAACCTACATAGTCCAAGTGCCCGATAGGGAACCTACATAGTCCAAGTGCCCGCTGAGGAACCTACATAGTCCAAGTGCCCGCTAGGTAACCTACATACTCCAAGTGCCCGTTAGGGAACGTACATAGTTCAAGTGCCCTCTAAGTAACCTAGATAGTCCAGGTGCCCGCTAGGTAACCTAGATAGTCCAAAAGCCCGCTTGTTAACCTGTATAGTCCAAGTGCCCGCGAGGTCACCTACATTGTCCAAGTGCCTGATAGGGAACCTACATAGTCCAAGTGCCCGTTAGGTTACCTACATAGTCCAAATGCCCGCTAGTAACCTACATAGTCCAAGTGCCTGATAGGGAACTCACATACTCCAAGTGCCCGCTTGGGAACCTACATAGTCCAAGTGCCCGTTAGGTAACCTAGATAGTCCAAATGCCCGCTAAGGAACCCACATAGTCCTAGTGCCCGCTAGGGAACTTACATAGTCCAAGTGCCCGTTAGTTAACCTAGATAGTCCAAGTGCCCGCTAGTTAACCTAGATAGTCCAAGTGCCCACTAGTTAACCTACCTAGTTCAAGTGCCCGCTAGGTAACCTAGACAGTCCAAGTGCCCGCTTAGTAACCTGGATAGTCCAAATGCCCGCTAGTTAACCTACATAGTGAATGTGCCCGATAGGTAACTTACATAGTCCAATTGCCTTCTAGGGAACCTACATAGTCCAAGTTCCCATTAGGGAACCTACATAGTCCAAGTACTCGCTAGGTAACCTGCATAGTCCAAATGCCTGCAAGGAAACCTACATAGTCTAAGTGCCCGCTAGGGAACCTACATAATCCAAGTGCCCGTTAGGTAACCTAGATTGTCCAAGTGCCCGCTAGGTAACCTAGACAGTCCAAGTGCCCGCTAGTTAACCTACATAGTCCAAGTGCCCACTACTTAACCTACATAATCCAAGTGCCTGTTAGCTAACCTAGATAGTCCAAGGGCCCGCTAGTTGACCTACATAGTCCAAGTGCCCGCTAGGTAACCTAGATAGACCAAGTGCCCGCTATTTAAACTAGATAGTCCTAGTGCCCTTTAGTTAACCTAGATAGTCCAAGTGCCCTCTAGGGGACAAACATAGTCCTAGTGCCCGTTAGGGTATGTACATAGACCAAGTGCCCATTAGGTAACGTAGATAGTCCACGTGCCCGCTAGTTATCCTACATAGTCCAAGTGCCCGATAGAAAACTATATAGTCCAAGTGCCCGATAGGGAACCTACAAAGTCCAAGTGCCCGCTATGGAACCGACATAGTCCAAGTGCCCATTAGGGAAACAATAGTCTTTGTGCTGGCTAGGGAACTTGCATCATCCAATTGCCCGCTAGGTAACCTAGATAGTCCAAGGGCCCGCTAGTTAACCTACATAGTCCAAGTGCCCGATAGGGAACCTACATAGTCCAAGTGCCCGCTGAGGAACCTACATAGTCCAAGTGCCCGCTAGGTAACCTACATACTCCAAGTGCCCGTTAGGGAACGTACATAGTTCAAGTGCCCTCTAAGTAACCTAGATAGTCCAGGTGCCCGCTAGGTAACCTAGATAGTCCAAAAGCCCGCTTGTTAACCTGTATAGTCCAAGTGCCCGCGAGGTCACCTACATTGTCCAAGTGCCTGATAGGGAACCTACATAGTCCAAGTGCCCGTTAGGTTACCTACATAGTCCAAATGCCCGCTAGTAACCTACATAGTCCAAGTGCCTGATAGGGAACTCACATACTCCAAGTGCCCGCTTGGGAACCTACATAGTCCAAGTGCCCGTTAGGTAACCTAGATAGTCCAAATGCCCGCTAAGGAACCCACATAGTCCTAGTGCCCGCTAGGGAACTTACATAGTCCAAGTGCCCGTTAGTTAACCTAGATAGTCCAAGTGCCCGCTAGTTAACCTAGATAGTCCAAGTGCCCACTAGTTAACCTACCTAGTTCAAGTGCCCGCTAGGTAACCTAGACAGTCCAAGTGCCCGCTTCGTAACCTGGATAGTCCAAATGCCCGCTAGTTAACCTACATAGTGAAAGTGCCCGATAGGTAACTTACATAGTCCAATTGCCTTCTAGGGAACCTACATAGTCCAAGTGCTCGCTAGGTAACCTGCATAGTCCAAATGCCTGCAAGGAAACCTACATAGTCTAAGTGCCCGCTAGGGAACCTACATAATCCAAGTGCCCGTTAGGTAACCTAGATTGTCCAAGTGCCCGCTAGGTAACCTAGACAGTCCAAGTGCCCGCTAGTTAACCTACATAGTCCAAGTGCCCACTACTTAACCTACATAATCCAAGTGCCTGTTAGCTAACCTAGATAGTCCAAGGGCCCGCTAGTTGACCTACATAGTCCAAGTGCCCGCTAGGTAACCTAGATAGACCAAGTGCCCGCTATTTAAACTAGATAGTCCTAGTGCCCTTTAGTTAACCTAGATAGTCCAAGTGCCCTCTAGGGGACAAACATAGTCCTAGTGCCCGTTAGGGTATGTACATAGACCAAGTGCCCATTAGGTAACGTAGATAGTCCACGTGCCCGCTAGTTATCCTACATAGTCCAAGTGCCCGATAGAAAACTATATAGTCCAAGTGCCCGATAGGGAACCTACAAAGTCCAAGTGCCCGCTATGGAACCGACATAGTCCAAGTGCCCATTAGGGAAACAATAGTCTTTGTGCTGGCTAGGGAACTTGCATCATCCAAGTGCACGCTAGGTAACCTAGATAGTCCAAGGGCCTGCTAGTTAACCTACATAGTCCAAATGCCCGATAGGGAACCTACATAGTCCAAGTGCCCGCTGAGGAACCTACATAGTCCAAGTGCCCGCTAGGTAACCTACATACTCCAAGTGCCCGTTAGGGAACGTACATAGTTCAAGTGCCCTCTAAGTAACCTAGATAGTCCAAGTGCCCGCTAGGTAACCTAGATAGTCCAAAGGCCCGCTTGTTAACCTATATAGTCCAAGTGCCCGCGAGGTCACCTACATTGTCCAAGTGCCTGATAGGGAACCTACATAGTCCAAGTGCCCGTTAGGTTACCTACATAGTCCAAATGCCCGCTAGTAACCTACATAGTCCAAGGGCCCGATAGGGAACTCACATACTCCAAGTGCCCGCTTGGGATCCTACATAGTCCAAGTGCCCGTTAGGTAACCTAGATAGTCCAAATGCCCGCTAAGGAACCCACATAGTCCTAGTGCCCGCTAGGGAACTTACATAGTCCAAGTGCCCGTTAGTTAACCTAGATAGTCCAAGTGCCCACTAGTTAACCTAGATAATCCATGTGCCCGCTAGGTAACGTAGATAGTTCAAGTGCCCGCTAGGTAACGTAGATAGTACAAGTGCCCGCCAGGTAACCTACAAAGTCCAAGTGCCCGCTAGGTAATCTATATAGTCCAAATGCCCGCAAGGGAACCTACATAATCCAAGTACCCGCTAATTAACCTACATAGTCCATGTGCCCGTTAGCTAACCTAGATAGTCTAAGGGCCCACTAGTTAACCTACATAGTTCAAGTGCCCGGTAGCTAACCTACATAATCCAAGTGCCTGCTAGTTAACCTACATAATCCAAGTGCCTGTTAGCTAACCTAGATAGTCCAAGGGCCCGCTAGTTGACCTACATATTCCAAGTGCCCACTAGGTAACCTAAATAGACCAAGTGCCCGCTAGTTAAACTAGAGAGTCCTAGTGCCCTTTAGTAAACCGAGATAGTCCAAGTGCCCTCTAGGTGACAAACATAGTCCTAGTGCCCGTTAGGGTATGTACATAGACCAAGTGCCCGCTATGTAACCTAGATAGTCCACGTGCCCGCTAGTTAACCTACATAGTCCAAGTGCCCGATAGAAACCTATATAGTCCAAGTGCCCGATAGGGAACCTACAAAGTCCAAGTGCCCATTAGGTAACCTACATAGTCCAAATGCCCGCTAGTAACCTACATAGTCCAAGTGCCCGATAGGGAACTCACATAGTCCAAGTACCCGTTAGTTAACCTAGATAGTCCAAGCGCCCCCTAGTTAACCTAGATAATCCAAGTACCCGCTAGGTAACGTGGATAGTTCAAGTGCCCGCTAGTTAACCTAGATCATCCAAGTGCCGGCTAGTTAACCTACATAGTCCAAGGGCCCACTTGTTAACCTAGATCGTCCAAGTGTCCTCAAGTTAACCTACATAGTGCAAGTGTCCCCTAGGTAACCTACATAGTCCAAGTGCCCGCTAGTTAACATAGATAGTCCAAGTGCCCGCTAGGGAAGGTACATAGTCCAAGTGCCCGCTATTTAACCTAGAGAGTGCAAGTGCCCGCTTGTTAACCTACATAGTCCAAGTGCCTGCTAGGTAACCTAGATAGTCCAAGGGCCTGCTAGTTAACCTACATAGTCCAAGTGCCCGCGAGGTAACCTACATAGTGCAAGTGTCCGCTAGTTAACCTACGTAGTGCAAGGGAGCTCTAGTTAACCTAGATAGTCCAAGTAGCCGCTAGTTAACAAAAATCGTCCAATTGTCCGCTAGTTAACCTACATAGTCCAAGTGCCCTTTAGGGAACCTAGACAGTCCCAGTGCCCGCTTGGGAACCTACATAGTCCAATTGCCCACTCTGGAACACACATAGTCCAAGTGCCTGTTAGTTAACCTAGATAATCCAAGTGCCCACTAGTTAACCTACATAGTCCAAGTGCCCGCTAGTTAACCTAGATACTCCAAGTGCCTGTTAGCTAACCTACATAGTTCAAGTGCCCGTTCGTTACCTAGATAGTCCAAGTCCCCGCTATGTAACCTAGACAGTCCAAGTTCCCGCTAGGTTACCTACATAGTCCAAGTACCCTCTTCGTTACCTGGATAGTCCAAGTGCCCGCTAGTTAACCTACATAGTCAAAGTGCCCGATAGGTAACCTACATAGTCCAAGTGCCTTCTAGGGAGCCTACATAGTCCACGTGACCGCTAGGGAACCTACATAGTCCAAGTGTCCGTTAGGGAACCTACATAGTCCAAGTGCTCGCTAGGTAACCTTCATAGTCCAAATGCCCGCAAGGAAACCTACATAGTCTAAGTGCCCGGTAGGGAACCTATATAATCCAAGTGCCTGTTAGGTAACCTAGATAGTCCAATTGCCCGTTAGCTAACCTAGATAGTCCAAGGTCCCGCTAGTTGACCTACATAGTCTAAGTGCCAGCTAGGTAACCTAGATAGTACAAGTGACTCCTAGATAACCCAGATAGTCCAAGTGCCCGCTAGGGTTTGTACATAGAACAAGTGCCTGCTAGGTAACCTAGATCGTCCAAGTGCCCGCTAGTTAACCTACATAGTCCAAGTGCCCGAAAGAAACCTACATAATCCAAGTGCCCGATAGGGAACCTACATAGTCCAAGTGCCCGCTAGGAAACCTAGATAGTCCAAGTGCTATCTAGGTAACCTAGATAGTCCAAGGTCCCGCTAGTTAATCTACATAGTCCAAGGGCTCGCTTGTTAACTTTGATAGTCCAAGTGCCCGCTGGTTAACCTAGATCGTCCAAGTGCCCACTAGTTAACCTAGGTCGTCCAAGTGCCGGCTAGTTAACCTACATAGTCCAAGGGCCCACTTGTTAACCTATATCGTCCAAGTGTCCTCTAGTTAACCTACATAGTCCAAGTGCCCGCTAGGTAACCTACAGAGTGCAAGTGTCCGCTAGGTAACCTACATAGTCCAAGTGCTCGCTAGTTAACATAGATAGTCCAAGTGCCCGCTAGGGAACATACATATTCCAATTTCCCGCTCTGGAACATACATAGTCCAAGTGCCTGTTAGTTAACCTAGAAAATCCAAGTGCCCGCTAGTTAACCTACATAGTCCAAGTGCCCGCTAGGTAACCTACATAATCCAAGTGCCCGCTAGGTAACCTATATAGTCCAAAGCCCGCTAGGGAACCTACATAGTCCAAGTGCCCGCTAGGTAACCTAGACAGTCCAAGTGACCACTATCTTACCTACATAGTTCAAGTGCCCGTTCGTTAACCTACATACTCCAAGTGCCCGCTAGGTAACGTAGACAGCCCAATTGCCCGCTAGGGAACGTACATAGTCCAAGTGCCCGCTAGGTAACCTAGATAGTCCAAGTGCCCTCTAGTTAACCTACATAGTCCAAGTGCCTCCTAGGTAAACTACATAGTCCAAGTGCCCACTAGGTAACCTAGACAGTTCAAGTACCCGCTAGGGAACCTACATAGTCCAAGTGCTCGCTAGTAAACCTACATAGTCCAAGTGCCCGTTAGTTAACCTAGATAGTCAAAGTCCCTGCTAGGTAACCTAGATAGTCCAAGTGCCGGCTAGGTAACCTACATAGTCAAAGTGCCGGTTAGGTAACTTTATAGTCCAATTGCCCGTTAGCTAACCTAGATAGTCCAAGTGTCCGCTAGTTAACCTACATAGCCCAAGTGCCCATTCGTTAACCTAGATAGTCTAAGAGCCCGCTTGTAACCTAGAGAGTCCAAATGCCCGCTAGGTTACCTACATAGTCCAAGTGCACATTCGTTAACCTAGATAGTCCAAGTGCCCGCTGGTAACCTACATAGTCCAGGAGCCCGCTAGGTAACCTTGATAGTCCAAGTGCCTTCTAGTTAACCTACATAGTCCAAGTGCCCGCTAGGTAACATAGATACTCCAAGTGCCCGTTAGGTAACCTAGATAGTCCAAGTGCCCGCTAGGTAACCTACATAGTCCATGTGCCCACTAGGTAACCTACATAGTCCAAGTGCCCGCTAGTTAACCTAGATCGTCCAAGTGTCCGCTAGGTAACCTATATAGTCCAAGTGCAGTTCGTTAACCTAGATAGTCCAAGTGCCCGCTATGTAACCTAGACTGTCCAAGTGCCCGCTAGGTTACCTACATATTCCAAGTGCCCGCTTCGTAACCTGGATAGTCCAAGTGCCCGCTAGTTAACCTACATAGTCAAAGTGCCTGATAGGTAACCTAAATAGTGCAAGTGTCCGCTAGGTAACCTACATAGTCCAAGTGCCCGCTAGTTAACATAGGTAGTCCAAGTGCTCGCTATGGAAGGTACATAGTCCAAGTGCCCGCTATGTAACCTAGAGAGTGCAAGTGCCCGCTAGTTAACCCACATAGTCCATGTGCCTGCTAGGTAACCTAGATGGTCCAAGGGCCTGCTAGTAAACCTACATAGTCCAAATGCCCGCTAGGTAACCTACATAGTGCAAGTGTCCGCTAGTTAACCTACATAGTCCAAGTGCCCTTTAGGGAACCTAGATAGTCCAAGTGCCCGCTAGGGAACCTACATAGTCCAATTGCCAGCTCTGGAACATACATAGTCCAAGTGCCTGTTAGCTAACCTAGATAATCCAAGTGCCCGCTCGTTAACCTAGATAGTCCAAGTGCCCGTTAGGTAACCTACATAGTGCAAGTGTCCGCTAGTGAACCTACGTAGTGCAAGGGACCGCTAGTTAACCTAGATAGTCCAAGTGCCCACTAGTTAACCTACATAGTCCAGGTGCCCGCTAGGTAACCTAGACAGTCCAACTGACCACTAGGTTACCTACATTGTCCAAGTGCCCGTTCGTTAACCTACATAGTCCAAGTGCCCTCTAGGTAACCTTGATAGTCCAAGTGCCTTCTAGTTAACCTACATAGTCCACGTGCCCGTTAGTTAACCTAGATAGTCAAAGTGGCTGCTAGGTAACCTAGATAGTCCAAGTGCCCGCTAGGGAATCTACATAGTCCAAGTGCGCGCTAGGTAACCTAGATAGTCCAATTGCCCGTTAGCTAACCTAGATAGTCGAAGTGTCTGCTAGTTAACCTACATAGTCCAAGGGCCCGTTCGTTAACCTAGATAGTCCAAGTACCCGCTAGGTAACCTAGACAGTCCAAGTGCCTGCTTGGTTACCTACATAGTCCAAGTGCACGTTCCTTAACCTAGATAGTCCAAGTGCCCGCTGGTAACCTACATAGTCCAAGGGTCCGCTAAGTAACCTTGATAGTCCAAGTGCCTTCTAATTAACCTACATAGTCCAAGTGCCCGCTAGGTAACCTAGATAGTCCAAGTGCCCCCTAGGTAACCTACATAGTCCATGTGCCCGCTAGGTAACCTCCATAACCCAAGGGCCCGTTAGCAAACCTAGATAGTCCAAGGGCCCGCTAGTTGACCTACATAGTCCAAGTGCCCGCTAGTTAAACTAGATGGTCCTAGTGCCCTTTAGTTAACCTAGATAGTCCAAGTGCCCTCTAGGGGACATATATAGTCCTAGTGGCCGCTAGGTTATGTACATAGACCAATTGCCCACTAGGTAACCTCGATTGTCCACGTGCCCCCTAGGTAACCTACATAGTCCAAGTGGCCTCTAGGTAACCTAAATAATCCAAATGCCCGCTGGGGAAACTACATATTCCAAGTACCCGCTAGTTAACCTAGATAGTCCTAGTGCCCGCTAGTAAACCTAGATAGTCCAAGGACCCGCTAGTTAACCTAGATAGTCCAAGTGCCCGCTAGTTAACCTAGATTGTTCAAGTGTCCGCTAGGTTACATACATAGTCCAAATGCTTGCTAGTAAGCTAGATAGTCCAAGTGTCTGTTAGCTAACCTACATAGTCCAAGTGCCCGTTGGTTAACTTAGATAGTCCAGGTGCCCGCTATGTAACCTGGACAGTCCAAGTGCCCGCCAGGTTACCTACATAGTCCAAGTGTCCGTTCGTTAATCTACATAGTCCAAGTGCCCGTTTGGTAATCGACATAGTCCAAGTGCCCGCTTCATAACCTGGATAGTCCAAATGCCCGCTAGTTACCTACATAGTCAAAGTGCCCGATAGGTAACCTACAAAGTCCAAGTGCTTTCTAGGGAACCTACATAGTCAAAGTGCCCGTTAGGGAACCTACATAGTCCAAGTGCTCGCTAGGTAACATACATAGTCCAAATGCCTGCAAGGAAACCTACATAGTCTAAGTGCCCGCTAGGGAACCTACATAATCCAAGTGCCCGTTAGGTAACCTAGATAGTCCAAGTGCCCGTTAGCTAACCTAGATAGTCCAAGGGCCCGCTAGTAGACCTACATAGTCCAAGTGCCAGCTAGGTAACCTAGATAGTACAAGTGCCCGCTAGGGAACCTAGATAGTCCAAGTGCCTGTTAGCTAACCTAGATAGTCCAAGTGGCGGCTAGGTAACTTACATAGTCCAAGTGCCCGTTCGTTAACCTAGATAATCCAAGTGCCCGCTAGGTAACCTAGACAGTCCAAGTGCCCGCTAGTTAACCTACATAGTCCAAGTGCCCACTAGTTAACCTACATAATCCAAGTGCCTGTTAGCTAACCTAGATAGTCCAAGGTCCCGCTAGTTGACCTACATAGTCCAAGTGCCCGCTAGGTAACCTAGACAGTCCAAGTGCCCGCTAGTTAACCTACATAGTCCAAGTGCCCACTAGTTAAACTACATAATCCAAGTGCCTGTTAGCTAACCTAGATAGTCCAAGGTCCCGCTAGTTGACCTACATAGTCCAAGTGCCCGCTAGGTAACCTAGATAAACCAAGTGCCCGCTAGTTAAACTAGATAGTCCTAGTGCCCTTTAGTTAACCTAGATAGTCCAAGTGCCCTCTAGGGGACATACATAGTCCTAGTGCCCGCTAGGGTATGTACATAGACCAAGTGCCCACAAGGTAACCTAGATAGTCCACGTGCCCGCTAGTTAACCTACATAGTCCAAGTGCCCGCTAGGTAACCTACATAATCCAAGTGCCCGCTAGGTAACCAATGTAGTACAAATGCCTGCTAGGGAACCTACATATTCCATGTGCCTGCTAGTTAACTAAGATGGTCCAAGTGCCCGCTAGTTAACGTAGATACTCCTAGTGCCTGTTAGCTAACCTACATAGTGCAAGTGCCTGTTCGTTAACCTAGATAGTCCAAGTGACCGCTCTGTAACCTAGACAGTCCAAGTTCCTGCTAGGTTACCTACATAGTCCAAGTGTCCGTTCGTTAACCTAGATAGCCAAGTGCCCGTTTGGAAACCTACATAGTCCAAATGCCCGCTTCGTAATTGGATAGTCCAAGTGCCCACTAGTTAACCTACATAGTCAAAGTGCCCGATAGGTAACCTACATAGTCCAAGTGCCTTCGAGGGAGCCTACATAGTCCACGTGACCGCTAGGGAACCTACATAGTCCAAGTGTCCGTAAGGGAACCTACATAGTCCAAGTGCTCGCTAGGTAACCTACATAGTCCAAATGCCCGCAAGGAAACCAACATAGTTTAATTGCCCGCTAGGGAACCTACATAACCCAAGTGCCCGTTAGGTAACCTAGATAGTCCATTTGCCCGTTAGCTAACCTAGATAGTCCAAGGGCCCGCTAGTTGACCTACATAGTCCAAGTGCCAGCTAGGTAACCTAAATAGTACAAGTGCCCGCTATGTAACCCAGATACTCAAAGTGCCCGCTAGGGTTTGTACATAGACCAAGTGCCCGCTAGGTAACCTAAATAGTCCAAGTGCCCGCTAGTTAACCTACATAGTCCAAGTGCCCGATAGAAACCTACATAGTCCAAGTGCCCGATAGGGAACCTACATATTCCATGTGCCCGCTATGGAACATACATAGTCCAGGTGCCCGCTAGGGAACCTAGATAGTCCAAGTGCAATCTAGGTAACGTAGATACTCCAAGGGCCCGCTAGTTAACCTACATAGTCCAAGGGCTCGCTTGTTAACTTTGATAGTCCAAGTGCCCGCTGGTTAACCTAGATCTTCCAAGTGCCCGCTAGTTAACCTATATCGTCCAAGTGCCGGCTAGTTAACCTACATAGTCCAAGGGCCCACTTGTTAACCTAGATCGTCCAAGTGTCCTCTAGTTAACCTACATAGTCCATGTGCCCGCTAGTTAACATAGATAATCCAAGTGCCCGCTAGGGAAGGTACATAGTCCAAGTGCCTGCTAGGTAACCTAGAGAGTGCAAGTGCCCGCTAGTTAACCTACATAGTCCAAGTACCTGCTAGGTAACCTAGATAGTCCAAGGGCCTGCTAGTTAACCTAGATAGTCCAAGTGCCCGCTACTTAACCTACATAGTCCAATTGCCCGCTCTGGAACATACAAAATCCAAGTGCCCATTAGCTAACCTTGATAGTCTAAGGGCCCACTAGTTAACCTACATAGTTCAAGTGCCCGCTAGCTAACCTAGATAATCCAATTGCCCGCTAGTTAACCTAGATATTCCAAGACCCGATAGGTAACGTAGAGAGTTCAATTGCCCGCTAGTTAACCCAGATTGTCCTAGTGCCCGTTAGTTAACCTAGATAGTCCAAGTGCCCACTAGGGGACGTACATAGTCCAAGTGCCCGCTAGGTAACCCAGATAGTCCAAGTGCCCGCTAGGGTTTGTACATAGACCAAGTGCCCGCTAGGTAACCTAGATAGTCCAAGTGCCCGCTAGTTAACCTACATAGTCCATGTGCCCGATAGAAACCTACATAGTCCAGGTGCCCGCTAGGGAACCTAGATAGTCCAAGTGCTATCTAGGTAACTTAGATAGTCCAAGGGCCCGCTAGTTAACCTAGATCTTCCAAGTGCCCGCTAGTTAACCTAGATCGTCCAAGTTCCGGCTAGTTAACCTACATAGTCCGAGGGCCCACTTGTTAACCTAGATCGTCCAAGTGTCCTCTAGTTAACCTACATAGTGCAAGTGTCCGCTAGGTAACCTACAGAGTCCAAGTGCCCGCTAGTTAACATAGATAGTCCAAGTGCCCGCTATGGAAGGTACATATTCCAAGTACCCACTAGGTAACCTAGAGAGTGCAAGTGCCCGCTAGTTAACCTACGTAGTCCAAGTACCCGCTAGGTAACCTAGATAGTCCAAAGGCCTGCTAGTTAACCTACATAGTCCAAGTGCCTGCTAGGTAACCTACATAGTGCAAGTGTCCGCTAGTTAACCTACATAGTCCAAGTGCACGCTAGTTAACCTAGATAGTCCAAGGTCCCGCTAGGTAACCTACATAGTGCAAGTGTCCGCTAGTGAACCTACGTAGTGCAAGGGACCGCTAGTTAACCTAGATAGTCCAAGTACCCGCTAGTTAACCTAGATCTTCCAATTGTCCGCTAGTTAAACTACATAGTCCAAGTGCCCTTTAGGGAACCTAGATAGTCCAAGTGCCCGCTTGGGAACCTACATAGTCCAATTGCCCGCTCTGGAACACACATAGTCCAAGTGCCTGTTAGTTAACCTAGATAATCCAAGTGCCCGCTAGTTAACCTACATAGTCCATTCCCGCTAGGTAACCTACATAATCCAAGGCCTGCTAGGTAACCAATGTAGTCCAAATGCCCGCTAGGGAACCTACATAGTCCAAGTGCCCGCTAGTTAACCTAGATAGTCCAAGTGCCCGCTAGTTAACCTACATACTCCAAGTGCCTGTTAGCTAACCTACATAGTGCAAGTGCCCGTTCGTTAACCTAGATAGTCCAAGTGCCCGCTATGTAACCTAGACAGTCCAAGTTCCTGCTAGGTTACCTACATAGTCCAAGTGTCCGTTCGTTAACCAAGATAGTCCAAGTGCCCGTTTGGAAACCTACATAGTCCAAATGCCCGCTTCGTAATTGGATAGTCCAAGTGCCCAGTAGTTAACCAACATAGTCAAAGTGCCCGATAGGTAACCTACATAGTCCAAGTGCCTTCGAGGGAGCCTACATAGTCAACGTGACCGATAGGGTACCTACATAGTCCAAGTGTCTGTTAGGGAACCTACATAGTCCAAGTGCTGGCTAGGTAACCTACATAGTCCAAATGCCCGCAAGGAAACCTACATAGTCTAATTGCCCGCTAGGGAACCTACATAATCCAAGTGCCCGTTAGGTAACTTGGATAGTCCAATTGCCCGTTAGCTAACCTAGATAGTCCAAGGGCCCGCTAGTTGACCTACATACTCCAAGTGCCAACTAGGTAACCTAGATAGTACAAGTGCCCGCTAGGTAACCCAGATAGTCCAAATGCCCGCTAGGGTTTGTACATAGAACTAGTGCCCGCTAGGTAACCTAGATAGTCCAAGTGCCCGCTAGTTAACCTACATAGTCCAAGTGCCCGCTATGGAACATACATAGTCCAGGTGCCCACTAGGGAACCTAGATAGTCCAAGTGCTATCTAGGTAACGTAGATACTCCAAGGGCCTGCTAGTTAACCTACATAGTCCAAGGGCTCGCTTGTTAACTTTGATAGTCCAAGTGCCTGCTGGTTAACCTAGATATTCCAAGTGCCCGCTAGTTAACCTAGATCGTCCAAGTGCCGGCTAGTTAACCTACATAGTCCAAGGGCCCACTTGTTAACCTAGATCGTCCAAGTGTCCTCTAGTTAACCTACATAGTGCAAGTGTCCGCTAGGTAACCTACATAGTCCAAGTGCCCGCTAGTTTTCATAGATAGTCCAAGTGCCCGCTAGGGAAGGTACATAGTCCAAGTGCCCGCTAGGTAACCTAGAGAGTTCAAGTGCCCGCTAGTTAACCTACATAGTCCAAGTACCTGCTAGGTAACCTAGATAGTCCAAGGGCCTGCTAGTTAACCTAGATAGTCCAAGTGCCTGCTAGGGAACCTACATAGTCCAATTGCCCGCTCTGGAACATACAAAATCCATGTGCCTGTTAGTTAACCTAGATAATCCAAGTGCCCGCTAGTTAACCTAGATAGTCCAAGAACCCGCTAGGTAACGTAGAGAGTTCAAGTGCCCGCTAGTTAACCTAGATTGTCCTAGTGCCCGTTAGTTAACCTAGATAGTCCAAGTGCCCACTAGGTGACGTACATAGTCCAAGTGCCCGCCTGGTAACCCAGATAGTCCAAGTGCCCGCTAGGGTTTGTACATAGACCAAGTGCCCGCTAGGTAACCTAGATAATCCAAGTGTCCGCTAGTTAACCTACATAGGCCAAGTGCCCGCTAGGTTACCTAGATCGTCCAATTGTCCGCTAGTTAACCTACATAGTCCAAGTACCCTTTAGGGAACCTACATAGTCCAAGTGCTCGCTAGGTAACCTACATAGTCCAAATGCCCGCAAGGAAACCAACATAGTCTAATTGCCCGCTAGGGAACCTACATAACCCAAGTGCCCGTTAGGTAACCTAGATAGTCCAATTGCCCGTTAGCTAAAATAGATAGTCCAAGGGCCCGCTAGTTGACCTACATAGTCCAAGTGCCAGCTAGGTAACCTAAATAGTACAAGTGCCCACTATGTAACCCAGACACTCAAAGTGCCCGCTAGGGTTTGTACATAGACCAAGTGCCCGCTAGGTAACCTAGATAGTCTAAGTGCCCGCTAGTTAATCTACATAGTCCAAGTTCCTGTTAGAAACCTACATAGTCCAAGTGCCTGATAGGGAACCTACATAGTCCATGTGCCCGCTATGGAACATACGTAGTCCAGGTGCCCGCTAAGGAACCTAGATAGTCCAAGTGCTATCTAGGTAACGTAGATAGTCTAAGGGCCCACTAGTTAACCTACATAGTCCAAGGGCTCGCTTGTTAACATTGATAGTCCAAGTGCCCGCTGGTTAACCTAGATCTTCCAAGTGCCCGCTAGTTAACCTAGATCGTCCAAGTGCCGGTTTGTTAACCTACATAGTCCAAGGGCCCACTTGTTAACCTAGATCGTCCAAGTGTCCTCTAGTTAACCTAAATAGTGCAAGTGTCCGCTACGTAACCTACATAGTCCAAGTATCCGCTAGTTAACATAGATAGTCCAAGTGCCCGCTAGGGAACCTACATAGTCCAATTCCCCGCTCTGGAACATACAAAATCCAAGTCCCCGTTAGCTAACCTTGATAGTCTAAGGGCCCACTATTTAACCTACATAGTTCAAGTGCCCGCTAGCTAACCTAGATAATCCAAGTGCCCGCTAGTTAACCTAGATAGTCGAAGAACCCGCTAGGTAACGTAGAGAGTTCAAGTGCCCGCTAGTTAACCTAGATTGTCCTAGTGCCTGTTAGTTAACCTAGATAGTCCAAGTGCCCACTAGGGGACGTACATAGTCCAAGTGCCCGCTAGGTAACCCAGATAGTCCAAGTGCCCGCTAGGGTTTGTACATAGACCAAGTGCCCGCTAGGTAACCTAGATAATCCAAGTGCCCGCTAGTTAACCTACATAGTCCAAGTAACCGATAGAAACCTACATAGTCCAAGTGCCCGATAGGGAACCTACATAGTCCAAGTGCCCGCTATGGAACATACATAGTCCAGGTGCCCGCTAGGGAACCTAGATAGTCCAAGTGCTATCTAGGTAACCTAGATAGTCCAAGGGCCCGCTAGTTAACCTAGGTCTTCCAAGTGCCCGCTAGTTAACCTAGATCGTCCATGTTCCGGCTAGTTAACCTACATAGTCCAAGGGCCCACTTGTTAACCTTGATCGTCCATGTGTCCTCTAGTTAACCTACATAGTGCAAGTGCCCGCTAGGTAACCTACAGAGTCCAAGTGCCCACAAGTTAACATAGATAGTCCAAGTGCCCGCTAGGGAAGGTACATAGTCCAAGTACCCGCTAGGTAACCTAGAGATTGCAAGTGCCCGCTTAGTTAACCTACGTAGTCCAAGTGCCTGCTAGGTAACCTAGATAGTCCAAGGGCCTGCTAGTTAACCTACATAGTCCAAGTGCATGCTAGGTAACCTACATAGTGCAAGTGTCTGCTAGTTAACCTACATAGTCCAAGTGCACGCTAGTTAACCTAGATAGTCCAAGGTCCCGCTAGGTAACCTACATAGTGCAAGTGTCCGCTAGTGAACCTACGTAGTGCATGGACCGCTAGTTAACCTAGATAGTCCAAGTACCCGCTAGTTAACCTAGATCTTCCAATTGTCCGCTAGTTAACCTACATAGTCCAAGTGCCCTTTAGGGAACCTAGATAGTCCAAGTGCCCGCTTGGGAACCTACATAGTCCAATTGCCCGCTCTGGAACACACATAGTCCAAGTGCCTGTTAGTTAACCTAGATAATCCAAGTGCCCGCTAGTTAACCTACATAGTCCAAGTGCCCGCTAGGTAACCTACATAATCCAAGTGCCTGCTAGGTAACCAATGTAGTCCAAATGCCCGCTAGGGAACCTACATAGTCCAAGTGCCCGCTAGTTAACCTAGATAGTCCAAGTGCCCGCTAGTTAACCTACATACTCCAAGTGCCTGTTAGCTAACCTACATAGTGCAAGTGCCCGTTCGTTAACCAAGATAGTGCAATTGCCCGCGATGTAACCTAGACAGTCCAAGTTCCTGCTATGTTACCTACATAGTCCAAGTGTCCATTCGTTAACCTAGATAGTCCAAGTGTCCATTTGGAAACCTACATAGTCCAAATGCCCACTTCGTAATTGGTTAGTCCAAGTGCCCATTAGTTAACCTACATAGTCAAAGTGCCCGATAGGTAACCTACATAGACCAAGTGCCTTCGAGGGAGCCTATATACTCCACGTGACCGCTAGGGAACCTATATAGTCCAAGTGTCTGTTAGGGAACCTACATAGTCCAGTGCTCGCTAGGTAACCTACATAGTCCAAATGCCCGCAAGGAAACCTACAAAATCTAATTGCCCGCTAGGGAACCTACATAATCCAAGTGCCCGTTAGGTAACCTAGATAGTCCAATTGCCCGTTAGCTAACCTAGATAGTCCAAGGGCCCACTAGTTGACCTACATACTCCAAGTGCCAACTAGGTAACCTAGATAGTACAAGTGCCCGCTAGGTAACCCAGATAGTCCAAGTGCCCGCTAGGGTTTGTACATAGACCAAGTGCCCGCTAGGTAACCTAGATAGTCCAAGTGCCCGCTAGTAAACCTACATAGTCCAAGTGCCCGATAGAAACCTACATAGTCCAAGTGCCCGATAGGGAACCTACATAATCCATGTGCCCGCTATGGAACATACATAGTCCAGGTGCCCGCTAGGGAACCTAGATAGTCCAAGTGCTATCTAGGTAACGTAGATAGTCCAAGGGCCCGCTAGTTAACCTACATAGTCCAAGGGCTCACTTGTTAACTTTGATAGTCCAAGTGCCCGCTGGTTAACCTAGATCTTCCAAGTGCCCGCTAGTTAACCTAGATCGTCCAAGTGCCGGCTAGTTAACCTACATAGTCCAAGGGCCCACTTGTTAACCTAGATCGTCCAAGTGTCCTCTAGTTAATCTACATAGTGCAAGTGCCCGCTAGTTTACATAGATAGTCCAAGTGCCCGCTAGGGAAGGTACATAGTCCAAGTGCCCGCTAGGTAACCTAGAGAGTGCAAGTGCCCGCTAGTTAACCTACATAGTCCAAGTACCTGCTAGGTAACCTAGATAGTCCAAGGGCCTGCTAGTTAACTTAGATAGTCCAAGTGCCTGCTAGGGAACCTACATAGTCCAATTGCCCGCTCTGGAACATACAAAATCCATGTGCCTGTTAGTTAACCTAGATAATCCAAGTGCCCGCTAGTTAACCTACATAGTCCAAGTGCCCGATAGGTAACCTACATAATCCAAGTGCCCGCTAGGTAACCTATATAGTCCAAATGCCCGCTATGGAACCTACATAGTCCAAGTGCCCACTAGTCAACCTAGATAGTCCAAGTGCCCGCGAGTTAACGTAGATAGTCCAAGTGCCCGCTAGTTAACCAGGATCAGCCAAGTGCCCTCTAGTTAACTTACATAGTCCAAGAGCCTGCTAGTTAACCTAAATAGACGAAGGGCCTTTTAGTTGACCTAGATAGTCCAAGTGCCCGCTAGTTAACCTACATAGTCCTAGTGCCCGCTAGGGTATGTACATAGACCAAGTGCCCACTAGGTAACCTAGATAGTCCACGTGCCCCTAGGTAACCTACATAGTCCATGTGCCCACTAGGTAACCTAAATAATCCAAATGCCCGCTGGGGAAATTACATAGTCCAAGTGCCCGCTAGTTAACCTAGATAGTCCAAGGGCCCGCTAATTAACCTAGATAGTCCAAGTGCCCGCTAGTTAGCCTAGATCGTTCTAGTGTCCGCTAGGTTACATACATAGTCCAAATGCCTGCTAGTAACCTAGATAGTCCAAGTGTCTGTTAGCTAACCTACATAGTCCAAGTGCCCGTTCTTTAACCTAGATAGTCCAGGTGCCCGCTATGTAACCTAGACAGTCCATGTGCCCACTAGGTTACCTACATAATCCAAGTGTCCGTTCGTTAACCTAGATAGTCCAGTGCTTGTTTGGTAACCTACATAGTCCAAGTGCCCGCTTCGTAACCTGGATAGTCCAAATGCCCGCTACTTACCTACATAGTCAAAGTGCCCGATAGGTAACCTACATAGTCCAAGTGCCTTCTAGGGAACCTACGTAGTCCAAGTGACCGTTAGGGAACCTACATAATCCAAGTCCTCGCTAGGTAACCTACATAGTCCAAATGCCTGCAAGGAAACCTACATAGTCTAAGTGCTCGCTAGGGAACCTACATAATCCAAGTGCACATTAGATAACCTAGATAGTCCAAGGGCCCGCTAGTTGACCTACATAGTCCAAGTGCCAGCTAGGTAACCTAGATAGTACAAGTGCCCACTAGGGATCCTAGATAGTCCAAGGGCCTGTTAGCTAACCTAGATAGCCAAGTGGCGGCTAGGTAACCTACATAGTCCAAGTGCCTGCTAGGTAACCTAGATAGTCCAAGGGCTTCCTAGTTAACCTACATAGTCCAAATGCCCACTAGGTAACCTACATAGTGCAAGTGTCCTCTAGTTAACCTACGTAGTCCAAGGGACCGCTAGTTAACCTAGATATTCCAAGTACCCGCTAGTTAACCTAGATCGTCCAATTGTCTGCTAGTTAACGTACAGAGTCCAAGTGCCCTTTAGGGAACCTAGATAGTCCAAGTGCCCGCTAGGGAACCTACATAGTCCAATTGCCAGCTCTGGAACATACATAGTCAAAGTGCCTGTTAGTTAACCTAGATAATCCAAGTGCCCGCTAGTTAACCTAGATAGTCCAAGTGCCCGTTAGGTAACCTACATAATCCAAGTGCTCGTTAGGAAACATATATAGTCCAAATGCCCGCTAGGGAACCTAAATAGTCCAAGTACCCGTTAGTTAACCTAGATAGTCCAAGTGCCCGCTGGTTAACCTAGATATTCCAAGTGCCCGCTAGTTAACCAGGATCGTCCAAGTGCCCTCTAGTTAACTTACATAGTCCAAGGGCCTGCTAGTTAACCTACATAGACCATGGGCCCGCTAGTTAACCTAGATAGTCCAAGGGCCCACTAGTTACCCTACCTAGTCCAAGTGCCCGCTAGGTAACCTAGACAGTCCAAGTGCCCGCTTCGTAACCTGGATAGTCCAAATGCCCGCTAGTTAACCTACATAGTGAAAGTGCCCGATAGGTAACTTACATAGTCCAATTGCCTTCTAGGGAACCTACATAGTCCAAGTGCCCATTAGGGAAACTACATAGTCCAAATGCCTGCAAGGAAACCTATATAGTCTAAGTGCCAGCTAGGGAACCTACATAATCCAAGTGCCCGTTAGCTAACCTAGATTGTCCAAGTGCCCGCTAGGTAACCTAGACAGTCCAAGTGCCCGCTAGTTAACCTACATAGTCCAAGTGCCCACTAGTTAACCTACATAATCCAAGTGCCTGTTAGCTAACCTAGATACTCCAAGGGCCCGCTAGTTGACCTACATAGTCCAAGTGCCCGCTAGGTAACCTAGATAGACAAAGTGCCCGCTATTTAAACTAGATAGTCCTAGTGCCCTTTAGTTAACCTAGATAGTCCAAGTGACCTCTAGGGGACAAACATAGTCCTAGTGCCCGTTAGGGTATGTACATAGACCAAGTGCCCATTAGGTAACCTAGATAGTACACGTGCCCGCTAGTTATCCTACATAGTCCAAGTGCCCGATAGAAAACTATATAGTCCAAGTGCCCGATAGGGAACCTACAAAGTCCAAGTGCCCGCTATGGAACCGACATAGTCCAAGTGCCCATTAGGGAAACAATTGTCTTTGGGCTGGCTAGGGAACTTGCATCATCCAAGTGCCCGCTAGGTAACCTAGATAGTCCAAGGGCCTGCTAGTTAACCTACATAGTCCAAGTGCCCGATAGAAACCTACATAGTCCAAGTTCCCGATAGGGAACCTACATAATCCATGTGCCCGCTATGGAACATAGATAGTCCAGGTGCCCGCTAGGGAACCTAGATAGTCCAAGTGCTATCTAGGTAACGTAGATAGTCCAAGGGCCCGCTAGTTAACCTACAGAGTCCAAGTGCCCACAAGTTAACATAGATAGTCCAAGTGCCCGCTAGGGAAGGTACATAGTCCAAGTACCCGCTAGGTAACCTAGAGAGTGCAAGTGCCCGCTAGTTAACCTACGTAGTCCAAGTGCCTGCTAGGTAACCTAGATAGTCCAAGGGCCTGCTAGGTAACCTAGATAGTCCAAGGGCCTGCTAGTTAACCTACATAGTCCAAGTGCATGCTAGGTAAACTACATAGTGCAAGTGTCCGCTAGTTAACCTACATAGTCCAAGTGCACGCTAGTTAACCTAGATAGTCCAGGGTCCCGCTAGGTAACCTACATAGTGCAAGTGTCCGCTAGTGAACCTACGTAGTGCATGGACCGCTAGTTAACCTAGATAGTCCAAGTACCCGCTAGTTAACCTAGATCTTCCAATTGTCCGCTAGTTAACCTACATAGTCCAAGTGCCCTTTAGGGAACCTAGATAGTCCAAGTGCCCGCTTGGGAACCTACATAGTCCAATTGCCCGCTCTGGAACACACATAGTCCAAGTGCCTGTTAGTTAACCTAGATAATCCAAGTGCCCGCTAGTTAACCTAGATAGTCCAAGTGCCCGTTAGGTAACCTACATAATCCAAGTGCTCGTTAGGAAACATATATAGTCCAAATGCCCGCTAGGGAACCTAAATAGTCCAAGTACCCGTTAGTTAACCTAGATAGTCCAAGTGCCCGCTGGTTAACCTAGATAGTCCAAGTGCCCGCTAGTTAACCAGGATCGTCCAAGTGCCCTCTAGTTAACTTACATAGTCCAAGGGCCTGCTAGTTAACCTACATAGACCATGGGCCCGCTAGTTAACCTAGATAGTCCAAGTGCCCACTAGTTAACCTACCTAGTCCACGTGCCCGCTAGGTAACCTAGACAGTCCAAGTGCCCGCTTCGTAACCTGGATAGTCCAAATGCCCGCTAGTTAACCTACATAGTGAAAGTGCCCGATAGGTAACTTACATAGTCCAATTGCCTTCTAGGGAACCTACATAGTCCAAGTGCCCATTAGGGAACCTACATAGTACAAATACCTGCAAGGAAACCTATATAGTCTAAGTGCCCGCTAGGGAACCTACATAATCCAAGTGCCCGTTAGGTAACCTAGATTGTCCAAGTGCCCGCTAGGTAACCTAGACAGTCCAAGTGCCCGCTAGTTAACCTACATAGTCCAAGTGCCCACTAGTTAACCTACATAATCCAAGTGCCTGTTAGCTAACCTAGATACTCCAAGGGCCCGCTAGTTGACCTACATAGTCCAAGTGCCCGCTAGGTAACCTAGATAGACAAAGTGCCCGCTATTTAAACTAGATAGTCCTAGTGCCCTTTAGTTAACCTAGATAGTCCAAGTGACCTCTAGGGGACAAACATAGTCCTAGTGCCCGTTAGGGTATGTACATAGACCAAGTGCCCATTAGGTAACCTAGATAGTACACGTGCCCGCTAGTTATCCTACATAGTCCAAGTGCCCGATAGAAAACTATATAGTCCAAGTGCCCGATAGGGAACCTACAAAGTCCAAGTGCCCGCTATGGAACCGACATAGTCCAAGTGCCCATTAGGGAAACAATAGTCTTTGTGCTGGCTAGGGAACTTGCATCATCCAAGTGCCCGCTAGGTAACCTAGATAGTCCAAGGGCCTGCTAGTTAACCTACATAGTCCAAGTGCCCGATAGAAACCTACATAGTCCAAGTGCCCGATAGGGAACCTACATAATCCATGTGCCCGCTATGGAACATACATAGTCCAGGTGCCCGCTAGGGAACCTAGATAGTCCAAGTGCTATCTAGGTAACGTAGATAGTCCAAGGGCCCGCTAGTTAACCTACAGAGTCCAAGTGCCCACAAGTTAACATAGATAGTCCAAGTGCCCGCTAGGGAAGGTACATAGTCCAAGTACCCGCTAGGTAACCTAGAGAGTGCAAGTGCCCGCTAGTTAACCTACGTAGTCCAAGTGCCTGCTAGGTAACCTAGATAGTCCAAGGGCCTGCTAGGTAACCTAGATAGTCCAAGGGCCTGCTAGTTAACCTACATAGTCCAAGTGCACGCTAGTTAACCTAGATAGTCCAAGGTCCCGCTAGGTAACCTACATAGTGCAAGTGTCCGCTAGTAAACCTACGTAGTGCATGGACCGCTAGTTAACCTAGATAGTCCAAGTACCCGCTAGTTAACCTAGATCTTCCAATTGTCCGCTAGTTAACCTACATAGTCCAAGTGCCCTTTAGGGAACCTAGATAGTCCAAGTGCCCGCTTGGGAACCTACATAGTCCAATTGCCCGCTCTGGAACACACATAGTCCAAGTGCCTGTTAGTTAACCTACATAATCCAAGTGCCCGCTAGTTAACCTACATAGTCCAAGTGCCCGCTAGGTAACCTACATACTCCAAGTGCCTGTTAGCTAACCTACATAGTGCAAGTGCCCGTTCGTTAACCTAGGTAGTCCAATTGCCCGCGATGTAACCTAGACAGTCCAAGTTCCTGCTATGTTACCTACATAGTCCAAGTGTCCATTCGTTAACCTAGATAGTCCAAGTGTCCATTTGGAAACCTACATAGTCCAAATGCCCACTTCGTAATTGGATAGTCCAAGTGCCCATTAGTTAACCTACATAGTCAAAGTGCCCGATAGGTAACCTACATAGTCCAAGTGCCTTCGAGGGAGCCTATATACTCCACGTGACCGCTAAGGAACCTATATAGTCCAAGTGTCTGTTAGGGAACCTACATAGTCCAAGTGCTCGCTAGGTAACCTACATAGTCCAAATGCCCGCAAGGAAACCTACAAAGTCTAATTGCCCGCTAGGGAACCTACATAATCCAAGTGCCCGTTAGGTAACCTAGATAGTCCAATTGCCCGTTAGCTAACCTAGATAGTCCAAGGGCCCGCTAGTTGACCTACATACTCCAAGTGCCAACTAGGTCACCTAGATAGTACAAGTGCCCGCTAGGTAACCCAGATAGTCCAAGTGCCCGCTAGGGTTTGTACATAGACCAAGTGCCCGCTAGGTAACCTAGATAGTCCAAGTGCCCGCTAGTTAACCTACATAGTCCAAGTGCCCGATAGAAACCTACATAGTCCAAGTGCCCGATAGGGAACCTACATAATCCATGTGCCCGCTATGGAACATACATAGTCCAGGTGCCCGCTAGGGAACCTAGATAGTCCAAGTGCTATCTAGGTAACGTAGATAGTCCAAGGGCCCGCTAGTTAACCTACATAGTCCAAGGGCTCACTTGTTAACTTTGATAGTCCAAGTGCCCGCTGGTTAACCTAGATCTTCCAAGTGCCCGCTAGTTAACCTAGATCGTCCAAGTGCCGGCTAGTTAACCTACATAGTCCAAGGGCCCACTTGTTAACCTAGATCGTCCAAGTGTCCTCTAGTTAATCTACATAGTGCAAGTGTCCGCTAGGTAACCTACATAGTCCAAGTGCCCGCTAGTTTACATAGATAGTCCAAGTGCCCGCTAGGGAAGGTACATAGTCCAAGTGCCCGCTAGGTAACCTAGAGAGTGCAAGTGCCCGCTAGTTAACCTACATAGTCCAAGTACCTGCTAGGTAACCTAGATAGTCCAAGGGTCTGCTAGTTAACTTAGATAGTCCAAGTGCCTGCTAGGGAACCTACATAGTCCAATTGCCCGCTCTGGAACATACAAAATCCATGTGCCTGTTAGTTAACCTAGATAATCCAAGTGCCCGCTAGTTAACCTACATAGTCCAAGTGCCCGCTAGGTAACCTACATAATCCAAGTGCCCGCTAGGTAACCTATATAGTCCAAATGCCCGCTATGGAACCTACATAGTCCAAGTGCCCACTAGTCAACCTAGATAGTCCAAGTGCCCGCGAGTTAACCTAGATAGTCCAAGTGCCCGCTAGTTAACCAGGATCAGCCAAGTGCCCTCTAGTTAACTTACATAGTCCAAGAGCCTGCTAGTTAACCTAAATAGACGAAGGGCCTGTTAGTTGACCTAGATAGTCCAAGTGCCCGCTAGTTAACCTACATAGTCCTAGTGCCCGCTAGGGTATGTACATAGACCAAGTGCCCAATAGGTAACCTAGATAGTCCACGTGCCCCTAGGTAACCTACATAGTCCATGTGCCCGCTAGATAACCTACATAGTCCAAGTGGCCGCTAGGTAACCTAATAATCCAAATGCCCGCTGGGGAAATTACATAGTCCAAGTGCCCGCTAGTTAACCTAGATAGTCCAAGGGCCCGCTAATTAACCTAGATAGTCCAAGTGCCCGCTAGTTAGCCTAGATCGTTCTAGTGTCCGCTAGGTTACATACATAGTCCAAATGCCTGCTAGTAACCTAGATAGTCCAAGTGTCTGTTAGCTAACCTACATAGTCCAAGTGCCCGTTCTTTAACCTAGATAGTCCAGGTGCCCGCTATGTAACCTAGACAGTCCATGTGCCCACTAGGTTACCTACATAGTCCAAGTGTCCGTTCGTTAACCTAGATAGTCCAGTGCTTGTTTGGTAACCTACATAGTCCAAGTGCCCGCTTCGTAACCTGGATAGTCCAAATGCCCGCTACTTACCTACATAGTCAAAGTGCCCGATAGGTAACCTACATAGTCCAAGTGCCTTCTAGGGAACCTACGTAGTCCAAGTGACCGTTAGGGAACCTACATAATCCAAGTCCTCGCTAGGTAACCTACATAGTCCAAATGCCTGCAAGGAAACCTACATAGTCTAAGTGCTCGCTAGGGAACCTACATAATCCAAGTGCCCATTAGGTAACCTAGATAGTCCAAGGGCCCGCTAGTTGACCTACATAGTCCAAGTGCCAGCTAGGTACCCTAGATAGTACAAGTGCCCACTAGGGATCCTAGATAGTCCAAGTGCCTGTTAGCTAACCTAGATAGCCAAGTGGCGGCTAGGTAACCTACATAGTCCAAGTGCCTGCTAGGTAACCTAGATAGTCCAAGGGCTTGCTAGTTAACCTACATAGTCCAAATGCCCACTAGGTAACCTACATAGTGCAAGTGTCCTCTAGTTAACCTACGTAGTCCAAGGGACCGCTAGTTAACCTAGATATTCCAAGTACCCGCTAGTTAACCTAGATCGTCCAATTGTCTGCTAGTTAACGTACAGAGTCCAAGTGCCCTTTAGGGAACCTAGATAGTCCAAGTGCCCGCTAGGGAACCTACATAGTCCAATTGCCAGCTCTGGAACATACATAGTCAAAGTGCCTGTTAGTTAACATAGATAATCCAAGTGCCCGCTAGTTAACCTAGATAGTCCAAGTGCCCGTTAGGTAACCTACATAATCCAAGTGCTCGTTAGGAAACATATATAGTCCAAATGCCCGCTAGGGAACCTAAATAGTCCAAGTACCCGTTAGTTAACCTAGATAGTCCAAGTGCCCGCTGGTTAACCTAGATAGTCCAAGTGCCCGCTAGTTAACCAGGATCGTCCAAGTGCCCTCTAGTTAACTTACATAGTCCAAGGGCCTGCTAGTTAACCTACATAGACCATGGGCCCGCTAGTTAACCTAGATAGTCCAAGTGCCCACTAGTTAACCAACCTAGTCCAAGTGCCCGCTAGGTAACCTAGACAGTCCAAGTGCCCGCTTCGTAACCTGGATAGTCCAAATGCCCGCTAGTTAACCTACATAGTGAAAGTGCCCGATAGGTAACTTACATAGTCCAATTGCCTTCTAGGGAACCTACATAGTCCAAGTGCCCATTAGGGAACGTACATAGTCCAAATGCCTGCAAGGAAACCTATATAGTCTAAGTGCCCGCTAGGGAACCTACATAATCCAAGTGCCCGTTAGGTAACCTAGATTGTCCTAGTGCCCGCTAGGTAACCTAGACAGTCCAAGTGCCCGCTAGTTAACCTACATAGTCCAAGTGCCCACTAGTTAACCTACATAATCCAAGTGCCTGTTAGCTAACCTAGATACTCCAAGGGCCCGCTAGTTGACCTACATAGTCCAAGTGCCCGCTAGGTAACCTAGATAGACAAAGTGCCCGCTATTTAAACTAGATAGTCCTAGTGCCCTTTAGTTAACCTAGATAGTCCAAGTGACCTCTAGGGGACAAACATAGTCCTAGTGCCTGTTAGGGTATGTACATAGACCAAGTGCCCATTAGGTAACGTAGATAGTACACGTGCCCGCTAGTTATCCTACATAGTCCAAGTGCCCGATAGAAAACTATATAGTCCAAGTTCCCGATAGGGAACCTACAAAGTCCAAGTGCCCGCTATGGAACCGACATAGTCCAAGTGCCCATTAGGGAAACAATAGTCTTTGTGCTGGCTAGGGAACTTGCATCATCCAAGTGCCCGCTAGGTAACCTAGATAGTCCAAGGGCCTGCTAGTTAACCTACATAGTCCAAGTGCCCGATAGGGAACCTACATAGTCCAAGTGCCCGCTGAGGAACCTACATAGTCCAAGTGCCCGCTAGGTAACCTACATACTCCAAGTGCCCGTTAGGGAACGTACATAGTTCAAGTGCCCTCTAAGTAACCTAGATAGTCCAAGTGCCCGCTAGGTAACCGAGATAGTCCAAAGGCCCGCTTGTTAACCTATATAGTCCAAGTGCCTGCGAGGTCACCTACATTGTCCAAGTGCCCGATAGGGAACCTACATAGTCCAAATGCCCGCTAGTAACCTACATAGTCCAAGGGCCCGATAGGGAACTCACATACTCCAAGTGCCCGCTTGGGATCATACATAGTCCAAGTGCCCGTTAGGTAACCTAGATAGTCCAAATGCCCACTAAGGAACCCACATAGTCCTAGTGCCCGCTAGGGAACTTACATTGTCCAAGTGCCCGTTAGTTAACCTAGATAGTCCAAGTGCCCGCTAGTTAACCTAGATAATCCATGTGCCCGCTAGGCAACGTAGATAGTTCAAGTGCCCGCTAGGTAACCTAGATAGTACAAGTGCCCGCCAGGTAACCTACAAAGTCCAAGTGCCCGCTAGGTAATCTATATAGTCCAAATGCCCGCAAGGGAACCTACATAATCCAAGTACCCGCTAATTAACCTACATAGTCCATGTGCCCGTTAGCTAACCTAGATAGTCTAAGGGCCCACTAGTTAACCTACATAGTTCAAGTGCCCGGTAGCTAACCTACATAATCCAAGTGCCTGCTAGTTAACCTACATAATCCAAGTGCCTGTTAGCTAACCTAGATAGTCCAAGGGCCCGCTAGTTGACCTACATATTCCAAGTGCCCGCTAGGTAACCTAAATAGACTAAGTGCCCGCTAGTTAAACTAGAGAGTCCTAGTGCCCTTTAGTAAACCGAGATAGTCCAAGTGCCCTCTAGGTGACAAACATAGTCCTAGTGCCCGTTAGGGTATGTACATAGACCAAGTATCCGCTAGGTAACCTAGATAGTCCACGTGCCCGCTAGTTAACCTACATAGTCCAAGTGCCCGATAGAAACCTATATAGTCCAAGTGCCCGATAGGGAACCTACAAAGTCCAAGTGCCCATTAGGTAACCTACATAGTCCAAATGCCCGCTAGTAACCTACATAGTCCAGGTGCCCGATAGGGAACTCACATAGTCCAAGTGCCCGTTAGTTAACCTAGATAGTCCAAGCGCCCCCTATTTAACCTAGATAATCCAAGTACCTGCTAGGTAACGTGGATAGTTCAAGAGCCCGCTAGTTAACCTAGATCATCCAAGTGCCGGCTAGTTAACCTACATAGTCCAAGGGCCCACTTGTTAACCTAGATCGTCCAAGTGTCCTCAAGTTAACCTACATAGTGCAAGTGTCCCCTAGGTAACCTACATAGTCCAAGTGCCCGCTAGTTAACATAGATAGTCCAAGTGCCCGCTAGGGAAGGTACATAGTCCAAGTGCCCGCTAGGTAACCTAGAGTGCAAATGCCCGCTAGTTAACCTACATAGTCCAAGTGCCTGCTAGGTAAACTAGAAAGTCCAAGGGCCTGCTAGTTAACCTAGATAGTCCAAGTGCCCGCGAGGTAACCTACATAGTGCAAGTGTCCGCTAGTTAACCTACATAGTGCAAGGGACCGCTAGTTAACCTACATAGTCCAAGTGCCCTTTAGGGAACCTAGACAGTCCCAGTGCCCGCTTGGGAACCTACATAGTCCAATTGCCCACTCTGGAACACACATAGTCCAAGTGCCTGTTAGTTAACCTAGATAATCCAAGTGCCCACTAGTTAAACTACATAGTCCAAGTGCCCGCTAGTTAACCTAGATACTCCAAGTGCCTGTTAGCTAACCTACATAGTTCAAGTGCCCGTTCGTTACCTAGATAGTCCAAGTGCCCGCTATGTAACCTAGACAGTCCAAGTTCCCGCTAGGTTACCTACATAGTCCAAGTGCCCTCTTCGTTACCTGGATAGTCCAAGTGCCCGCTAGTTAACCTACATAGTCAAAGTGCCCGATAGGTAACCTACATAGTCCAAGTGCCTTCTAAGGAGCCTACATAGTCCACGTGACCGCTAGGGAACCTACATAGTCCAAGTGTCTGTTAGGGAACCTACATAGTCCAAGTGCTCGCTAGGTAACCTTCATAGTCCAAATGCCCGCAAGGAAACCTACATAGTCTAAGTGCCCGGTAGGGAACCTATATAATCCAAGTGCCTATTAGGTAACCTAGATAGTCCAATTGCCCGTTAGCTAACCTAGATAGTCCAAGGTCCCGCTTGTTGACCTACATAGTCCAAGTGCCAGCTAGGTAACCTAGATAGTACAAGTGACTCCTAGATAACCCAGATAGTCCAAGTGCCCGCTAGGGTTTGTACATAGAACAAGTGCCTGCTAGGTAACCTAGATAGTCCAAGTGCCCGCTAGTTAACCTACATAGTCCAATTGCCCGAAAGAAACCTACATAATCCAAGTGCCCGATAGGGAACCTACATAGTCCAAGTGCCCGCTAGGAAACCTAGATAGTCCAAGTGCTATCTAGGTAACCTAGATAGTCCAAGGTCCCGCTAGTTAATCTACATTGTCCAAGGGCTCGCTTGTTAACTTTGATAGTCCAAGTGCCCGCTGGTTAACCTAGATCGTCCAAGTGCCCACTAGTTAACCTAGGTCGTCCAAGTGCCGGCTAGTTAACCTACATAGTCCAAGGGCCCACTTGATAACCTATATCGTCCAAGTGTCCTCTAGTTAACCTACATAGTCCAAGTGCCCGCTAGGTAACCTACAGAGTGCAAGTGTCCGCTAGGTAACCTACATAGTCCAAGTGCTCGCTAGTTAACATAGATAGTCCAAGTGCCCGCTAGGGAACATACATATTCCAATTTCCCGCTCTGGAACATACATAGTCCAAGTGCCTGTTAGTTAACCTAGACAATCCAAGTGCCCGCTAGTTAACCTACATAGTCCAAGTGCCCGCTAGGTAACCTACATAATCCAAGTGCCCGCTAGGTAACCTATATAGTCCAAAGCCCGCTAGGGAACCTACATAGTCCAAGTGCCCGCTAGGTAACCTAGACAGTCCAAGTGACCACTATCTTACCTACATAGTTCAAGTGCCCGTTCGTTAACCTACATACTCCAAGTGCCCGCTAGGTAACGTAGACAGCCCAATTGCCCGCTAGGGACCGTACATAGTCCAAGTGCCCGCTAGGTAACCTAGATAGTCCAAGTGCCCTCTAGTTAACCTACATAGTCCAAGTGCCTCCTAGGTAAACTACATAGTCCAAATGCCCACTAGGTAACCTAGACAGTTCAAGTACCCGCTAGGGAACCTACATAGTCCAAGTGCTCGCTAGTCAACCTACATAGTCCAAGTGCCCGTTAGTTAACCTAGATAGTCAAAGTCCCTGCTAGGTAACCTAGATAGTCCAAGTGCCGGCTAGGTAACCTACATAGTCAAAGTGCCGGTTAGGTAACTTTATAGTCCAATTGCCCGTTAGCTAACCTAGTTAGTCCAAGTGTCTGCTAGTTAACCTACATAGCCCAAGTGCCCATTCGTTAACCTAGATAGTCTAAGAGCCCGCTTGTAACCTAGACAGTCCAAATGCCCGCTAGGTTACCTACAAAATCCAAGTGCACATTCGTTAACCTAGATAGTCCAAGTGCCCGCTGGTAACCTACATAGTCCAGGAGCCCGCTAGGTAACCTTGATAGTCCAAGTGCCTTCTAGTTAACCTACATAGTCCAAGTGCCCGCTAGGTAACATAGATACTCCAAGTGCCCGTTAGGTAACCTAGATAGTCCAAGTGCCCGCTAGGTAACCTACATAGTCCATGTGCCCACTAGGTAACCTACATAGTCCAAGTGCCCGCTAGTTAACCTAGATCGTCCAAGTGTCCGCTAGGTAACCTATATAGTCCAAGTGCAGTTCGTTAACCTAGATAGTCCAAGTGCCCGCTATGTAACCTAGACTGTCCAAGTGCCCGCTAGGTTACCTACATATTCCAAGTGCCCGCTTCGTAACCTGGATAGTCCAAGTGCCCGCTAGTTAACCTACATAGTCAAAGTGCCTGATAGGTAACCTAAATAGTGCAAGTGTCCGCTAGGTAACCTACATAGTCCAAGTGCCCGCTAGTTAACATAGGTAGTCCAAGTGCTCGCTATGGAAGGTACATAGTCCAAAGCCCGCTATGTAACCTAGAGAGTGCAAGTGCCCGCTAGTTAACCTACATAGTCCATGTGCCTGCTAGGTAACCTAGATGGTCCAAGGGCCTGCTAGTAAACCTACATAGTCCAAATGCCCGCTAGGTAACCTACATAGTGCAAGTGTCCGCTAGTTAACCTACATAGTCCAAGTGCCCTTTAGGGAACCTAGATAGTCCAAGTGCCCGCTAGGGAACCTACATAGTCCAATTGCCAGCTCTGGAACATACATAGTCCAAGTGCCTGTTAGCTAACCTAGATAATCCAAGTGCCCGCTCGTTAACCTAGATAGTCCAAGTGCCCGTTAGGTAACCTACATAGTGCAAGTGTCCGCTAGTGAACCTACGTAGTGCAAGGGACCGCTAGTTAACCTAGATAGTCCAAGTGCCCACTAGTTAACCTACATAGTCCAGGTGCCCGCTAGGTAACCTAGACAGTCCAACTGACCACTAGGTTACCTACATTGTCCAAGTGCCCGTTCGTTAACCTACATAGTCCAAGTGCCCTCTAGGTAACCTTGATAGTCCAAGTGCCTTCTAGTTAACCTACATAGTCCACGTGCCCGTTAGTTAACCTAGATAGTCAAAGTGCCTGCTAGGTAACCTAGATAGTCCAAGTGCCCGCTAGGGAATCTACATAGTCCAAGTGCGCGCTAGGTAACCTAGATAGTCCAATTGCCCGTTAGCTAACCTAGATAGTCGAAGTGTCTGCTAGTTAACCTACATAGTCCAAGGGCCCGTTCGTTAACCTAGATAGTCCAAGTACCCGCTAGGTAACCTAGACAGTCCAAGTGCCTGCTTGGTTACCTACATAGTCCAAGTGCACGTTCCTTAACCTAGATAGTCCAAGTGCCCGCTGGTAACCTACATAGTCCAAGGGTCCGCTAAGTAACCTTGATAGTCCAAGTGCCTTCTAATTAACCTACATCGTCCAAGTGCCCGCTAGGTAACCTAGATAGTCCAAGTGCCCCCTAGGTAACCTACATAGTCCATGTGCCCGCTAGGTAACCTCCATAACCCAAGGGCCCGTTAGCAAACCTAGATAGTCCAAGGGCCCGCTAGTTGACCTACATAGTCCAAGTGCCCGCTAGTTAAACTAGATGGTCCTAGTGCCCTTTAGTTAACCTAGATAGTCCAAGTGCCCTCTAGGGGACATATATAGTCCTAGTGGCCGCTAGGTTATGTACATAGACCAATTGCCCACTAGGTAACCTCGATTGTCCACGTGCCCCCTAGGTAACCTACATAGTCCAAGTGGCCTCTAGGTAACCTAAATAATCCAAATGCCCGCTGGGGAAACTACATATTCCAAGTACCCGCTAGTTAACCTAGATAGTCCTAGTGCCCGCTAGTAAACCTAGATAGTCCAAGGACCCGCTAGTTAACCTAGATAGTCCAAGTGCCCGCTAGTTAACCTAGATTGTTCAAGTGTCCGCTAGGTTACATACATAGTCCAAATGCTTGCTAGTAAGCTAGATAGTCCAAGTGTCTGTTAGCTAACCTACATAGTCCAAGTGCCCGTTGGTTAACTTAGATAGTCCAGGTGCCCGCTATGTAACCTAGACAGTCCAAGTGCCCGCCAGGTTACCTACATAGTCCAAGTGTCCGTTCGTTAATCTACATAGTCCAAGTGCCCGTTTGGTAATCGACATAGTCCAAGTGCCCGCTTCATAACCTGGATAGTCCAAATGCCCGCTAGTTACCTACATAGTCAAAGTGCCCGATAGGTAACCTACAAAGTCCAAGTGCTTTCTAGGGAACCTACATAGTCAAAGTGCCCGTTAGGGAACCTACATAGTCCAAGTGCTCGCTAGGTAACATACATAGTCCAAATGCCTGCAAGGAAACCTACATAGTCTAAGTGCCCGCTAGGGAACCTACATAATCCAAGTGCCCGTTAGGTAACCTAGATAGTCCAAGTGCCCGTTAGCTAACCTAGATAGTCCAAGGGCCCGCTAGTAGACCTACATAGTCCAAGTGCCAGCTAGGTAACCTAGATAGTACAAGTGCCCGCTAGGGAACCTAGATAGTCCAAGTGCCTGTTAGCTAACCTAGATAGTCCAAGTGGCGGCTAGGTAACTTACATAGTCCAAGTGCCCGTTCGTTAACCTAGATAATCCAAGTGCCCGCTAGGTAACCTAGACAGTCCAAGTGCCCGCTAGTTAACCTACATAGTCCAAGTGCCCACTAGTTAACCTACATAATCCAAGTGCCTGTTAGCTAACCTAGATAGTCCAAGGTCCCGCTAGTTGACCTACATAGTCCAAGTGCCCGCTAGGTAACCTAGATAAACCAAGTGCCCGCTAGTTAAACTAGATAGTCCTAGTGCCCTTTAGTTAACCTAGATAGTCCAAGTGCCCTCTAGGGGACATACATAGTCCTAGTGCCCGCTAGGGTATGTACATAGACCAAGTGCCCACAAGGTAACCTAGATAGTCCACGTGCCCGCTAGTTAACCTACATAGTCCAAGTGCCCGCTAGGTAACCTACATAATCCAAGTGCCCGCTAGGTAACCAATGTAGTACAAATGCCTGCTAGGGAACCTACATAGTCCATGTGCCTGCTAGTTAACTAAGATGGTCCAAGTGCCCGCTAGTTAACGTAGATACTCCAAGTGCCTGTTAGCTAACCTACATAGTGCAAGTGCCTGTTCGTTAACCTAGATAGTCCAAGTGACCGCTCTGTAACCTAGACAGTCCAAGTTCCTGCTAGGTTACCTACATAGTCCAAGTGTCCGTTCGTTAACCTAGATAGCCAAGTGCCCGTTTGGAAACCTACATAGTCCAAATGCCCGCTTCGTAATTGGATAGTCCAAGTGCCCACTAGTTAACCTACATAGTCAAAGTGCCCGATAGGTAACCTACATAGTCCAAGTGCCTTCGAGGGAGCCTACATAGTCCACGTGACCGCTAGGGAACCTACATAGTCCAAGTGTCCGTAAGGGAACCTACATAGTCCAAGTGCTCGCTAGGTAACCTACATAGTCCAAATGCCCGCAAGGAAACCAACATAGTCTAATTGCCCGCTAGGGAACCTACATAACCCAAGTGCCCGTTAGGTAACCTAGATAGTCCAATTGCCCGTTAGCTAACCTAGATAGTCCAAGGGCCCGCTAGTTGACCTACATAGTCCAAGTGCCAGCTAGGTAACCTAAATAGTACAAGTGCCCACTATGTAACCCAGATACTCAAAGTGCCCGCTAGGGTTTGTACATAGACCAAGTGCCCGCTAGGTAACCTAAATAGTCCAAGTGCCCGCTAGTTAACCTACATAGTCCAAGTGCCCGATAGAAACCTACATAGTCCAAGTGCCCGATAGGGAACCTACATATTCCATGTGCCCGCTATGGAACATACATAGTCCAGGTGCCCGCTAGGGAACCTAGATAGTCCAAGTGCAATCTAGGTAACGTAGATACTCCAAGGGCCCGCTAGTTAACCTACATAGTCCAAGGGCTCGCTTGTTAACTTTGATAGTCGAAGTGCCCGCTGGTTAACCTAGATCTTCCAAGTGCCCGCTAGTTAACCTATATCGTCCAAGTGCCGGCTAGTTAACCTACATAGTCCAAGGGCCCACTTGTTAACCTAGATCGTCCAAGTGTCCTCTAGTTAACCTACTTAGTCCAAGTGCCCGCTAGTTAACATAGATAATCCAAGTGCCCGCTAGGGAAGGTACATAGTCCAAGTGCCCGCTAGGTAACCTAAAGAGTGCAAGTGCCCGCTAGTTAACCTACATAGTCCAAGTACCTGCTAGGTAACCTAGATAGTCCAAGGGCCTGCTAGTTAACCTAGATAGTCCAAGTGCCCGCTACTTAACCTACATAGTCCAATTGCCCGCTCTGGAACATACAAAATCCAAGTGCCCGTTAGCTAACCTTGATAGTCTAAGGGCCCACTAGTTAACCTACATAGTTCAAGTGCCCGCTAGCTAACCTAGATAATCCAATTGCCCGCTAGTTAACCTAGATATTCCAAGACCCGATAGGTAACGTAGAGAGTTCAATTGCCCGCTAGTTAACCCAGATTTTCCTAGTGCCCGTTAGTTAACCTAGATAGTCCAAGTGCCCACTAGGGGACGTACATAGTCCAAGTGCCCGCTAGGTAACCCAGATAGTCCAAGTGCCCGCTAGGGTTTGTACATAGACCAAGTGCCCGCTAGGTAACCTAGATAGTCCAAGTGCCCGCTAGTTAACCTACATAGTCCATGTGCCCGATAGAAACCTACATAGTCCAGGTGCCAGCTAGGGAACCTAGATCGTCCAAGTGCTATCTAGGTAACTTAGATAGTCCAAGGGCCCGCTAGTTAACCTAGATCTTCCAAGTGCCCGCTAGTTAACCTAGATCGTCCAAGTTCCGGCTAGTTAACCTACATAGTCCGAGGGCCCACTTGTTAACCTAGATCGTCCAAGTGTCCTCTAGTTAACCTACATAGTGCAAGTGTCCGCTAGGTAACCTACAGAGTCCAAGTGCCCGCTAGTTAACATAGATAGTCCAAGTGCCCGCTATGGAAGGTACATATTCCAAGTACCCGCTAGGTAACCTAGAGAGTGCAAGTGCCCGCTAGTTAACCTACGTAGTCCAAGTACCCGCTAGGTAACCTAGATAGTCCAAAGGCCTGCTAGTTAACCTACATAGTCCAAGTGCCTGCTAGGTAACCTACATAGTGCAAGTGTCCGCTAGTTAACCTACATAGTCCAAGTGCACGCTAGTTAACCTAGATAGTCCAAGGTCCCGCTAGGTAACCTACATAGTGCAAGTGTCCGCTAGTGAACCTACGTAGTGCAAGGGACCGCTAGTTAACCTAGATAGTCCAAGTACCCGCTAGTTAACCTAGATCTTCCAATTGTCCGCTAGTTAAACTACATAGTCCAAGTGCCCTTTAGGGAACCTAGATAGTCCAAGTGCCCGCTTGGGAACCTACATAGTCCAATTGCCCGCTCTGGAACACACATAGTCCAAGTGCCTGTTAGTTAACCTAGATAATCCAAGTGCCCGCTAGTTAACCTACATAGTCCATTCCCGCTAGGTAACCTACATAATCCAAGGCCTGCTAGGTAACCAATGTAGTCCAAATGCCCGCTAGGGAACCTACATAGTCCAAGTGCCCGCTAGTTAACCTAGATAGTCCAAGTGCCCGCTAGTTAACCTACATACTCCAAGTGCCTGTTAGCTAACCTACATAGTGCAAGTGCCCGTTCGTTAACCTAGATAGTCCAAGTGCCCGCTATGTAACCTAGACAGTCCAAGTTCCTGCTAGGTTACCTACATAGTCCAAGTGTCCGTTCGTTAACCAAGATAGTCCAAGTGCCCGTTTGGAAACCTACATAGTCCAAATGCCCGCTTCGTAATTGGATAGTCCAAGTGCCCAGTAGTTAACCAACATAGTCAAAGTGCCCGATAGGTAACCTACATAGTCCAAGTGCCTTCGAGGGAGCCTACATAGTCAACGTGACCGATAGGGTACCTACATAGTCCAAGTGTCTGTTAGGGAACCTACATAGTCCAAGTGCTGGCTAGGTAACCTACATAGTCCAAATGCCCGCAAGGAAACCTACATAGTCTAATTGCCCGCTAGGGAACCTACATAATCCAAGTGCCCGTTAGGTAACTTGGATAGTCCAATTGCCCGTTAGCTAACCTAGATAGTCCAAGGGCCCGCTAGTTGACCTACATACTCCAAGTGCCAACTAGGTAACCTAGATAGTACAAGTGCCCGCTAGGTAACCCAGATAGTCCAAATGCCCGCTAGGGTTTGTACATAGAACAAGTGCCCGCTAGGTAACCTAGATAGTCCAAGTGCCCGCTAGTTAACCTACATAGTCCAAGTGCCCGCTATGGAACATACATAGTCCAGGTGCCCACTAGGGAACCTAGATAGTCCAAGTGCTATCTAGGTAACGTAGATACTCCAAGGGCCTGCTAGTTAACCTACATAGTCCAAGGGCTCGCTTGTTAACTTTGATAGTCCAAGTGCCTGCTGGTTAACCTAGATATTCCAAGTGCCCGCTAGTTAACCTAGATCGTCCAAGTGCCGGCTAGTTAACCTACATAGTCCAAGGGCCCACTTGTTAACCTAGATCGTCCAAGTGTCCTCTAGTTAACCTACATAGTGCAAGTGTCCGCTAGGTAACCTACATAGTCCAAGTGCCCGCTAGTTTTCATAGATAGTCCAAGTGCCCGCTAGGGAAGGTACATAGTCCAAGTGCCCGCTAGGTAACCTAGAGAGTTCAAGTGCCCGCTAGTTAACCTACATAGTCCAAGTACCTGCTAGGTAACCTAGATAGTCCAAGGGCCTGCTAGTTAACCTAGATAGTCCAAGTGCCTGCTAGGGAACCTACATAGTCCAATTGCCCGCTCTGGAACATACAAAATCCATGTGCCTGTTAGTTAACCTAGATAATCCAAGTGCCCGCTAGTTAACCTAGATAGTCCAAGAACCCGCTAGGTAACGTAGAGAGTTCAAGTGCCCGCTAGTTAACCTAGATTGTCCTAGTGCCCGTTAGTTAACCTAGATAGTCCAAGTGCCCACTAGGTGACGTACATAGTCCAAGTGCCCGCCTGGTAACCCAGATAGTCCAAGTGCCCGCTAGGGTTTGTACATAGACCAAGTGCCCGCTAGGTAACCTAGATAATCCAAGTGTCCGCTAGTTAACCTACATAGGCCAAGTGCCCGCTAGGTTACCTAGATCGTCCAATTGTCCGCTAGTTAACCTACATAGTCCAAGTACCCTTTAGGGAACCTACATAGTCCAAGTGCTCGCTAGGTAACCTACATAGTCCAAATGCCCGCAAGGAAACCTACATAGTCTAATTGCCCGCTAGGGAACCTACATAATCTAAGTGCCCGTTAGGTAACCTAGATAGTCCAATTGCCCGTTAGCTAAAATAGATAGTCCAAGGGCCCGCTAGTTGACCTACATAGTCCAAGTGCCAGCTAGGTAACCTAAATAGTACAAGTGCCCACTATGTAACCCAGACACTCAAAGTGCCCGCTAGGGTTTGTACATAGACCAAGTGCCCGCTAGGTAACCTAGATAGTCTAAGTGCCCGCTAGTTAATCTACATAGTCCAAGTTCCTGTTAGAAACCTACATAGTCCAAGTGCCTGATAGGGAACCTACATAGTCCATGTGCCCGCTATGGAACATACGTAGTCCAGGTGCCCGCTAAGGAACCTAGATAGTCCAAGTGCTATCTAGGTAACGTAGATAGTCTAAGGGCCCACTAGTTAACCTACATAGTCCAAGGGCTCGCTTGTTAACTTTGATAGTCCAAGTGCCCGCTGGTTAACCTAGATCTTCCAAGTGCCCGCTAGTTAACCTAGATCGTCCAAGTGCCGGTTTGTTAACCTACATAGTCCAAGGGCCCACTTGTTAACCTAGATCGTCCAAGTGTCCTCTAGTTAACCTAAATAGTGCAAGTGTCCGCTACGTAACCTACATAGTCCAAGTATCCGCTAGTTAACATAGATAGTCCAAGTGCCCGCTAGGGAACCTACATAGTCCAATTCCCCGCTCTGGAACATACAAAATCCAAGTCCCCGTTAGCTAACCTTGATAGTCTAAGGGCCCACTATTTAACCTACATAGTTCAAGTGCCCGCTAGCTAACCTAGATAATCCAAGTGCCCGCTAGTTAACCTAGATAGTCGAAGAACCCGCTAGGTAACGTAGAGAGTTCAAGTGCCCGCTAGTTAACCTAGATTGTCCTAGTGCCTGTTAGTTAACCTAGATAGTCCAAGTGCCCACTAGGGGACGTACATAGTCCAAGTGCCCGCTAGGTAACCCAGATAGTCCAAGTGCCCGCTAGGGTTTGTACATAGACCAAGTGCCCGCTAGGTAACCTAGATAATCCAAGTGCCCGCTAGTTAACCTACATAGTCCAAGTAACCGATAGAAACCTACATAGTCCAAGTGCCCGATAGGGAACCTACATAGTCCAAGTGCCCGCTATGGAACATACATAGTCCAGGTGCCCGCTAGGGAACCTAGATAGTCCAAGTGCTATCTAGGTAACCTAGATAGTCCAAGGGCCCGCTAGTTAACCTAGGTCTTCCAAGTGCCCGCTAGTTAACCTAGATCGTCCATGTTCCGGCTAGTTAACCTACATAGTCCAAGGGCCCACTTGTTAACCTTGATCGTCCAAGTGTCCTCTAGTTAACCTACATAGTGCAAGTGCCCGCTAGGTAACCTACAGAGTCCAAGTGCCCACAAGTTAACATAGATAGTCCAAGTGCCCGCTAGGGAAGGTACATAGTCCAAGTACCCGCTAGGTAACCTAGAGATTGCAAGTGCCCGCTTAGTTAACCTACGTAGTCCAAGTGCCTGCTAGGTAACCTAGATAGTCCAAGGGCCTGCTAGTTAACCTACATAGTCCAAGTGCATGCTAGGTAACCTACATAGTGCAAGTGTCTGCTAGTTAACCTACATAGTCCAAGTGCACGCTAGTTAACCTAGATAGTCCAAGGTCCCGCTAGGTAACCTACATAGTGCAAGTGTCCGCTAGTGAACCTACGTAGTGCATGGACCGCTAGTTAACCTAGATAGTCCAAGTACCCGCTAGTTAACCTAGATCTTCCAATTGTCCGCTAGTTAACCTACATAGTCCAAGTGCCCTTTAGGGAACCTAGATAGTCCAAGTGCCCGCTTGGGAACCTACATAGTCCAATTGCCCGCTCTGGAACACACATAGTCCAAGTGCCTGTTAGTTAACCTAGATAATCCAAGTGCCCGCTAGTTAACCTACATAGTCCAAGTGCCCGCTAGGTAACCTACATAATCCAAGTGCCTGCTAGGTAACCAATGTAGTCCAAATGCCCGCTAGGGAACCTACATAGTCCAAGTGCCCGCTAGTTAACCTAGATAGTCCAAGTGCCCGCTAGTTAACCTACATACTCCAAGTGCCTGTTAGCTAACCTACATAGTGCAAGTGCCCGTTCGTTAACCAAGATAGTGCAATTGCCCGCGATGTAACCTAGACAGTCCAAGTTCCTGCTATGTTACCTACATAGTCCAAGTGTCCATTCGTTAACCTAGATAGTCCAAGTGTCCATTTGGAAACCTACATAGTCCAAATGCCCACTTCGTAATTGGATAGTCCAAGTGCCCATTAGTTAACCTACATAGTCAAAGTGCCCGATAGGTAACCTACATAGTCCAAGTGCCTTCGAGGGAGCCTATATACTCCACGTGACCGCTAGGGAACCTATATAGTCCAAGTGTCTGTTAGGGAACCTACATAGTCCAAGTGCTCGCTAGGTAACCTACATAGTCCAAATGCCCGCAAGGAAACCTACAAAATCTAATTGCCCGCTAGGGAACCTACATAATCCAAGTGCCCGTTAGGTAACCTAGATAGTCCAATTGCCCGTTAGCTAACCTAGATAGTCCAAGGGCCCACTAGTTGACCTACATACTCCAAGTGCCAACTAGGTAACCTAGATAGTACAAGTGCCCGCTAGGTAACCCAGATAGTCCAAGTGCCCGCTAGGGTTTGTACATAGACCAAGTGCCCGCTAGGTAACCTAGATAGTCCAAGTGCCCGCTAGTTAACCTACATAGTCCAAGTGCCCGATAGAAACCTACATAGTCCAAGTGCCCGATAGGGAACCTGCATAATCCATGTGCCCGCTATGGAACATACATAGTCCAGGTGCCCGCTAGGGAACCTAGATAGTCCAAGTGCTATCTAGGTAACGTAGATAGTCCAAGGGCCCGCTAGTTAACCTACATAGTCCAAGGGCTCGCTTGTTAACTTTGATAGTCCAAGTGCCCGCTGGTTAACCTAGATCTTCCAAGTGCCCGCTAGTTAACCTAGATCGTCCAAGTGCCGGCTAGTTAACCTACATAGTCCAAGGGCCCACTTGTTAACCTAGATCGTCCAAGTGTCCTCTAGTTAATCTACATAGTGCAAGTGCCCGCTAGTTTACATAGATAGTCCAAGTGCCCGCTAGGGAAGGTACATAGTCCAAGTGCCCGCTAGGTAACCTAGAGAGTGCAAGTGCCCGCTAGTTAACCTACATAGTCCAAGTACCTGCTAGGTAACCTAGATAGTCCAAGGGCCTGCTAGTTAACTTAGATAGTCCAAGTGCCTGCTAGGGAACCTACATAGTCCAATTGCCCGCTCTGGAACATACAAAATCCATGTGCCTGTTAGTTAACCTAGATAATCCAAGTGCCCGCTAGTTAACCTACATAGTCCAAGTGCCCGCTAGGTAACCTACATAATCCAAGTGCCCGCTAGGTAACCTATATAGTCCAAATGCCCGCTATGGAACCTACATAGTCCAAGTGCCCACTAGTCAACCTAGATAGTCCAAGTGCCCGCGAGTTAACCTAGATAGTCCAAGTGCCCGCTAGTTAACCAGGATCAGCCAAGTGCCCTCTAGTTAACTTACATAGTCCAAGAGCCTGCTAGTTAACCTAAATAGACGAAGGGCCTGTTAGTTGACCTAGATAGTCCAAGTGCCCGCTAGTTAACCTACATAGTCCTAGTGCCCGCTAGGGTATGTACATAGACCAAGTGCCCACTAGGTAACCTAGATAGTCCACGTGCCCCTAGGTAACCTACATAGTCCATGTGCCCACTAGGTAACCTAAATAATCCAAATGCCCGCTGGGGAAATTACATAGTCCAAGTGCCCGCTAGTTAACCTAGATAGTCCAAGGGCCCGCTAATTAACCTAGATAGTCCAAGTGCCCGGTAGTTAGCCTAGATCGTTCTAGTGTCCGCTAGGTTACATACATAGTCCAAATGCCTGCTAGTAACCTAGATAGTCCAAGTGTCTGTTAGCTAACCTACATAGTCCAAGTGCCCGTTCTTTAACCTAGATAGTCCAGGTGCCCGCTATGTAACCTAGACAGTCCATGTGCCCACTAGGTTACCTACATAGTCCAAGTGTCCGTTCGTTAACCTAGATAGTCCAGTGCTTGTTTGGTAACCTACATAGTCCAAGTGCCCGCTTCGTAACCTGGATAGTCCAAATGCCCGCTACTTACCTACATAGTCAAAGTGCCCGATAGGTAACCTACATAGTCCAAGTGCCTTCTAGGGAACCTACGTAGTCCAAGTGACCGTTAGGGAACCTACATAATCCAAGTCCTCGCTAGGTAACCTACATAGTCCAAATGCCTGCAAGGAAACCTACATAGTCTAAGTGCTCGCTAGGGAACCTACATAATCCAAGTGCACATTAGATAACCTAGATAGTCCAAGGGCCCGCTAGTTGACCTACATAGTCCAAGTGCCAGCTAGGTAACCTAGATAGTACAAGTGCCCACTAGGGATCCTAGATAGTCCAAGGGCCTGTTAGCTAACCTAGATAGCCAAGTGGCGGCTAGGTAACCTACATAGTCCAAGTGCCTGCTAGGTAACCTAGATAGTCCAAGGGCTTCCTAGTTAACCTACATAGTCCAAATGCCCACTAGGTAACCTACATAGTGCAAGTGTCCTCTAGTTAACCTACGTAGTCCAAGGGACCGCTAGTTAACCTAGATATTCCAAGTACCCGCTAGTTAACCTAGATCGTCCAATTGTCTGCTAGTTAACGTACAGAGTCCAAGTGCCCTTTAGGGAACCTAGATAGTCCAAGTGCCCGCTAGGGAACCTACATAGTCCAATTGCCAGCTCTGGAACATACATAGTCAAAGTGCCTGTTAGTTAACCTAGATAATCCAAGTGCCCGCTAGTTAACCTAGATAGTCCAAGTGCCCGTTAGGTAACCTACATAATCCAAGTGCTCGTTAGGAAACATATATAGTCCAAATGCCCGCTAGGGAACCTAAATAGTCCAAGTACCCGTTAGTTAACCTAGATAGTCCAAGTGCCCGCTGGTTAACCTAGATATTCCAAGTGCCCGCTAGTTAACCAGGATCGTCCAAGTGCCCTCTAGTTAACTTACATAGTCCAAGGGCCTGCTAGTTAACCTACATAGACCATGGGCCCGCTAGTTAACCTAGATAGTCCAAGGGCCCACTAGTTACCCTACCTAGTCCAAGTGCCCGCTAGGTAACCTAGACAGTCCAAGTGCCCGCTTCGTAACCTGGATAGTCCAAATGCCCGCTAGTTAACCTACATAGTGAAAGTGCCCGATAGGTAACTTACATAGTCCAATTGCCTTCTAGGGAACCTACATAGTCCAAGTGCCCATTAGGGAAACTACATAGTCCAAATGCCTGCAAGGAAACCTATATAGTCTAAGTGCCAGCTAGGGAACCTACATAATCCAAGTGCCCGTTAGGTAACCTAGATTGTCCAAGTGCCCGCTAGGTAACCTAGACAGTCCAAGTGCCCGCTAGTTAACCTACATAGTCCAAGTGCCCACTAGTTAACCTACATAATCCAAGTGCCTGTTAGCTAACCTAGATACTCCAAGGGCCCGCTAGTTGACCTACATAGTCCAAGTGCCCGCTAGGTAACCTAGATAGACAAAGTGCCCGCTATTTAAACTAGATAGTCCTAGTGCCCTTTAGTTAACCTAGATAGTCCAAGTGACCTCTAGGGGACAAACATAGTCCTAGTGCCCGTTAGGGTATGTACATAGACCAAGTGCCCATTAGGTAACCTAGATAGTACACGTGCCCGCTAGTTATCCTACATAGTCCAAGTGCCCGATAGAAAACTATATAGTCCAAGTGCCCGATAGGGAACCTACAAAGTCCAAGTGCCCGCTATGGAACCGACATAGTCCAAGTGCCCATTAGGGAAACAATTGTCTTTGTGCTGGCTAGGGAACTTGCATCATCCAAGTGCCCGCTAGGTAACCTAGATAGTCCAAGGGCCTGCTAGTTAACCTACATAGTCCAAGTGCCCGATAGAAACCTACATAGTCCAAGTGCCCGATAGGGAACCTACATAATCCATGTGCCCGCTATGGAACATAGATAGTCCAGGTGCCCGCTAGGGAACCTAGATAGTCCAAGTGCTATCTAGGTAACGTAGATAGTCCAAGGGCCCGCTAGTTAACCTACAGAGTCCAAGTGCCCACAAGTTAACATAGATAGTCCAAGTGCCCGCTAGGGAAGGTACATAGTCCAAGTACCCGCTAGGTAACCTAGAGAGTGCAAGTGCCCGCTAGTTAACCTACGTAGTCCAAGTGCCTGCTAGGTAACCTAGATAGTCCAAGGGCCTGCTAGGTAACCTAGATAGTCCAAGGGCCTGCTAGTTAACCTACATAGTCCAAGTGCATGCTAGGTAAACTACATAGTGCAAGTGTCCGCTAGTTAACCTACATAGTCCAAGTGCACGCTAGTTAACCTAGATAGTCCAGGGTCCCGCTAGGTAACCTACATAGTGCAAGTGTCCGCTAGTGAACCTACGTAGTGCATGGACCGCTAGTTAACCTAGATAGTCCAAGTACCCGCTAGTTAACCTAGATCTTCCAATTGTCCGCTAGTTAACCTACATAGTCCAAGTGCCCTTTAGGGAACCTAGATAGTCCAAGTGCCCGCTTGGGAACCTACATAGTCCAATTGCCCGCTCTGGAACACACATAGTCCAAGTGCCTGTTAGTTAACCTAGATAATCCAAGTGCCCGCTAGTTAACCTAGGTAGTCCAAGTGCCCGTTAGGTAACCTACATAATCCAAGTGCTCGTTAGGAAACATATATAGTCCAAATGCCCGCTAGGGAACCTAAATAGTCCAAGTACCCGTTAGTTAACCTAGATAGTCCAAGTGCCCGCTGGTTAACCTAGATAGTCCAAGTGCCCGCTAGTTAACCAGGATCGTCCAAGTGCCCTCTAGTTAACTTACATAGTCCAAGGGCCTGCTAGTTAACCTACATAGACCATGGGCCCGCTAGTTAACCTAGATAGTCCAAGTGCCCACTAGTTAACCTACCTAGTCCACGTGCCCGCTAGGTAACCTAGACAGTCCAAGTGCCCGCTTCGTAACCTGGATAGTCCAAATGCCCGCTAGTTAACCTACATAGTGAAAGTGCCCGATAGGTAACTTACATAGTCCAATTGCCTTCTAGGGAACCTACATAGTCCAAGTGCCCATTAGGGAACCTACATAGTCCAAATGCCTGCAAGGAAACCTATATAGTCTAAGTGCCCGCTAGGGAACCTACATAATCCAAGTGCCCGTTAGGTAACCTAGATTGTCCAAGTGCCCGCTAGGTAACCTAGACAGTCCAAGTGCCCGCTAGTTAACCTACATAGTCCAAGTGCCCACTAGTTAACCTACATAATCCAAGTGCCTGTTAGCTAACCTAGATACTCCAAGGGCCCGCTAGTTGACCTACATAGTCCAAGTGCCCGCTAGGTAACCTAGATAGACAAAGTGCCCGCTATTTAAACTAGATAGTCCTAGTGCCCTTTAGTTAACCTAGATAGTCCAAGTGACCTCTAGGGGACAAACATAGTCCTAGTGCCTGTTAGGGTATGTACATAGACCAAGTGCCCATTAGGTAACGTAGATAGTACACGTGCCCGCTAGTTATCCTACATAGTCCAAGTGCCCGATAGAAAACTATATAGTCCAAGTGCCCGATAGGGAACCTACAAAGTCCAAGTGCCCGCTATGGAACCGACATAGTCCAAGTGCCCATTAGGGAAACAATAGTCTTTGTGCTGGCTAGGGAACTTGCATCATCCAAGTGCCCGCTAGGTAACCTAGATAGTCCAAGGGCCTGCTAGTTAACCTACATAGTCCAAGTGCCCGATAGAAACCTACATAGTCCAAGTGCCCGATAGGGAACCTACATAATCCATGTGCCCGCTATGGAACATACATAGTCCAGGTGCCCGCTAGGGAACCTAGATAGTCCAAGTGCTATCTAGGTAACGTAGATAGTCCAAGGGCCCGCTAGTTAACCTACAGAGTCCAAGTGCCCACAAGTTAACATAGATAGTCCAAGTGCCCGCTAGGGAAGGTACATAGTCCAAGTACCCGCTAGGTAACCTAGAGAGTGCAAGTGCCCGCTAGTTAACCTACGTAGTCCAAGTGCCTGCTAGGTAACCTAGATAGTCCAAGGGCCTGCTAGGTAACCTAGATAGTCCAAGGGCCTGCTAGTTAACCTACATAGTCCAAGTGCACGCTAGTTAACCTAGATAGTCCAAGGTCCCGCTAGGTAACCTACATAGTGCAAGTGTCCGCTAGTAAACCTACGTAGTGCATGGACCGCTAGTTAACCTAGATAGTCCAAGTACCCGCTAGTTAACCTAGATCTTCCAATTGTCCGCTAGTTAACCTACATAGTCCAAGTGCCCTTTAGGGAACCTAGATAGTCCAAGTACCCGCTAGTTAACCTAGATCTTCCAATTGTCCGCTAGTTAACCTACATAGTCCAAGTGCCCTTTAGGGAACCTAGATAGTCCAAGTGCCCGCTAGTTAACCTACATAGTCCAAGTGCCCGCTAGGTAACCTACATACTCCAAGTGCCTGTTAGCTAACCTACATAGTGCAAGTGCCCGTTCGTTAACCTAGATAGTCCAATTGCCCGCGATGTAACCTAGACAGTCCAAGTTCCTGCTATGTTACCTACATAGTCCAAGTGTCCATTCGTTAACCTAGATAGTCCAAGTGTCCATTTGGAAACCTACATAGTCCAAATGCCCACTTCGTAATTGGATAGTCCAAGTGCCCATTAGTTAACCTACATAGTCAAAGTGCCCGATAGGTAACCTACATAGTCCAAGTGCCTTCGAGGGAGCCTATATACTCCACGTGACCGCTAAGGAACCTATATAGTCCAAGTGTCTGTTAGGGAACCTACATAGTCCAAGTGCTCGCTAGGTAACCTACATAGTCCCAATGCCCGCAAGGAAACCTACAAAGTCTAATTGCCCGCTAGGGAACCTACATAATCCAAGTGCCCGTTAGGTAACCTAGATAGTCCAATTGCCCGTTAGCTAACCTAGATAGTCCAAGGGCCCGCTAGTTGACCTACATACTCCAAGTGCCAACTAGGTCACCTAGATAGTACAAGTGCCCGCTAGGTAACCCAGATAGTCCAAGTGCCCGCTAGGGTTTGTACATAGACCAAGTGCCCGCTAGGTAACCTAGATAGTCCAAGTGCCCGCTAGTTAACCTACATAGTCCAAGTGCCCGATAGAAACCTACATAGTCCAAGTGCCCGATAGGGAACCTACATAATCCATGTGCCCGCTATGGAACATACATAGTCCAGGTGCCCGCTAGGGAACCTAGATAGTCCAAGTGCTATCTAGGTAACGTAGATAGTCCAAGGGCCCGCTAGTTAACCTACATAGTCCAAGGGCTCACTTGTTAACTTTGATAGTCCAAGTGCCCGCTGGTTAACCTAGATCTTCCAAGTGCCCGCTAGTTAAACTAGATCGTCCAAGTGCCGGCTAGTTAACCTACATAGTCCAAGGGCCCACTTGTTAACCTAGATCGTCCAAGTGTCCTCTAGTTAATCTACATAGTGCAAGTGTCCGCTAGGTAACCTACATAGTCCAAGTGCCCGCTAGTTTACATAGATAGTCCAAGTGCCCGCTAGGGAAGGTACATAGTCCAAGTGCCCGCTAGGTAACCTAGAGAGTGCAAGTGCCCGCTAGTTAACCTACATAGTCCAAGTACCTGCTAGGTAACCTAGATAGTCCAAGGGTCTGCTAGTTAACTTAGATAGTCCAAGTGCCTGCTAGGGAACCTACATAGTCCAATTGCCCGCTCTGGAACATACAAAATCCATGTGCCTGTTAGTTAACCTAGATAATCCAAGTGCCCGCTAGTTAACCTACATAGTCCAAGTGCCCGCTAGGTAACCTACATAATCCAAGTGCCCGCTAGGTAACCTATATAGTCCAAATGCCCGCTATGGAACCTACATAGTCCAAGTGCCCACTAGTCAACCTAGATAGTCCAAGTGCCCGCGAGTTAACCTAGATAGTCCAAGTGCCCGCTAGTTAACCAGGATCAGCCAAGTGCCCTCTAGTTAACTTACATAGTCCAAGAGCCTGCTAGTTAACCTAAATAGACGAAGGGCCTGTTAGTTGACCTAGATAGTCCAAGTGCCCGCTAGTTAACCTACATAGTCCTAGTGCCCGCTAGGGTATGTACATAGACCAAGTGCCCAATAGGTAACCTAGATAGTCCACGTGCCCCTAGGTAACCTACATAGTCCATGTGCCCGCTAGATAACCTACATAGTCCAAGTGGCCGCTAGGTAACCTAATAATCCAAATGCCCGCTGGGGAAATTACATAGTCCAAGTGCCCGCTAGTTAACCTAGATAGTCCAAGGGCCCGCTAATTAACCTAGATAGTCCAAGTGCCCGCTAGTTAGCCTAGATCGTTCTAGTGTCCGCTAGGTTACATACATAGTCCAAATGCCTGCTAGTAACCTAGATAGTCCAAGTGTCTGTTAGCTAACCTACATAGTCCAAGTGCCCGTTCTTTAACCTAGATAGTCCAGGTGCCCGCTATGTAACCTAGACAGTCCATGTGCCCACTAGGTTACCTACATAGTCCAAGTGTCCGTTCGTTAACCTAGATAGTCCAGTGCTTGTTTGGTAACCTACATAGTCCAAGTGCCCGCTTCGTAACCTGGATAGTCCAAATGCCCGCTACTTACCTACATAGTCAAAGTGCCCGATAGGTAACCTACATAGTCCAAGTGCCTTCTAGGGAACCTACGTAGTCCAAGTGACCGTTAGGGAACCTACATAATCCAAGTCCTCGCTAGGTAACCTACATAGTCCAAATGCCTGCAAGGAAACCTACATAGTCTAAGTGCTCGCTAGGGAACCTACATAATCCAAGTGCCCATTAGGTAACCTAGATAGTCCAAGGGCCCGCTAGTTGACCTACATAGTCCAAGTGCCAGCTAGGTACCCTAGATAGTACAAGTGCCCACTAGGGATCCTAGATAGTCCAAGTGCCTGTTAGCTAACCTAGATAGCCAAGTGGCGGCTAGGTAACCTACATAGTCCAAGTGCCTGCTAGGTAACCTAGATAGTCCAAGGGCTTGCTAGTTAACCTACATAGTCCAAATGCCCACTAGGTAACCTACATAGTGCAAGTGTCCTCTAGTTAACCTACGTAGTCCAAGGGACCGCTAGTTAACCTAGATATTCCAAGTACCCGCTAGTTAACCTAGATCGTCCAATTGTCTGCTAGTTAACGTACAGAGTCCAAGTGCCCTTTAGGGAACCTAGATAGTCCAAGTGCCCGCTAGGGAACCTACATAGTCCAATTGCCAGCTCTGGAACATACATAGTCAAAGTGCCTGTTAGTTAACATAGATAATCCAAGTGCCCGCTAGTTAACCTAGATAGTCCAAGTGCCCGTTAGGTAACCTACATAATCCAAGTGCTCGTTAGGAAACATATATAGTCCAAATGCCCGCTAGGGAACCTAAATAGTCCAAGTACCCGTTAGTTAACCTAGATAGTCCAAGTGCCCGCTGGTTAACCTAGATAGTCCAAGTGCCCGCTAGTTAACCAGGATCGTCCAAGTGCCCTCTAGTTAACTTACATAGTCCAAGGGCCTGCTAGTTAACCTACATAGACCATGGGCCCGCTAGTTAACCTAGATAGTCCAAGTGCCCACTAGTTAACCAACCTAGTCCAAGTGCCCGCTAGGTAACCTAGACAGTCCAAGTGCCCGCTTCGTAACCTGGATAGTCCAAATGCCCGCTAGTTAACCTACATAGTGAAAGTGCCCGTTAGGTAACTTACATAGTCCAATTGCCTTCTAGGGAACCTACATAGTCCAAGTGCCCATTAGGGAACGTACATAGTCCAAATGCCTGCAAGGAAACCTATATAGTCTAAGTGCCCGCTAGGGAACCTACATAATCCAAGTGCCCGTTAGGTAACCTAGATTGTCCTAGTGCCCGCTAGGTAACCTAGACAGTCCAAGTGCCCGCTAGTTAACCTACATAGTCCAAGTGCCCACTAGTTAACCTACATAATCCAAGTGCCTGTTAGCTAACCTAGATACTCCAAGGGCCCGCTAGTTGACCTACATAGTCCAAGTGCCCGCTAGGTAACCTAGATAGACAAAGTGCCCGCTATTTAAACTAGATAGTCCTAGTGCCCTTTAGTTAACCTAGATAGTCCAAGTGACCTCTAGGGGACAAACATAGTCCTAGTGCCTGTTAGGGTATGTACATAGACCAAGTGCCCATTAGGTAACGTAGATAGTACACGTGCCCGCTAGTTATCCTACATAGTCCAAGTGCCCGATAGAAAACTATATAGTCCAAGTTCCCGATAGGGAACCTACAAAGTCCAAGTGCCCGCTATGGAACCGACATAGTCCAAGTGCCCATTAGGGAAACAATAGTCTTTGTGCTGGCTAGGGAACTTGCATCATCCAAGTGCCCGCTAGGTAACCTAGATAGTCCAAGGGCCTGCTAGTTAACCTACATAGTCCAAGTGCCCGATAGGGAACCTACATAGTCCAAGTGCCCGCTGAGGAACCTACATAGTCCAAGTGCCCGCTAGGTAACCTACATACTCCAAGTGCCCGTTAGGGAACGTACATAGTTCAAGTGCCCTCTAAGTAACCTAGATAGTCCAAGTGCCCGCTAGGTAACCGAGATAGTCCAAAGGCCCGCTTGTTAACCTATATAGTCCAAGTGCCCGCGAGGTCACCTACATTGTCCAAGTGCCCGATAGGGAACCTACATAGTCCAAATGCCCGCTAGTAACCTACATAGTCCAAGGGCCCGATAGGGAACTCACATACTCCAAGTGCCCGCTTGGGATCATACATAGTCCAAGTGCCCGTTAGGTAACCTAGATAGTCCAAATGCCCACTAAGGAACCCACATAGTCCTAGTGCCCGCTAGGGAGCTTACATTGTCCAAGTGCCCGTTAGTTAACCTAGATAGTCCAAGTGCCCGCTAGTTAACCTAGATAATCCATGTGCCCGCTAGGTAACGTAGATAGTTCAAGTGCCCGCTAGGTAACCTAGATAGTACAAGTGCCCGCCAGGTAACCTACAAAGTCCAAGTGCCCGCTAGGTAATCTATATAGTCCAAATGCCCGCAAGGGAACCTACATAATCCAAGTACCCGCTAATTAACCTACATTGTCCATGTGCCCGTTAGCTAACCTAGATAGTCTAAGGGCCCACTAGTTAACCTACATAGTTCAAGTGCCCGGTAGCTAACCTACATAATCCAAGTGCCTGCTAGTTAACCTACATAATCCAAGTGCCTGTTAGCTAACCTAGATAGTCCAAGGGCCCGATAGTTGACCTACATATTCCAAGTGCCCGCTAGGTAACCTAAATAGACTAAGTGCCCGCTAGTTAAACTAGAGAGTCCTAGTGCCCTTTAGTAAACCGAGATAGTCCAGGTGCCCTCTAGGTGACAAACATAGTCCTAGTGCCCGTTAGGGTATGTACATAGACCAAGTGCCCGCTAGGTAACCTAGATAGTCCACGTGCCCGCTAGTTAACCTACATAGTCCAAGTGCCCGATAGAAACCTATATAGTCCAAGTGCCCGATAGGGAACCTACAAAGTCCAAGTGCCCATTAGGTAACCTACATAGTCCAAATGCCCGCTAGTAACCTACATAGTCCAGGTGCCCGATAGGGAACTCACATAGTCCAAGTGCCCGTTAGTTAACCTAGATAGTCCAAGCGCCCCCTATTTAACCTAGATAATCCAAGTACCTGCTAGGTAACGTGGATAGTTCAAGAGCCCGCTAGTTAACCTAGATCATCCAAGTGCCGGCTAGTTAACCTACATAGTCCAAGGGCCCACTTGTTAACCTAGATCGTCCAAGTGTCCTCAAGTTAACCTACATAGTGCAAGTGTCCCCTAGGTAACCTACATAGTCCAAGTGCCCGCTAGTTAACATAGATAGTCCAAGTGCCCGCTAGGGAAGGTACATAGTCCAAGTGCCCGCTAGGTAACCTAGAGTGCAACTGCCCGCTAGTTAACCTACATAGTCCAAGTGCCTGCTAGGTAAACTAGAAAGTCCAAGGGCCTGCTAGTTAACCTAGATAGTCCAAGTGCCCGCGAGGTAACCTACATAGTGCAAGTGTCCGCTAGTTAACCTACATAGTGCAAGGGACCGCTAGTTAACCTAGATAGTCCAAGTAGCCGCCAGTTAACAAAAATCGTCCAATTGTCCGCTAGTTAACCTACATAGTCCAAGTGCCCTTTAGGGAACCTAGACAGTCCCAGTGCCCGCTTGGGAACCTACATAGTCCAATTGCCCACTCTGGAACACACATAGTCCAAGTGCCTGTTAGTTAACCTAGATAATCCAAGTGCCCACTAGTTAAACTACATAGTCCAAATGCCCGCTAGTTAACCTAGATACTCCAAGTGCCTGTTAGCTAACCTACATAGTTCAAGTGCCCGTTCGTTACCTAGATAGTCCAAGTGCCCGCTATGTAACCTAGACAGTCCAAGTTCCCGCTAGGTTACCTACATAGTCCAAGTGCCCTCTTCGTTACCTGGATAGTCCAAGTGCCCGCTAGTTAACCTACATAGTCAAAGTGCCCGATAGGTAACCTACATAGTCCAAGTGCCTTCTAAGGAGCCTACATAGTCCACGTGACCGCTAGGGAACCTACATAGTCCAAGTGTCCGTTAGGGAACCTACATAGTCCAAGTGCTCGCTAGGTAACCTTCATAGTCCAAATGCCCGCAAGGAAACCTACATAGTCTAAGTGCCCGGTAGGGAACCTATATAATCCAAGTGCCTATTAGGTAACCTAGATAGTCCAATTGCCCGTTAGCTAACCTAGATAGTCCAAGGTCCCGCTTGTTGACCTACATAGTCCAAGTGCCAGCTAGGTAACCTAGATAGTACAAGTGACTCCTAGATAACCCAGATAGTCCAAGTGCCCGCTAGGGTTTGTACATAGAACAAGTGCCTGCTAGGTAACCTAGATAGTCCAAGTGCCCGCTAGTTAACCTACATAGTCCAAGTGCCCGAAAGAAACCTACATAATCCAAGTGCCCGATAGGGAACCTACATAGTCCAAGTGCCCGCTAGGAAACCTAGATAGTCCAAGTGCTATCTAGGTAACCTAGATAGTCCAAGGTCCCGCTAGTTAATCTACATTGTCCAAGGGCTCGCTTGTTAACTTTGATAGTCCAAGTGCCCGCTGGTTAACCTAGATCGTCCAAGTGCCCACTAGTTAACCTAGGTCGTCCAAGTGCCGGCTAGTTAACCTACATAGTCCAAGGGCCCACTTGATAACCTATATCGTCCAAGTGTCCTCTAGTTAACCTACATAGTCCAAGTGCCCGCTAGGTAACCTACAGAGTGCAAGTGTCCGCTAGGTAACCTACATAGTCCAAGTGCTCGCTAGTTAACATAGATAGTCCAAGTGCCCGCTAGGGAACATACATATTCCAATTTCCCGCTCTGGAACATACATAGTTCAAGTGCCTGTTAGTTAACCTAGACAATCCAAGTGCCCGCTAGTTAACCTACATAGTCCAAGTGCCCGCTAGGTAACCTATATAGTCCAAAGCCCGCTAGGGAACCTACATAGTCCAAGTGCCCGCTAGGTAACCTAGACAGTCCAAGTGACCACTATCTTACCTACATAGTTCAAGTGCCCGTTCGTTAACCTACATACTCCAAGTGCCCGCTAGGTAACGTAGACAGCCCAATTGCCCGCTAGGGAACGTACATAGTCCAAGTGCCCGCTAGGTAACCTAGATAGTCCAAGTGCCCTCTAGTTAACCTACATAGTCCAAGTGCCTCCTAGGTAAACTACATAGTCCAAATGCCCACTAGGTAACCTAGACAGTTCAAGTACCCGCTAGGGAACCTACATAGTCCAAGTGCTCGCTAGTCAACCTACATAGTCCAAGTGCCCGTTAGTTAACCTAGATAGTCAAAGTCCCTGCTAGGTAACCTAGATAGTCCAAGTGCCGGCTAGGTAACCTACATAGTCAAAGTGCCGGTTAGGTAACTTTATAGTCCAATTGCCCGTTAGCTAACCTAGATAGTCCAAGTGTCCGCTAGTTAACCTACATAGCCTAAGTGCCCATTCGTTAACCTAGATAGTCTAAGTGCCCGCTAGGTAACCTAGACAGTCCAACTGACCACTAGGTTACCTACATTATCCAAGTGCCCGTTCGTTAACCTACATAGTCCAAGTGCCCTCTAGGTAACCTTGATATTCCAAGTGCCTTCTAGTTAACCTACATAGTCCACGTGCCCGTTAGTTAACCTAGATGGTCAAAGTGCCTGCTAGGTAACCTAGATAGTCCAAGTGCCCGCTAGGGAATCTACATAGTCCAAGTGCGCGCTAGGTAACCTAGATAGTCCAATTGCCCGTTAGCTAACCTAGATAGTCGAAGTGTCTGCTAGTTAACCTACATAGTCCAAGGGCCCGTTCGTTAACCTAGATAGTCCAAGTACCCGCTAGGTAACCTAGACAGTCCAAGTGCCTGCTTGGTTACCTACATAGTCCAAGTGCACGTTCCTTAACCTAGATAGTCCAAGTGCCCGCTGGTAACCTACATAGTCCAAGGGTCCGCTAAGTAACCTTGATAGTCCAAGTGCCTTCTAATTAACCTACATAGTCCAAGTGCCCGCTAGGTAACCTAGATAGTCCAAGTGGCCCCTAGGTAACCTACATAGTCCATGTGCCCGCTAGGTAACCTCCATAATCCAAGGGCCCGTTAGCAAACCTAGATAGTCCAAGGGTCCGCTAGTTGACCTACATAGTCCAAGTGCCCGCTAGTTAAACTAGATGGTCCTAGTGCCCTTTAGTTAACCTAGATAGTCCAAGTGCCCTCTAGGGGACATATATAGTCCTAGTGCCCGCTAGGTTATGTACATAGACCAAGTGCCCACTAGGTAACCTCGATTGTCCACGTGCCCCCTAGGTAACCTACATAGTCCAAGTGGCCTCTAGGTAACCTAAATAATCCAAATGCCCGCTGGGGAAACTACATATTCCAAGTACCCGCTAGTTAACCTAGATAGTCCTAGTGCCCGCTAGTAAACCTAGATAGTCCAAGGACCCGCTAGTTAACCTAGATAGTCCAAGTGCCCGCTAGTTTACCTAGATTGTTCAAGTGTCCGCTAGGTTACATACATAGTCCAAATGCTTGCTAGTAAGCTAGATAGTCCAAGTGTCTGTTAGCTAACCTACATAGTCCAATTGCCCGTTGGTTAACCTAGATAGTCCAGGTGCCCGCTATGTAACCTAGACAGTCCAAGTGCCCGCCAAGTTACCTACATAGTCCAAGTGTCCGTTCGTTAATCTACATAGTCCACGTGCCCGTTTGGTAATCGACATAGTCCAAGTGCCCGCTTCATAACCTGGATAGTCCAAATGCCCGCTAGTTACCTACATAGTCAAAGTGCCCGATAGGTAACCTACAAAGTCCAAGTGCCTTCTAGGGAACCTACATAGTCAAAGTGCCCGTTAGGGAACCTACATAGTCCAAGTGCTCGCTAGGTAACCTACATAGTCCAAATGCCTGCAAGGAAACCTACATAGTCTAAGTGCCCGCTAGGGAACCTACATAATCCAAGTGCCCGTTAGGTAACCTAGATAGTCCAAGTGCCCGTTAGCTAACCTAGATAGTCCAAGGGCCCGCTAGTAGACCTACATAGTCCAAGTGCCAGCTAGGTAACCTAGATAGTACAAGTGCCCGCTAGGGAACCTAGATAGTCCAAGTGCCTGTTAGCTAACCTAGATAGTCCAAGTGGCGGCTAGGTAACCTACATAGTCCAAGTGCCCGTTCGTTAACCTAGATAATCCAAGTGCCCGCTAGGTAACCTAGACAGTCCAAGTGCCCGCTAGTTAACCTAGATAATCCAAGTACCCGCTAGGTAACGTAGATAGTTCAAGTGCCCGCTACGTAACCTAGATAGTACAAGTGCCCGCTAGGTAACCTACAAAGTCCAAGTGCCCGCTAGGTAATCTATATAGTCCAAATGCCCGCTAGGGAACCTACATAGTCCAAGTGCCCGTTAGGGAACCAATAGTCTTAGTGCTGGCTAGGGAACTTGCATCATCCAAGTGCCCGCTAGGTAACCTAGATAGTCCAAGGGCCCGTTAGTTAACCTACATAGTCCAAGTGCCCGATAGGGAACCTACATTGTCCAAGTGCCCGCTGAGGAACCTACATAGTCCAAGTGCCCGCTAGGGAACCTACATACTCCAAGTGCCCGTTAGGGAACGTACATAGTTCAAGTGGCCGCTAAGTAACCTAGAGAGTCCAAGTGCCCGCTAGGTAACCTAGATAGTCCAAAGGCCCGCTTGTTAACCTATATAGTCCAAGTGCCCGCGAGGTCACCTACATTGTCCAAGTGCCTGATAGGGAACCTACATAGTCCAAGTGCCCGTTAGGTAACCTACATTGTCCAAATGCCCGCTAGTAACCTACATAGTCCAAGTGTCCGATACGGAACTCTCATACTCCAAGTGCTCGCTAGGGAACCTACATAGTCCAAGTGCCCGTTAGGTAACCTAGATAGTCCAAATGCCCGCTAGGGAACCCACATAGTGCTAGTGCCCGCTAGGGAACTTACATAGTCTAAGTGCCCGTTAGTTAACCTAGATAGTCCAAGTGCCCGCTAGTTAACCTAGATAATCCAAGTACCCGCTAGGTAACGTAGATAGTTCAAGTGCCCGCTAGGTAACCTAGATAGTACAAGTGCCCGCTAGGTAGCCTACAAAGTCCAAGTGCCCGCTAGGTAATCTATATAGTCCAAATGCCCTCTAGGGAACCTACATAATCCAAGTACCCGCTAATTAACCTACATAGTCCATGTGCCCGTTAGCTAACCTTGATAGTCTAAGGGCCCACTAGTTAATCTACATAGTTCACGTGCCCGCTAGCTAACCTAGATAATCCAAGTGCCCGCTAGTTAACCTAGGTAGTCCAAGAACCCGCTAGGTAACGTAGAGAGTTCAAGTGCCTGCTAGTTAACCTAGATTGTCCTAGTGCCCGTTAGTTAACCTAGATAGTCCAAGTGCCCACTAGGGGACGTACATAGTCCAAGTGCCCGCTAGGTAACCCAGATAGTCCAAGTGCCCGCTAGGGATTGTACATAGACCAAGTGCCCGCTAGGTAACCTAGATAGTCCAAGTGCCCGCTGGTTAACCTACATAGTCCAAGTGCCCGATAGAAACCTACATAGTCCAAGTGCCCGATAGGGAACCTACATAGTCCAAGTGCCCGCTATGGAACATACATACTCCAGGTGCCCGCTAGGGAACCTAGATAGTCCAAGTGCCCGCTAGTTAACCTACATCGTCCAAGTGCCGAAAAGTTAACCTACATAGTCCAAGGGCCCACTTGTTAAAGTAGATCGTCCAAGTGTCCTCTAGTTAACCTACATAGTGCAAGTGTCCGCTAGGTAACCTACATAGTCCAAGTGCCCGCTAATTAACATAGATAGTCCAAGTGGCCGCTAGGGAAGGTACATAGTCCAAGTGCCCGCTAGGTAACCTAGAGAGTGCAAGGGCCTGCTAGTTACCCTAGATAGTCCATGTGCCTGCTAGGTAACCTACATAGTGCAAGTGTCCGCTAGTTAACCTACACAGTCCAAGTGCCCGTTAGGGAACCTACATAGTCCAAGTGCTCGCTAGGTAACCTACATAGTCCAAATGCCTGCAAGGAAACCTACATAGTCTAAGTGCCCGCTAGGGAACCTACATAATACTAGTGCCCGTTAGGTAACCTAGATAGTCCAAGTGTCCGTTAGCTAACCTAGATAGTCCAAGGGCCCGCTAGTAGACCTACATAGTCCAAGTGCCAGCTAGGTAACCTAGATAGTACAAGTGCCCGCTAGGTAACCTACAAAGTCCAAGTGCCCGCTAGGTAATCTATATAGTCCAAATGCCCGCTAGGGCACCTACATAATCCAAGTACCCGCTAATTAACCTATATAGTCCATGTGCCCGTAAGCTAACCTTGATAGTCTAAGGGCCCACTAGTTAACCTACATAGTTCAAGTGCCCGCTAACTAACCTAGATAATCCAAGTGCCCGCTAGTTAACCTAGATAGTCCAAAACCCGCTAGGTAACGTAGAGAGTTCAAGTGCCCGCTAGTTAACCTAGATTGTCCTAGTGCCCGTTAGTTAACCTAGATAGTCCAAGTGCCCACTAGGGGACGTATATAGTCCAAGTGCCCGCTAGGTAACCCAGATAGTCCAAGTGCCCGCTAGGGTTTGTACATAGACCAAGTGCCCCCTCGGTAACCTAGATAGTCCAAGTGCCCGCTGGTTAACCTACATAGTCCAAGTGCCCGATAGAAACCTAGATAGTCCAAGTGCCCGATAGGGAACCTACATAGTCCAAGTGCCCACTATGGAACATACATAGTCCAGGTGCCCGCTAGGGAACCTAGATAGTCCAAGTGCTATCTAGGTAACCTAGATAGTCCAAGGGCCCGCTGGTTAACCTAGACCTTCCAAGTGCCTGCTAGTTAACCTAGATTGTCCAAGTGCCGGCTAGTTAACCTACATAGTCCAAGGGCCCATTTGTTAACCTAGATCGTCCAAGTGTCCTCTAGTTAACCTACATAGTCCAAGTGCCCGCTAGTTAACATAGATAGTCCAAGTGCCCGCTAGGGAAGGTACATAGTCCAAGTACCCGCTAGGTAACCTAGAGAGTGCAAGTGCACGCTAATTAACCTACATAGTCCAAGTGCCTGCTAGGTAACCTAGATAGTCCAAGGGACTGCTAGTTAACCTACATAGTCCAAGTGCCAGCTAGGTAACCTACATAGTGCAAGTGTCCGCTAGTTAACCTACATAGTCCAAGTGCACGCTAGTTAACCTAGATAGTCCAAGGTCCCGCTAGGTAACCTACATAATGCAAGTGTCCGCTAGGGAACCTACGTAGTCCAAGGGACCGCTAGTTAACCTAGATAGTCCAAGTACCCGCTAGTTAACCTAGATCGTCCAATTGTCCGCTAGTTAACCTACATAGTCCAAGTGCCCTTTAGGGAACCTAGATAGTCCAAGTGCCCGCTTGGGAACCTACATAGTCCAATTGCCCCCTCTGGAACACACATAGTCCAAGTGCCTGTTAGTTAACCTAGATAATCTAGTGCCCGCTAGTTAACCTACATAGTCCAAGTGCCCGCTAGGTAACCTACATAATCCAAGTGCCCGCTAGGTAACCAATGTAGTCCAAATGCCCGCTAGGGTACCTACATAGTCCAAGTGCCCGCTAGTTAACCTAGATAGTCCAAGTGCCCGCTAGTTAACCTAGATACTCCAAGTGCCTGTTAGCTAACCTGCATAGTGCAAGTGCCCATTCGTTAACCTAGATAGTCCAAGTGCCCTCTATGTAACCTAGACAGTCCAAGTCCCCGCTAGGTTACCTATATAGTTCAAGAGTCCGTTCGTTAACCTAGATAGTCGAAGTGCCCGTTTGGTAACCTACATAATCCAAGTGCCCGCTAGGTAACCTACATAGTCCAAATGCCCGCAAGGAAACCTACATAGTCTAATTGCCCGCTAGGGAACCTACATAATGCAAGTGCCCGTTAGGTAACCTAGATAGTCCAATTGCCCGCTAGCTAACCTACATAAACCAAGTGCCCGTTAGCAAACCTAGATAGTACAAGGGCCCGCTAGTTGACCTACATAGTCCAACTGCCAGCTAGGTAACCTAGATAGTACAAGTGCCCGCTAGGTAACCCAGATAGTCCAAGTGTCCGCTAGGGTTTGTACATAGACCAAGTGCCCGCTAGGTAACCTAGATAGTCCAAGTGCCCGCTAGTTAACCTACATAGTCCAAGTGCCCGATAGAAACCTACATAGTCCAAGTGCCCGATAGGGAACCTACATAGTCCATGTGCCCGCTATGGAACATACATAGTCCAGGTGCCCGCTAGGGAACCTAGATAATCCAAGTGCTATCTAGGTAACGTAGATAGTCCAAGGGCCCGCTAGTTAACATACATAGTCCACGGGCTCGCTTGTTAACTTTGATAGTCCAAGTGCCCGCTGGTTAACCTAGATCTTCCAAGTGCCGGCTAGTTAACCTACATAGTCCAAGGGCCCACTTGTTAACCGAGATCGTCCAAGTGACCTCTAGTTAACCTACATAGTGCAAGTGTCCGCTAGGTAACCTACATACTCCAAGTGCCCCCTAGTTAACATAGATAGTCCAAGTGCCCGCTAGGGATGGTACATAGTCCAAGTGCCCGCTAGGTAACCTAGAGAGTGCAAGTGCCCGCTAGTTAACCTACATAGTCCAAGTACCTGCTAGGTAACCTAGATAGTCCAAGGGCCTGCTAGTTAACCTAGATAGTCCAAGTGCCTGCTAGGTAACCTACATAGTCCAATTGCCCACTCTGGAACATACAAAATCCAAGTGCCCGCTAGTTAACCTACATAGTCCAAGTGCCCGCTAGTTAACCTACATAATCCAAGTGCCCGCTAGGTAACCTATATAGTCCAAATGCCCGCTAGGGAACCTACATAGTCCAAGTGCGCGCTAGTCAACCTAGATAGTTCAAGTGCCCGCGAGTTAACCTAGATAGTCCAAGTGCCCGCGAGGTCACCTACATTGTCCAAGTGCCTGATAGGGAACCTACATAGTCCAAGTGCCCGTTAGGTAACCTACATTGTCCAAATGCCCGCTAGTAACCTACATAGTCCAAGTGTCCGATACGGAACTCTCATACTCCAAGTGCTCGCTAGGGAACCTACATAGTCCAAGTGCCCGTTAGGTAACCTAGATAGTCCAAATGCCCGCTAGGGAACCCACATAGTGCTAGTGCCCGCTAGGGAACTTACATAGTCTAAGTGCCCGTTAGTTAACCTAGATAGTCCAAGTGCCCGCTAGTTAACCTAGATAATCCAAGTACCCGCTAGGTAACGTAGATAGTTCAAGTGCCCGCTAGGTAACCTAGATAGTACAAGTGCCCGCTAGGTAGCCTACAAAGTCCAAGTGCCCGCTAGGTAATCTATATAGTCCAAATGCCCTCTAGGGAACCTACATAATCCAAGTACCCGCTAATTAACCTACATAGTCCATGTGCCCGTTAGCTAACCTTGATAGTCTAAGGGCCCACTAGTTAATCTACATAGTTCACGTGCCCGCTAGCTAACCTAGATAATCCAAGTGCCCGCTAGTTAACCTAGGTAGTCCAAGAACCCGCTAGGTAACGTAGAGAGTTCAAGTGCCTGCTAGTTAACCTAGATTGTCCTAGTGCCCGTTAGTTAACCTAGATAGTCCAAGTGCCCACTAGGGGACGTACATAGTCCAAGTGCCCGCTAGGTAACCCAGATAGTCCAAGTGCCCGCTAGGGATTGTACATAGACCAAGTGCCCGCTAGGTAACCTAGATAGTCCAAGTGCCCGCTGGTTAACCTACATAGTCCAAGTGCCCGATAGAAACCTACATAGTCCAAGTGCCCGATAGGGAACCTACATAGTCCAAGTGCCCGCTATGGAACATACATACTCCAGGTGCCCGCTAGGTAACCTAGATAGTCCAAGTGCCCGCTAGTTAACCTACATCGTCCAAGTGCCGAAAAGTTAACCTACATAGTCCAAGGGCCCACTTGTTAAAGTAGATCGTCCAAGTGTCCTCTAGTTAACCTACATAGTGCAAGTGTCCGCTAGGTAACCTACATAGTCCAAGTGCCCGCTAATTAACATAGATAGTCCAAGTGGCCGCTAGGGAAGGTACATAGTCCAAGTGCCCGCTAGGTAACCTAGAGAGTGCAAGGGCCTGCTAGTTACCCTAGATAGTCCATGTGCCTGCTAGGTAACCTACATAGTGCAAGTGTCCGCTAGTTAACCTACACAGTCCAAGTGCCCGTTAGGGAACCTACATAGTCCAAGTGCTCGCTAGGTAACCTACATAGTCCAAATGCCTGCAAGGAAACCTACATAGTCTAAGTGCCCGCTAGGGAACCTACATAATACTAGTGCCCGTTAGGTAACCTAGATAGTCCAAGTGCCCGTTAGCTAACCTAGATAGTCCAAGGGCCCGCTAGTAGACCTACATAGTCCAAGTGCCAGCTAGGTAACCTAGATAGTACAAGTGCCCGCTAGGTAACCTACAAAGTCCAAGTGCCCGCTAGGTAATCTATATAGTCCAAATGCCCGCTAGGGAACCTACATAATCCAAGTACCCGCTAATTAACCTATATAGTCCATGTGCCCGTAAGCTAACCTTGATAGTCTAAGGGCCCACTAGTTAACCTACATAGTTCAAGTGCCCGCTAACTAACCTAGATAATCCAAGTGCCCGCTAGTTAACCTAGATAGTCCAAAACCCGCTAGGTAACGTAGAGAGTTCAAGTGCCCGCTAGTTAACCTAGATTGTCCTAGTGCCCGTTAGTTAACCTAGATAGTCCAAGTGCCCACTAGGGGACGTATATAGTCCAAGTGCCCGCTAGGTAACCCAGATAGTCCAAGTGCCCGCTAGGGTTTGTACATAGACCAAGTGCCCCCTCGGTAACCTAGATAGTCCAAGTGCCCGCTGGTTAACCTACATAGTCCAAGTGCCCGATAGAAACGTAGATAGTCCAAGTGCCCGATAGGGAACCTACATAGTCCAAGTGCCCGCTATGGAACATACATAGTCCAGGTGCCCGCTAGGGAACCTAGATAGTCCAAGTGCTATCTAGGTAACCTAGATAGTCCAAGGGCCCGCTGGTTAACCTAGACCTTCCAAGTGCCTGCTAGTTAACCTAGATTGTCCAAGTGCCGGCTAGTTAACCTACATAGTCCAAGGGCCCATTTGTTAACCTAGATCGTCCAAGTGTCCTCTAGTTAACCTACATAGTCCAAGTGCCCGCTAGTTAACATAGATAGTCCAAGTGCCCGCTAGGGAAGGTACATAGTCCAAGTACCCGCTAGGTAACCTAGAGAGTGCAAGTGCACGCTAATTAACCTACATAGTCCAAGTGCCTGCTAGGTAACCTAGATAGTCCAAGGGACTGCTAGTTAACCTACATAGTCCAAGTGCCAGCTAGGTAACCTACATAGTGCAAGTGTCCGCTAGTTAACCTACATAGTCCAAGTGCACGCTAGTTAACCTAGATAGTCCAAGGTCCCGCTAGGTAACCTACATAATGCAAGTGTCCGCTAGGGAACCTACGTAGTCCAAGGGACCGCTAGTTAACCTAGATAGTCCAAGTACCCGCTAGTTAACCTAGATCGTCCAATTGTCCGCTAGTTAACCTACATAGTCCAAGTGCCCTTTAGGGAACCTAGATAGTCCAAGTGCCCGCTTGGGAACCTACATAGTCCAATTGCCCCCTCTGGAACACACATAGTCCAAGTGCCTGTTAGTTAACCTAGATAATCTAGTGCCCGCTAGTTAACCTACATAGTCCAAGTGCCCGCTAGGTAACCTACATAATCCAAGTGCCCGCTAGGTAACCAATGTAGTCCAAATGCCCGCTAGGGTACCTACATAGTCCAAGTGCCCGCTAGTTAACCTAGATAGTCCAAGTGCCCGCTAGTTAACCTAGATACTCCAAGTGCCTGTTAGCTAACCTGCATAGTGCAAGTGCCCATTCGTTAACCTAGATAGTCCAAGTGCCCTCTATGTAACCTAGACAGTCCAAGTCCCCGCTAGGTTACCTATATAGTTCAAGAGTCCGTTCGTTAACCTAGATAGTCGAAGTGCCCGTTTGGTAACCTACATAATCCAAGTGCCCGCTAGGTAACCTACATAGTCCAAATGCCCGCAAGGAAACCTACATAGTCTAATTGCCCGCTAGGGAACCTACATAATGCAAGTGCCCGTTAGGTAACCTAGATAGTCCAATTGCCCGCTAGCTAACCTACATAAACCAAGTGCCCGTTAGCAAACCTAGATAGTACAAGGGCCCGCTAGTTGACCTACATAGTCCAACTGCCAGCTAGGTAACCTAGATAGTACAAGTGCCCGCTAGGTAACCCAGATAGTCCAAGTGTCCGCTAGGGTTTGTACATAGACCAAGTGCCCGCTAGGTAACCTAGATAGTCCAAGTGCCCGCTAGTTAACCTACATAGTCCAAGTGCCCGATAGAAACCTACATAGTCCAAGTGCCCGATAGGGAACCTACATAGTCCATGTGCCCGCTATGGAACATACATAGTCCAGGTGCCCGCTAGGGAACCTAGATAATCCAAGTGCTATCTAGGTAACGTAGATAGTCCAAGGGCCCGCTAGTTAACATACATAGTCCACGGGCTCGCTTGTTAACTTTGATAGTCCAAGTGCCCGCTGGTTAACCTAGATCTTCCAAGTGCCGGCTAGTTAACCTACATAGTCCAAGGGCCCACTTGTTAACCGAGATCGTCCAAGTGACCTCTAGTTAACCTACATAGTGCAAGTGTCCGCTAGGTAACCTACATACTCCAAGTGCCCCCTAGTTAACATAGATAGTCCAAGTGCCCGCTAGGGATGGTACATAGTCCAAGTGCCCGCTAGGTAACCTAGAGAGTGCAAGTGCCCGCTAGTTAACCTACATAGTCCAAGTACCTGCTAGGTAACCTAGATAGTCCAAGGGCCTGCTAGTTAACCTAGATAGTCCAAGTGCCTGCTAGGTAACCTACATAGTCCAATTGCCCACTCTGGAACATACAAAATCCAAGTGCCCGCTAGTTAACCTACATAGTCCAAGTGCCCGCTAGTTAACCTACATAATCCAAGTGCCCGCTAGGTAACCTATATAGTCCAAATGCCCGCTAGGGAACCTACATAGTCCAAGTGCGCGCTAGTCAACCTAGATAGTTCAAGTGCCCGCGAGTTAACCTAGATAGTCCAAGTGCCCGCTATTTAACCAGGATCAGCCAAGAGCCCTCTAGTTAACTTACATAATCCAAGAGCCTGCTAGTTAACCTACATAGATGAAGGGCCTGTTAGTTAACCTAGATAGTCCAAGTGCCCGCTAGTTAACCTACATAGTCCAAGTGCACACTAGGTAACCTAGACAGTCCAAGTGACCACTAGGTTACCTACATAGTTCAAGTGCCCGTTCGTTAACCTACATAGTCCAAGTGCCCGCTAGGTAACATAGACAGCCCAAGTGCCCGCTAGGGTACATACATAGTCCAAGTGCCCGCTAGGTAACCTAGATAGTCCAAGTGCCCGCTAGTTAACCTACATAGTCCAAGTGCCTGCTATTTAAACTACATAGTCCAAGTGTCCACTAGGTAACCTAGACAGTCCAATTGCCCGCTAGTTAACCTAGACAGGCCAAGTACCCGCTAGGGAACCTACATATTCCAAGCGCCTGCTGGGAAACTACATAGTCCAAGTGCTCGCTAGTCAACCTACATAGTCCACGTGCCCATTAGTTAAACTAGATAGTCAAAGTCCCTGCTAGGTAACCAGGATAGTCCAAGTGCCCGCTAGGTAACCTACATAGTCCAGGTGCCCGTTAGATAACCTTGATAGTCCAATTGCCCGTTAGCTAACCTACATAGTCCAAGTGCCCGTTCGTTAACCTAGATAGTCCAAGTGCCCGCTAGGTTACCTACATAGTCCAAGTGCACATTCGTTAACCTAGATAGTCCAAGGTCCCGCTAGGTAACCTACATAGTGCACGTGTCCGCTAGTTGACCTACGTAGTGCAAGGGACCGCTAGTAAACCTAGATAGTCCAAGTACCCGCTAGTTAACCTAGATCGTCCAATTGTCCGCTAGTTAACCTACATAGTCCAAGTGCCCTTTAGGGAATCTACATAGTCCAAGTGCTCGCTAGGTAACCTACATAGTCCAAATGCCCGCAAGGAAACCTACATAGTCTAATTGCCCGCTAGGGAACCTACATAATCCAACTGCCCGTTAGGTAACCTAGATAGTCCAATTGCCCGTTAGCTAACCTAGATAGTCCAAGGGCCCGCTAGTTGACCTACATAGTCCAAGTGCCAGCTAGGTAACCTAAATAGTACAAGTGCCCGCTATGTAACCCAGATACTCAAAGTGACCGCTAGGGTTTGTACATAGACCAAGTGCCCGCTAGGTAACCTAAATAGTACAAGTGCTCGCAAGTTAACCTACATAGTCCAAGTGCCCGATAGAAACCTACATAGTCCAAGTGCCCGATAGGGAACCTACATAGTCCATGTGCCCGCTATGGGACATACATAGTCCAGGTGCCCGCTAGGGAACCTAGATAGTCCAAGTGTTATCTAGGTAACGTAGATATTCCAAGGGCCCGCTAGTTAACCTACATAGTCCAAGGACTCGCTTGTTAACTTTGATAGTCCAAGTGCCCGCTGGTTAACCTAGATCTTCCAAGTGCCCGCTAGTTAACCTATATCGTCCAAGTGCCGGCTAGTTAACCTACATAGTCCAAGGGCCCACTTGTTAACCTAGATCGTCCAAGTGTCCTCTAGTTAACCTAAATAGTGCAAGGGTCCGCTAGGTAACCTACATAGTCCAAGTGCCCGCTAGTTAACATAGATAGTCCAAGTGCCCGCTAGTTAACCTAAATAGTGCAAGTGTCCACTACGTAACTTACATAGTCCAAGTGCCCGCTAGTTAACATAGATAGTCCAAGTGCCCGCTAGGGAACTTACATAGTCCAATTGCCCGCTCTGGAACATACAAAATCCAAGTGCCCGTTAGCTAACCTTGATAGTCTAAGGGCCCACTAGTTAACCTACATAGTTCAAGTGCCCGCTAGCTAACCTAGATAATCCAAGTGCCCGCTAGTTAACCTAGATAGTCCAAGAACCCGCTAGGTAACGTAGAGAGTTCAAGTGCCCGCTAGTTAACCTAGATTGTCCTAGTGCCCGTTAGTTAACCTAGATAGTCCAAGTGCCCACTAGGGGACGTACATAGTCCAAGTGCCCGCTAGGTAACCCAGATAGTCCAAGTGCCCGCTAGGGTTTGTACATAGACCAAGTGCCCGCTAGGTAACCTAGATAGTCCAAGTGCCCGCTAGTTAACCTACATAGTCCAAGTGCCCGATAGAAACCTACATAGTCCAAGTGCCCGATAGGGAACCTACATAGTTCAAGTGCCCGCTATGGAATATACATAGTCCAGGTGCCCGCTAGGGAACCTAGATAGTCCAAGTGCTATCTAGGTAACCTAGATAGTCCAAGGGCCCGCTAGTTAACCTAGATCTTCCAAGTGCCCGCTAGTTAACCTAGATCGTCCAAGTTCCGGCTAGTTAACCTACATAGTACAAGGGCCCACTTGTTAAACTAGATCGTCCAAGTGTCCTCTAGTTAACCTACATAGTGCAAGTGTCCGCTAGGTAACCTACATAGTCCAAGTGCCCGCTAGTTAACATAGATAGTACAAGTGCCCGCTAGGGAAGGTATATAGTCCAAGTGCCCGCTAGTTAACCTACATAGTCCAAGTGCCTGCTAGGTAACCTACATAGTGCAAGTGTCCGCTAGTTAACCTACATAGTCCAAGTGCACGCTAGTTAACCTAGATAGTCCAAGGTCCCGCTAGGTAACCTACATAGTGCAAGTGTCCGCTAGTGAACCTATGTAGTGCAAGGGACCGCTAGTTAACCTAGATAGTCCAAGTACCCGCTAGTTAACCTAGATTGTCCAATTGTCCGCTAGTTAACCTACATAGTCCAAGTGCCCCTTAGGGAACCTAGATAGTCCAAGTACCCGCTCGGGAACCTACATAGTCCAATTGCCCGCTCTGGAACCCACATAGTCCAAGTGCCTGTTAGTTAACCTAGATAATCCAAGTGCCCGCTAATTAACCTACATAGTCCAAGTGCCCGCTAGGTAACCTACATAATCCAAGTGCCCGCTAGGTAACCAATGTAGTACAAATGCCTGCTAGGGAACCTACATAGTCCAAGTGCCCGCTAGGTAACCTACATAGTCCAGGTGCCCGTTAGATAACCTTGATAGTCCAATTGCCCGTTAGCTAACCTACATAGTCCAAGTGCCCGTTCGTTAACCTAGATAGTCCAAGTGCCCGCTAGGTTACCTACATAGTCCAAGTGCACATTCGTTAACCTAGATAGTCCAATGTCCCGCTAGGTAACCTACATAGTGCACGTGTCCGCTAGTTGACCTACGTAGTGCAAGGGACAGCTAGTAAACCTAGATAGTCCAAGTACCCGCTAGTTAACCTAGATCGTCCAATTGTCCGCTAGTTAACCTACATAGTCCAAGTGCCCTTTAGGGAATCTACATAGTCCAAGTGCTCGCTAGGTAACCTACATAGTCCAAATGCCCGCAAGGAAACCTACATAGTCTAATTGCCCGCTAGGGAACCTACATAATCCAAGTGCCCGTTAGGTAACCTAGATAGTCCAATTGCCCGTTAGCTAACCTAGATAGTCCAAGGGCCCGCTAGTTGACCTACATAGTCCAAGTGCCAGCTAGGTAACCTAAATAGTACAAGTGCCCGCTATGTAACCCAGATACTCAAAGTGACCGCTAGGGTTTGTACATAGACCAAGTGCCCGCTAGGTAACCTAAATAGTACAAGTGCCCGCAAGTTAACCTACATAGTCCAAGTGCCCGATAGAAACCTACATAGTCCAAGTGCCCGATAGGGAACCTACATAGTCCATGTGCCCGCTATGGGACATACATTGTCCAGGTGACCGCTAGGGAACCTAGATAGTCCAAGTGCTATCTAGGTAACGTAGATATTCCAAGGGCCCGCTAGTTAACCTATGTAGTCCAAGGACTCGCTTGTTAACTTTGATAGTCCAAGTGCCCGCTGGTTAACCTAGATCTTCCAAGTGCCCGCTAGTTAACCTATGTCGTCCAAGTGCCGGCTAGTTAACCTACATAGTCCAAGGGCCCACTTGTTAACCTAGATCGTCCAAGTGTCCTCTAGTTAACCTAAATAGTGCAAGTGTCCGCTAGGTAACCTACATAGTCCAAGTGCCCGCTAGTTAACATAGATAGTCCAAGTGCCCGCTGGTTAACCTACATAGTCCAAGTACCTGCTAGGTAACCTAGATAGTCCAAGGGCCTGCTAGTTAACCTAGATAGTCAAAGTGCCCGCTAGGGAACCTACATAGTCCAATTGCCCGCTCTGGAACATACAAAATCCAAGTGCCCGTTAGCTAACCTTGATAGTCTAAGGGCCCACTAGTTAACCTACATAGTTCAAGTGCCCGCTAGCTAACCTAGATAATCCAAGTGCCCGCTAGTTAACCTAGATAGTCCAAGAACCCGCTAGGTAATGTAGAGAGTTCAAGTGCCCGCTAGTTAACCTAGATTGTCCTAGTGCCCGTTAGTTAACCTAGATAATCCAAGTGCCCACTAGGGGACATACATAGTCCAAGTGCCCGCTAGGTAACCCAGATAGTCCAAGTGCCCGCTAGGGTTTGTACATAGACCAAGTGCCCGCTAGGTAACCTACATAGTCCAAGTGCCCGCTAGTTAACCTACATAGTCCAAGTGCCCGATAGAAACCTACATAGTCCAAGTGCCCGATAGGAAACCTACATAGTTCAAGTGCCCGCTATGGAATATACATAGTCCAGGTGCCCGCTAGGGAACCTAGATAGTCCAAGTGCTATCTAGGTAACATAGATAGTCCAAGGGCCCGCTAGTTAACCTAGATCTTCCAAGTGCCCGCTAGTTAACCTAGATCGTCCAAGTTCCGGCTAGTTAACCTACATAGTACAAGGGCCCACTTGTTAACCTAGATCGTCCAAGTGTCCTCTAGTTAACCTACATAGTGCAAGTGTCCGCTAGGTAACCTACAGAGTCCAAGTGCCCGCTAGTTAACATAGATAGTACAAGTGCCCGCTAGGGAAGGTATATAGTCCAAGTGCCCGCTAGTTAACCTACATAGTCCAAGTGCCTGCTAGGTAACCTACATAGTGCAAGTGTCCGCTAGTTAACCTACATAGTCCAAGTGCACGCTAGTTAACCTAGATAGTCCAAGGTCCCGCTAGGTAACCTACATAGTGCAAGTGTCCGCTAGTGAACCTACGTAGTGCAAGGGACCGCTAGTTAACCTAGATAGTCCAAGTACCCGCTAGTTAACCTAGATTGTCCAATTGTCCGCTAGTTAACCTACATAGTCCAAGTGCCCCTTAGGGAACCTAGATAGTCCAAGTACCCGCTCGGGAACCTACATAGTCCAATTGCCCGCTCTGGAACCCACATAGTCCAAGTGGCTGTTAGTTAACCTAGATAATCCAAGTGCCCGCTAGTTAACCTACATAGTCCAAGTGCCCGCTAGGTAACCTACATAAACCAAGTGCCCGCTAGGTAACCAATGTAGTACAAATGCCTGCTAGGGAACCTACATAGTCCAAGTGCCCGCTAGGTAACCTACATAGTCCAGGTGCCCGTTAGATAACCTTGATAGTCCAATTGCCTGTTAGCTAACCTACATAGTCCAAGTGCCCGTTCGTTAACCTAGATAGTCCAAGTGCCCGCTAGGTTACCTACATAGTCCAAGTGCACATTCGTTAACCTAGATAGTCCAAGGTCCCGCAAGGTAACCTACATAGTGCACGTGTCCGCTAGTTGACCTACGTAGTGCAAGGGACCGCTAGTAAACCTAGATAGTCCAAGTACCCGCTAGTTAACCTAGATCGTCCAATTGTCCACTAGTTAACCTACATAGTCCAAGTGCCCTTTAGGGAACCTACGTAGTCCAAGTGCTCGCTAGGTAACCTACATAGTCCAAATGCCCGCAAGGAAAGCTACATAGTCTAATTGCCCGCTAGGGAATCTACATAATCCAAGTGCCCGTTAGGTAACCTAGATAGTCCAATTGCCCGTTAGCTAACCTAGATAGTCCAAGGGCCCGCTAGTTGACCTACATAGTCCAAGTGCCAGCTAGGTAACCTAAATAGTTCAAGTGCCCGCTATGTAACCCAGATACTCAAAGTGACCGCTAGGGTTTGTACATAGACCAAGTGCCCGCTAGGTAACCTAAATAGTACAAGTGCCCGCAAGTTAACCTACATAGTCCAAGTGCCCGATAGAAACCTACATAGTCCATGTGCCCGATAGGGAACCTACATAGTCCATGTGCCCGCTATGGGACATACATAGTCCAGGTGCCCGCTAGGGAACCTAGATAGTCCAAGTGCTATCTAGGTAACGTAGATATTCCAAGGGCCCGCTAGTTAACCTACATAGTCCAAGGACTCGCTTGTTAACTTTGATAGTCCAAGTGCCCGCTGGTTAACCTAGATCTTCCAAGTGCCCGCTAGTTAACCTATATCGTCCAAGTGCCGGCTAGTTAACCTACATAGTCCAAGGGCCCACTTGTTAACCTAGATCGTCCAAGTGTCCTCTAGTTAACCTAAATAGTGCAAGTGTCCGCTAGGTAACCTACATAGTCCAAGTGCCCGCTAGTTAACATAGATAGTCCAAGTGCCCGCTAGTTAACCTACATAGTCCAAGTACCTGCTAGGTAACCTAGATAGTCCAAGGGCCTGCTAGTTAACCTAGATAGTCAAAGTGCCCGCTAGGGAACCTACATAGTCCAATTGCCCGCTCTGGAACATACAAAATCCAAGTGCCCGTTAGCTAACCTTGATAGTCTAAGGGCCCACTAGTTAACCTACATAGTTCAAGTGCCCGCTAGCTAACCTAGATAATCCAAGTGCCCGCTAGTTAACCTAGATAGTCCAAGAACCCGCTAGGTAATGTAGAGAGTTCAAGTGCCCGCTAGTTAACCTAGATTGTCCTAGTGCCCGTTAGTTAACCTAGATAGTCCAAGTGCCCACTAGGGGACGTACATAGTCCATGTGCCCGCTAGGTAACCCAGATAGTCCAAGTGCCCGCTAGGGTTTGTACATAGACCAAGTGCCCGCTAGGTAACCTAGATAGTCCAAGTGCCCGCTAGTTAACCTACATAGTCCAAGTGCCCGATAGAAACCTACATAGTCCAAGTGCCCGATAGGGAACCTACATAGTTCAAGTGCCCGCTATGGAATATACATAGTCCAGGTGCCCGCTAGGGAACCTAGATAGTCCAAGTGCTATCTAGGTAACCTAGATAGTCCAAGGGCCCGCTAGTTAACCTAGATCTTCCAAGTGCCCGCTAGTTAACCTAGATCGTCCAAGTTCCGGCTAGTTAACCTACATAGTACAAGGGCCCACTTGTTAACCTAGATCGTCCAAGTGTCCTCTAGTTAACCTACATAGTGCAAGTGTCCTCTAGGTAACCTACAGAGTCCAAGTGCCCGCTAGTTAACATAGATAGTACAAGTGCCCGCTAGGGAAGGTATATAGTCCAAGTGCCCGCTAGTTAACCTACATAGTCCAAGTGCCTGCTAGGTAACCTACATAGTGCAAGTGTCCGCTAGTTAACCTACATAGTCCAAGTGCACGCTAGTTAACCTAGATAGTCCAAGGTCCCGCTAGGTAACCTACATAGTGCAAGTGTCCGCTAGTGAACCTACGTAGTGCAAGGGACCGCTAGTTAACCTAGATAGTCCAAGTACCCGCTAGTTAACCTAGATTGTTCAATTGTCCGCTAGTTAACCTACATAGTCCAAGTGCCCCTTAGGGAACCTAGATAGTCCAAGTACCCGCTCGGGAACCTACATAGTCCAATTGCCCGCTCTGGAACCCACATAGTCCAAGTGCCTGTTAGTTAACCTAGATAATCCAAGTGCCCGCTAGTTAACCTACATAGTCCAAGTGCCCGCTAGGTAACCTACATAATCCAAGTGCCCGCTAGGTAACCAATGTAGTACAAATGCCTGCTAGGGAACCTACATAGTCCAAGTGCCCGCTAGGTAACCTACATAGTCCAGGTGCCCGTTAGATAACCTTGATAGTCCAATTGCCCGTTAGCTAACCTACATAGTCCAAGTGCCCGTTCGTTAACCTAGATAGTCCAAGTGCCCGCTAGGTTACCTACATAGTCCAAGTGCACATTCGTTAACCTAGATAGTCCAAGGTCCCGCTAGGTAACCTACATAGTGCACGTGTCCGCTAGTTGGCCTACGTAGTGCAAGGGACAGCTAGTAAACCTAGATAGTCCAAGTACCCGCTAGTTAACCTAGATCATCCAATTGTCCGCTAGTTAACCTACATAGTCCAAGTGCCCTTTAGGGAATCTACATAGTCCAAGTGCTCGCTAGGTAACCTACATAGTCCAAATGCCCGCAAGGAAACCTACATAGTCTAATTGCCCGCTAGGGAACCTACATAATCCAACTGCCCGTTAGGTAACCTAGATAGTCCAATTGCCCGTTAGATAACCTAGATAGTCCAAGGGCCCGCTAGTTGACCTACATAGTCCAAGTGCCAGCTAGGTAACCTAAATAGTACAAGTGCCCGCTATGTAACCCAGATACTCAAAGTGACCGCTAGGGTTTGTACATAGACCAAGTGCCCGCTAGGTAACCTAAATAGTACAAATGCCCGCAAGTTAACCTACATAGTCCAAGTGCCCGATAGATACCTACATAGTCCAAGTGCCCAATAGGGAACCTACATAGTCCATGTGCCCGCTATGGGACATACATAGTCCAGTTGCCCGCTAGGGAACCTAGATAGTCCAAGTGCTATCTAGGTAACGTAGATATTCCAAGGGCCCACTAGTTAACCTACGTAGTCCAAGGACTCGCTTGTTAACTTTGATAGTCCAAGTGCCCGCTGGTTAACCTAGATCTTCCAAGTGCCCGCTAGTTAACCTATATCGTCCAAGTGCCGGCTAGTTAACCTACATAGTCCAAGGGCCCACTTGTTAACCTAGATCGTCCAAGTGTCCTCTAGTTAACCTAAATAGTGCAAGTGTCCGCTAGGTAACCTACATAGTCCAAGTGCCCGCTAGTTAACATAGATAGTCCAAGTGCCCGCTAGTTAACCTACATAGTCCAAGTACCTGCTAGGTAACCTAGATAGTCCAAGGGCCTGCTAGTTAACCTAGATAGTCAAAGTGCCCGCTAGGGAACCTACATAGTCCAATTGCCCGCTCTGGAACATACAAAATCCAAGTGCCCGTTTGCTAACCTTGACAGTCTAAGGGCCCACTAGTTAACCTACATAGTTCATGTGCCCGCTAGCTAACCTAGATAATCCAAGTGCCCGCTAGTTAACCTAGATAGTCCAAGAACCCGCTAGGTAACGTAGAGAGTTCAAGTGCCCGCTAGTTAACCTAGATTGTCCTAGTGCCCGTTAGTTAACCTAGATAGTCCAAGTGCCCACTAGGGGACGTACATAGTCCAAGTGACCGCTAGGTAACCCAGATAGTCCAAGTGCCCGCTAGGGTTTGTACATAGACAAAGTGCCCGCTAGGTAACCTAGATAATCCAAGTGCCCGCTAGTTAACCTACATAGTCCAAGTGCCCGATAGAAACCTACATAGTCCAAGTGCCCGATAGGGAACCTACCTAGTCCAAGTGCCCGCTATGGAATATACATAGTCCAGGTGCCCTCTAGGGAACCTAGATAGTCCAAGTGCTATCTAGGTAACCTAGATAGTCCAAGGGCCCGCTAGTTAACCTAGATCTTCCAAGTGCCCGCTAGTTAACCTAGATCGTCCAAGTTCCGGCTAGTTAACCTACATAGTACAAGGGCCCACTTGTTAACCTAGATCGTCCAAGTGTCCTCTAGTTAACCTACATAGTGCAAGTGTCCGCTAGGTAACCTAAAGAGTCCAAGTGCCCGCTAGTTAACATAGATAGTACAAGTGCCCGCTAGGGAAGGTATATAGTCCAAGTGCCCGCTAGTTAACCTACATAGTCCAAGTGCCTGCTAGGTAACCTACATAGTGCAAGTGTCCGCTAGTTAACCTACATAGTCCAAGTGCACGCTAGTTAACCTAGATAGTCCAAGGTCCCGCTAGGTAACCTACATAGTGCAAGTGTCCGCTAGTGAACCTACGTAGTGCAAGGGACCGCTAGTTAACCTAGATAGTCCAAGTACCCGCTAGTTAACCTAGATTGTCCAATTGTCCGCTAGTTAACCTACATAGTCCAAGTGCCCCTTAGGGAACCTAGATAGTCCAAGTACCCGCTCGGGAACCTACATAGTCCAATTGCCCGCTCTGGAACCCACATAGTCCAAGTGCCTGTTAGTTAACCTAGATAATCCAAGTGCCCGCTAGTTAACCTACATAGTCCAAGTGCCCGCTAGGTAACCTACATAATCCAAGTGCCCGCTAGGTAACCAATGTAGTACAAATGCCTGCTAAGGAACCTACATAGTCCAAGTGCCCGCTAGTTAACTACGATGGTCCAAGTGCCCGCTAGTTAACCTACATACTCCAAGTGCCTGTTAGCTAACCTACATAGTGCAAGTGCCCGTTCGTTAACCTAGATAGTCCAAGTGCCCGCTCTGTAACCTAGACAGTCCAAGTTCCTGCTAGGTTACCTACATAGTCCAAGTGTCCGTTCATTAACCTAGATAGCCAAGTGCCCGTTTGGAAACCTACATAATCCAAATGCCCGCTTCGTAATTGGATAGTCCAAGTGCCCACTAGTTAACCTACATAGTCAAAGTGCCCGTTAGGTAACCTACATAGTCCAAGTGCCTTCGAGGGAGCCTACATAGTCCACGTGACCGCTAGGGAAGCTACATAGTCCAAGTGTCCGTAAGGGAACCTACATAGTCCAAGTGCTCGCTAGGTAACCTACATAGTCCAAATGCCCGCAAGGAAACCTACATAGTCTAATTGCCCGCTATGGAACCTACATAATCCAAGTGCCCTTTAGGAAACCTAGATAGTCCAATTGCCCGTTAGCTAACCTAGATAGTCCAAGGGCCCGCTAGTTGACCTACATAGTCCAAGTGCCAGCTAGGTAACCTAAATAGTACAAGTGCCCACTATGTAACCCAGATACTAACAGTGCCCACTAGGGTTTGTACATAGACCAAGTGCCCGCTAGGTAACCTAAATAGTCCAAGTGCCCGCTAGTTAACCTACATAGTCCAAGTGCCCGATAGAAACCTACATAGTCCAAGTGCCCGATAGGGAACCTACATAGTCCATGTGCCCGCTATGGAACATACATAGTCCAGGTGCCCGCCAGGGAACCTAGATAGTCCAAGTGCTATCTAGGTAACGTAGATACTCCAAGGGCCCGCTAGTTAACCTACATAGTTCAAGGGCTCGCTTGATAACTTTGTTTGTCCAAGTGACCGCTGGTTAACCTAGATCTTCCAAGTGCCCGCTAGTTAACCTAGATCGTCCAAGTGCCGGCTAGTTAACCTACATAGTCCAAGGGCCCACTTGTTAACCTAGATCGTCCAAGTGTCCTCTAGTTAACCGACATAGTGCAAGTGTCCGCTAGGTAACCTACATAGTCCAAGTGCCCGCTAGTTAACATAGATAGTCCAAGTGCCCTCTAGGGAAGGTACATAGTCCAAGTGCCCGCTAGGTAACCTAGAGTGTGCAAGTGCCCGCTAGTTAACCTACATAGTCCAAGTACCTGCTAGGTAACCTAGATAGTCCAAGGGCCTGCTAGTTAACCTAGATAATTCAAGTGCCCGCTAGTTAACCTACATAGTCCAATTGCCCGCTCTGGAACATACAAAATCCAAGTGCCCGTTAGCTAACCTTGATAGTCTAAGGGCCCACTAGTTAACCTACATAGTTCAAGTGCCCGCTAGCTAACCTAGATAATCCAAGTGCCCGCTAGTTAACCTAGATAGTCCAAGAACCCGCTAGGTAACGTAGAGAGTTCAAGTGCCCGCTAGTTAACCTAGATTGTCCTAGTGCCCGTTAGTTAACCTAGATAGTCCAAGTGCCCACTAGGGGACGTACATAGTCCAAGTGCCCGCTAGGTAACCCAGATAGTCCAAGTGCCCTCTAGGGTTTGTACATAGACCAAGTGCCCGCTAGGTAACCTAGATAGTCCAAGTGCCCGCTAGTTAACCTACATAGTCCAAGTGCCTGATAGAAACCTACATAGTCCAAGTGCCCGATAGGGAACCTACATAGTCCAAGTGCCCGCTATGGAACATACATAGTCCAGGTGCCCGCTAGGGAACCTAGATAGTCCAAGTGCTATCTAGGTAACCTAGATAGTCCAAGGGCCCGCTGGTTAACCTAGATCTTCCAAGTGCCCGCTAGTTAACCTAGATCGTCCAAGTGCCGGCTAGTTAACCTACATAGTCCAAGGGCCCACTTGTTAACCTAGATCGCCCAAGTGTCCTCTAGTTAACCTACATAGTGCAAGTGTCCGCTAGGTAACCTACAGAGTCCAAGTGCCCGCTAGTTAACATAGATAGTCCAAGTGCCCGCTAGGGAAGGTACATAGTCCAAGTACCCGCTAGGTAACCTAGAGAGTGCAAGTGCCCGCTAGGTAACCTAGAGAGTGCAAGTGCCCGCTAGTTAACCTACGTAGTCCAAGTGCCTGCTAGGTAACCTAGATAGTCCAAGGGCCTGCTAGTTAACCTACATAGTCCAAGTGCCTGCTAGGTAACCTACATAGTGCAAGTGTCCGCTAGTTAACTTACATAGTCCAAGTGCACGCTAGTTAACCTAGATAGTCCAAGGTCCCGCTAGGTAACCTACATAGTGCAAGTGTCCGCTAGTGAACCTACGTAGTGCAAGGGACCGCTAGTTAACCTAGATAGTCCAAGTACCAGCTAGTTAACCTAGATCTTCCAATTGTCCGCTAGTTAACCTACATAGTCCAAGTGCCCTTTAGGGAACCTAGATAGTCCAAGTGCCCGCTTGGGAACCTACATAGTCCAATTTCCCGCTCTGGAACACACATAGTCCAAGTGCCTGTTAGTTAACCTAGCTAATCCAAGTGCCCGCTAGTTAACCTACATAGTCCAAGTGCCCGCTAGGTAACCTACATAATCCAAGTGCCTGCTAGGTAACCAATGTAGTCCAAATGCCCGCTAGGGAACCTACATAGTCCAAGTGCCCGCTAGTTAACCTAGATACTCTAAGTGCCCGCTAGTTAACCTACATACTCCAAGTGCCTGTTAGCTAACCTACATAGTGCAAGTGCCCGTTCGTTAACCTAGATAGTCCAAGTGCCCGCTATGTAACCTAGACAGTCCAAGTTCCTGCTAAGTTACCTACATAGTCCAAGTGTCCGTTCGTTAACCTAGATAGTCCAAGTGCCCGTTTGGAAACCTACATAGTCCAAATGCCCGCTTCGTAATTGGATAGTCCAAGTGCCCACTAGTTAACCTACATAGTCAAAGTGCCCGATAGGTAACCTACATAGTCCAAGTGCCTTCGAGGGAGCCTACATAGTCAACGTGACCGCTAGGGAACCTACATAGTCCAAGTGTCTGTTAGGGAACCTACATAGTCCAAGTGCTGGCTAGGTAACCTACATAGTCCAAATGCCCGCAAGGAAACCTACATAGTCTAATTGCCCGCTAGGGAACCTACATAATCCAAGTGCCCATTAGGTAACCTAGATAGTCCAATTGCCCGTTAGCTAACCTAGATAGTCCAAGGGCCCGCTAGTTGACCTACATACTCCAAGTGCCAACTAGGTAACCTAGATAGTACAAGTGCCCGCTAGGTAACCCAGATAGTCCAAGTACCCGCTAGGGTTTGTACATAGACCAAGTGCCCGCTAGGTAACCTAGATAGTCCAAGTGCCCGCTAGTTAACCTACATAGTCCAAGTGCCCGATAGAAACCTACATAGTCCAAGTGCCCGATAGGGAACCTACATATTCCATGTGCCCGCTATGGAACATACATAATCCAGGTGACCGCTAGGGAACCTAGATAATCCAAGTGCTATCTAGGTAACGTAGATAGTCCAAGGGCCCGCTCTTTAACCTACATAGTCCAAGGGCTCGCTTGTTAACTTTGATAGTCCAAGTGCCCGCTGGTTAACCTAGATCTTCCAAGTGTCCGCTAGTTAACCTAGATCATCCAAGTGCCGGCTAGTTAACCGACATAGTCCAAGGGCCCACTTGTTAACCGAGATCGTCCAAGTGTCCTCTAGTTAACCTACATAGTGCAAGTGTCCGCTAGGTAACCTACATACTCCAAGTGCCCCCTAGTTAACATAGATAGTCCAAGTGCCCGCTAGGGAAGGTACATAGTCCAAGTGCCCGCTAGGTAACCTAGAGAGTGCAAGTGCCCGCTAGTTAACCTACATAGTCCAAGTACCTGCTAGGTAACCTAGATAGTCCAAGGGCCTGCTAGTTAACCTAGATAGTCCAAGTGCCTGCTAGTTAACCTACATAGTCCAATAGCCCGCTCTGGAACATACAAAATCCAAGTGCCCGCTAGTTAACCTACAGAGTCCAAGTGCGCCCTAGTTAACCTACATAATACAAGTGCCCGCTAGGTAACCTAGAGAGTGCATGTGCCCGCTAGGGAACCTACATAGTCCAAGTGCGCGCTAGTCAACCTAGATAGTCCAAGTGCCCGCGAGTTAACCTAGATAGTCCAAGTGCCCGCTAGTTAACCAGGATCAGCCAAGTGCCCTCTAGTTAACTTACATAATCCAAGACCCTGCTAGTTAACCTACATAGATGAAGGGCCTGTTAGTTAACCTAGATAGTCCAAGTGCCCGCTAGTTAACCTACATAGTCCAAGTGCACACTAGGTAACCTAGACAGTCCAAGTGACCACAAGGTTACCTACATAGTTCAAGTGCCCGTTCGTTAACCTACATAGTCCAAGTGCCCGCTAGGTAACGTAGACAGCCCAAGTGCCCGCTAGGATACATACATAGTCCAAGTGCCCGCTAGGTAACCTAGATGGTCCAAGTGCCCGCTAGTTAACCTACATAGTCCAAGTGCCTGCTATTTAAACTACATAGTCCAAGTGTCCACTAGGTAACCTAGACAGTCCAATTGCCCGCTAGTTAACCTAGACAGGCCAAGTACCCGCTAGGGAACCTACATATTCCAAGCGCCCGCTAGGGAAACTACATAGTCCAAGTGCTCGCTAGTCAACCTACATAGTCCACGTGCCCATTAGTTAAACTAGATAGTCAAAGTCCCTGCTAGGTAACCAGGATAGTCCAAGTGCCCGCTAGGTAACCTACATAGTCCAAGTGCCCGTTAGATAACCTTGATAGTCCAATTGCCCGTTAGCTAACCTACATAGTCCAAGTGCCCGTTCGTTAACCTAGATAGTCCAAGTGCCCGCTAGGTAACCTAGAGAGTCCAAGTGCCCGCTAGGTTATCTACATAGTCAAAGTGCACATTCGTTAACCTAGATAGTCCAAGGTCCCGCTAGGTAACCTACATAGTGCACGTGTCCGCTAGTTGACCTACGTAGTGCAAGGGACCGCTAGTAAACCTAGATAGTCCAAGTACCCGCTAGTTAACCTAGATCGTCCAATTGTCCGCTAGTTAACCTACATAGTCCAAGTGCCCTTTAGGGAACCTACGTAGTCCAAGTGCTCGCTAGGTAACCTACATAGTCCAAATGCCCGCAAGGAAACCTACATAGTCTAATTGCCCGCTAGGGAACCTACATAATCCAACTGCCCGTTAGGTAACCTAGATAGTCCAATTGCCCGTTAGCTAACCTAGATAGTCCAAGGGCCCGCTAGTTGACCTACATAGTCCAAGTGCCAGCTAGGTAACCTAAATAGTACAAGTGCCCGCTATGTAACCCAGATACTCAAAGTGACCGCTAGGGTTTGTACATAGACCAAGTGCCCGCTAGGTAACCTAAATAGTACAAGTGCCCGCAAGTTAACCTACATAGTCCAAGTGCCCGATAGAAACCTACATAGTCCAAGTGCCCGATAGGGAACCTACATAGTCCATGTTCCCGTAATGGGACATACATAGTCCAGTTGCCCGCTAGGGAACATAGATAGTCCAAGTGCTATCTAGGTAACGTAGATATTCCAAGGGCCCGCTAGTTAACCTACATAGTCCAAGGGCTTGCTTGTTAACTTTGATAGTCCAAGTGCCCGCTGGTTAACCTAGATCTTCCAAGTGCCCGCTAGTTAACCTAGATCGTCCAAGTGCCGGCTAGTTAACCTACATAGTCCAAGGCCCCACTTGTTAACCTAGATCGTCCAAGTGTCCTCTAGTTAACCTAAATAGTGCAAGTGTCGCTAGGTAACCTACATAGTCCAAGTGCCCGCTAGTTAACATAGATAGTCCAAGTGCCCGCTAGTTAACCTACATAGTCCAAGTACCTGCTAGGTAACCTAGATAGTCCAAGGGCCTGCTAGTTAACCTAGATAGTCAAAGTGCCCGCTAGGGAACCTACATAGTCCAATTGCCCACTCTGGAACATACAAAATCCAAGTGCCCGTTAGCTAACCTTGATAGTCTAAGTGCCCACTAGTTAACCTACATATTTCAAGTGCCCGCTAGCTAACCTAGATAATCCAAGTGCCCGATAGTTAACCTAGATAGTCCAAGAACCCGCTTGGTAACGTAGAAAGTTCAAGTGCCCGCTAGTTAACCTAGATTGTCCTAGTGCCCGTTACTTAACCTAGATAGTCCAAGTGCCCACTAGGGGACGTACATTGTCCAAGTGCCCGCTAGGTAACCCAGATAGTCCAAGTGCCCGCTAGGGTTTGTACATAGACCAAGTGCCCGCTAGGTAACCTAGATAGTCCAAGTGCCCGCTAGTTAACCTACATAGTCCAAGTGCCCGATAGAAACCTACATAGTCCAAGTGCCCGATAGGGAACCTACATAGTCCATGTGCCCGCTATGGAACATACATACTCCAGGTGACCGCTAGGGAACCTAGATAGTCCAAGTGCTATCTAGGTAACGTAGATACTCCAAGGGCCCGCTCTTTAACCTACATAGTCCAAGGGCTCGCTTGTTAACTTTGATAGTCCAAGTGACCGCTGGTTAACCTAGATCTTCCAAGTGCCCGCTAGTTAACCTAGATCGTCCAAGTGCCGGCTAGTTAACCTACATAGTCCAAGGGCCCACTTGTTAACCGAGATCGTCCAAGTGTCCTCTAGTTAACCGACATAGTGCAAGTGTCCGCTAGGTAACCTACATAGTCCAAGTGCCCGCTAGTTAACATAGATAGTCCAAGTGCCCGCTAGGGAAGGTACATAGTCCAAGTGCCCGCTAGGTAACCTAGAGTGTCCAAGTGCCCGCTAGTTAACCTACATAGTCCAAGTACCTGCTAGGTAACCTAGATAGTCCAAGGGCCTGCTAGTTAACCTAGATAGTTAAAGTGCCCGCTAGTTAACCTACATAGTCCAATTGCCCGCTCTGGAACATACAAAATCCAAGTGCCTGTTAGCTAACCTTGATAGTCTAAGGGCCCACTAGTTAACCTACATAGTTCAAGTGCCCGCTAGCTAACCTAGATAATCCAAGTGCCCGCTAGTTAACCTAGATAGTCCAAGAACCCGCTAGGTAACGTAGAGAGTTCAAGTGCCCGCTAGTTAACCTAGATTGTCCTAGTGCCCGTTAGTTAACCTAGATAGTCCAAGTGCCCACTAGGGGACGTACATAGTCCAAGTGCCCGCTAGGGTTTGTACATAGACCAAGTGCCCACTAGGTAACCTAGATAGTCCAAGTGCCCGCTAGTTAACCTACATAGTCCAAGTGCCCGATAGAAACCTACATAGTCCAAGTGCCCGATAGGGAACCTACATAGTCCAAGTGCCCGCTATGGAACATACATAGTTCAGGTGCCCGCTAGGGAACCTAGATAGTCCAAGTGCTATCTAGGTAACCTAGATAGTCCAAGGGCCCGCTAGTTAACCTAGATCTTACAAGTGCCCGCTAGTTAACCTAGATCGTCCAAGTTCCGGCTAGTTAACCTACATAGTCCAAGGGCCCACTTGTTAACCTAGATCGTCCAAGTGTCCTCTAGTTAACCTACATAGTGCAAGTGTCCGCTAGGTAACCTACAGAGTCCAAGTGCCCGCTAGTTAACATAGATAGTCCAAGTGCCCGCTAGGGAAGGTACATAGTCCAAGTACCCGCTAGGTAACCTAGAGAGTGCAAGTGCCCGCTAGTTAACCTACGTAGTCCAAGTGCCGGCTAGGTAACCTAGATAGTCCAAGGGCCTGCTAGGTAACCTACATAGTCCAAATGCCTGCTAGGTAACCTACATAGTGCAAGTGTCCGCTAGTTAACCTACATAGTCCAAGTGCACGCTAGTTAACCTAGATAGTCCAAGGTCCCGCTAGGTAACCTACATAGTGCAAGTGTCTGCTAGTGAACCTACGTAGTGCAAGGGACCGCTAGTTAACCTAGATAGTCCAAGTACCTGCTAGTTAACCTAGATCTTCCAATTGTCCGCTAGTTAACCTACATAGTCCAAGTGCCCTTTAGGGAACCTAGATAGTCCAAGTGCCCGCTTGGGAACCTACATAGTCCAATTTCCCGCTCTGGAACACACATAGTTAAAGTGCCTGTTAGTTAACCTAGCTAATCCAAGTGCCCGCTAGTTAACCAACATAGTCCAAGTGCCCGCTAGGTATCCTACATAATCCAAATGCCTGCTAGGTAACCAATGTAGTCCAAATGCCCGCTAGGGAACCTACATAGTCCAAGTGCCCGCTAGTTAACCTAGATAGTCTAAGTGCCCGCTAGTTAACCTACATACTCCAAGTGCCTGTTAGCTAATCTACATAGTGCAAGTGCCCGTTCGTTAATCTAGATAGTCCAAGTGCCCGCTATGTAACCTAGACAGTCCAAGTTCCTGCTAAGTTACCTACATAGTCCAAGTGTCCGTTCGTTAACCTAGATAGTCCAAGTGCCCGTTTGGAAACCTACATAGTCCAAATGCCCGCTTCGTAATTGGATAGTCCAAGTGCCCACTAGTTAACCTACATAGTCAAAGTGCCCGATAGGTAACCTACATAGACCAAGTGCCTTCGAGGGAGCCTACATAGTCAACGTGACCGCTAGGGAACCTACATAGTCCAAGTGTCTGTTAGGGAACCTACATAGTCCAAGTGCTGGCTAGGTAACCTACATAGTCCAAATGCCCGCAAGGAAACCTACATAGTCTAATTGCCCGCTAGGGAACCTACATAATCCAAGTGCCCGTTAGGTAACCTAGATAGTCCAATTGCCCGTTAGCTAACCTAGATAGTCCAAGGGCCCGCTAGTTGACCTACATACTCCAAGTGCCAACTAGGTAACCTAGATAGTACAAGTGCCCGCTAGGTAACCCAGATAGTCCAAGTGCCCGCTAGGGTTTGTACATAGACCAAGTGCCCGCTAGGTAACCTAGATAGTCCAAGTGCCCGCTAGTTAACCTACATAGTCCAAGTGCCCGATAGAAACCTACATAGTCCAAGTGCCCGATAGGGAACCTACATAGTCCATGTGCCCGCTATGGAACATACATAGTCCAGGTGACCGCTAGGGAACCTAGATAATCAAAGTGCTATCTAGGTAACGTAGATAGTCCAAGGGCCCGCTAGTTAACATACATAGTCCAAGGGCTCGCTTGTTAACTTTGATAGTCCAAGTGCCCGCTGGTTAACCTAGATCTTCCATGTGTCCGCTAGTTAACCTAGATCATCCAAGTGCCGGCTAGTTAACCGACATAGTCCAAGGGCCCACTTGTTAACCGAGATCGTCTAAGTGTCCTCTAGTTAACCTACATAGTGCAAGTGTCCGCTAGGTAACCTACATACTCCAAGTGCCCCCTAGTTAACATAGATAGTCCAAGTGCCCGCTAGGGAAGGTACATAGTCCAAGTGCCCGCTAGGTAACCTAGAGAGTGCAAGTGCCCGCTAGTTAACCTACATAGTCCAAGTACCTGCTAGGTAACCTAGATAGTCCAAGGGCCTGCTAGTTAACCTAGATAGTCCAAGTGCCTGCTAGTTAACCTACATAGTCCAATAGCCCGCTCTGGAACATACAAAATCCAAGTGCCCGCTAGTTAACCTACAGAGTCCAAGTGCGCCCTAGTTAACCTACATAATACAAGTGCCCGCTAGGTAACCTAGAGAGTGCATGTGCCCGCTAGGGAACCTACATAGTCCAAGTGCGCGCTAGTCAACCTAGATAGTCCAAGTGCCCGCGAGTTAACCTAGATAGTCCAAGTGCCTGCTAGTTAACCAGGATCAGCCAAGTGCCCTCTAGTTAACTTACATAATCCAAGAGCCTGCTAGTTAACCTACATAGATGAAGGGCCTGTTAGTTAACCTAGATAGTCCAAGTGCCCGCTAGTTAACCTACATAGTCCAAGTGCACACTAGGTAACCTAGACAGTCCAAGTGACCACAAGGTTACCTACATAGTTCAAGTGCCCGTTCGTTAACCGACATAGTCCAAGGGCCCACTTGTTAACCGAGATCGTCTAAGTGTCCTCTAGTTAACCTACATAGTGCAAGTGTCCGCTAGGTAACCTACATACTCCAAGTGCCCCCTAGTTAACATAGATAGTCCAAGTGCCCGCTAGGGAAGGTACATAGTCCAAGTGCCCGCTAGGTAACCTAGAGAGTGCAAGTGCCCGCTAGTTAACCTACATAGTCCAAGTACCTGCTAGGTAACCTAGATAGTCCAAGGGCCTGCTAGTTAACCTAGATAGTCCAAGTGCCTGCTAGTTAACCTACATAGTCCAATAGCCCGCTCTGGAACATACAAAATCCAAGTGCCCGCTAGTTAACCTACAGAGTCCAAGTGCGCCCTAGTTAACCTACATAATAAAAGTGCCCGCTAGGTAACCTAGAGAGTGCATGTGCCCGCTAGGGAACCTACATAGTCCAAGTGCGCGCTAGTCAACCTAGATAGTCCAAGTGCCCGCGAGTTAACCTAGATAGTCCAAGTGCCTGCTAGTTAACCAGGATCAGCCAAGTGCCCTCTAGTTAACTTACATAATCCAAGAGCCTGCTAGTTTACCTACATAGATGAAGGGCCTGTTAGTTAACCTAGATAGTCCAAGTGCCCGCTAGTTAACCTACATAGTCCAAGTGCACACTAGGTAACCTAGACAGTCCAAGTGACCACAAGGTTACCTACATAGTTCAAGTGCCCGTTCGTTAACCTACATAGTCCAAGTGCCCGCTAGGTAACGTAGACAGCCCAAGTGCCCGCTAGGATACATACATAGTCCAAGTGCCCGCTAGGTAACCTAGATGGTCCAAGTGCCCGCTAGTTAACCTACATAGTCCAAGTGCCTGCTATTTAAACTACATAGTCCAAGTGTCCACTAGGTAACCTAGACAGTCCAATTGCCCGCTAGTTAACCTAGACAGGCCAAGTACCCGCTAGGGAACCTACATATTCCAAGCGCCCGCTAGGGAAACTACATAGTCCAAGTGCTCGCTAGTCAACCTACATAGTCCACGTGCCCATTAGTTAAACTAGATAGTCAAAGTCCCTGCTAGGTAACCAGGATAGTCCAAGTGCCCGCTAGGTAACCTACATAGTCCAAGTGCCCGTTAGATAACCTTGATAGTCCAATTGCCCGTTAGCTAACCTACATAGTCCAAGTGCCCGTTCGTTAACCTAGATAGTCCAAGTGCCCGCTAGGTAACCTAGAGCGTCCAAGTGCCCGCTAGGTTACCTACATAGTCCAAGTGCACATTCGTTAACCTAGATAGTCCAAGGTCCCGCTAGGTAACCTACATAGTGCACGTGTCCGCTAGTTGACCTACGTAGTGCAAGGGACCGCTAGTAAACCTAGATAGTCCAAGTACCCGCTAGTTAACCTAGATCGTCCAATTGTCCGCTAGTTAACCTACATAGTCCAAGTACCTGCTAGGTAACCTAGATAGTCCAAGGGCCTGCTAGTTAACCTAGATAGTCCAAGTGCCTGCTAGTTAACCTACATAGTCCAATAGCCCGCTCTGGAACATACAAAATCCAAGTGCCCGCTAGTTAACCTACAGAGTCCAAGTGCGCCCTAGTTAACCTACATAATACAAGTGCCCGCTAGGTAACCTAGAGAGTGCATGTGCCCGCTAGGGAACCTACATAGTCCAAGTGCGCGCTAGTCAACCTACATAGTCCAAGTGCCCGCGAGTTAACCTAGATAGTCCAAGTGCCCGCTAGTTAACCAGGATCAGCCAAGTGCCCTCTAGTTAACTTACATAATCCAAGAGCCTGCTAGTTAACCTACATAGATGAAGGGCCTGTTAGTTAACCTAGATAGTCCAAGTGCCCGCTAGTTAACCTACATAGTCCAAGTGCACACTAGGTAACCTAGACAGTCCAAGTGACCACAAGGTTACCTACATAGTTCAAGTGCCCGTTCGTTAACCTACATAGTCCAAGTGCCCGCTAGGTAACGTAGACAGCCCAAGTGCCCGCTAGGATACATACATAGTCCAAGTGCCCGCTAGGTAACCTAGATGGTCCAAGTGCCCGCTAGTTAACCTACATAGTCCAAGTGCCTGCTATTTAAACTACATAGTCCAAGTGTCCACTAGGTAACCTAGACAGTCCAATTGCCCGCTAGTTAACCTAGACAGGCCAAGTACCCGCTAGGGAACCTACATATTCCAAGCGCCCGCTAGGGAAACTACATAGTCCAAGTGCTCGCTAGTCAACCTACATAGTCCACGTGCCCATTAGTTAAACTAGATAGTCAAAGTCCCTGCTAGGTAACCAGGATAGTCCAAGTGCCCGCTAGGTAACCTACATAGTCCAAGTGCCCGTTAGATAACCTTGATAGTCCAATTGCCCGTTAGCTAACCTACATAGTCCAAGTGCCCGTTCGTTAACCTAGATAGTCCAAGTGCCCGCTAGGTAACCTAGAGCGTCCAAGTGCCCGCTAGGTTACCTACATAGTCCAAGTGCACATTCGTTAACCTAGATAGTCCAAGGTCCCGCTAGGTAACCTACATAGTGCACGTGTCCGCTAGTTGACCTACGTAGTGCAAGGGACCGCTAGTAAACCTAGATAGTCCAAGTACCCGCTAGTTAACCTAGATCGTCCAATTGTCCGCTAGTTAACCTACATAGTCCAAGTGCCCTTTAGGGAACCTACGTAGTCCAAGTGCTCGCTAGGTAACCTACATAGTCCAAATGCCCGCAAGGAAACCTACATAGTCTAATTGCCCGCTAGGGAACCTACATAATCCAACTGCCCGTTAGGTAACCTAGATAGTCCAATTGCCCGTTAGCTAACCTAGATAGTCCAAGGGCCCGCTAGTTGACCTACATAGTCCAAGTGCCAGCTAGGTAACCTAAATAGTACAAGTGCCCGCTATGTAACCCAGATACTCAAAGTGACCGCTAGGGTTTGTACATAGACCAAGTGCCCGCTAGGTAACCTAAATAGTACAAGTGCCCGCAAGTTAACCTACATAGTCCAAGTGCCCGATAGAAACCTACATAGTCAAAGTGCCCGATAGGGAACCTACATAGTCCATGTGCCCGCTATGGAACATACATAGTCCAGTTGCCCGCTAGGGAACCTAGATAGTCCAAGTGCTATCTAGGTAACGTAGATATTCCAAGGGCCCGCTAGTTAACCTACATAGTCCAAGGGCTCGCTTGTTAACTTTGATAGTCCAAGTGCCCGCTGGTTAACCTAGATCTTCCAAGTGCCCGCTAGTTAACCTAGATCGTCCAAGTGCCGGCTAGTTAACCTACATAGTCCAAGGCCCCACTTGTTAACCTAGATCGTCCAAGTGTCCTCTAGTTAACCTAAATAGTGCAAGTGTCCGCTAGGTAACCTACATAGTCCAAGTGCCCGCTAGTTAACATAGATAGTCCAAGTGCCCGCTAGTTAACCTACATAGTCCAAGTACCTGCTAGGTAACCTAGATAGTCCAAGGGCCTGCTAGTTAACTTAGATAGTCAAAGTGCCCGCTAGGGAACCTACATAGTCCAATTGCCCGCTCTGGAACATACAAAATCCAAGTGCCCGTTAGCTAACCTTGATAGTCTAAGGGCCCACTAGTTAACCTACATATTTCAAGTGCCCGCTAGCTAACCTAGATAATCCAAGTGCCCGATAGTTAACCTAGATAGTCCAAGAACCCGCTTGGTAACGTAGAGAGTTCAAGTGCCCGCTAGTTAACCTAGATTGTCCTAGTGCCCGTTACTTAACCTAGATAGTCCAAGTGCCCACTAGGGGACGTACATTGTCCAAGTGCCCGCTAGGTAACCCAGATAGTCCAAGTGCCCGCTATGGTTTGTACATAGACCAAGTGCCCTCTAGGTAACCTAGATAGTCCAAGTGCCCGCTAGTTAACCTACATAGTCCAAGTGCCCGATAGAAACCTACATAGTCCAAGTGCCCGATAGGGAACCTACATAGTCCAAGTGCCCGCTATGGAACATACATAGTCCAGGTGCCCGCTAGGGAACCTAGATAGTCCAAGTGCTATCTAGGTAACCTAGATAGTCCAAGGGCCCGCTAGATAACCTAGATCTTCCAAGTGCCCGCTAGTTAACCTAGATCGTCCAAGTTCCGGCTAGTTAACCTACATAGTCCAAGGGCCCACTTGTTAACCTAGATCGTCCAAGTGTCCTCTAGTTTACCTACATAGTGCAAGTGTCCGCTAGGTAACCTACAGATTCCAAGTGCCCGCTAGTTAACATAGATAGTACAAGTGCCCGCTAGGGAAGGTATATAGTCCAAGTGCCCGCTAGTTAACCTACATAGTCCAAGTGCCTGCTAGGTAACCTACATAGTGCAAGTGTCCGCTAGTTAACCTACATAGTCCAAGTGCACGCTAGTTAACCTAGATAGTCCAAGGTGCCGCTAGGTAACCTACATAGTGCAAGTGTCCGCTAGTGAACCTACGTAGTGCAAGGGACCGCTAGTTAACCTAGATAGTCCAAGTACCTGCTAGTTAACCTAGATCTTCCAATTGTCCGCCAGTTAACCTACATAGTCCAAGTGCCCTTTAGAGAACCTAGATAGTCCAAGTGCCCGCTTGGGAACCTACATAGTCCAATTGCCCGCTCTGGAACACACATAGTCCAAGTGCCTGTTAGTTAACCTAGATAATCCAAGTGCCCCCTAGTTATCCTACATAGTCCAAGTGCCCGCTAGGTAACCTACATAATCCAAGTGCCTGCTAGGTAACCAATGTAGTCCAAATGCCCGCTAGGGAACCTACATAGTCCAAGTGCCCGCTAGTTAACCTAGATAGTCCAAGTGCCCGCTAGTTAACCTAGATACTCCAAGTGCCTTTTAGCTAACCTACATAGTGCAAGTGTCCGTTCGTTAACCTAGATAGTCCAAGTGCCCGCTATGTAACCTAGACAGTCCAAGTTCCTGCTAAGTTACCTACATAGTCCAAGTGTCCGTTCGTTAACCTAGATAGTCCAAGTGCCCATTTGGAAACCTACATTGTCCAAATGCCCGCTTCGTAATTGGATAGTCCAAGTGCCCACTAGTTAACCTACATAGTCAAAGTGCCCGATAGGTAACCTACATAGTCCAAGTGCCTTCGAGGGAGCCTACATAGTCAACGTGACCGCTAGGGAACCTACATAGTCCAAGTGTCTGTTAGGGAACCTACATAGTCCAAGTGCTGGCTAGGTAACTTACATAGTCCAAATGCCCGCAAGGAAACCTACATAGTCTAATTGCCCGCTAGGGAACCTACATAATCCAAGTGCCCTTTAGGTAACCTAGATAGTCCAATTGCCCGTTAGCTAACCTAGATAGTCCAAGGGCCCGCTAGTTGACCTACATACTCCAAGTGCCAACTAGGTAACCTAGATAGTACAAGTGCCCGCTAGGTAACCCAGATAGTCCAAGTGCCCGCTAGGGTTTGTACATAGACCAAGTGCCCGCTAGGTAACCTAGATAGTCCAAGTGCCCGCTAGTTAACCTACATAGTCCAAGTGCCCGATAGAAACCTACATAGTCCAAGTACCCGATAGGGAACCTACATAGTCCATGTGCCCGCTATGGAACATACATAGTCCAGGTGACCGCTAGGGAACCTAGATAATCCAAGTGCTATCTAGGTAACGAAGATAGTCCAAGGGCCCGCTAGTTAACATACATAGTCCAAGGGCTCGCTTGTTAACTTTGATAGACCAAGTGCCCGCTGGTTAACCTAGATCTTCCAAGTGCCAGCTAGTGAACCTAGATCGTCCAAGTGCCGGCTAGTTAACCGACATAGTCCAAGGGCCCACTTGTTAACCGAGATCGTCCAAGTGTCCTCTAGTTAACCTACATAGTGCAAGTGTCCGCTAGGTAACCTACATACTCCAAGTGCCCCCTAGTTAACATAGATAGTCCAAGTGCCCGCTAGGGAAGGTACATAGTCCAAGTGCCCGATAGGTAACCTAGAGAGTGCAAGTGCCCGCTATTTAACCTACATAGTCCAAGTACCTGCTAGGTAACCTAGATAGTCCAAGGGCCTGCTAGTTAACCTAGATAGTCCAAGTGCCTGCTAGTTAACCTACATAGTGCAATTGCCCGCTCTGGAACATACAAAATCCAAGTGCCTGCTAGTTAACCTACATAGTCCAAGTGCGCCCTAGTTAACCTACATAATCCAAGTGCCCGCTAGGTAACCTAGAGAGTGCAAGTGCCCGCTAGGGAACCTACATAGTCCAAGTGCGCGCTAGTCAACCTAGATAGTCCAAGTGCCCGCGAGTTAACCTAGATAGTCCAAGTGCCCGCTAGTTAACCAGGATCAGCCAAGTGCCCTCTAGTTAATTTACATAATCCAATAGCCTGCTAGTTAACCTACAGAGATGAAGGGCCTGTTAGTTAACCTAGATAGTCCAAGTGCCCGCTAGTTAACCTAGATAGTCCAAGTGCCCGCTAGTTAACCTACATAGTCCAAGTGCCCGCTAGGTAACCTAGACAGGCCAAGTGACCACTAGGTTGCCTACATAGTGCAAGTGTCCGCTAGGTAACCTACAGAGTCCAAGTGCCCGCTAGTTAACATAGATAGTCCAAGTGCCCGCTAGGGAAGGTACATAGTCCAAGTACCCGCTAGGTAACCTAGAGAGTGCAAGTGCCCGCTAGTTAACCTACGTAGTCCAAGTGCCTGCTAGGTAACCTAGATAGTCCAAGGGCCTTCTAGTTAACCTACATAGTCCAAGTGCCTGCTAGGTAACCTACATAGTGCAAGTGTCCGCTAGTTAACCTACATAGTCCAAGTGCACGCTAGTTAACCTAGATAGTCCAAGGTCCCGCTAGGTAACCTACATAGTGCAAGTGTCCGCTAGTGAACCTACGTAGTGCAAGGGACCGCTAGTTAACCTAGATAGTCCAAGTACCTGCTAGTTAACCTAGATCTTCCAATTGTCGACTAGTTAACCTACATAGTCCAAGTGCCCTTTAGGGAACCTAGATAGTCCAAGTGCCCCCTTGGGAACCTACATAGTCCAATGCCCGCTCTGGAACACACATAGTCCAAGTGCCTGTTAGTTAACCTAGATAATCCAAGTGCCCGCTAGTTAACCTACATAGTCCAAGTGCCCGCTAGGTAACCTACATAGTCCAAGTGCCCACTAGTTAACCTAGATAGTCCAAGTGCCCGCTAGTTAACCTGCATACTCCAAGTGCCTGTTAGCTAACCTACATAGTGCAAGTGCCCGTTCGTTAACCTAGATAGTCCAAGTGCCCGCTATGTAACCTAGACAGTCCAAGTTCCTGCTAAGTTACCTACATAGTCCAAGTGTCCGTTCGTTAACCTAGATAGTCCAAGTGCCCGTTTGGAAACCTACATAGTCCAAATGCCCGCTTCGTAATTGGATAGTCCAAGTGCCCACTAGTTAACCTACATAGTCAAAGTGCCCGATAGGTAACCTACATATTCCAAGTGCCTTCGATGGAGCCTACATAGTCAACGTGACCGCTAGGGAACATACATAGTCCAGGTGCCCGCTAGGGAACCTAGATAGTCCAAGTGCTATCTAGGTAACCTAGATAGTCCAAGGGCCCGCTAGATAACCTAGATCTTCCAATTGCCCGCTAGTTAACCTACATAGTCCAAGTGCACGCTAGTTAACCTAGATAGTCCAAGGTCACGCTAGGTAACCTACATAGTGCAAGTGTCCGCTAGTGAACCTACGTAGTGCAAGGGACCGCCAGTTAACCTAGATAGTCCAAGTACCCGCTAGTTAACCTAGATTGTGCAATTGTCCGCTAGTTAACCTACATAGTCCAAGTGCCCCTTAGGGAACCTAAATAGTCCAAGTACCCGCTCGGGAACCTACATAGTCCAATTGCCCGCTCTGGAACCCACATAGTCCAAGTGCCTGTTAGTTATCCTAGATACTCCAAGTGCCCGCTAGTTAACCTACATAGTCCAAGTGCCCGCTAGGTAACCTACATAATCCAAGTGCCCGCTAGGTAACCAATGTACTACAAATGCCTGCTAGGGAACCTACATAGTCCAAGTGCCCGCTAGTTAACCTAGATACTCCAAGTGCCCGCTAGTTAACCTAGATACTCCAAGTGCCTGTTAGCTAACCTACATAGTGCAAGTGCCCGTTCGTTAACCTAGATAGTCCAAGTGCCCGCTCTGTAACCTAGACAGTCCAAGTTCCTGCTAGGTTACCTACATAGTCCAAGTGTCCGTTCGTTAACCTAGATAGCCAAGTGCCCGTTTGGAGACCTACATAGTCCAAATGCCCGCTTCGTAATTGGATAGTCCAAGTGCCCACTAGTTAACCTACATAGTCAAAGTGCCCGATAGGTAACCTACATAGTCCAAGTGCCTTCGAGGGAGCCTACATAGTCCACGTGACCGCTAGGGAACCTACATAGTCCAAGTGTCCTTAAGGGAACCTACATAGTCCAAGTGCTCGCTAGGTAACTTACATAGTCCAAATGCCCGCAAGGAAACCTACATAGTCTAATTGCCCGCTAGGGAACCTACATAATCCAAGTGCCCGTTAGGAAACCTAGATAGTCCAATTGCCCGTTAGCTAACCTAGATAGTACAAGGGCCCGCTAGTTGACCTACATAGTCCAAGTGCCAGCTAGGTAACCTAAATAGTAAAAGTGCCCGCTATGTAACCCAGATACTAACAGTGCCCGCTAGGGTTTGTACATAGACCAAGTGCCCGCTAGGTAACCTAAATAGTCCAAGTGCCCGCTAGTTAACCTACATAGTCCAAGTGCCCGATAGAAACCTACATAGTCCAAGTGCCCGATAGGGAACCTACATATTCCATGTGCCCGCTATGGAACATACATAGTCCAGGTGCCCGCTAGGGAACCTAGATAGTCCAAGTGCTATCTAGGTAACGTAGATACTCCAAGGGCCCGCTAGTTAACCTACATAGTCCAAGGGCTCGCTTGTTAACTTTGATAGTCCAAGTGACCGCTGGTTAACCTAGATCTTCCAAGTGCCCGCTAGTTAACCTAGATCGTCCAAGTGCCGGCTAGTTAACCTACATAGTCCAAGGGCCCACTTGTTAACCGAGATCGTCCAAGTGTCCTCTAGTTAACCTACATAGTGCAAGTGTCCGCTAGGTAACCTACATAGTCCAAGTGCCCGCTAGTTAGCATAGATAGTCCAAGTGCCCGCTAGGGAAGGTACATAGTCCAAGTGCCCGCTAGGTAACCTAGAGAGTGCAAGTGCCCGCTAGTTAACCTACATAGTCCAAGTACCTGCTAGGTAACCTAGATAGTCCAAGGGCCTGCTAGTTAACCTAGATAGTCCAAGTGCCCACTAGTTAACCTACATAGTCCAATTGCCCGCTCTGGAACATACAAAATCCAAGTGCCCGTTAGCTAACCTTGATAGTCTAAGGGCCCACTAGTTAACCTACATAGTTCAAGTGCCCGCTAGCTAACCTAGATAATCCAAGTGCCCGCTAGTTAACCTAGATAGTCCAAGAACCCGCTAGGTAACGTAGAGAGTTCAAGTGCCCGCTAGTTAACCTAGATTGTCCTAGTGCCCGTTAGTTAACCTAGATAGTCCAAGTGCCCACTAGGGGACGTACATAGTCCAAGTGCCCGCTAGGTAACCCAGATAGTCCAAGTGCCCGCTAGGGTTTGTACATAGACCAAGTGCCCACTAGGTAACCTAGATAGTCCAAGTGCCCGCTAGTTAACCTACATAGTCCAAGTGCCCGATAGAAACCTAGATAGTCCAAGTGCCCGATAGGGAACCTACATAGTCCAAGTGCCCGCTATGGAACATACATAGTCCAGGTGCCCGCTAGGGAACCTAGATAGTCCAAGTGCTATCTAGGTAACCTAGATAGTCCAAGGGCCCGCTAGTTAACCTAGATCTTCCAATTGTCCGCTAGTTAACCTACATAGTCCCAGTGCACGCTAGTTAACCTAGATAGTCCAAGGTCCCGCTAGGTAACCTACATAGTGCAAGTGTCCGCTAGTGAACCTACGTAGTGCAAGGGACCGCCAGTTAACCTAGATAGTCCAAGTACCCGCTAGTTAACCTAGATTGTGCAATTGTCCGCTAGTTAACCTACATAGTCCAAGTGCCCCTTAGGGAACCTAAATAGTCCAAGTACCCGCTCGGGAACCTACATAGTCCAATTGCCCGCTCTGGAACACACATAGTCCAAGTGCCTGTTAGTTAACCTAGATAATCCAAGTGCCCTCTAGTTAACCTACATAGTCCAAGTGCCCGCTAGGTAACCTACATAATCCAAGTGCCCGCTAGGTAACCAATGTACTACAAATGCCTGCTAGGGAACCTACATAGTCCAAGGGCCCGCTAGTTAACTAAGATGGTCCAAGTGCCCGCTAGTTAACCTAGATACTCCAAGTGCCTGCTAGTTAACCTAGATACTCCAAGTGCCTGTTAGCTAACCTACATAGTGCAAGTGCCCGTTCGTTAACCTAGATAGTCCAAGTGCCCGCTCTGTAACCTAGACAGTCCAAGTTCCTGCTAGGTTACCTACATAGTCCAAGTGTCCGTTCGTTAACCTAGATAGCCAAGTGCCCGTTTGGAGACCTACATAGTCCAAATGCCCGCTTCGTAATTGGATAGTCCAAGTGCCCACTAGTTAACCTACATAGTCAAAGTGCCCGATAGGTAACCTACATAGTCCAAGTGCCTTCGAGGGAGCCTACATAGTCCACGTGACCGCTAGGGAACCTACATAGTCCAAGTGTCCTTAAGGGAACCTACATAGTCCAAGTGCTCGCTAGGTAACTTACATAGTCCAAATGCCCGCAAGGAAACCTACATAGTCTAATTGCCCGCTAGGGAACCTACATAATCCAAGTGCCCGTTAGGAAACCTAGATAGTCCAATTGCCCGTTAGCTAACCTAGATAGTCCAAGGGCCCGCTAGTTGACCTACATAGTCCAAGTGCCAGCTAGGTAACCTAAATAGTACAAGTGCCCGCTATGTAACCCAGATACTAACAGTGCCCGCTAGGGTTTGTACATAGACCAAGTGCCCGCTAGGTAACCTAAATAGTCCAAGTGCCCGCTAGTTAACCTACATAGTCCAAGTGCCCGATGGAAACCTACATAGTCCAAGTGCCCGATAGGGAACCTACATATTCCATGTGCCCGCTATGGAACATACATAGTCCAGGTGCCCGCTAGGGAACCTAGATAGTCCAAGTGCTATCTAGGTAACGTAGATACTCCAAGGGCCCGCTAGTTAACCTACATAGTCCAAGGGCTCGCTTGTTAACTTTGATAGTCCATGTGACCGCTGGTTAACCTAGATCTTCCAAGTGCCCGCTAGTTAACCTAGATCGTCCAAGTGCCTGCTAGTTAACCGACATAGTCCAAGGGCCCACTTGTTAACCGAGATCGTCCAAGTGTCCTCTAGTTAACCTACATAGTGCAAGTGTCCGCTAGGTAACCTACATAGTCCAAGTGCCCGCTAGTTAGCATAGATAGTCCAAGTGCCCGCTAGGGAAGGTACATAGTCTAAGTGCCCGCTAGGTAACCTAGAGAGTGCAAGTGCCCGCTAGTTAACCTACATAGTCCAAGTACCTGCTAGGTAACCTAGATAGTCCAAGGGCCTGCTAGTTAACCTAGATAGTCCAAGGGCCTGCTAGTTAACCTAGATAGTCCAAGTGCCCACTAGTTAACCTACATAGTCCAATTGCCCGCTCTGGAACATACAAAATCCAAGTGCCCGTTAGCTAACCTTGATAGTCTAAGGGCCCACTAGTTAACCTACATAGTTCAAGTGCCCGCTAGCTAACCTAGATAATACAAGTGCCCGCTAGTTAACTTGGATAGTCCAAGAACCCGGTAGGTAACGTAGAGAGTTCAAGTGCCCGCTAGTTAACCTAGATTGTCCTAGTGCCCGTTAGTTAACCTAGATAGTCCAAGTGCCCACTAGGGGACGTACATAGTCCAAGTGCCCGCTAGGTAACCCAGATAGTCCAAGTGCCCGCTAAGGTTTGTACATAGACCAATTGCCCGCTAGGTAACCTAGATAGTCCAAGTGCCCGCTAGTTAACCTACATAGTCCAAGTGCCCGATAGAAACCTACATAGTCCAAGTGCCCGATAGGGAACCTACATAGTCCAAGTGCCCGCTATGGAACATACATAGTCCAGGTGCCCGCTAGGGAACCTAGATAGTCCAAGTGCTATCTAGGTAACCTAGATAGTCCAAGGGCCCGCTAGTTAACCTAGATCTTCCAATTGCCCGCTAGTTAACCTACATAGTCCAAGTGCACGCTAGTTAACCTACATAGTCCAAGTGCACGCTAGGTAACCTACATAGTGCAAGTGTCCGCTAGTGAACCTACGTAGTGCAAGGGACCGCCAGTTAACCTAGATAGTCCAAGTACCCGCTAGTTAACCTAGATTGTGCAATTGTCCGCTAGTTAACCTACATAGTCCAAGTGCCCCTTAGGGAACCTAAATAGTCCAAGTACCCGCTCGGGAACCTACATAGTCCAATTGCCCGCTCTGGAACCCACATAGTCCAAGTGCCTGTTAGTTAACCTAGATAATCCAAGTGCCCGCTAGTTAACCTACATAGTCCAAGTGCCCGCTAGGTAACCTACATAATCCAAGTGCCCGCTAGGTAACCAATGTACTACAAATGCCTGCTAGGGAACCTACATAGTCCAAGGGCCCGCTAGTTAACTAAGATGGTCCAAGTGCCCGCTAGTTAACCTAGATACTCCAAGTGCCCGCTAGTTAACCTAGATACTCCAAGTGCCTGTTAGCTAACCTACATAGTGCAAGTGCCCGTTCGTTAACCTAGATAGTCCAAGTGCCCGCTCTGTAACCTAGACAGTCCAAGTTCCTGCTAGGTTACCTACATAGTCCAAGTGTCCGTTCGTTAACCTAGATAGCCAAGTGCCCGTTTGGAGACCTACATAGTCCAAATGCCCGCTTCGTAATTGGATAGTCCAAGTGCCCACTAGTTAACCTACATAGTCAAAGTGCCCTATAGGTAACCTACATAGTCCAAGTGCCTTCGAGGGAGCCTACATAGTCCACGTGACCGCTAGGGAACCTACATAGTCCAAGTGTCCTTAAGGGAACCTACATAGTCCAAGTGCTCGCTAGGTAACTTACATAGTCCAAATGCCCGCAAGGAAACCTACATAGTCTAATTGCCCGCTAGGGAACCTACATAATCCAAGTGCCCGTTAGGAAACCTAGATAGTCCAATTGCCCGTTAGCTAACCTAGATAGTCCAAGGGCCCGCTAGTTGACCTACATAGTCCAAGTGCCAGCTAGGTAACCTAAATAGTACAAGTGCCCGCTATGTAACCCAGATACTAACAGTGCCCGCTAGGGTTTGTACATAGACCAAGTGCCCGCTAGGTAACCTAAATAGTCCAAGTGCCCGCTAGTTAACCTACATAGTCCAAGTGCCCGATAGAAACCTACATAGTCCAAGTGCCCGATAGGGAACCTACATATTCCATGTGCCCGCTATGGAACATACATAGTCCAGGTGCCCGCTAGGGAACCTAGATAGTCCAAGTGCTATCTAGGTAACGTAGATACTCCAAGGGCCCGCTAGTTAACCTACATAGTCCAAGGGCTCGCTTGTTAACTTTGATAGTCCAAGTGACCGCTGGTTAACCTAGATCTTCCAAGTGCCCGCTAGTTAACCTAGATCGTCCAAGTGCCGGCTAGTTAACCTACATAGTCCAAGGGCCCACTTGTTAACCGAGATCGTCCAAGTGTCCTCTAGTTAACCTACATAGTGCAAGTGTCCGCTAGGTAACCTACATAGTCCAAGTGCCCTTTAGGGAACCTAGATAGTCCAAGTGCCCGCTTGGGAACCTACATAGTCCAATTGCCCGCTCTGGAACACACATAGTCCAAGTGCCTGTTAGTCAACCTAGATAATCCAAGTGCCCGCTAGTTAACCTACATAGTCCAAGTGCCCGCTAGGTAACCTACATAATCCAAGTGCCTGCTAGGTAACCAATGTAGTCCAAATGCCCGCTAGGGAACCTACATAGTCCAAGTGGCCGCTAGTTAACCTAGATAGTCCAAGTGCCCGCTAGTTAACCTACATACTCCAAGTGCCTGTTAGCTAACCTACATAGTGCAAGTGCCCGTTCGTTAACCTAGATAGTCCAAGTGCCCGCTATGTAACCTAGACAGTCCAAGTTCCTGCTAAGTTACCTACATAGTCCAAGTGTCCGTTCGTTAACCTAGATAGTCCAAGTGCCCGTTTGGAAACCTACATAGTCCAAATGCCCGCTTCGTAATTGGATAGTCCAAGTGCCCACTAGTTAACCTATATAGTCAAAGTGCCCGATAGGTAACCTACATAGTCCAAGTGCCTTCGAGGGAGCCTACATAGTCAACGTGACCGCTAGGAAACCTACATAGTCCAAGTGTCTGTTAGGGAACCTACATAGTCCAAGTGCTGGCTAGGTAACCTACATAGTCCAAATGCCCGCAAGGAAACCTACATAGTCTAATTGCCCTCTAGGGAACCTACATAATCCAAGTGCCCGTTAGGTAACCTAGATAGTCCAATTGCCCGTTAGCTAACCTAGATAATCCAAGGGCCCGCTAGTTGACCTACATACTCCAAGTGCCAACTATGTAACCTAGATAGTACAAGTGCCCGCTAGGTAACCCAGATAGTCCAAGTGCCCGCTAGGGTTTGTACATAGACCAAGTGCCCGCTAGGTAACCTAGATAGTCCAAGTGCCCGCTAGTTAACCTACATAGTCCAAGTGCCCGATAGAAACATACATAGTCCATGTGCCCGATAGGGAACCTACATATTCCATGTGCCCGCTATGGAACATACATAGTCCAGGTGCCCGCTAGGGAACCTAGATAGTCCAAGTGCTATCTAGGTAACGTAGATACTCCAAGTGCCCGCTAGTTAACCTAGATACTCCAAGTGCCCGCTAGTTAACCTAGATACTCCAAGTGCCTGTTAGCTAACCTACATAGTGCAAGTGCCCGTTCGTTAACCTAGATAGTCCAAGTGCCCGCTCTGTAACCTAGACAGTCCAAGTTCCTGCTAGGTTACCTACATAGTCCAAGTGTCCGTTCGTTAACCTAGATAGCCAAGTGCCCGTTTGGAGACCTACATAGTCCAAATGCCCGCTTCGTAATTGGATAGTCCAAGTGCCCACTAGTTAACCTACATAGTCAAAGTGCCCGATAGGTAACCTACATAGTCCAAGTGCCTTCGAGGGAGCCTACATAGTCCACGTGACCGCTAGGGAACCTACATAGTCCAAGTGTCCTTAAGGGAACCTACATAGTCCAAGTGCTCGCTAGGTAACTTACATAGTCCAAATGCCCGCAAGGAAACCTACATAGTCTAATTGCCCGCTAGGGAACCTACATAATCCAAGTGCCCGTTAGGAAACCTAGATAGTCCAATTGCCCGTTAGCTAACCTAGATAGTCCAAGGGCCCGCTAGTTGACCTACATAGTCCAAGTGCCAGCTAGGTAACCTAAATAGTACAAGTGCCCGCTATGTAACCCAGATACTAACAGTGCCCGCTATTGTTTGTACATAGACCAAGTGCCCGCTAGGTAACCTAAATAGTCCAAGTGCCCGCTAGTTAACCTACATAGTCCAAGTGCCCGATAGAAACCTACATAGTCCATGTGCCCGATAGGGAACCTACATATTCCATGTGCCCGCTATGGAACATACATAGTCCAGGTGCCCGCTAGGGAACCTAGATAGTCCAAGTGCTATCTAGGTAACGTAGATACTCCAAGGGCCCGCTAGTTAACCTACATAGTCCAAGGGCTCGCTTGTTAACTTTGATAGTCCAAGTGACCGCTGGTTAACCTAGATCTTTCAAGTGCCCGCTCAGTTAACCTAGATCGTCCAAGTGCCGGCTAGTTAACCTACATAGTCCAAGGGCCCACTTGTTAACCGAGATCGTCCAAGTGTCCTCTAGTTAACCTACATAGTGCAAGTGTCCGCTAGGTAACCTACATAGTCCAAGTGCCCGCTAGTTAGCATAGATAGTGCAAGTGCCCGCTAGGGAAGGTACATAGTCCAAGTGCCCGCTAGGTAACCTAGAGAGTGCAAGTGCCCGCTAGTTAACCTACATAGTCCAAGTACCTGCTAGGTAACCTAGATAGTCCAAGGGCCTGCTAGTTAACCTAGATAGTCCAAGGGCCTGCTAGTTAACCTAGATAGTCCAAGTGCCCACTAGTTAACCTACATAGTCCAATTGCCCGCTCTGGAACATACAAAATCCAAGTGCCCGTTAGCTAACCTTGATAGTCTAAGGGCCCACTAGTTAACCTACATAGTTCAAGTGCCCGCTAGCTAACCTAGATAATCCAAGTGCCCGCTAGTTAACCTAGATAGTCCAAGAACCCGCTAGGTAACGTAGAGAGTTCAAGTGCCCGCTAGTTAACCTAGATTGTCCTAGTGCCCGTTAGTTAACCTAGATAGTCCAAGTGCCCACTAGGGGACGTACATAGTCCAAGTGCCCGCTAGGTAACCCAGATAGTCCAAGTGCCCGCTAGGGTTTGTACATAGTCCAAGTGCCCGCTAGGTAACCTAGATAGTCCAAGTGCCCGCTAGTTAACCTACATAGTCCAAGTGCCCGATAGAAACCTACATAGTCCAAGTGCCCGATAGGGAACCTACATAGTCCAAGTGCCCGCTATGGAACATACATAGTCCAGGTGCCCGCTAGGGAACCTAGATAGTCCAAGTGCTATCTAGGTAACCTAGATAGTCCAAGGGCCCGCTAGTTAACCTAGATCTTCCAATTGCCCGCTAGTTAACCTACATAGTCCAAGTGCACGCTAGTTAACCTAGATAGTCCAAGGTCCCGCTAGGTAACCTACATAGTGCAAGTGTCCGCTAGTGAACCTACGTAGTGCAAGGGACAGCCAGTTAACCTAGATAGTCCAAGTACCCGCTAGTTAACCTAGATTGTGCAATTGTCCGCTAGTTAACCTACATAGTCCAAGTGCCCCTTAGGGAACCTAAATAGTCCAAGTACCCGCTCGGTAACCTACATAGTCCAATTGCCCGCTCTGGAACCCACATAGTCCAAGTGCCTGTTAGTTAACCTAGATAATCCAAGTGCCCGCTAGTTAACCTACATAGTCCATGTGCCCGCTAGGTAACCTACATAATCCAAGTGCCCGCTAGGTAACCAATGTACTACAAATGCCTGCTAGGGAACCTACATAGTCCAAGGGCCCGCTAGTTAACTAAGATGGTCCAAGTGCCCGCTAGTTAACCTAGATACTCCAAGTGCCCGCTAGTTAACCTAGATACTCCAAGTGCCTGTTAGCTAACCTACATAGTGCAAGTGCCCGTTCGTTAACCTAGATAGTCCAAGTGCCCGCTCTGTAACCTAGACAGTCCAAGTTCCTGCTAGGTTACCTACATAGTCCAAGTGTCCGTTCGTTAACCTAGATAGCCAAGTGCCCGTTTGGAGACCTACATAGTCCAAATGCCCGCTTCGTAATTGGATAGTCCAAGTGCCCACTAGTTAACCTACATAGTCAAAGTGCCCGATAGGTAACCTACATAGTCCAAGTGCCTTCGAGGGAGCCTACATAGTCCACGTGACCGCTAGGGAACCTACATAGTCCAAGTGTCCTTAAGGGAACCTACATAGTCCAAGTGCTCGCTAGGTAACTTACATAGTCCAAATGCCCGCAAGGAAACCTACATAGTCTAATTGCCCGCTAGGGAACCTACATAATCCAAGTGCCCGTTAGGAAACCTAGATAGTCCAATTGCCCGTTAGCTAACCTAGATAGTCCAAGGGCCCGCTAGTTGACCTACATAGTCCAAGTGCCAGCTAGGTAACCTAAATAGTACAAGTGCCCGCTATGTAACCCAGATACTAACAGTGCCCGCTAGGGTTTGTACATAGACCAAGTGCCCGCTAGGTAACCTAAATAGTCCAAGTGCCCGCTAGTTAACCTACATAGTCCAAGTGCCCGATAGAAACCTACATAGTCCATGTGCCCGATAGGGAACCTACATATTCCATGTGCCCGCTATGGAACATACATAGTCCAGGTGCCCGCTAGGGAACCTAGATAGTCCAAGTGCTATCTAGGTAACGTAGATACTCCAAGGGCCCGCTAGTTAACCTACATAGTCCAAGGGCTCGCTTGTTAACTTTGATAGTCCAAGTGACCGCTGGTTAACCTAGATCTTCCAAGTGCCCGCTAGTTAACCTAGATCGTCCAAGTGCCGGCTAGTTAACCTACATAGTCCAAGGGCCCACTTGTTAACCGAGATCGTCCAAGTGTCCTCTAGTTAACCTACATAGTGCAAGTGTCCGCTAGGTAACCTACATAGTCCAAGTGCCCGCTAGTTAGCATAGATAGTCCAAGTGCCCGCTAGGGAAGGTACATAGTCCAAGTGCCCGCTAGGTAACCTAGAGAGTGCAAGTGCCCGCTAGTTAACCTACATAGTCCAAGTACCTGCTAGGTAACCTAGATAGTCCAAGAGCCTGCTAGTTAACCTAGATAATCCAAGGGCCTGCTAGTTAACCTAGATAGTCCAAGTGCCCACTAGTTAACCTACATAGTCCAATTGCCCGCTCTGGAACATACAAAATCCAAGTGCCGGTTAGCTAACCTTGATAGTCTAAGGGCCCACTAGTTAACCTACATAGTTCAAGTGCCCGCTAGCTAACCTAGATAATCCAAGTGCCCGCTAGTTAACCTAGATAGTCCAAGAACCCGCTAGGTAACGTAGAGAGTTCAAGTGCCCGCTAGTTAACCTAGATTGTCCTAGTGCCCGTTAGTTAACCTAGATAGTCCAAGTGCCCACTAGGGGACGTACATAGTCCAAGTGCCCGCTAGGTAACCCAGATAGTCCAAGTGCCCGCTAGGGTTTGTACATAGACCAAGTGCCCGCTAGGTAACCTAGATATTCCAAGTGCCCGCTAGTTAACCTACATAGTCCAAGTGCCCGATAGAAACCTACATAGTCCAAGTGCCCGATAGGGAACCTACATAGTCCAAGTGCCCGCTATGGAACATACATAGTCCAGGTGCCCGCTAGGGAACCTAGATAGTCCAAGTGCTATCTAGGTAACCTAGATAGTCCAAGGGCCCGCTAGTTAACCTAGATCTTCCAATTGCCCGCTAGTTAACCTACATAGTCCAAGTGCACGCTAGTTAACCTAGATAGTCCAAGGTCCCGCTAGGTAACCTACATAGTGCAAGTGTCCGCTAGTGAACCTACGTAGTGCAAGGGACCGCCAGTTAACCTAGATAGTCCAAGTACCCGCTAGTTAACCTAGATTGTGCAATTGTCCGCTAGTTAACCTACATAGTCCAAGTGCCCCTTAGGGAACCTAAATAGTCCAAGTACCCGCTCGGGAACCTACATAGTCCAATTGCCCGCTCTGGAACACACATAGTCCAAGTGCCTGTTAGTTAACCTAGATAATCCAAGTGCCCGCTAGTTAACCTACATAGTCCAAGTGCCCGCTAGGTAACCTACATAATCCAAGTGCCCGCTAGGTAACCAATGTACTACAAATGCCTGCTAGGGAACCTACATAGTCCAAGGGCCCGCTAGTTAACTAAGATGGTCCAAGTGCCCGCTAGTTAACCTAGATACTCCAAGTGCCCGCTAGTTAACCTAGATACTCCAAGTGCCTGTTAGCTAACCTACATAGTGCAAGTGCCCGTTCGTTAACCTAGATAGTCCAAGTGCCCGCTCTGTAACCTAGACAGTCCAAGTTCCTGCTAGGTTACCTACATAGTCCAAGTGTCCGTTCGTTAACCTAGATAGCCAAGTGCCCGTTTGGAGACCTACATAGTCCAAATGCCCGCTTCGTAATTGGATAGTCCAAGTGCCCACTAGTTAACCTACATAGTCAAAGTGCCCGATAGGTAACCTACATAGTCCAAGTGCCTTCGAGGGAGCCTACATAGTCCACGTGACCGCTAGGGAACCTACATAGTCCAAGTGTCCTTAAGGGAACCTACATAGTCCAAGTGCTCGCTAGGTAACTTACATAGTCCAAATGCCCGCAAGGAAACCTACATAGTCTAATTGCCCGCTAGGGAACCTACATAATCCAAGTGCCCGTTAGGAAACCTAGATAGTCCAATTGCCCGTTAGCTAACCTAGATAGTCCAAGGGCCCACTAGTTGACCTACATAGTCCAAGTGCCAGCTAGGTAACCTAAATAGTACAAGTGCCCGCTATGTAACCCAGATACTAACAGTGCCCGCTAGGGTTTGTACATAGACCAAGTGCCCGCTAGGTAACCTAAATAGTCCAAGTGCCCGCTAGTTAACCTACATAGTCCAAGTGCCCGATAGAAACCTACATAGTCCATGTGCCCGATAGGGAACCTACATATTCCATGTGCCCGCTATGGAACATACATAGTCCAGGTGCCCGCTAGGGAACCTAGATAGTCCAAGTGCTATCTAGGTAACGTAGATACTCCAAGGGCCCGCTAGTTAACCTACATAGTCCAAGGGCTCGCTTGTTAACTTTGATAGTCCAAGTGACCGCTGGTTAACCTAGATCTTCCAAGTGCCCGCTAGTTAACCTAGATCGTCCAAGTGCCGGCTAGTTAACCTACATAGTCCAAGGGCCCACTTGTTAACCGAGATCGTCCAAGTGTCCTCTAGTTAACCTACATAGTGCAAGTGTCCGCTAGGTAACCTACATAGTCCAAGTGCCCGCTAGTTAGCATAGATAGTCCAAGTGCCCGCTAGGGAAGGTACATAGTCCAAGTGCCCGCTAGGTAACCTAGAGAGTGCAAGTGCCCGCTAGTTAACCTACATAGTCCAAGTACCTGCTAGGTAACCTAGATAGTCCAAGAGCCTGCTAGTTAACCTAGATAATCCAAGGGCCTGCTAGTTAACCTAGATAGTCCAAGTGCCCACTAGTTAACCTACATAGTCCAATTGCCCGCTCTGGAACATACAAAATCCAAGTGCCGGTTAGCTAACTTTGATAGTCTAAGGGCCCACTAGTTAACCTACATAGTTCAAGTGCCCGCTAGCTAACCTAGATAATCCAAGTGCCCGCTAGTTAACCTAGATAGTCCAAGAACCCGCTAGGTAACGTAGAGAGTTCAAGTGCCCGCTAGTTAACCTAGATTGTCCTAGTGCCCGTTAGTTAACCTAGATAGTCCAAGTGCCCACTAGGGGACGTACATAGTCCAAGTGCCCGCTAGGTAACCCAGATAGTCCAAGTGCCCGCTAGGGTTTGTACATAGACCAAGTGCCCGCTAGGTAACCTAGATAGTCCAAGTGCCCACTAGTTAACCTACATAGTCCAAGTGCCCGATAGAAACCTACATAGTCCAAGTGCCCGATAGGGAACCTACATAGTCCAAGTGCCCGCTATGGAACATACATAGTCCAGGTGCCCGCTAGGGAACCTAGATAGTCCAAGTGCTATCTAGGTAACCTCGATAGTCCAAGGGCCCGCTAGTTAACCTAGATCTTCCAATTGCCCGCTAGTTAACCTACATAGTCCAAGTGCACGCTAGTTAACCTAGATAGTCCAAGGTCCCGCTAGGTAACCTACATAGTGCAAGTGTCCGCTAGTGAACCTACGTAGTGCAAGGGACCGCCAGTTATCCTAGATAGTCCAAGTACCCGCTAGTTAACCTAGATTGTGCAATTGTCCACTAGTTAAACTACATAGTCCAAGTGCCCCTTAGGGAACCTAAATAGTCCAAGTACCCGCTCGGGAACCTACATAGTCCAATTGCCCGCTCTGGAACCCACATAGTCCAAGTACCTGTTAGTTAACCTAGATAATCCAAGTGCCCGCTAGTTAACCTACATAGTCCAAGTGCCCGCTAGGTAACCTACATAATCCAAGTGCCCGCTAGGTAACCAATGTACTACAATTGCCTGCTAGGGAACCTACATAGTCCAAGGGCCCGCTAGTTAACTAAGATGGTCCAAGTGCCCGCTAGTTAACCTAGATACTCCAAGTGCCCGCTAGTTAACCTAGATACTCCAAGTGCCTGTTAGCTAACCTACATAGTGCAAGTGCCCGTTCGTTAACCTAGATAGTCCAAGTGCCCGCTCTGTAACCTAGACAGTCCAAGTTCCTGCTAGGTTACCTACATAGTCCAAGTGTCCGTTCGTTAACCTAGATAGCCAAGTGCCCGCTTGGAGACCTACATAGTCCAAATGCCCGCTTCGTAATTGGATAGTCCAAGTGCCCACTAGTTAACCTACATAGTCAAAGTGCCCGATAGGTAACCTACATAGTCCAAGTGCCTTCGAGGGAGCCTACATAGTCCACGTGACCGCTAGGGAACCTACATAGTCCAAGTGTCCTTAAGGGAACCTACATAGTCCAAGTGCTCGCTAGGTAACTTACATAGTCCAAATGCCCGCAAGGAAACCTACATAGTCTAATTGCCCGCTAGGGAACCTACATAATCCAAGTGCCCGTTAGGAAACCTAGATAGTCCAATTGCCCGTTAGCTAACCTAGATAGTCCAAGGGCCCGCTAGTTGACCTACATAGTCCAAGTGCCAGCTAGGTAACCTAAATAGTAAAAGTGCCCGCTATGTAACCCAGATACTAACAGTGCCCGCTAGGGTTTGTACATTGACCAAGTGCCCGCTAGGTAACCTAAATAGTCCAAGTGCCCGCTAGTTAACCTACATAGTCCAAGTGCCCGATAGAAACCTACATAGTCCATGTGCCCGATAGGGAACCTACATATTCCATGTGCCCGCTATGGAACATACATAGTCCAGGTGCCCGCTAGGGAACCTAGATAGTCCAAGTGCTATCTAGGTAACGTAGATACTCCAAGGGCCCGCTAGTTAACCTACATAGTCCAAGGGCTCGCTTGTTAACTTTGATAGTCCAAGTGACCGCTGGTTAACCTAGATCTTCCAAGTGCCCACTAGTTAACCTAGATCGTCCAAGTGCCGGCTAGTTAACCTACATAGTCCAAGGGCCCACTTGTTAACCGAGATCGTCCAAGTGTCCTCTAGTTAACCTACATAGTGCAAGTGTCCGCTAGGTAACCTACATAGTCCAAGTGCCCGCTAGTTAGCATAGATAGTCCAAGTGCCCGCTAGGGAAGGTACATAGTCCAAGTGCCCGCTAGGTAACCTAGAGAGTGCAAGTGCCCGCTAGTTAACCTACATAGTCCAAGTACCTGCTAGGTAACCTAGATAGTCCAAGGGCCTGCTAGTTAACCTAGATAATCCAAGGGCCTGCTAGTTAACCTAGATAGTCCAAGTGCCCACTAGTTAACCTACATAGTCCAATTGCCCGCTCTGGAACATACAAAATCCAAGTGCCCGTTAGCTAACCTTGATAGTCTAAGGGCCCACTAGTTAACCTACATAGTTCAAGTGCCCGCTAGCTAAACTAGATAATCCAAGTGCCCGCTAGTTAACCTAGATAGTCCAAGAACCCGCTAGGTAACGTAGAGAGTTCAAGTGCCCGCTAGTTAACCTAGATTGTCCTAGTGCCCGTTAGTTAACCTAGATAGTCCAAGTGCCCACTAGGGGACGTACATAGTCCAAGTGCCCGCTAGGTAACCCAGATAGTCCAAGTGCCCGCTAGGGTTTGTACATAGACCAAGTGCCCGCTAGGTAACCTAGATAGTCCAAGTGCCCGCTAGTTAACCTACATAGTCCAAGTGCCCGATAGAAACCTACATAGTCCAAGTGCCCGATAGGGAACCTACATAGTCCAAGTGCCCGCTATGGAACATACATAGTCCAGGTGCCCGCTAGGGAACCTAGATAGTCCAAGTGCTATCTAGGTAACCTAGATAGTCCAAGGGCCCGCTAGTTAACCTAGATCTTCCAATTGCCCGCTAGTTAACCTAGATCGTCCAAGTTCCGGCTAGTTAACCTACATAGTCCAAGGGCCCACTAGTTAACCTAGATCGTCCAAGTGTCCACTAGTCAACCTACATAGTGCAAGTGTCCCCTAGGTAACCTACAGAGTCCAAGTACGCGCTAGTTAACATAGATAGTCCAAGTGCCCGCTAGGGAAGGTACATAGTCCAAGTACCCGCTAGGTAACCTAGAGAGTGCAAGTGCCCGCTAGTTAACCTACGTAGTCCAAGTGCCTGCTAGGTAACCTAGATAGTCCAAGGGCCTGCTAGTTAACCTACATAGTCCAAGTGCCTGCTAGGTAACCTACATAGTGCAAGTGTCCGCTAGTTAACCTACAAAGTCCAAGTGCACGCTAGTTAACCTAGATAGTCCAAGGTCCCCCTAGGTAACCTACATAGTGCAAGTGTCCGATAGTGAACCTACATAGTGCAAGGGACCGCTAGTTAACCTAGATAGTCCAAGTACCTGCTAGTTAACCTAGATCTTCCAATTGTCCGCTAGTTAACCTACATAGTCCAAGTGCCCTTTAGGGAACCTAGATAGTCCAAGTGCCCGCTTGGGAACCTACATAGTCCAATTGCCCGCTCTGGAACACACATAGTCCAAGTGCCTGTTAGTCAACCTAGATAATCCAAGTGCCCGCTAGTTAACCTACATAGTCCAAGTGCCCGCTAGGTAACCTACATAATCCAAGTGCCTGCTAGGTAACCAATGTAGTCCAAATGCCCGCTAGGGAACCTACATAGTCCAAGTGGCCGCTAGTTAACCTAGATAGTCCAAGTGCCCGCTAGTTAACCTACATACTCCAAGTGCCTGTTAGCTAACCTACATAGTGCAAGTGCCCGTTCGTTAACCTAGATAGTCCAAGTGCCCGCTATGTAACCTAGACAGTCCAAGTTCCTGCTAAGTTACCTACATAGTCCAAGTGTCCGTTCGTTAACCTAGATAGTCCAAGTGCCCGTTTGGAAACCTACATAGTCCAAATGCCCGCTTCGTAATTGGATAGTCCAAGTGCCCACTAGTTAACCTATATAGTCAAAGTGCCCGATAGGTAACCTACATAGTCCAAGTGCCTTCGAGGGAGCCTACATAGTCAACGTGACCGCTAGGAAACCTACATAGTCCAAGTGTCTGTTAGGGAACCTACATAGTCCAAGTGCTGGCTAGGTAACCTACATAGTCCAAATGCCCGCAAGGAAACCTACATAGTCTAATTGCCCTCTAGGGAACCTACATAATCCAAGTGCCCGTTAGGTAACCTAGATAGTCCAATTGCCCGTTAGCTAACCTAGATAATCCAAGGGCCCGCTAGTTGACCTACATACTCCAAGTGCCAACTATGTAACCTAGATAGTACAAGTGCCCGCTAGGTAACCCAGATAGTCCAAGTGCCCGCTAGGGTTTGTACATAGACCAAGTGCCCGCTAGGTAACCTAGATAGTCCAAGTGCCCGCTAGTTAACCTACATAGTCCAAGTGCCCGATAGAAACCTACATAGTCCATGTGCCCGATAGGGAACCTACATATTCCATGTGCCCGCTATGGAACATACATAGTCCAGGTGCCCGCTAGGGAACCTAGATAGTCCAAGTGCTATCTAGGTAACGTAGATACTCCAAGGGCCCGCTAGTTAACCTACATAGTCCAAGGGCTCGCTTGTTAACTTTGATAGTCCAAGTGACCGCTGGTTAACCTAGATCTTCCAAGTGCCCGCTAGTTAACCTAGATCGTCCAAGTGCCGGCTAGTTAACCTACATAGTCCAAGGGCCCACTTGTTAACCGAGATCGTCCAAGTGTCCTCTAGTTAACCTACATAGTGCAAGTGTCCGCTAGGTAACCTACATAGTCCAAGTGCCCGCTAGTTAGCATAGATAGTCCAAGTGCCCGCTAGGGAAGGTACATAGTCCAAGTGCCCGCTAGGTAACCTAGAGAGTGCAAGTGCCCGCTAGTTAACCTACATAGTCCAAGTACCTGCTAGGTAACCTAGATAGTCCAAGGGCCTGCTAGTTAACCTAGATAATCCAAGGGCCTGCTAGTTAACCTAGATAGTCCAAGTGCCCACTAGTTAACCTACATAGTCCAATTGCCCGCTCTGGAACATACAAAATCCAAGTGCCCGTTAGCTAACCTTGATAGTCTAAGGGCCCACTAGTTAACCTACATAGTTCAAGTGCCCGCTAGCTAAACTAGATAATCCAAGTGCCCGCTAGTTAACCTAGATAGTCCAAGAACCCGCTAGGTAACGTAGAGAGTTCAAGTGCCCGCTAGTTAACCTAGATTGTCCTAGTGCCCGTTAGTTAACCTAGATAGTCCAAGTGCCCACTAGGGGACGTACATAGTCCAAGTGCCCGCTAGGTAACCCAGATAGTCCAAGTGCCCGCTAGGGTTTGTACATAGACCAAGTGCCCGCTAGGTAACCTAGATAGTCCAAGTGCCCGCTAGTTAACCTACATAGTCCAAGTGCCTGATAGAAACCTACATAGTCCAAGTGCCCGATAGGGAACCTACATAGTCCAAGTGCCCGCTATGGAACATACATAGTCCAGGTGCCCGCTAGGGAACCTAGATAGTCCAAGTGCTATCTAGGTAACCTAGATAGTCCAAGGGCCCGCTAGTTAACCTAGATCTTCCAATTGCCCGCTAGTTAACCTAGATCGTCCAAGTTCCGGCTAGTTAACCTACATAGTCCAAGGGCCCACTAGTTAACCTAGATCGTCCAAGTGTCCACTAGTCAACCTACATAGTGCAAGTGTCCCCTAGGTAACCTACAGAGTCCAAGTACGCGCTAGTTAACATAGATAGTCCAAGTGCCCGCTAGGGAAGGTACATAGTCCAAGTACCCGCTAGGTAACCTAGAGAGTGCAAGTGCCCGCTAGTTAACCTACGTAGTCCAAGTGCCTGCTAGGTAACCTAGATAGTCCAAGGGCCTGCTAGTTAACCTACATAGTCCAAGTGCCTGCTAGGTAACCTACATAGTGCAAGTGTCCGCTAGTTAACCTACAAAGTCCAAGTGCACGCTAGTTAACCTAGATAGTCCAAGGTCCCCCTAGGTAACCTACATAGTGCAAGTGTCCGATAGTGAACCTACATAGTGCAAGGGACCGCTAGTTAACCTAGATAGTCCAAGTACCTGCTAGTTAACCTAGATCTTCCAATTGTCCGCTAGTTAACCTACATAGTCCAAGTGCCCTTTAGGGAACCTAGATAGTCCAAGTGCCCGCTTGGGAACCTACATAGTCCAATAGCCCGCTCTGGAACACACATAGTCCAAGTGCCTGTTAGTCAACCTAGATAATCCAAGTGCCCGCTAGTTAACCTACATAGTCCAAGTGCCCGCTAGGTAACCTACATAATCCAAGTGCCTGCTAGGTAACCAATGTAGTCCAAATGCCCGCTAGGGAACCTACATAGTCCAAGTGGCCGCTAGTTAACCTAGATAGTCCAAGTGCCCGCTAGTTAACCTACATACTCCAAGTGCCTGTTAGCTAACCTACATAGTGCAAGTGCCCGTTCGTTAACCTAGATAGTCCAAGTGCCCGCTATGTAACCTAGACAGTCCAAGTTCCTGCTAAGTTACCTACATAGTCCAAGTGTCCGTTCGTTAACCTAGATAGTCCAAGTGCCCGTTTGGAAACCTACATAGTCCAAATGCCCGCTTCGTAATTGGATAGTCCAAGTGCCCACTAGTTAACCTACATAGTCAAAGTGCCCGATAGGTAACCTACATAGTCCAAGTGCCTTCGAGGGAGCCTACATAGTCCACGTGACCGCTAGGGAACCTACATAGTCCAAGTGTCCTTAAGGGAACCTACATAGTCCAAGTGCTCGCTAGGTAACTTACATAGTCCAAATGCCCGCAAGGAAACCTACATAGTCTAATTGCCCGCTAGGGAACCTACATAATCCAAGTGCCCGTTAGGAAACCTAGATAGTCCAATTGCCCGTTAGCTAACCTAGATAGTCCAAGGGCCCGCTAGTTGACCTACATAGTCCAAGTGCCAGCTAGGTAACCTAAATAGTAAAAGTGCCCGCTATGTAACCCAGATACTAACAGTGCCCGCTAGGGTTTGTACATAGACCAAGTGCCCGCTAGGTAACCTAAATAGTCCAAGTGCCCGCTAGTTAACCTACATAGTCCAAGTGCCCGATAGAAACCTACATAGTCCATGTGCCCGATAGGGAACCTACATATTCCATGTGCCCGCTATGGAACATACATAGTCCAGGTGCCCGCTAGGGAACCTAGATAGTCCAAGTGCTATCTAGGTAACGTAGATACTCCAAGGGCCCGCTAGTTAACCTACATAGTCCAAGGGCTCGCTTGTTAACTTTGATAGTCCAAGTGACCGCTGGTTAACCTAGATCTTCCAAGTGCCCACTAGTTAACCTAGATCGTCCAAGTGCCGGCTAGTTAACCTACATAGTCCAAGGGCCCACTTGTTAACCGAGATCGTCCAAGTGTCCTCTAGTTAACCTACATAGTGCAAGTGTCCGCTAGGTAACCTACATAGTCCAAGTGCCCGCTAGTTAGCATAGATAGTCCAAGTGCCCGCTAGGGAAGGTACATAGTCCAAGTGCCCGCTAGGTAACCTAGAGAGTGCAAGTGCCCGCTAGTTAACCTACATAGTCCAAGTACCTGCTAGGTAACCTAGATAGTCCAAGGGCCTGCTAGTTAACCTAGATAATCCAAGGGCCTGCTAGTTAACCTAGATAGTCCAAGTGCCCACTAGTTAACCTACATAGTCCAATTGCCCGCTCTGGAACATACAAAATCCAAGTGCCCGTTAGCTAACCTTGATAGTCTAAGGGCCCACTAGTTAACCTACATAGTTCAAGTGCCCGCTAGCTAAACTAGATAATCCAAGTGCCCGCTAGTTAACCTAGATAGTCCAAGAACCCGCTAGGTAACGTAGAGAGTTCAAGTGCCCGCTAGTTAACCTAGATTGTCCTAGTGCCCGTTAGTTAACCTAGATAGTCCAAGTGCCCACTAGGGGACGTACATAGTCCAAGTGCCCGCTAGGTAACCCAGATAGTCCAAGTGCCCGCTAGGGTTTGTACATAGACCAAGTGCCCGCTAGGTAACCTAGATAGTCCAAGTGCCCGCTAGTTAACCTACATAGTCCAAGTGCCCGATAGAAACCTACATAGTCCAAGTGCCCGATAGGGAACCTACATAGTCCAAGTGCCCGCTATGGAACATACATAGTCCAGGTGCCCGCTAGGGAACCTAGATAGTCCAAGTGCTATCTAGGTAACCTAGATAGTCCAAGGGCCCGCTAGTTAACCTAGATCTTCCAATTGCCCGCTAGTTAACCTAGATCGTCCAAGTTCCGGCTAGTTAACCTACATAGTCCAAGGGCCCACTAGTTAACCTAGATCGTCCAAGTGTCCACTAGTCAACCTACATAGTGCAAGTGTCCCCTAGGTAACCTACAGAGTCCAAGTACGCGCTAGTTAACATAGATAGTCCAAGTGCCCGCTAGGGAAGGTACATAGTCCAAGTACCCGCTAGGTAACCTAGAGAGTGCAAGTGCCCGCTAGTTAACCTACGTAGTCCAAGTGCCTGCTAGGTAACCTAGATAGTCCAAGGGCCTGCTAGTTAACCTACATAGTCCAAGTGCCTGCTAGGTAACCTACATAGTGCAAGTGTCCGCTAGTTAACCTACAAAGTCCAAGTGCACGCTAGTTAACCTAGATAGTCCAAGGTCCCCCTAGGTAACCTACATAGTGCAAGTGTCCGATAGTGAACCTACATAGTGCAAGGGACCGCTAGTTAACCTAGATAGTCCAAGTACCTGCTAGTTAACCTAGATCTTCCAATTGTCCGCTAGTTAACCTACATAGTCCAAGTGCCCTTTAGGGAACCTAGATAGTCCAAGTGCCCGCTTGGGAACCTACATAGTCCAATTGCCCGCTCTGGAACACACATAGTCCAAGTGCCTGTTAGTCAACCTAGATAATCCAAGTGCCCGCTAGTTAACCTACATAGTCCAAGTGCCCGCTAGGTAACCTACATAATCCAAGTGCCTGCTAGGTAACCAATGTAGTCCAAATGCCCGCTAGGGAACCTACATAGTCCAAGTGGCCGCTAGTTAACCTAGATAGTCCAAGTGCCCGCTAGTTAACCTACATACTCCAAGTGCCTGTTAGCTAACCTACATAGTGCAAGTGCCCGTTCGTTAACCTAGATAGTCCAAGTGCCCGCTATGTAACCTAGACAGTCCAAGTTCCTGCTAAGTTACCTACATAGTCCAAGTGTCCGTTCGTTAACCTAGATAGTCCAAGTGCCCGTTTGGAAACCTACATAGTCCAAATGCCCGCTTCGTAATTGGATAGTCCAAGTGCCCACTAGTTAACCTATATAGTCAAAGTGCCCGATAGGTAACCTACATAGTCCAAGTGCCTTCGAGGGAGCCTACATAGTCAACGTGACCGCTAGGAAACCTACATAGTCCAAGTGTCTGTTAGGGAACCTACATAGTCCAAGTGCTGGCTAGGTAACCTACATAGTCCAAATGCCCGCAAGGAAACCTACATAGTCTAATTGCCCTCTAGGGAACCTACATAATCCAAGTGCCCGTTAGGTAACCTAGATAGTCCAATTGCCCGTTAGCTAACCTAGATAATCCAAGGGCCCGCTAGTTGACCTACATACTCCAAGTGCCAACTATGTAACCTAGATAGTACAAGTGCCCGCTAGGTAACCCAGATAGTCCAAGTGCCCGCTAGGGTTTGTACATAGACCAAGTGCCCGCTAGGTAACCTAGATAGTCCAAGTGCCCGCTAGTTAACCTACATAGTCCAAGTGCCCGATAGAAACCTACATAGTCCATGTGCCCGATAGGGAACCTACATATTCCATGTGCCCGCTATGGAACATACATAGTCCAGGTGCCCGCTAGGGAACCTAGATAGTCCAAGTGCTATCTAGGTAACGTAGATACTCCAAGGGCCCGCTAGTTAACCTACATAGTCCAAGGGCTCGCTTGTTAACTTTGATAGTCCAAGTGACCGCTGGTTAACCTAGATCTTCCAAGTGCCCGCTAGTTAACCTAGATCGTCCAAGTGCCGGCTAGTTAACCTACATAGTCCAAGGGCCCACTTGTTAACCGAGATCGTCCAAGTGTCCTCTAGTTAACCTACATAGTGCAAGTGTCCGCTAGGTAACCTACATAGTCCAAGTGCCCGCTAGTTAGCATAGATAGTCCAAGTGCCCGCTAGGGAAGGTACATAGTCCAAGTGCCCGCTAGGTAACCTAGAGAGTGCAAGTGCCCGCTAGTTAACCTACATAGTCCAAGTACCTGCTAGGTAACCTAGATAGTCCAAGGGCCTGCTAGTTAACCTAGATAATCCAAGGGCCTGCTAGTTAACCTAGATAGTCCAAGTGCCCACTAGTTAACCTACATAGTCCAATTGCCCGCTCTGGAACATACAAAATCCAAGTGCCCGTTAGCTAACCTTGATAGTCTAAGGGCCCACTAGTTAACCTACATAGTTCAAGTGCCCGCTAGCTAAACTAGATAATCCAAGTGCCCGCTAGTTAACCTAGATAGTCCAAGAACCCGCTAGGTAACGTAGAGAGTTCAAGTGCCCGCTAGTTAACCTAGATTGTCCTAGTGCCCGTTAGTTAACCTAGATAGTCCAAGTGCCCACTAGGGGACGTACATAGTCCAAGTGCCCGCTAGGTAACCCAGATAGTCCAAGTGCCCGCTAGGGTTTGTACATAGACCAAGTGCCCGCTAGGTAACCTAGATAGTCCAAGTGCCCGCTAGTTAACCTACATAGTCCAAGTGCCTGATAGAAACCTACATAGTCCAAGTGCCCGATAGGGAACCTACATAGTCCAAGTGCCCGCTATGGAACATACATAGTCCAGGTGCCCGCTAGGGAACCTAGATAGTCCAAGTGCTATCTAGGTAACCTAGATAGTCCAAGGGCCCGCTAGTTAACCTAGATCTTCCAATTGCCCGCTAGTTAACCTAGATCGTCCAAGTTCCGGCTAGTTAACCTACATAGTCCAAGGGCCCACTAGTTAACCTAGATCGTCCAAGTGTCCACTAGTCAACCTACATAGTGCAAGTGTCCCCTAGGTAACCTACAGAGTCCAAGTACCCGCTAGTTAACATAGATAGTCCAAGTGCCCGCTAGGGAAGGTACATAGTCCAAGTACCCGCTAGGTAACCTAGAGAGTGCAAGTGCCCGCTAGTTAACCTACGTAGTCCAAGTGCCTGCTAGGTAACCTAGATAGTCCAAGGGCCTGCTAGTTAACCTACATAGTCCAAGTGCCTGCTAGGTAACCTACATAGTGCAAGTGTCCGCTAGTTAACCTACAAAGTCCAAGTGCACGCTAGTTAACCTAGATAGTCCAAGGTCCCCCTAGGTAACCTACATAGTGCAAGTGTCCGATAGTGAACCTACATAGTGCAAGGGACCGCTAGTTAACCTAGATAGTCCAAGTACCTGCTAGTTAACCTAGATCTTCCAATTGTCCGCTAGTTAACCTACATAGTCCAAGTGCCCTTTAGGGAACCTAGATAGTCCAAGTGCCCGCTTGGGAACCTACATAGTCCAATTGCCCGCTCTGGAACACACATAGTCCAAGTGCCTGTTAGTCAACCTAGATAATCCAAGTGCCCGCTAGTTAACCTACATAGTCCAAGTGCCCGCTAGGTAACCTACATAATCCAAGTGCCTGCTAGGTAACCAATGTAGTCCAAATGCCCGCTAGGGAACCTACATAGTCCAAGTGGCCGCTAGTTAACCTAGATAGTCCAAGTGCCCGCTAGTTAACCTACATACTCCAAGTGCCTGTTAGCTAACCTACATAGTGCAAGTGCCCGTTCGTTAACCTAGATAGTCCAAGTGCCCGCTATGTAACCTAGACAGTCCAAGTTCCTGCTAAGTTACCTACATAGTCCAAGTGTCCGTTCGTTAACCTAGATAGTCCAAGTGCCCGTTTGGAAACCTACATAGTCCAAATGCCCGCTTCGTAATTGGATAGTCCAAGTGCCCACTAGTTAACCTATATAGTCAACGTGCCCGATAGGTAACCTACATAGTCCAAGTGCCTTCGAGGGAGCCTACATAGTCAACGTGACCGCTAGGAAACCTACATAGTCCAAGTGTCTGTTAGGGAACCTACATAGTCCAAGTGCTGGCTAGGTAACCTACATAGTCCAAATGCCCGCAAGGAAACCTACATAGTCTAATTGCCCTCTAGGGAACCTACATAATCCAAGTGCCCGTTAGGTAACCTAGATAGTCCAATTGCCCGTTAGCTAACCTAGATAATCCAAGGGCCCGCTAGTTGACCTACATACTCCAAGTGCCAACTATGTAACCTAGATAGTACAAGTGCCCGCTAGGTAACCCAGATAGTCCAAGTGCCCGCTAGGGTTTGTACATAGACCAAGTGCCCGCTAGGTAACCTAGATAGTCCAAGTGCCCGCTAGTTAACCTACATAGTCCAAGTGCCCGATAGAAACCTACATAGTCCATGTGCCCGATAGGGAACCTACATATTCCATGTGCCCGCTATGGAACATACATAGTCCAGGTGCCCGCTAGGGAACCTAGATAGTCCAAGTGCTATCTAGGTAACGTAGATACTCCAAGGGCCCGCTAGTTAACCTACATAGTCCAAGGGCTCGCTTGTTAACTTTGATAGTCCAAGTGACCGCTGGTTAACCTAGATCTTCCAAGTGCCCGCTAGTTAACCTAGATCGTCCAAGTGCCGGCTAGTTAACCTACATAGTCCAAGGGCCCACTTGTTAACCGAGATCGTCCAAGTGTCCTCTAGTTAACCTACATAGTGCAAGTGTCCGCTAGGTAACCTACATAGTCCAAGTGCCCGCTAGTTAGCATAGATAGTCCAAGTGCCCGCTAGGGAAGGTACATAGTCCAAGTGCCCGCTAGGTAACCTAGAGAGTGCAAGTGCCCGCTAGTTAACCTACATAGTCCAAGTACCTGCTAGGTAACCTAGATAGTCCAAGGGCCTGCTAGTTAACCTAGATAATCCAAGGGCCTGCTAGTTAACCTAGATAGTCCAAGTGCCCACTAGTTAACCTACATAGTCCAATTGCCCGCTCTGGAACATACAAAATCCAAGTGCCCGTTAGCTAACCTTGATAGTCTAAGGGCCCACTAGTTAACCTACATAGTTCAAGTGCCCGCTAGCTAACCTAGATAATCCAAGTGCCCGCTAGTTAACCTAGATAGTCCAAGAACCCGCTAGGTAACGTAGAGAGTTCAAGTGCCCGCTAGTTAACCTAGATTGTCCTAGTGCCCGTTAGTTAACCTAGATAGTCCAAGTGCCCACTAGGGGACGTACATAGTCCAAGTGCCCGCTAGGTAACCCAGATAGTCCAAGTGCCCGCTAGGGTTTGTACATAGACCAAGTGCCCGCTAGGTAACCTAGATAGTCCAAGTGCCCGCTAGTTAACCTACATAGTCCAAGTGCCCGATAGAAACCTACATAGTCCAAGTGCCCGATAGGGAACCTACATAGTCCAAGTGCCCGCTATGGAACATACATAGTCCAGGTGCCCGCTAGGGAACCTAGATAGTCCAAGTGCTATCTAGGTAACCTAGATAGTCCAAGGGCCCGCTAGTTAACCTAGATCTTCCAATTGCCCGCTAGTTAACCTAGATCGTCCAAGTTCCGGCTAGTTAACCTACATAGTCCAAGGGCCCACTAGTTAACCTAGATCGTCCAAGTGTCCACTAGTCAACCTACATAGTGCAAGTGTCCCCTAGGTAACCTACAGAGTCCAAGTACCCGCTAGTTAACATAGATAGTCCAAGTGCCCGCTAGGGAAGGTACATAGTCCAAGTACCCGCTAGGTAACCTAGAGAGTGCAAGTGCCCGCTAGTTAACCTACGTAGTCCAAGTGCCTGCTAGGTAACCTAGATAGTCCAAGGGCCTGCTAGTTAACCTACATAGTCCAAGTGCCTGCTAGGTAACCTACATAGTGCAAGTGTCCGCTAGTTAACCTACAAAGTCCAAGTGCACGCTAGTTAACCTAGATAGTCCAAGGTCCCCCTAGGTAACCTACATAGTGCAAGTGTCCGATAGTGAACCTACATAGTGCAAGGGACCGCTAGTTAACCTAGATAGTCCAAGTACCTGCTAGTTAACCTAGATCTTCCAATTGTCCGCTAGTTAACCTACATAGTCCAAGTGCCCTTTAGGGAACCTAGATAGTCCAAGTGCCCGCTTGGGAACCTACATAGTCCAATTGCCCGCTCTGGAACACACATAGTCCAAGTGCCTGTTAGTCAACCTAGATAATCCAAGTGCCCGCTAGTTAACCTACATAGTCCAAGTGCCCGCTAGGTAACCTACATAATCCAAGTGCCTGCTAGGTAACCAATGTAGTCCAAATGCCCGCTAGGGAACCTACATAGTCCAAGTGGCCGCTAGTTAACCTAGATAGTCCAAGTGCCCGCTAGTTAACCTACATACTCCAAGTGCCTGTTAGCTAACCTACATAGTGCAAGTGCCCGTTCGTTAACCTAGATAGTCCAAGTGCCCGCTATGTAACCTAGACAGTCCAAGTTCCTGCTAAGTTACCTACATAGTCCAAGTGTCCGTTCGTTAACCTAGATAGTCCAAGTGCCCGTTTGGAAACCTACATAGTCCAAATGCCCGCTTCGTAATTGGATAGTCCAAGTGCCCACTAGTTAACCTATATAGTCAACGTGCCCGATAGGTAACCTACATAGTCCAAGTGCCTTCGAGGGAGCCTACATAGTCAACGTGACCGCTAGGAAACCTACATAGTCCAAGTGTCTGTTAGGGAACCTACATAGTCCAAGTGCTGGCTAGGTAACCTACATAGTCCAAATGCCCGCAAGGAAACCTACATAGTCTAATTGCCCTCTAGGGAACCTACATAATCCAAGTGCCCGTTAGGTAACCTAGATAGTCCAATTGCCCGTTAGCTAACCTAGATAATCCAAGGGCCCGCTAGTTGACCTACATACTCCAAGTGCCAACTATGTAACCTAGATAGTACAAGTGCCCGCTAGGTAACCCAGATAGTCCAAGTGCCCGCTAGGGTTTGTACATAGACCAAGTGCCCGCTAGGTAACCTAGATAGTCCAAGTGCCCGCTAGTTAACCTACATAGTCCAAGTGCCCGATAGAAACCTACATAGTCCATGTGCCCGATAGGGAACCTACATATTCCATGTGCCCGCTATGGAACATACATAGTCCAGGTGCCCGCTAGGGAACCTAGATAGTCCAAGTGCTATCTAGGTAACGTAGATACTCCAAGGGCCCGCTAGTTAACCTACATAGTCCAAGGGCTCGCTTGTTAACTTTGATAGTCCAAGTGACCGCTGGTTAACCTAGATCTTCCAAGTGCCCGCTAGTTAACCTAGATCGTCCAAGTGCCGGCTAGTTAACCTACATAGTCCAAGGGCCCACTTGTTAACCGAGATCGTCCAAGTGTCCTCTAGTTAACCTACATAGTGCAAGTGTCCGCTAGGTAACCTACATAGTCCAAGTGCCCGCTAGTTAGCATAGATAGTCCAAGTGCCCGCTAGGGAAGGTACATAGTCCAAGTGCCCGCTAGGTAACCTAGAGAGTGCAAGTGCCCGCTAGTTAACCTACATAGTCCAAGTACCTGCTAGGTAACCTAGATAGTCCAAGGGCCTGCTAGTTAACCTAGATAATCCAAGGGCCTGCTAGTTAACCTAGATAGTCCAAGTGCCCACTAGTTAACCTACATAGTCCAATTGCCCGCTCTGGAACATACAAAATCCAAGTGCCCGTTAGCTAACCTTGATAGTCTAAGGGCCCACTAGTTAACCTACATAGTTCAAGTGCCCGCTAGCTAACCTAGATAATCCAAGTGCCCGCTAGTTAACCTAGATAGTCCAAGAACCCGCTAGGTAACGTAGAGAGTTCAAGTGCCCGCTAGTTAACCTAGATTGTCCTAGTGCCCGTTAGTTAACCTAGATAGTCCAAGTGCCCACTAGGGGACGTACATAGTCCAAGTGCCCGCTAGGTAACCCAGATAGTCCAAGTGCCCGCTAGGGTTTGTACATAGACCAAGTGCCCGCTAGGTAACCTAGATAGTCCAAGTGCCCGCTAGTTAACCTACATAGTCCAAGTGCCCGATAGAAACCTACATAGTCCAAGTGCCCGATAGGGAACCTACATAGTCCAAGTGCCCGCTATGGAACATACATAGTCCAGGTGCCCGCTAGGGAACCTAGATAGTCCAAGTGCTATCTAGGTAACCTAGATAGTCCAAGGGCCCGCTAGTTAACCTAGATCTTCCAATTGCCCGCTAGTTAACCTAGATCGTCCAAGTTCCGGCTAGTTAACCTACATAGTCCAAGGGCCCACTAGTTAACCTAGATCGTCCAAGTGTCCACTAGTCAACCTACATAGTGCAAGTGTCCCCTAGGTAACCTACAGAGTCCAAGTACCCGCTAGTTAACATAGATAGTCCAAGTGCCCGCTAGGGAAGGTACATAGTCCAAGTACCCGCTAGGTAACCTAGAGAGTGCAAGTGCCCGCTAGTTAACCTACGTAGTCCAAGTGCCTGCTAGGTAACCTAGATAGTCCAAGGGCCTGCTAGTTAACCTACATAGTCCAAGTGCCTGCTAGGTAACCTACATAGTGCAAGTGTCCGCTAGTTAACCTACAAAGTCCAAGTGCACGCTAGTTAACCTAGATAGTCCAAGGTCCCCCTAGGTAACCTACATAGTGCAAGTGTCCGATAGTGAACCTACATAGTGCAAGGGACCGCTAGTTAACCTAGATAGTTCAAGTACCTGCTAGTTAACCTAGATCTTCCAATTGTCCGCTAGTTAACCTACATAGTCCAAGTGCCCTTTAGGGAACCTAGATAGTCCAAATGCCCGCTTGGGAACCTACATAGTCCAATTGCCCGCTCTGGAACACACATAGTCCAAGTGCCTGTTAGTCAACCTAGATAATCCAAGTGCCCGCTAGTTAACCTACATAGTCCAAGTGCCCGCTAGGTAACCTACATAATCCAAGTGCCTGCTAGGTAACCAATGTAGTCCAAATGCCCGCTAGGGAACCTACAAAGTCCAAGTGCCCGCTAGTTAACCTAGATAGTCCAAGTGCCCGCTAGTTAACCTACATACTCCAAGTGCCTGTTAGCTAACCTACATAGTGCAAGTGCCCGTTCGTTAACCTAGATAGTCCAAGTGCCCGCTATGTAACCTAGACAGTCCAAGTTCCTGCTAAGTTACCTACATAGTCCAAGTGTCCGTTCGTTAACCTAGATAGTCCAAGTGCCCGTTTGGAAACCTACATAGTCCAAATGCCCACTTCGTAATTGGATAGTCCAAGTGCCCACTAGTTAACCTATATAGTCAAAGTGCCCGATAGGTAACCTACATAGTCCAAGTGCCTTCGAGGGAGCCTACATAGTCAACGTGACCGCTAGGAAACCTAAATAGTCCAAGTGTCTGTTAGGGAACCTACATAGTCCAAGTGCTGGCTAGGTAACCTACATAGTCCAAATGCCCGCAAGGAAACCTACATAGTCTAATTGCCCTCTAGGGAACCTACATAATCCAAGTGCCCGTTAGGTAACCTAGATAGTCCAATTGCCCGTTAGCTAACCTAGATAATCCAAGGGCCCGCTAGTTGACCTACATACTCCAAGTGCCAACTATGTAACCTAGATAGTACAAGTGCCCGCTAGGTAACCCAGATAGTCCAAGTGCCCGCTAGGGTTTGTACATAGACCAAGTGCCCGCTAGGTAACCTAGATAGTCCAAGTGCCCGCTAGTTAACCTACATAGTCCAAGTGCCCGATAGAAACCTACATAGTCCAAGTGCCCGATAGGGAACCTACATATTCCATGTGCCCGCTATGGAACATACATAGTCCAGGTGCCCGCTAGGGAACCTAGATAGTCCAAGTGCTATCTAGGTAACGTAGATACTCCAAGGGCCCGCTAGTTAACCTACATAGTCCAAGGGCTCGCTTTTAACTTTGATAGTCCAAATGCCTGCTGGTTAACCTAGATCTTCCAAGTGCCCGCTAGTTAACCTAGATCGTCCAAGTGCCGGCTAGTTAACCTACATAGTCCAAGGGCCCACTTGTTAACCTAGATCGTCCAAGTGTCCTCTAGTTAACCTACATAGTGCAAGTGTCCGCTAGGTAACCTACATAGTCCAAGTGCCCGCTAGTTTTCATAGATAGTCCAAGTGCCCGCTAGGGAAGGTACATAGTCCAAGTGCCCGCTAGGTAACCTAGAGAGTGCAAGTGCCCGCTAGTTAACCTACATAGTCCAAGTACCTGCTAGGTAACCTAGATAGTCCAAGGGCCTGCTAGTTAACCTAGATAGTCCAAGTGCCTGCCAGGGAACCTACATAGTCCAATTGCCCGCTCTGGAACATACAAAATCCATGTGCCTGTTAGTTAACCTAGATAATCCAAGTGCCCGCTAGTTAACCTACATAGCCCAAGTGCCCGTTAGGTAACCTAGATCGTCCAATTGTCCGCTAGTTAACCTACATAGTCCAAGTACCCTTAAGGGAACCTATATAGTCCAAGTGCTCGCTAGGTAACCTACATAGTACAAATGCCCGCAAGGAAACCTACATAGTCTAATTGCCCGCTAGGGAACCAACATGATCTAAGTGCCCGTTTGGTAACCTAGATAGTCCAATTGCCCGTTAGCTAAAATAGATAGTCCAAGGGCCCGCTAGTTGACCTACATAGTCCAAGTGCCAGCTAGGTAACCTAAATAGTACAAGTGCCCACTATGTAACCCAGATACTCAAAGTGCCCGCTAGGGTTTGTACATAGACCAAGTGCCCGCTAGGTAACCTAGATAGTCCAAGTGCCCGCTAGTTAACCTACATAGTCCAAGTGCCCGATAGAAACCTACATAGTCCAAGTGCCTGATAGGGAACCTACATAGTCCATGTGCCCGCTATGGAACATACATAGTCCAGGTGCCCGCTAAGGAACCTAGATAGTCCAAGTGCTATCTAGGTAACGTAGATAGTCTAAGGGCCCGCTAGTTAACCTACATAGTCCAAGGGCTCGCTTGTTAACTTTGATATTCCAAGTGCCCGCTAGTTAACCTAGATCGTCCAAGTGCCGGTTAGTTAACCTACATAGTCCAAGGGCCCACTTGTTAACCTAGATCGTCCAAGTGTCCTCTAGTTAACCTAAATAGTGCAAGTGTCCGCTACGTAACCTACATAGTCCAAGTGCCCGCTAGTTAATATAAATAGTCCAAGTGCCCGCTAGGGAACCTACATAGTCCAATTGCCCGCTCTGGAACATACAAAATCCAAGTCCCCGTTAGCTAACCTTGATAGTCTAAGGGCCCACAATTTAACCTACATAGTTCAAGTGCCTGCTAGCTAACCTAGATAATCCAAGTGCCCGCTAGTTAACTTAGATAGTTCAAGAACCCGCTAGGTAACGTAGAGAGTTCAAGTGCCCGCTAGTTAACCTAGATTGTCCTTGTGCCCGTTAGTTAACCTAGATAGTCCAAGTGCCCACTAGGGGACGTACATAGTCCAAGTGCCCGCTAGGTAACCCAGATAGTCCAAGTGCCCGCTAGGGTTTGTACATAGACCAAGTGCCCGCTAGGTAACCTAGATAATCCAAGTGCCCGCTAGTTAACCTACATAGTCCAAGTGCCCGATAGAAACCTACATAGTCCAAGAGCCCGATAGGGAACCTACATAGTCCAAGTGCCCGCTATGGAACATACATAGTCCAGGTGCCCGCTAGGGAACCTAGATAGTCCAAGTGCTATCTAGGTAACCTAGATAGTCCAAGGGCCCGCTAGTTAACCTAGATCTTCCAAGTGCCCGCTAGTTAACCTAGATCGTCCAAGTTCCGGCTAGTTAACCTACATAGTCCAAGGGCCCACTTGTTAACCTAGATCGTCCAAGTGTCCTCTAGTTAACCTACATAGTGCAAGTGTCCGCTAGGTAACCTACAGAGTCCAAGTGCCCGCTAGTTAACATAGATAGTCCAAGTGCCCGCTAGGGAAGGTACATAGTCCAAGTACCCGCTAGGTAACCTAGAGAGTGCAAGTGTCCGCTAATTAACCTACATAGTCCAAGTGCACGCTAGTTAACCTAGATAGTCCAAGGTCCCGCTATGTAACCTACATAGTGCAAGTGTCCGCTAGTGAACCTACGTAGTGCAAGGGACCGCTAGTTAACCTAGATAGTCCAAGTACCCGCTAGTTAACCTAGATCTTCCAATTGTCCGCTAGTTAACCTACATAGTCCAAGTGCCCTTTAGGGAACCTAGATAGTCCAAGTGCCCGCTTGGGAACCTACATAGTCCAATTGCCCGCTCTGGAACACACATAGTCCAAGTGCCTGTTAGTTAACCTAGATAATCCAAGTGCCCCCTAGTTAACCTACATAGTCCAAGTGCCCGCTAAGTAACCTACATAATCCAAGTGCCTGCTAGGTAACCAATGTAGTCCAAATGCCCGCTAGGGAACCTACATAGTCCAAGTGCCCGCTCTGGAACATACAAAATCCATGTGCCTGTTAGTTAACCTAGATAATCCAAGTGCCCGATAGTTAACCTACATAGTCCAAGTGCCCGCTAGGTAACCTACATAATCCAAGTGCCCGCTAGGTAACCTATAAAGTCCAAATGCCCGCTAGGGAACCTACATAGTCCAAGTGCCCACTAGTCAACCTAGATAGTCCAAGTGCCCGCGAGTTAACCTAGATAGTCCAAGTGCCCGCTAGTTAACCAGGATCAGCCAAGTGCCCTCTAGTTAACTTACATAGTCCAAGTGCCCGCTAGGTAACCTACATAATCCAAGTGCCTGCTTGGTAACCAATGTAGTACAAATGCCCGCTAGGGAACCTACATAGTCCAAGTGCCCGCTAGTTAACCTAGATAGTCCAAGTGCCCGCTAGTTAACCTACATACTCCAAGTGCCTGTTAGCTAACCTACATAGTGCAAGTGCCCGTTCGTTAACCTAGATAGTCCAATTGCCCGCTATGTAACCTAGACAGTCCTAGTTCCTGCTAGGTTACCTACATAGTCCAAGTGTCCGTTCGTTAACCTAGATAGTCCAATTGCCCGTTTGGAAACCTGCATAGTCCAAATACCCGCTTCATAATTGGATAGTCCAAGTGCCCACTAGTTAACCTACATAGTCAAAGTGCCCGATAGGTAACCTACATAGTCCAAGTGCCTTCGAGGGAGCCTACATAGTCAACGTGACCTCTAGGGAACCTACATAGTCCAAGTGTCTGTTAGGGAACCTACATAGTCCAAGTGCTCGCTAGGTAACCTACATAGTCCAAATGCCCGCAAGGAAACCTACATAGTCTAATTGCCCGCTAGGGAACCTACATAATCCAAGTGCCCGTTAGGTAACCTAGATAGTCCAATTGCCCGTTAGCTAACCTAGATAGTCCAAGGGCCCGCTAGTTGACCTACATACTCCAAGTGCCAACTAGGTAACCTAGATAGTACAAGTGCCCGCTAGGGAACCCAGATAGTCCAAGTGCCCGCTAGGGTTTGTACATAGACCAAGTGCCCGCTAGGTAACCTAGATAGTCCAAGTGCCCGCTAGTTAACCTACATAGTCCAAGTGCCCGATAGAAACCTACATAGTCCAAGTGCCCGAAAGGGAACCTACATAATTCATGTGCCCGCTATGGAACATACATAGTCCAGGTGCCCGCTAGGGAACCTAGATAGTCCAAGTGCTATCTAGGTAACGTAGATAGTCCAAGGGCCCGCTAGTTAACCTACATAGTCCAAGGGCTCGCTTGTTAACTTTGATAGTCCAAGTGCCAGCTGGTTAACCTAGATCTTCCAAGTGCCCGCTAGTTAACCTAGATCGTCCAAGTGCCGGCTAGTTAACCTACATAGTCAAAGGGCCCACTTGTTAACCTAGATCGTCCAAGTATCCTCTAGTTAATCTACATAGTGCAAGTGTCCGCTAGGTAACCTACATAGTCCAAGTGCCCGCTAGTTTACATAGATAGTCAAAGTGCCCGCTAGGGAAGGTACATAGTCCATGTGCCCACTAGGTAACCTAGAGAGTGCAAGTGCCCGCTAGTTAACCTACATAGTCCAAGTACCTGCTAGGTAAACTAGATAGTACAAGGGCCTGCTAGTTAACCTAGATAGTCCAAGTGCCTGCTAGGGAACCTACATAGTCCAATTGCCCGCTCTGGAACATACAAAATCCATGTGCCTGTTACTTAACCTAGATAATCCAATTCCCCCTAGTTAACCTACATAGTCCAAGTGCGCGCTAGGTAACCTACATAATCCAAGTGCCCGCTAGGTAACCTATAGAGTCCAAATGACCGCTAGGGAACCTACATAGTCCAAGTGCCCACTAGTCAACCTAGATAGTCCACGTGCCCGCGAGTTAACCTAGATAGTCCAAGTGCCCGCTAGTTAAACAGGATCAGCCAAGTGCCCTCTAGTTAACTTACATAGTCCAAGAGCCTGCTAGTTAACCTACATAGACAAAGGGCCTGTTAGTTGACCTAGATAGTCCAAGTGCCCGCTAGTTAACCTACATAGTCCAAGTGCCCGCTAGGTAACCTAGACAGTCCAAGTGACCACTAGGTTACCTACATAGTTCAAGTGCCCGTTCGTTAACCTACATAGTCCAAGTGCCCGCTAGGTAACGTAGACAGCCCAAGTGCCCGCTAGGGTACATACATAGTCCAAGTGCCTGCTAGGTAAGCTAGATAGTCCAAGTGCCCGCTAGTTAACCTACATAGTCCAAATGCCTGCTAGTTAAACTAAATAGTCCAAGTGTCCACTAGGTAACCTAGACAGTCCAATTGCCCGCTAGTTAACTTAGACATGTCAAGTACCCGCTAGGGAACCTACATAGACCAAGGGCCCGCTAGGTAACCTAGATAGTCCAAGTGCCCGCTAGTTAACCTACATAGTCCATGTTCCCGATAGAAACCTACATAGTCCTAGTGCCCGATAGTGAACCTACATAGTCCATGTGCCCGCTATGGGACATACATAGTCCAGGTGCCCGCTAGGGAACCTAGATAGTCAAAGTGCTATCTAGGTAACGTAGATAGTCCAAGGGCCCGTAAGTTAACCTACATAGTCCAAGGGCTCGCTTGTTAACTTTGATAGTCCAAGTGCCCGCTGGTTAACCTAGATCTTCCAATGCCCGCTAGTTAACCTAGATCGTCTAAGTGCCGGCTAGTTAACCGACATAGTCCAATGGCCCACTTGTTAACCTAGATCGTCCAAGTGTCCTCTAGTTAACCTACATAGTGCCAGTGTCCGCTAGGTAACCTACATAGTCCAAGGGCCCGCTAGTTAACATAGATAGTCCAAGTGCCCGCTAGGGAAGGTACATAGTCCAAGTGGCTTCTAGGTAACCTAGAGAGTGCAAGTGCCCGCTAGTTAACCTACATAGTCCAAGTACCTGCTAGGTAACCTAGATAGTCCAAGGGCCTGCTAGGTAACATAGATAGTCCAAGTGCCCGCTAGGGAATCTACATAGTCCAATTGCCCGCTCTGGAACATACAAAATCCAAGGGCCCGTTAGCTAACCTTGATAGTCTAAGGGCCCACTAGTTAACCTACATAGTTCAAGTGCCCGCTAGCTAACCTAGATAATCCAAGTGCCCGATAGTTAACCTAGATAGTCCAAGAACCCGCTAGGTAACGGAGAGAGTTCAAGTGCCCGCTAGTTAACCTAGATTGTCCTAGTGCCCGTTAGTTAACCTAGATAGTCCAAGTGCCCACTAGGGGACGTACATAGTCCAAGTGCCCGCTAGGTAACCCAGATAGTCCAAGTGCCCGCTAGGGTTTGTACATAGACCAAGTGCCCGCTAGGTAACCTAGATTGTCCAAGTGCCCGCTAGTTAACCTACATAGTCCATGTGCCCGATAGAAACCTTCATAGTCCAAGTGCCCGATAGGGAACCTACATAGTCCAAGTGCCAGCTATGGAACATACATAGTCCAGGTGCCCGCTAGGGAACCTAGATAGTCCAAGTGCTATCTAGGTAACCTATATAGTCCAAGGGCCCGCTAGTTAACCTAGATCTTCCAAGTGCGGGCTAGTTAACCTAGATCGTCCAAGTTCCGGCTAGTTAACCTACATAGTCCAAGGGCCCACTTGTTAACCTAGATCGTCCAAGTGTCCTCTAGTTAACCTACATAGTGCAAGTGTCCGCTAGGTAACCTACAGAGTCCAAGTGCCCGCTAGTTAACATAGATAGTCCATGTGCCCGCTAGGGAAGGTACATAGTCCAAGTACCCGCTAGGTAACCTAGAGAGTGCAAGTGCCCGCTAGTTAACCTACGTAGTCCAAGTGCCTGCTAGGTAACCTAGATAGTCCAAGGGCCTGCTAGTTAACCTACATAGTCCAAGTGCCTGCTAGGTAACCTACATAATCCAAGTGCCCGCTAGGTAACCTATATAGTCCAAATGCCCGCTAGGGAACCTACATAGTCCAAGTGCCCACTAGTCAACCTAGAATGTCCAAGTGCCCGCGAGTTAACCTAGATTGTCCAAGTGCCCGCTAGTTAACCAGGATCAGCCAATTGCCCTCTAGTTAACTTACATAGTCCAAGAGCCTGCTAGTTAACCTACATAGAGGAAAGGCCTCTTAGTTGACCTAGATAGTCCAAGTGCCCGCTAGTAAACCTACATAGTCCAAGTGCCCGCTAGGTAACCTAGACAGTCCAAGTGACCACTAGGTTACCTACATAGTTCAAGTGCCCGTTCGTTAACCTACATAGTCCAAGTGCCTGCTAGGTAACGTAGACAGCCCAAGTGCCCGCTAGGTAACCTAGATAGTCCTAGTGCCCGCTAGTTAACCTACATATTCCAAGTGCCTGGTAGTTAAACTACATAGTCCAAGTGTCCACTAGGTAACCTAGACAGTCCAATTGCCCGCTAGTTAACCTAGACAGGCCAAGTACCCGCTAGGGAACCTACATAGACCAAGTGCCCGCTAAGTAACCTAGATAGTCCAAGTGTCCGCTAGTTAACCTACATAGTCCAAGTGCCCGATAGAAACCTTCATAGTCCAAGTGCCCGCTATGGAACATACATAGTCCAGGTGCCCGCTAGGGAACCTTGATAGTCCAAGTGCTATCTAGGTAACCTAGATAGTCCAAGGGCCCACTAGTTAACCTAGATCTTCCAAGTGCCCGCTAGTTAACCTAGATCGTCCAAGTGCCGGCTAGTTAACCTACATAGTCCAAGGGCCCACTTGTTAACCTAGATCGTCCAAGTGTCCTCTAGTTAACCTACATAGTGCAAGTGTCCGCTAGGTAAACTACAGAGTCCAAGTGCCCGCTAGTTAATATAGATAGCCCAAGTGCCCGCTAGGTAAGGTACATAGTCCAAGTACCCGCTATGTAACCTAGAGAGTGCAAGTGCCCGCTAGTTAACCTACGTAGTCCAAGTGCCTGCTAGGTAACCTAGATAGTCCAAGGGCCTGCTAGTTAACCTACATAGTCCAAGTGCCTGCTAGGTAACCTACATAATCCAAGTGCCCGCTAGGTAACCTATATAGTCCAAATGCCCGCTAGGGAACCTACATAGTCCAAGTGCCCACTAGTCAACCTAGATAGTCCAAGTGCCCGCGAGTTAACCTAGATAGTCCAACTGCCCGCTAGTTAACCAGGATCAGCCAAGTGCCCTCTAGTTAACTTACATAGTCCAAGAGCCTGCTAGTTAGCCTACATAAGAGAAGGGCCTCTTAGTTGACCTAGATAGTCCACGTGCCCGCTAGTTAACTTACATAGTCCAAGTGCCCGCCAGGTAACCTAGACAGTCCAAGTGACCACTAGATTACCTACATAGTTCAAGTGCCCGTTCGTTAACCTACATAGTCCAAGTGCCCGCTAGGTAACGTAGACAGCCCAAGTGCCCGCTAGGGTACATACATAGTCCAAGTGCCCGCTAGGTAACCTAGATAGTCCAAGTGCCCGCTAGTTAACCTACATAGTCCAAGTGCCTGCTAGTTAAACTACATAGTCCAAGTGCCCGATAGAAACCTATATAGTCCAAGTGCTCAATAGGGAACCTACATAGTCCAAGTGCCCGCTATGGAACCTACGTAGTCCAAGTGCCCGTTAGGGAACCAATAGACTTAGTGCTGGCTAGGGAACTTGTATCATCCAAGTGCCCCCTAGGTAACCTATATAGTCCAAGTGCCCGCTAGGTAACCTACAAAGTCCAAGTGCCCGCTAGGTAATCTATATAGTCCAAATGCCCGCTAGGGAACCTACATAGTCCAAGTACCCAATAAGTAACCTTCATAGTCCAAGTGACCGTAAGCTAACCTAGATAGTCTAACGGCCCACTAGTTAACCTACATACTTCAAGTGCTCGCTAGGTAACTTAGATAATCCAAGTGCCCGCTAGTTAACCTACATAGTCCAAAGGCCCGCTAGTTGACCTACATAGTCCAAGTGCACGCTAGGTAACCTAGGTAGACCAAGTGCCCGCTTGTTAGCCTAGATAGTCCTAGTGCCCGTTAGTTAACCTAGATAGTCCAAGTGCCCACTAGGGGACGTACATATTCCAAGTGCCCTCTAGGTAACCCACATAGTCCAAGTGCCCGCTAGGGAACCTACATAGACCAAGTGCCCACTAGGTAACCTAGATAGTCCAAGTGCCCGCTAGTTAACCTACATAGTCCAAGTGCCCGATAGAAACCTACATAGTCTAAGTGCCCGATAGGGAACCTACATAGTCCATGTGCCCGCTATGGGACATACATAGTCCAGGTGCCCGCTAGGGAACTTAGATAGTCCAAGTGCTATCTAGGTAACGTAGATAGTCCAAGTGCCCGCTAGTTAACCTACATAGTCCAAGGGCTCGCTTGTTAACTTTGATAGTCCAAGTGCCCGCTGGTTAACCTAGATCTTCCAAGTGCCCGCTAGTTAACCTAGATCGTCCAAGTGCCGGGTAGTTAACCTACATAGTCCAAGGGCCCACTTGTTAACCTAGATCGTCCAAGTGTCCTCTAGTTAACCTACATAGTGCAAGTGTCCGCTAGGTAACCTACATAGTCCAAGTGCCCGCTAGTTAACATAGATAGTCCAAGTACCTGCTAGGTAACTTAGATAGTCCAAGGGCCTGCTAGTTAACCTAGATAGTCCAATTGCCCACTAGGGAACCTACATAGTCCAATTGCCCGCTCTGGAACATACAAAATCCAAGGGCCCGTTAGCTAACCTTGATAGTCTAAGGGCCCACTAGTTAACCTACATAGTTCAAGTGCCCGCTAGCTAAACTAGATAATCTAAGTGCCCGCAAGTTAACCTAGATAGTCCAAGAACACGCTAGGTAACGTAGAGAGTTCAAGGGCCCGCTAGTTAACCTAGATTGTCCTAGTGCCCGTTAGTTAACCTAATAGTCCAAGTGCCCACTAGGGGACATACATAGTCCAAGTGCCCGCTAGGTAACCCAGATAGTCCAAGTGCCCGCTAGGGTTTGTACATAGACCAAGTGCCCGCTAGGTAACCTAGATAATCCAAGTGCCCGCTAGTTAACCTACATAGTCCAAGTGCCCGATAGAAACCTACATAGTCCAAGTGCCCGATAGGGAACCTACATAGTCCAAGTGCCCGCTATGGAACATACATAGTCCAGTTGCTCGCTAGGGAACCTAGATAGTCCAAGTGCTATCTAGGTAACCTAGATAGTCCAAGGGCCCGCTAGTTAACCTAGATCTTCCAAGTGCCCGCTAGTTAACCTAGATCGTCCAAGTTCCGGCTAGTTAACCTACATATTCCAAGGGCCCACTTGTTAACCTAGATCGTCCAAGTGTCCTCTAGTTAACCTACATAGTGCAAGTGTCCGCTAGGTAACCTACATAGTCCAAGTGCCCGCTAGTTAACATAGATAGTCCAAGTGCCCGTTAGGGTAGGTACATAGTCCAAGTACCCGCTAGGTAACCTAGAGAGTGCAAGTGCCCGCTAGTTAACCTACATAGTCCAAGTGCCTGCTAGGTAACCTAGATAGTCCAAGGGCCTGCTAGTTAATCTACATAGTCCAAGTGCCTGCTAGGTAACCTACATAGTGCAAGTGTCCGCTAGTTAACCTACATAGTCCAAGTGCACGCTAGTTAACCTAGATAGTCCAAGGTCCCGCTAGGGAACCTACATAGTGCAAGTGTCCGCTAGTGAACCTACGTAGTAAGGGACCGCTAGTTAACCTAGATAGTCCAAGTACCCGCTAGTTAACCTAGATCGTCCAATTGTCCGCTAGTTAACCTACATAGTCCAAGTGCCCTTTAGGGAACCTAGATAGTCCAAGTGCCCGCTTGGGAACCTACATAGTCCAATTTCCCGCTCTGGAACACACATATTCCAAGTGCCTGTTAGTTAACCTAGATAATCCAAGTGCCCGCTAGTTAACCTACATAGTCCAAGTGCCCGCTAGGTAACCTACATAATCCAAGTGCCCGCTAGGTAACCAATGTAGTCCAAATACCCGCTAGGGAACCTACATAGTCCAAGTGCCCGCTAGTTAACCTAGATAGTCCAAATGCCCGCAAGTTAACCTAGATACTCCAAGTGCCTGTTAGCTAACCTACATAGTGCAAGTGCCCGTTCGTTAACCTAGATAGTCCAAGTGCCCGCTATGTAACCTAGACAGTCCAAGTTCCCGCTAGTTTGACTACATAGTCCAAGTGTCCGTTCGTTAACCTAGATAGTCCAATTGCCCGTTAGCTAACCTAGATAGTCCAAGGGCCCGCTAGTTGACCTACATACTCCAAGAGCCAGCTAGGTAACCTAGATAGTACAAGTGCCCGGTAGGTAACCCAGATAGTCCAAGTGCCCGTTAGTTAACCTACATAGTCCAAGTGCCCGATAGGGAATCTACATAGTCCATGTGCCCGCTATGGAACATACAAAGTACAGGTGCCCGCTAGGGAACCTAGATAGTCCAAGTGCTTTCTAGGTAACGTAGATAGTCCAAGGGCCCGCTAGTTAACTTTGATAGTCCAAGTGCCCGCTGGTTAACCTAGATCTTCCAAGTGCCCGCTAGTTAACCTAGATCGTCCAAGTTCCGGCTAGTTAACCTACATAGTCCAAGGGCCCACTTGTTAACCTAGATCGTCCAAGTGTCCTCTAGTTAACCTACATAGTGCAAGTGTCCGCTAGGTAACCTACATAGTCCAAGTGCCCGCTAGGGAAGGTACATAGTCCAAGTGCCCGCTAGGTAACCTAGAGAGTGCAAGTGCCCTCTAGTTAACCTACATAGTCCAAGTACCTGCTAGGTAACCTAGATAGTCCAAGGGTCTGCTAGTTAACCTAGATAGTCAAAGTGCCTGCTAGGGAACCTACATAGTCCAATTGCCCACTCTGGAACATTCAAAATCCAAGTGCCTGTTAGTTAACCTAGATAATCCAAGTGCCCGCTAGTTAACCTACATAGTCCAAGTGCCCGCTAGGTAACCTACATAATCCAAGTGCCCGCTAGGTAACCTATATAGTCCAAATGCCCGCTAGGGAACCTACATAGTCCAAGTGCCCGCTAGTCAACCTAGATAGTCCAAGTGCCCGCGAGTTAAAATAGATAGTCCAAGTTCCCGCTAGTTAACCAGGATCAGCCAAGTGCCCTCTAGTTAACTTACATAGTCCAAGAGCCTGCTAGTTAACCTACATAGACGAAGGGCCTGTTAGTTAACCTAGATAGTCCAAGTGCCCGCTAGTTAACCTACATAGTCCAAGTGCCTGCTAGTTAAACTACATAGTCCAAGTGTCCACTAGGTAACCTAGACATTCCAATTGCCCGCTAGTTAACCTATTCAGGCCAAGTACCCGCTAGGGAACCTACATAGTCCAAGCGCCCGCTAGGGAACCTACATAGTCCAAGTGCTCGCTAGTCAACCTACATAGTCCAAGTACCCATTAGTTAACCTAGATAGTCATAATCCCTGCTAGGTAACCTAGATATTCCAAGTGCCCACTAGGTAACCTACATAGTCCAATTGCCCGTTAGATAACCTTGATATTCCAATTGCCCGTTAGCTGACCTACATAGTCCAAGTGCCCGTTCGTTAACCTAGATAGTCCAAGTGCCCGCTAGGTAACCTAGAGAGTCCAAGTACCCGCTAGGTTACCTACATAGTGCACGTGTCTGCTAGTTGACCTACGTAGTGCAAGGGACCGCTAGTAAACCTAGATAGTCCAAGTACCCGCTAGTTAACCTAGATCGTCCAATTGTCCACTAGTTAACCTACATAGTCCAAGTACCCTTTAGGGAACCTACATAGTCCAAGTGCTCGCTAGGTAACCTACATAATCCAAATGCCCGCAAGGAAACCTACATAGTCTAATTGCCCGCTAGGGAACCTACATAATCTAAGTGCACGTTAGGTAACCTAGATAGTCCAATTGCCCGTTAGCTAAAATAGATAGTCCAAGGGCCCGCTAGTTGACCTACATAGTCCAAGTGCCAGCTAGGTAACCTAAATAGTACAAGTGCCCGCTATGTAACCCAGATACTCAAAGTGCCCGCTAGGGTTTGTACATAGACCAAGTGCCCGCTAGGTAACCTAGATAGTCCAAGTGCCCGCTAGTTAACCTACATAGTCCAAGTGCCTGATAGAAACCTACATAGTCCAAGTGCCTGATAGGGAACCTACATAGTCCATGTGCCCGCTATGGAACATACATAGTCCAGGTGCCCGCTAAGGAACCTAGATAGTCCAAGTGCTATCTAGGTAACGTAGATAGTCCAAGGACCCGCTAGTTAACCTACATAGTCCAAGGGCTCGCTTGTTAACTTTGATAGTCCAAGTGCCCGCTGGTTAACCTAGATCTTCCAAGTGCCCGCTAGTTAACCTAGATCGTCCAAGTGCCGGTTAGTTAACCTACATAGTCCAGGGGCCCACTTGTTAACCTAGATCGTCCAAGTGTCCTCTAGTTAACCTAAATAGTGCAAGTGTCCACTACGTAACTTACATAGTCCAAGTGCCCGCTAGTTAACATAGATAGTCCAAGTGCCCGCTAGGGAACTTACATAGTCCAATTGCCCGCTCTGGAACATACAAAATCCAAGTGCCCGTTAGCTAACCTTGATAGTCTAAGGGCCCACTAGTTAACCTACATAGTTCAAGTGCCCGCTAGCTAACCTAGATAATCCAAGTGCCCGCTAGTTAACCTAGATAGTCCAAGAACCCGCTAGGAAACGTAGAGAGTTCAAGTGCCCGCTAGTTAACCTAGATTGTCCTAGTGCCCGTTAATTAACCTAGATAGTCCAAGTGCCCACTAGGGGACGTACATAGTCCAAGTGCCCGCTAGGTAACCCAGATAGTCCAAGTGCCCGCTAGGGTTTGTACATAGACCAAGTGCCCGCTAGGTAACCTAGATAGTCCAAGTGCCCGCTAGTTAACCTACATAGTACAAGTGCCCGATAGAAATCTATATAGTCCAAGTGCTCGATAGGGAACCTACATAGTCCAAGTGCCCGTTAGGGAACCAATAGTCTTAGTGCTGGCTAGGGAACCTGTATCATCCAAGTGCCCGCTAGGTAACCTAGCTAGTCCAAGTGCCCGCTAGGTAACCTACAAAGTCCAAGTGCCCGCTAGGTAATCTATATAGTCCAAATGCCCACTAGGGAACCTACATAGTCCAAGTACCCGTTAAGTAACCTACATAGTCCAAGTGACCGTTAGCTAACCTAGATAGTCTAAGGGCCCACTAGTTAACCTACATACTTCAAGTGCTCGCTAGGTAACTTAGATAATCCAAGTGTCCGCTAGTTAACCTACATAGTCCAAAGGCCCGCTAGTTGACCTACATAGTCCAAGTGCCCGCTAGGTAACCTAGATAGACTAAGTGCCCGCTTGTTAGCCTAGATAGTCCTAGTGCCCGTTAGTTAACCTTGATAGTCCAAGTGCCCACTAGGGGACGTACTTATTCCAAGTGCCCGCTAGGTAACCCAGATAGTCCAAGTGCCCGCTGGGGTATGTACATAGACCAAGTGCCCACTAGGTAACCTAGATAGTCCAAGTGCCCGTTACCTAACCTAGATCATCCAAGTGCCCGCTAGGCAACCTACATAGTCCGAGTGCCCGCTAGGTAACCTAGACAGTCCAAGTACCCGTTAGCTAACCTAGATAGTCCAAGTGCCCGCTAGGTAACCTACATAGTCCAAGGGCCCGTTCGTTAACCTAGTCCGTCTAAGTGTCCGCTAATTAACCTACATAGTCCAAGTGCACGCTAGGTACCCAAGATAGTCAAAGTGTCCGCTAGGTAACCTAGATAGTCCAATTGCCCATTAGCTAACCTAGATAGTCGAAGTGTCTGCTAGTTAACCTACATAGTCCAAGGGCCCGTTCGTTAACCTAGATAGTCCAAGTGCCCGCTAGGTAACCTAGACAGTCCAAGTGCCTGCTAGTTTACCTACATAGTCCAAGTGCACGTTCGTTAACCTAGATAGTCCAAGTGCCCGCTGGTAACCTACATAGTCCAAGGGTCCGCTAAGTAACCTTGATAGTCCAAGTGCCTTTTAATTAACCTACATAGTCCAAGTGCCCGCTAGGTAACCTAGATAGTCCAAGTGCCCCCTAGGTAACATACATAGTCCATGTGGCCGCTAGGTAACCTAAATAATCCAAATGCCCGCTAGGGAAACTACATTGTCCAAGTGCCTGCTAGTTAACCTAGATAGTCCAAGTGCCCGCTAGTAAACCTAGATAGTCCAAGGGCCCGCTAGTTAACCTAGATCGTCCAAGTGTCCGCTAGGTAACCTACATAGTCCAAGTGCCTGCTAGGTAACCTAGAAAGTCCAATTGCCTGTTAGCTAACCTACATAGTCCAAGTGCCCGTTCGTTAACCTAGATAGTCCAAGTACCCGCTATGTAACCTAGACAGTCCAAGTGCCCGCTATGTTACCTACATAGTCCAAGTGTCCGTTCGTTAACCTAGATAGTCCAAGTGCCCGTTTGGTAACCGACATAGTCCAAGTGCTCGCTTCGTAACCTGGATAGTCAAAGTTCCCGCTAGTTAACCTACATAGTCAAAGTGCCCGATAGGAAACCTACATAGTCCAAGTGCCTTCTAGGGAGCCTACATAGTCCACGTGACCGCTAGGGAACCTACATAATCCAAGTGCCCTTTAAGGTACCTACATAGTCCAAGTGCTCGCTAGGTAACCTACATAGTCCAAATGCCCGCAAGGAAACATACATAGTCTAAGTGCCCGCTAGGGCACCTACATAATCCAAGTGCCCGTTAGGTAACCTAGATAGTCCAAGTGCCCGTTAGCTAACCTAGATAGTCCAAGGGCCCGCTAGTTGACCTACATAGTCCAAGTACCAGCTAGGGAACCTAGATAGTGCAAGTGCCTGTCAGCTAACCTAGATAGTCCAAGTGGCAGCTATGTATCCTACATAGTCCAAGTGCCCGTTCGTTAACCTAGATAATCCAAGTGCCCGCTAGGTAACCTAGACAGTCCAAGTGCCCGCTAGTTAACCTACATAGTCCAAGTGCCCGCTAGTTAACCTACATAATCCAAGTGCCCTTTAGCTAACCTAGATAGTCCAAGGGCCCGCTAGTTGACCTACATAGTCCAAGTGCCCGCTAGGTAACCTAGATAGACCTAGTGCCCGCTAGTTAACTAGATAGTCCTAGTGCCCTTTAGTTAACCTAGATAGTCCAAGTGCCCTCTAGGGGACATACATAGTCCAAGTGCCCGCTAAGGTATGTACATAGACCAAGTGTCCGCTAGGTAACTGCTAGGTAACCTAGAGAGTCCATGTGCCCGCTAATTAACCTACATAGTCCAAGTGCCCGATAGAAACCTATATAGTCCAAGTGCTCAATAGGGAACCTACATAGTCCAAGTGCCCGCTATGGAACCTACGTAGTCCAAGTGCCCGTTAGGGAACCAATAGACTTAGTGCTGGCTAGGGAACTTGTATCATCCAAGTGCCCCCTAGGTAACCTATATAGTCCAAGTGCCCGCTAGGTAACCTACAAAGTCCAAGTGCCCGCTAGGTAATCTATATAGTCCAAATGCCCGCTAGGGAACCTACATAGTCCAAGTACCCAATAAGTAACCTTCATAGTCCAAGTGACCGTAAGCTAACCTAGATAGTCTAAGGGCCCACTAGTTAACCTACATACTTCAAGTGCTCGCTAGGTAACTTAGATAATCCAAGTGCCCGCTAGTTAACCTACATAGTCCAAAGGCCCGCTAGTTGACCTACATAGTCCAAGTGCACGCTAGGTAACCTAGGTAGACCAAGTGCCCGCTTGTTAGCCTAGATAGTCCTAGTGCCCGTTAGTTAACCTAGATAGTCCAAGTGCCCACTAGGGGACGTACATATTCCAAGTGCCCTCTAGGTAACCCACATAGTCCAAGTGCCCGCTAGGGTATGTACATAGACCAAGTGCCCGCTAGGTAACCTAGATAGTCCAAGTGCCCGCTAGTTAACCTACATAGTCCAAGTGCCCGATAGAAACCTACATAGTCTAAGTGCCCGATAGGGAACCTACATAGTCCATGTGCCCGCTATGGGACATACATAGTCCAGGTGCCCGCTAGGGAACTTAGATAGTCCAAGTGCTATCTAGGTAACGTAGATAGTCCAAGTGCCCGCTAGTTAACCTACATAGTCCAAGGGCTCGCTTGTTAACTTTGATAGTCCAAGTGCCCGCTGGTTAACCTAGATCTTCCAAGTGCCCGCTAGTTAACCTAGATCGTCCAAGTGCCGGGTAGTTAACCTACATAGTCCAAGGGCCCACTTGTTAACCTAGATCGTCCAAGTGTCCTCTAGTTAACCTACATAGTGCAAGTGTCCGCTAGGTAACCTACATAGTCCAAGTGCCCGCTAGTTAACATAGATAGTCCAAGTACCTGCTAGGTAACCTAGATAGTCCAAGGGCCTGCTAGTTAACCTAGATAGTCCAATTGCCCACTAGGGAACCTACATAGTCCAATTGCCCGCTCTGGAACATACAAAATCCAAGGGCCCGTTAGCTAACCTTGATAGTCTAAGGGCCCACTAGTTAACCTACATAGTTCAAGTGCCCGCTAGCTAAACTAGATAATCTAAGTGCCCGCAAGTTAACCTAGATAGTCCAAGAACACGCTAGGTAACGTAGAGAGTTCAAGGGCCCGCTAGTTAACCTAGATTGTCCTAGTGCCCGTTAGTTAACCTAATAGTCCAAGTGCCCACTAGGGGACATACATAGTCCAAGTGCCCGCTAGGTAACCCAGATAGTCCAAGTGCCCGCTAGGGTTTGTACATAGACCAAGTGCCCGCTAGGTAACCTAGATAATCCAAGTGCCCGCTAGTTAACCTACATAGTCCAAGTGCCCGATAGAAACCTACATAGTCCAAGTGCCCGATAGGGAACCTACATAGTCCAAGTGCCCGCTATGGAACATACATAGTCCAGTTGCTCGCTAGGGAACCTAGATAGTCCAAGTGCTATCTAGGTAACCTAGATAGTCCAAGGGCCCGCTAGTTAACCTAGATCTTCCAAGTGCCCGCTAGTTAACCTAGATCGTCCAAGTTCCGGCTAGTTAACCTACATATTCCAAGGGCCCACTTGTTAACCTAGATCGTCCAAGTGTCCTCTAGTTAACCTACATAGTGCAAGTGTCCGCTAGGTAACCTACATAGTCCAAGTGCCCGCTAGTTAACATAGATAGTCCAAGTGCCCGTTAGGGTAGGTACATAGTCCAAGTACCCGCTAGGTAACCTAGAGAGTGCAAGTGCCCGCTAGTTAACCTACATAGTCCAAGTGCCTGCTAGGTAACCTAGATAGTCCAAGGGCCTGCTAGTTAATCTACATAGTCCAAGTGCCTGCTAGGTAACCTACATAGTGCAAGTGTCCGCTAGTTAACCTACATAGTCCAAGTGCACGCTAGTTAACCTAGATAGTCCAAGGTCCCGCTAGGGAACCTACATAGTGCAAGTGTCCGCTAGTGAACCTACGTAGTAAGGGACTGCTAGTTAACCTAGATAGTCCAAGTACCCGCTAGTTAACCTAGATCGTCCAATTGTCCGCTAGTTAACCTACATAGTCCAAGTGCCCTTTAGGGAACCTAGATAGTCCAAGTGCCCGCTTGGGAACCTACATAGTCCAATTTCCCGCTCTGGAACACACATAGTCCAAGTGCCTGTTAGTTAACCTAGATAATCCAAGTGCCCGCTAGTTAACCTACATAGTCCAAGTGCCCGCTAGGTAACCTACATAATCCAAGTGCCCGCTAGGTAACCAATGTAGTCCAAATACCCGCTAGGGAACCTACATAGTCCAAGTGCCCGCTAGTTAACCTAGATAGTCCAAATGCCCGCTAGTTAACCTAGATACTCCAAGTGCCTGTTAGCTAACCTACATAGTGCAAGTGCCCGTTCGTTAACCTAGATAGTCCAAGTGCCCGCTATGTAACCTAGACAGTCCAAGTTCCCGCTAGTTTGACTACATAGTCCAAGTGTCCGTTCGTTAACCTAGATAGTCCAATTGCCCGTTAGCTAACCTAGATAGTCCAAGGGCCCGCTAGTTGACCTACATACTCCAAGAGCCAGCTAGGTAACCTAGATAGTACAAGTGCCCGGTAGGTAACCCAGATAGTCCAAGTGCCCGTTAGTTAACCTACATAGTCCAAGTGCCCGATAGGGAATCTACATAGTCCATGTGCCCGCTATGGAACATACAAAGTACAGGTGCCCGCTAGGGAACCTAGATAGTCCAAGTGCTTTCTAGGTAACGTAGATAGTCCAAGGGCCCGCTAGTTAACTTTGATAGTCCAAGTGCCCGCTGGTTAACCTAGATCTTCCAAGTGCCCGCTAGTTAACCTAGATCGTCCAAGTTCCGGCTAGTTAACCTACATAGTCCAAGGGCCCACTTGTTAACCTAGATCGTCCAAGTGTCCTCTAGTTAACCTACATAGTGCAAGTGTCCGCTAGGTAACCTACATAGTCCAAGTGCCCGCTAGGGAAGGTACATAGTCCAAGTGCCCGCTAGGTAACCTAGAGAGTGCAAGTGCCCGCTAGTTAACCTACATAGTCCAAGTACCTGCTAGGTAACCTAGATAGTCCAAGGGTCTGCTAGTTAACCTAGATAGTCAAAGTGCCTGCTAGGGAACCTACATAGTCCAATTGCCCACTCTGGAACATTCAAAATCCAAGTGCCTGTTAGTTAACCTAGATAATCCAAGTGCCCGCTAGTTAACCTACATAGTCCAAGTGCCCGCTAGGTAACCTACATAATCCAAGTGCCCGCTAGGTAACCTATATAGTCCAAATGCCCGCTAGGGAACCTACATAGTCCAAGTGCCCGCTAGTCAACCTAGATAGTCCAAGTGCCCGCGAGTTAAAATAGATAGTCCAAGTTCCCGCTAGTTAACCAGGATCAGCCAAGTGCCCTCTAGTTAACTTACATAGTCCAAGAGCCTGCTAGTTAACCTACATAGACGAAGGGCCTGTTAGTTAACCTAGACAGTCCAAGTGCCCGCTAGTTAACCTACATAGTCCAAGTGCCTGCTAGTTAAACTACATAGTCCAAGTGTCCACTAGGTAACCTAGACATTCCAATTGCCCGCTAGTTAACCTATTCAGGCCAAGTACCCGCTAGGGAACCTACATAGTCCAAGCGCCCGCTAGGGAACCTACATAGTCCAAGTGCTCGCTAGTCAACCTACATAGTCCAAGTACCCATTAGTTAACCTAGATAGTCAAAGTCCCTGCTAGGTAACCTAGATATTCCAAGTGCCCGCTAGGTAACCTACATAGTCCAATTGCCCGTTAGATAACCTTGATATTCCAATTGCCCGTTAGCTGACCTACATAGTCCAAGTGCCCGTTCGTTAACCTAGATAGTCCAAGTGCCCGCTAGGTAACCTAGAGAGTCCAAGTACCCGCTAGGTTACCTACATAGTGCACGTGTCTGCTAGTTGACCTACGTAGTGCAAGGGACCGCTAGTAAACCTAGATAGTCCAAGTACCCGCTAGTTAACCTAGATCGTCCAATTGTCCACTAGTTAACCTACATAGTCCAAGTACCCTTTAGGGAACCTACATAGTCCAAGTGCTCGCTAGGTAACCTACATAATCCAAATGCCCGCAAGGAAACCTACATAGTCTAATTGCCCGCTAGGGAACCTACATAATCTAAGTGCACGTTAGGTAACCTAGATAGTCCAATTGCCCGTTAGCTAAAATAGATAGTCCAAGGGCCCGCTAGTTGACCTACATAGTCCAAGTGCCAGCTAGGTAACCTAAATAGTACAAGTGCCCGCTATGTAACCCAGATACTCAAAGTGCCCGCTAGGGTTTGTACATAGACCAAGTGCCCGCTAGGTAACCTAGATAGTCCAAGTGCCCGCTAGTTAACCTACATAGTCCAAGTGCCTGATAGAAACCTACATAGTCCAAGTGCCTGATAGGGAACCTACATAGTCCATGTGCCCGCTATGGAACATACATAGTCCAGGTGCCCGCTAAGGAACCTAGATAGTCCAAGTGCTATCTAGGTAACGTAGATAGTCCAAGGACCCGCTAGTTAACCTACATAGTCCAAGGGCTCGCTTGTTAACTTTGATAGTCCAAGTGCCCGCTGGTTAACCTAGATCTTCCAAGTGCCCGCTAGTTAACCTAGATCGTCCAAGTGCCGGTTAGTTAACCTACATAGTCCAGGGGCCCACTTGTTAACCTAGATCGTCCAAGTGTCCTCTAGTTAACCTAAATAGTGCAAGTGTCCACTACGTAACTTACATAGTCCAAGTGCCCGCTAGTTAACATAGATAGTCCAAGTGCCCGCTAGGGAACTTACATAGTCCAATTGCCCGCTCTGGAACATACAAAATCCAAGTGCCCGTTAGCTAACCTTGATAGTCTAAGGGCCCACTAGTTAACCTACATAGTTCAAGTGCCCGCTAGCTAACCTAGATAATCCAAGTGCCCGCTAGTTAACCTAGATAGTCCAAGAACCCGCTAGGTAACGTAGAGAGTTCAAGTGCCCGCTAGTTAACATAGATTGTCCTAGTGCCCGTTAATTAACCTAGATAGTCCAAGTGCCCACTAGGGGACGTACATAGTCCAAGTGCCCGCTAGGTAACCCAGATAGTCCAAGTGCCCGCTAGGGTTTGTACATAGACCAAGTGCCCGCTAGGTAACCTAGATAGTCCAAGTGCCCGCTAGTTAACCTACATAGTACAAGTGCCCGATAGAAATCTATATAGTCCAAGTGCTCGATAGGGAACCTACATAGTCCAAGTGCCCGTTAGGGAACCAATAGTCTTAGTGCTGGCTAGGGAACCTGTATCATCCAAGTGCCCGCTAGGTAACCTAGCTAGTCCAAGTGCCCGCTAGGTAACCTACAAAGTCCAAGTGCCCGCTAGGTAATCTATATAGTCCAAATGCCCACTAGGGAACCTACATAGTCCAAGTACCTGTTAAGTAACCTACATAGTCCAAGTGACCGTTAGCTAACCTAGATAGTCTAAGGGCCCACTAGTTAACCTACATACTTCAAGTGCTCGCTAGGTAACTTAGATAATCCAAGTGTCCGCTAGTTAACCTACATAGTCCAAAGGCCCGCTAGTTGACCTACATAGTCCAAGTGCCCGCTAGGTAACCTAGATAGACTAAGTGCCCGCTTGTTAGCCTAGATAGTCCTAGTGCCCGTTAGTTAACCTTGATAGTCCAAGTGCCCACTAGGGGACGTACATATTCCAAGTGCCCGCTAGGTAACCCAGATAGTCCAAGTGCCCGCTGGGGTATGTACATAGACCAAGTGCCCACTAGGTAACCTAGATAGTCCAAGTGCCCGTTACCTAACCTAGATCATCCAAGTGCCCGCTAGGCAACCTACATAGTCCGAGTGCCCGCTAGGTAACCTAGACAGTCCAAGTACCCGTTAGCTAACCTAGATAGTCCAAGTGCCCGCTAGGTAACCTACATAGTCCAAGGGCCCGTTCGTTAACCTAGTCCGTCTAAGTGTCCGCTAATTAACCTACATAGTCCAAGTGCACGCTAGGTACCCAAGATAGTCAAAGTGTCCGCTAGGTAACCTAGATAGTCCAATTGCCCATTAGCTAACCTAGATAGTCGAAGTGTCTGCTAGTTAACCTACATAGTCCAAGGGCCCGTTCGTTAACCTAGATAGTCCAAGTGCCCGCTAGGTAACCTAGACAGTCCAAGTGCCTGCTAGTTTACCTACATAGTCCAAGTGCACGTTCGTTAACCTAGATAGTCCAAGTGCCCGCTGGTAACCTACATAGTCCAAGGGTCCGCTAAGTAACCTTGATAGTCCAAGTGCCTTTTAATTAACCTACATAGTCCAAGTGCCCGCTAGGTAACCTAGATAGTCCAAGTGCCCCCTAGGTAACATACATAGTCCATGTGGCCGCTAGGTAACCTAAATAATCCAAATGCCCGCTAGGGAAACTACATTGTCCAAGTGCCTGCTAGTTAACCTAGATAGTCCAAGTGCCCGCTAGTAAACCTAGATAGTCCAAGGGCCCGCTAGTTAACCTAGATCGTCCAAGTGTCCGCTAGGTAACCTACATAGTCCAAGTGCCTGCTAGGTAACCTAGAAAGTCCAATTGCCTGTTAGCTAACCTACATAGTCCAAGTGCCCGTTCGTTAACCTAGATAGTCCAAGTACCCGCTATGTAACCTAGACAGTCCAAGTGCCCGCTATGTTACCTACATAGTCCAAGTGTCCGTTCGTTAACCTAGATAGTCCAAGTGCCCGTTTGGTAACCGACATAGTCCAAGTGCTCGCTTCGTAACCTGGATAGTCAAAGTTCCCGCTAGTTAACCTACATAGTCAAAGTGCCCGATAGGAAACCTACATAGTCCAAGTGCCTTCTAGGGAGCCTACATAGTCCACGTGACCGCTAGGGAACCTACATAATCCAAGTGCCCTTTAAGGTACCTACATAGTCCAAGTGCTCGCTAGGTAACCTACATAGTCCAAATGCCCGCAAGGAAACATACATAGTCTAAGTGCCCGCTAGGGCACCTACATAATCCAAGTGCCCGTTAGGTAACCTAGATAGTCCAAGTGCCCGTTAGCTAACCTAGATAGTCCAAGGGCCCGCTAGTTGACCTACATAGTCCAAGTACCAGCTAGGGAACCTAGATAGTGCAAGTGCCTGTCAGCTAACCTAGATAGTCCAAGTGGCAGCTATGTATCCTACATAGTCCAAGTGCCCGTTCGTTAACCTAGATAATCCAAGTGCCCGCTAGGTAACCTAGACAGTCCAAGTGCCCGCTAGTTAACCTACATAGTCCAAGTGCCCGCTAGTTAACCTACATAATCCAAGTGCCCTTTAGCTAACCTAGATAGTCCAAGGGCCCGCTAGTTGACCTACATAGTCCAAGTGCCCGCTAGGTAACCTAGATAGACCTAGTGCCCGCTAGTTAACTAGATAGTCCTAGTGCCCTTTAGTTAACCTAGATAGTCCAAGTGCCCTCTAGGGGACATACATAGTCCAAGTGCCCGCTAAGGTATGTACATAGACCAAGTGTCCGCTAGGTAACTGCTAGGTAACCTAGAGAGTCCATGTGCCCGCTAATTAACCTACATAGTCCAAGTGCCCGATAGAAACCTATATAGTCCAAGTGCTCAATAGGGAACCTACATAGTCCAAGTGCCCGCTATGGAACCTACGTAGTCCAAGTGCCCGTTAGGGAACCAATAGACTTAGTGCTGGCTAGGGAACTTGTATCATCCAAGTGCCCCCTAGGTAACCTATATAGTCCAAGTGCCCGCTAGGTAACCTACAAAGTCCAAGTGCCCGCTAGGTAATCTATATAGTCCAAATGCCCGCTAGGGAACCTACATAGTCCAAGTACCCAATAAGTAACCTTCATAGTCCAAGTGACCGTAAGCTAACCTAGATAGTCTAAGGGCCCACTAGTTAACCTACATACTTCAAGTGCTTGCTAGGTAACTTAGATAATCCAAGTGCCCGCTAGTTAACCTACATAGTCCAAAGGCCCGCTAGTATACCTACATAGTCCAAGTGCACGCTAGGTAACCTAGGTAGACCAAGTGCCCGCTTGTTAGCCTAGATAGTCCTAGTGCCCGTTAGTTAACCTAGATAGTCCAAGTGCCCACTAGGGGACGTACATATTCCAAGTGCCCTCTAGGTAACCCACATAGTCCAAGTGCCCGCTAGGGTATGTACATAGACCAAGTGCCCGCTAGGTAACCTAGATAGTCCAAGTGCCCGCTAGTTAACCTACATAGTCGAAGGGCCCCTTAGTTAACCTAGATATTCCAAGTGCCCGCTAGTTAACCTAGATTGTCCAAGTGTCCGCTAGTTAACCTACATAATCTAAGTGCCCGTTAGGTAACCTAGATAGTCCAAGTGACCGCTAGGTAACCTACATAGTCCAAGTTCCCGCTAGGTAACCTAGATAGTCAAGGGCCCGTTACCTAACCTAGATCGTCCAAGTGCCCGCTAGGCAACCTTCATAGTCCGAGTGCCCGTTCGTTAACCTAGAAGTCCATGTGCCCGCTAGGTAACCTAGACAGTGCAAGTGCCCGCTTGGTTACCTACATAGTCCAAGTACCCGTTGGGTAACCTACATAGTCCAAGTGCCCGCTAGGTTACCTAGATAGTCCAAGTACCCGTTAGCTAACCTAGATAGTCAAAGTGCCCGCTAGGTAATCTAGACTGTCCAAGTGCCTGCTAGGTTACCTACATAGTCCAAGTGGACGCTAGGTAACCTAAATAATCCAAATGCCCGGTAGGGAAACTACATAGTCCAAGTGCCCGCTAGTTAACCTAGATAATCAAAGTGCCCACTAGTAAACCTAGATAGTCCAAGGGACCGCTAGTTAACCTAGAAGTCCAAGTGCCCGCTAGTTAACGTAGATAGTTCAAGTGTCCGCTAGGTAACATACATAGTCCAAATGCCTGCTAGGTAACCTAGATAATCCAAGTGCCCACTAGTAAACCTAGATAGTCCAAGGGACCGCTAGTTAACCTAGAAAGTCCAAGTGCCCGCTAGTTAACGTAGATAGTTCAAGTGTCCGCTAGGTAACATACATAGTCCAAATGCCTGCTAGGTAACCTAGATAGTCCAATTGCCTGTTAGCTAACCTACATAGTCCAAGTGCCCGTTCCTTAACCTAGATAGTCCAGGTGCCCGCTAGGTAACCTACATAATCCATGTGCCTGTTGGTAACCTATATAGTCCAAATGCCCGCTAGGGAACCTACATAGTCCAAGTGCCCGCGAGTTAACCTAGATAGTCCAAGTGCCCGCTAGTTAACCAGGATCAGCCAAGTGCCCTCTAGCTAACTTACATAGTCCAAGAGCCTGCTAGTTAACCTACATAGACGAAGGGTCCATTAGTTAACCTAGATAGTCCAAATGCCCGCTAGGGAACCTACATAGTCCAAGTGCCCGCAAGTTAACTTAGATAGTCCAAGTGCCCGCGAGTTAACCTAGATAGTCCAAGTGCCCGCTAGTTAACCAGGATCAGCCAAGTGCCCTCTAGCTAACTTACATAGTCCAAGAGCCTGCTAGTTAACCTACATAGACGAAGGGCCCATTAGTTAACCTAGATAGTCCAAGTGCCCGCTAGTTAACCTACATAGTCCAAGTGCCCTTTAGGGAACCTAGATAGTTCATGTGCCCGCTCTGGAACATACATAGTCCAAGTGCCTGTTAGTTAACCTAGATAATCCAAGTGCCCGCTAGTTAACCTACATAGTCCAAGTGCCCGCTAGGTAACCTACATAATCCAAGTGCCCGCTAGGTAACCTATATAGTCCAAATGCCCGCTAGGGAACCTACATAGTCCAAGTGCCCGCTAGTTAACTTAGATAGTCCAAGTGCCCGCGAGTTAACCTAGATAGTCCAAGTGCCCGCTAGTTAACCAGGATCAGCCAAGTGCCCTCTAGTTAACTTACATAGTCCAAGAGCCTGCTAGTTAACCTACATAGACGAAGGGCCCGTTAGTTAACCTAGATAGTCCAAGTGCCCGCTAGTTAACCTACATAGTCCAAGTGCCTGCTAGTTAAACTACATAGTCCAAGTGTCCACTAGATTACCTAGACAGTCCAATTGCCCGCTAGTTAACCTATTCAGGCCAAGTACCCGCTAGGGAACCTACATAGTCCAAGCGCCCGCTAGGGAACCTACATAGTCCAAGTGCTCGCTAGTCAACCTACATAGTCCAAGTGCCCGTTTGTTAACCTAGATAGTCAAAGTGCCTGCTAGGTAACCTAGACAGTCCAAGTGACCACTAGTTTACCTACATAGTTCAAGTGCCCGTTCGTTAACCTACATAGTCCAAGTGCCCGCTAGGTAACGTAGACAGCCCAACTGCCCGCTAGGGTACATACATAGTCCAAGTGCCCGCTAGGTAACCTAGATAGTCCAAGTGCCCGCTAGTTAACCTACATAGTCCAAGTGCCTGCTAGTTAAACTACATAGTCCAAGTGTCCACTAGCTAACCTAGACAGTCCAATTGCCCACTAGTTAACCTAGACAGGCCAAGTACCCGCTAGGGAACCTACATAGACCAAGTGCCCGCTAGGTAACCTAGATAGTCCAAGTGCCCGCTAGTTAACCTACATAGTCCATGTGCCCGATAGAAACCTTCATAGTCCAAGTGCCCGATAGGGAACCTACATAGTCCAAGTGCCCGCTATGGAACATACATAGTCCAGGTGCCCGCTAGGGAACCTAGATAGTCCAAGTGCTATCTAGGTAACTTAGATAGTCCAAGGGTCCGCTAGTTAACCTAGATCTTCCAAGTGCCCGCTAGTTAACCTAGATCGTCCAAGTTCCGGCTAGTTAACCTACATAGTCCAAGGGCCCACTTGTTAACCTAGATCGTCCAAGTGTCCTCTAGTTAACCTACATAGTGCAAGTGTCCGCTAGGTAACCTACAGAGTCCAAGTGCCCGCTAGTTAACATAGGTAGTCCAAGTGCCCGCTAGGGAAGGTATATAGTCCACCACCCGCTATGTAAACTAGAGAGTGCAAGTGCCCGCTAGTTAACCTACGTAGTCCAAGTGCCTGCTAGGTAACCTAGATAGTCCAAGGGCCTGCTAGTTAACCTACATAGTCCAAGTACCTGCTAGGTAACCTATATAATCCAAGTGCCCGCTAGGTAACCTATATAGTCCAAATGCCCGCTAGGGAATATACATAGTCCAAGTGCCCACTAGTCAACTTAGATAGTCCAAGTGCCCGCGAGTTAACACAGATAGTCCAACTGCCCGCTAGTTAACCAGGACCAGCCAAGTGCACTCTAGTTAACTTACATAGTCCAAGAGCCTGCTAGTTAACCTACATAGACGAAGGGCCTGTTAGTTGACCTAGATAGTCCAAGTGCCCGCTAGTTAACCTAGATAGTCCAAGTGCCCACTAGGGGACGTACATAGTCCAAGTGCCCGCTAGGTAACCCAGATAGTCCAAGTGCCCGCTAGGGTTTGTACATAGACCAAGTGCCCGCTAGGTAACCTAGATAGTCCAAGAGCCCGCTAGTTAACCTACATAGTACAAGTGCCCGATAGAAATCTATATAGTCCAAGTGCTCGATAGGGAACCTACATAGTCCAAGTGCCCTTTAGGGAACCAATAGTCTTAGTGCTGGCTAGGGAACCTGTATCATCCAAGTGCCCGCTAGGTAACCTAGCTAGTCCAAGTGCCCGCTAGGTAACCTACAAAGTCCAAGTGCCCGCTAGGTAATCTATATAGTCCAAATGCCCACTAGGGAACCTACATAGTCCAAGTACCCGTTAAGTAACCTACATAGTCCATGTGACCGTTAGCTAACCTAGATAGTCTAAGGGCCCACTAGTTAACCTACATACTTCAAGTGTTCGCTAGGTAACTTAGATAATCCAAGTGACAGCTAGTTAACCTACATAGTCCAAAGGCCCGCTAGTTGACCTACATAATCCAAGTGCCTGCTAGGTAACCTAGATAGACTAAGTGCCCGCTTGTTAGCCTAGATAGTCCTAGTGCCCGTTAGTTAACCTTGATAGTCCAAGTGCCCACTAGGGGACGTACATATTCCAAGTGCCCGCTAGGTAACCCAGATAGTCCAAGTGCCCGCTGGGGTATGTACATAGACCAAGTGCCCACTAGGTAACCTAGATAGTCCAAGTGCCCGTTACCTAACCTAGATCATCCAAGTGCTCGCTAGGCAACCTACATAGTCCGAGTGCCCGTTCGTTAACCTAGAAGTCCAAGTGCCCGCTAGGTTACCTACATAGTCCAAGTACCCGTTAGGTAACCAACATAGTCCAAGTGCCCGCTAGGTAACCTAGATAGTCCAAGTACCCGTTAGCTAACCTAGATAGTCCAAGTGCCCGCTAGGTAACCTACATAGTCCAAGGGCCCGTTCGTTAACCTAGTTCGTCTAAGTGTCTGCTAATTAACCTACATAGTCCAAGTGCACGCTAGGTACCCAAGATAGTCAAAGTGTCCGCTAGGTAACCTAGATAGTCCAATTGCCAATTAGCTAACCTAGATAGTCGAAGTGTCTGCTAGTTAACCTACATAGTCCAAGGGCCCGTTCGTTAACCTAGATAGTCCAAGTGCCCGCTAGGTAACCTAGACAGTCCAAGTGCCTGCTAGTTTACCTACATAGTCCAAGTGCACGTTCGTTAACCTAGATAGTCCAAGTGCCCACTGGTAACCTACATAGTCCAAGGGTCCGCTAAGTAACCTTGATAGTCCAAGTGCCTTTTAATTAACCTACATAGTCCAAGTGCCCGCTAGGTAACCTAGATAGTCCAAGTGCCCCCTAGGTAACCTACATAGTCCATGTGGCCGCTAGGTAACCTAAATAATCCAAATGCCCGCTAGGGAAACTACATTGTCCAAGTGCCTGCTAGTTAACCTAGATAGTCCAAGTGCCCGCTAGTAAACCTAGATAGTCCAAGGGCCCGCTAGTTAACCTAGATCGTCCAAGTGTCCGCTAGGTAACCTACATAGTCCAAGTGCCTGCTAGGTAACCTAGAAAGTCCAATTGCCTGTTAGCTAACCTACATAGTCCAAGTGCCCGTTCGTTAACCTAGATAGTCCAAGTACCCGCTATGTAACCTAGACAGTCCAAGTGCCCGCTATGTTACCTACATAGTCCAAGTGTCCGTTCGTTAACCAAGATAGTCCAAGTGCCCGTTTGGTAACCGACATAGTCCAAGTGCTCGCTTCGTAACCTGGATAGTCAAAGTTCCCGCTAGTTACCCTACATAGTCAAAGTGCCCGATAGGAAACCTACATAGTCCAAGTGCCTTCTAGGGAGCCTACATAGTCCACGTGACCGCTAGGGAACCTACATAATCCAAGTGCCCTTTAAGGTAGCTACATAGTCCAAGTGCTCGCTAGGTAACCTACATAGTCCAAGTGCCTGATAGGGAACCTACATAGTCCATGTGCCCGCTATGGAACATACATAGTCCAGGTGCCCACTAAGGAACCTAGATAGTCCAAGTGCTATCTAGGTAACGTAGATAGTCCAAGGGCCCGCTAGTTAACCTACATAGTGCAAGGGCTCGCTTGTTAACTTTGATAGTCCAAGTGCCCGCTGGTTAACCTAGATCTTCCAAGTGCCCGCTAGTTAACCTAGATCGTCCAAGTGCCGGTTAGTTAACCTACATAGTCCAAGGGCCCACTTGTTAACCTAGATCGTCCAAGTGTCCTCTAGTTAACCTAAATAGTGCAAGTGTCCGCTACGTAACTTACATAGTCCAAGTGCCCGCTAGTTAACATAGATAGTCCAAGTGCCCGCTAGGGAACTTACATAGTCCAATTGCCCGCTCTGGAACATACAAAATCCAAGTGCCCGTTAGCTAACCTTGATAGTCTAAGGGCCCACTAGTTAACCTACATAGTTCAAGTGCCCGCTAGCTAACCTAGATAATCCAAGTGCCCGCTAGTTAACCTAGATAGTCCAAGAACCCGCTAGGTAACGTAGAGAGTTCAAGTGCCCGCTAGTTAACCTAGATTGTCCTAGTGCCCGTTAGTTAACCTAGATAGTCCAAGTGCCCGCTAGTAAACCTAGATAGTCCAAGGGCCCGCTAGTTAACCTAGATCGTCCAAGTGTCCGCTAGGTAACCTACATAGTCCAAGTGCCTGCTAGGTAACCTAGAAAGTCCAATTGCCTGTTAGCTAACCTACATAGTCCAAGTGCCCGTTCGTTAACCTAGATAGTCCAAGTGCCCGCTATGTAACCTAGACAGTCCAAGTGCCCGCTATGTTACCTACATAGTCCAAGTGTCCATTCGTTAACCTAGATAGTCCAAGTGCCCATTTGGTAACCGACATAGTCCAAGTGCTCGCTTCGTAACCTGGATAGTCAAAGTTCCCGCTAGTTAACCTACATAGTCAAAGTGCCCGATAGGAAACCTACATAGTCCAAGTGCCTTCTAGGGAGCCTACATAGTCCACGTGACCGCTAGGGAACCTACATAATCCAAGTGCCCTTTAAGGTACCTACATAGTCCAAGTGCTCGCTAGGTAACCTACATAGTCCAAATGCCCGCAAGGAAACATACATAGTCTAAGTGCCCGCTAGGGCACCTACATAATCCAAGTGCCCGTTAGGTAACCTAGAGAGTCCAAGTGCCCGTTAGCTAACCTAGATAGTCCAAGGGCCCGCTAGTTGACCTACATAGTCCAAGTACCAGCTAGGGAACCTAGATAGTGCAAGTGCCTGTCAGCTAACCTAGATAGTCCAAGTGGCAGCTATGTATCCTACATAGTCCAAGTGCCCGTTCGTTAACCTAGATAATCCAAGTGCCCGCTAGGTAACCTAGACAGTCCAAGTGCCCGCTAGTTAACCTACATAGTCCAAGTGCCCGCTAGTTAACCTACATAATCCAAGTGCCCTTTAGCTAACCTAGATAGTCCAAGGGCCCGCTAGTTGACCTACATAGTCCAAGTGCCCGCTAGGTAACCTAGATAGACCTAGTGCCCGCTAGTTAACTAGAGAGTCCTAGTGCACTTTAGTTAACCTAGATAGTCCAAGTGCCCTCTAGGGGACATACATAGTCCAAGTGCCCGCTAAGGTATGTACATAGACCAAGTGTCCGCTAGGTAACTGCTAGGTAACCTACAGAGTCCATGTGCCCGCTAATTAACCTACATAGTCCAAGTGCCCGATAGAAACCTATATAGTCCAAGTGCTCAATAGGGAACCTACATAGTCCAAGTGCCTGCTATGGAACCTACGTAGTCCAAGTGCCCGTTAGGGAACCAATAGACTTAGTGCTGGCTAGGGAACTTGTATCATCCAAGTGCCCCCTAGGTAACCTATATAGTCCAAGTGCCCGCTAGGTAACCTACAAAGTCCAAGTGCCCGCTAGGTAATCTATATAGTCCAAATGCCCGCTAGGGAACCTACATAGTCCAAGTACCCAATAAGTAACCTACATAGTCCAAGTGACCGTAAGCTAACCTAGATAGTCTAAGGGCCCACTAGTTAACCTACATACTTCAAGTGCTCGCTAGGTAACTTAGATAATCCAAGTGCCCGCTAGTTAACCTACATAGTCCAAAGGCCCGCTAGTTGACCTACATAGTCCAAGTGCACGCTAGGTAACCTAGGTAGACCAAGTGCCCGCTTGTTAGCCTAGATAGTCCTAGTGCCCGTTAGTTAACCTAGATAGTCCAAGTGCCCACTAGGGGACGTACATATTCCAAGTGCCCTCTAGATAACCCACATAGTCCAAGTGCCCGCTAGGGTATGTACATAGACCAAGTGCCCGCCAGGTAACCTAGATAGTCCAAGTGCCCGCTAGTTAATCTACATAGTCGAAGGGCCCCTTAGTTAACATAGATATTCCAAGTGCCCGCTAGTTAACCTAGATTGTCCAAGTGTCCGCTAGTTAACCTACATAATCCAAGTGCCCGTTAGGTAACCTAGATAGTCCAAGTGACCGCTAGGTAACCTACATAATCCAAGTTCCCGCTAGGTAACCTAGATAGTCAAGGGCCCGTTACCTAACCTAGATCGTCCAAGTGCCCGCTAGGCAACCTTCATAGTCCGAGTGCCCGTTCGTTAACCTAGAAGTCCATGTGCCCGCTAGGTAACCTAGACAGTGCAAGTGCCCGCTTGGTTACCTACATAGTCCAAGTACCCGTTGGGTAACCTACATAGTCCAAGTGCCCGCTAGGTTACCTAGATAGTCCAAGTACCCGTTAGCTAACCTAGATAGTCCAAGTGCCCGCTAGGTAACCTACATAGTCCAAGGGCCCGCTCGTTAACCTAGATAATCCAAGTGCCCACTAGTAAACCTAGATAGTCCAAGGGACCGCTAGTTAACCTAGAAAGTCCAAGTGCCCGCTAGTTAACGTAGATAGTTCAAGTGTCCGCTAGGTAACATACATAGTCCAAATGCCTGCTAGGTAACCTAGATAATCCAAGTGCCCACTAGTAAACCTAGATAGTCCAAGGGACCGCTAGTTAACCTAGAAAGTCCAAGTGCCCGCTAGTTAACGTAGATAGTTCAAGTGTCCGCTAGGTAACATACATAGTCCAAATGCCTGCTAGGTAACCTAGATAGTCCAATTGCCTGTTAGCTAACCTACATAGTCCAAGTGCCCGTTCCTTAACCTAGATAGTCCAGGTGCCCGCTAGGTAACCTACATAATCCATGTGCCCACTAGGTAACCTATATAGTCCAAATGCCCGCTAGGGAACCTACATAGTCCAAGTGCCCGCAAGTAAACTCAGATAGTCCAAGTGCCCGCGAGTTAACCTAGATAGTCCAAGTGCCCGCTAGTTTACCAGGATCAGCCAAGTGCCCTCTAGCTAACTTACATAGTCCAAGAGCCTGCTAGTTAACCTACATAGACGAAGGGCCCATTAGTTAACCTAGATAGTCCAAGTGCCCGCTAGTTAACCTACATAGTCCAAGTGCCCTTTAGGGAACCTAGATAGTTCAAGTGCCCGCTCTGGAACATACATAGTCCAAGTGCCTGTTAGTTAACCTAGATAATCCAAGTGCCCGCTAGTTAACCTACATAGTCCAAGTGCCCGCTAGGTAACCTACATAATCCAAGTGCCCGCTAGGTAACCTATATAGTCCAAATGCCCGCTAGGGAACCTACATAGTCCAAGTGCCCGCTAGTTAACTTAGATAGTCCAAGTGCCCGCGAGTTAACCTAGATAGTCCAAGTGCCCGCTAGTTAACCAGGATCAGCCAAGTGCCCTCTAGTTAACTTACATAGTCCAAGTGCCCGCTAGTTAATCTACATAGTCGAAGGGCCCCTTAGTTAACATAGATATTCCAAGTGCCCGCTAGTTAACCTAGATTGTCCAAGTGTCCGCTAGTTAACCTACATAATCCAAGTGCCCGTTAGGTAACCTAGATAGTCCAAGTGACCGCTAGGTAACCTACATAATCCAAGTTCCCGCTAGGTAACCTAGATAGTCAAGGGCCCGTTACCTAACCTAGATCGTCCAAGTGCCCGCTAGGCAACCTTCATAGTCCGAGTGCCCGTTCGTTAACCTAGAAGTCCATGTGCCCGCTAGGTAACCTAGACAGTGCAAGTGCCCGCTTGGTTACCTACATAGTCCAAGTACCCGTTGGGTAACCTACATAGTCCAAGTGCCCGCTAGGTTACCTAGATAGTCCAAGTACCCGTTAGCTAACCTAGATAGTCCAAGTGCCCGCTAGGTAACCTACATAGTCCAAGGGCCCGCTCGTTAACCTAGATAATCCAAGTGCCCACTAGTAAACCTAGATAGTCCAAGGGACCGCTAGTTAACCTAGAAAGTCCAAGTGCCCGCTAGTTAACGTAGATAGTTCAAGTGTCCGCTAGGTAACATACATAGTCCAAATGCCTGCTAGGTAACCTAGATTATCCAAGTGCCCACTAGTAAACCTAGATAGTCCAAGGGACCGCTAGTTAACCTAGAAAGTCCAAGTGCCCGCTAGTTAACGTAGATAGTTCAAGTGTCCGCTAGGTAACATACATAGTCCAAATGCCTGCTAGGTAACCTAGATAGTCCAATTGCCTGTTAGCTAACCTACATAGTCCAAGTGCCCGTTCCTTAACCTAGATAGTCCAGGTGCCCGCTAGGTAACCTACATAATCCATGTGCCCACTAGGTAACCTATATAGTCCAAATGCCCGCTAGGGAACCTACATAGTCCAAGTGCCCGCAAGTAAACTCAGATAGTCCAAGTGCCCGCGAGTTAACCTAGATAGTCCAAGTGCCCGCTAGTTTACCAGGATCAGCCAAGTGCCCTCTAGCTAACTTACATAGTCCAAGAGCCTGCTAGTTAACCTACATAGACGAAGGGCCCATTAGTTAACCTAGATAGTCCAAGTGCCCGCTAGTTAACCTACATAGTCCAAGTGCCCTTTAGGGAACCTAGATAGTTCAAGTGCCCGCTCTGGAACATACATAGTCCAAGTGCCTGTTAGTTAACCTAGATAATCCAAGTGCCCGCTAGTTAACCTACATAGTCCAAGTGCCCGCTAGGTAACCTACATAATCCAAGTGCCCGCTAGGTAACCTATATAGTCCAAATGCCCGCTAGGGAACCTACATAGTCCAAGTGCCCGCTAGTTAACTTAGATAGTCCAAGTGCCCGCGAGTTAACCTAGATAGTCCAAGTGCCCGCTAGTTAACCAGGATCAGCCAAGTGCCCTCTAGTTAACTTACATAGTCCAAGAGCCTGCTAGTTAACCTACATAGACGAAGGGCCCGTTAGTTAACCTAGATAGTCCAATTGCCCGCTAGTTAACCTACATAGTCCAAGTGCCTGCTAGTTAAACTACATAGTCCAAGTGTCCACTAGGTAACCTAGACAGTCCAATTGCCCGCTAGTTAACCTATTCAGGCCAAGTACCCGCTAGGGAACCTACATAGTCCAAGCGCCCGCTAGGGAACCTACATAGTCCAAGTGCTCGCTAGTCAACCTACATAGTCCAAGTGCCCGTTTGTTAACCTAGATAGTCAAAGTGCCTGCTAGGTAACCTAGACAGTCCAAGTGACCACTAGTTTACCTACATAGTTCAAGTGCCCGTTCGTTAACCTACATAGTCCAAGTGCCCACTAGGTAACCTAGATAGTCCAAGTGCCCGCTAGTTAACCTACATAGTCCAAGTGCCTGCTAGTTAAACTACATAGTCCAAGTGTCCACTAGGTAACCTAGGCAGTCCAATTGCCCGCTAGTTAACCTAGACAGGCCAAGTACCCGCTAGGGAACCTACATAGACCAAGTGCCCGCTAGGTAACCTAGATAGTCCAAGTGCCCGCTAGTTAAACTACATAGTCCAAGTGCCCGATAGAAACCTTCATAGTCCAAGTGCCCGATAGGGAACCTACATAGTCCAAGTGCCCGCTATGGAACATACATAGTCCAGGTGTCCGCTAGGGAACCTAGATAGTCCAAGTGCTATCTAGGTAACCTAGATAGTCCAAGGGCCCGCTAGTTAACCTAGATCTTCCAAGTGCCCGCTAGTTAACCTAGATCGTCCAAGTTCCGGCTAGTTAACCTACATAGTCCAAGGGCCCACTTGTTAACCTAGATCGTCCAAGTGTCCACTAGTTAACCTACATAGTGCAAGAGTCCGCTAGGTAACCTACAGAGTCCAAGTGCCCGCTAGTTAACATAGGTAGTCCAAGTGCCCGCTAGGGAAGGTACATAGTCCACCACCCGCTATGTAAACTAGAGAGTGCAAGTGCCCGCTAGTTAACCTACGTAGTCCAAGTGCCTGCTAGGTAACCTAGATAGTCCAAGGGCCTGCTAGTTAACCTACATAGTCCAAGTACCTGCTAGGTAACCTACATAATCCAAGTGCCCGCTAGGTAACCTATATAGTCCAAATGCCCGCTAGGGAATCTACATAGTCCAAGTGCCCACTAGTCAACCTAGATAGTCCAAGTGCCCGCGAGTTAACCTAGATAGTCCAACTGCCCGCTAGTTAACCAGGATCAGCCAAGTGCCCTCTAGTTAACTTACATAGTCCAAGAGCCTGCTAGTTAACCTACATAGACGAAGGGCCTGTTAGTTGACCTAGATAGTCCAAGTGCCCGCTAGTTAACCTACATAGTCCAAGTGCCCGCTAGGTAACCTAGACAGTCCAAGTGACCACTAGGTTACCTACATAGTTCAAGTGCCCGTTCGTTAACCTACATAGTCCAAGTGCTCGCTAGGTAACGTAGACAGCCCAAGTGCCCGCTAGGGTACATACATAGTCCAAGTGCCCACTAGGTAACCTAGATAGTCCAAGTGCCCGCTAGTTAACCTACATAGTCCAAGTGCCTGCTAGTTAAACTACATAGTCCAAGTGTCCACTAGGTAACCTAGACAGTCCAATTGCCCGCTAGTTAACGTAGACAGGCCAAGTACCCGCTAGGGAACCTACATAGACCAAGTGCCCGCTAGGTAACCTAGATAGTCCAAGTGCCCGCTAGTTAACCTACATAGTCCAAGTGCCCGATAGAAACCTACATAGTCTAAGTGCCCGATAGGGAACCTACATAGTCCATGTGCCCGCTATGGGACATACATAGTCCAGGTGCCCGCTAGGAACTTAGATAGTCAAAGTGCTATCTAGGTAACGTAGATAGTCCAAGGGCCCGCTAGTTAACCTACATAGTCCAAGGGCTCGCTTGTTAACTTTGATAGTCCAAGTGCCCGCTGGTTAACCTAGATCTTCCAAGTGCCCGCTAGTTAACCTAGATCGTCCAAGTGCCGGCTAGTTAACCTACATAGTCCAAGGGCCCACTTGTTAACCTAGATCGTCCAAGTGTCCTCTAGTTAACCTACATAGTGCAAGTGTCCGCTAGGTAACCTACATAGTCCAAGTGCCCGCTAGTTAACATAGATAGTCCAAGTGCCCGCTAGGGAAGGTACATAGTCCAAGTGCCCGCTAGGTAACCTAGAGAGTGCAAGTGCCCGCTAGTTAACCTACATAGTCCAAGTACCTGCTAGGTAACCTAGATAGTCCAAGGGCCTGCTAGTTAACCTAGATAGTCCAAGTGCCCGCTAGGGAACCTACATAGTCCAATTGCCCGCTCTGGAACATACAAAATCCAAGTGCCCGTTAGCTAACCTTGATAGTCTAAGGGCCCACTAGTTAACCTACATAGTTCAAGTGCCCGCTAGCTAACCTAGATAATCTAAGTGCCCGCAAGTTAAGCTAGATAGTCGAAGAAAACGCTAGGCAACCTAGAGAGTTCAAGTGCCCGCTAGTTAACCTAGATTGTCCTAGTGCCCGTTAGTTAACCTAATAGTCCAAGTGCCCACTAGGGGACGTACATAGTCCAAGTGCCCGCTAGGTAACCCAGATAGTCCAAGTGCCCGCTAGGGTTTGTACATAGACCAAGTGCCCGCTAGGTAACCTAGATAATCCAACTGCCCGCTAGTTAACCTACATAGTCCAAGTGCCCGATAGAAACCTACATAGTCCAAGTGCCCGCTAGTTAACATAGATAGTCCAAGTGCCCGCTAGGGAAGGTACATAGTCCAAGTGCCCGCTAGGTAACCTAGAGAGTGCAAGTGCCCGCTAGTTAACCTACATAGTCCAAGTACCTGCTAGGTAACCTAGATAGTCCAAGGGCCTGCTAGTTAACCTAGATAGTCCAAGTGCCCGCTAGGGAACCTACATAGTCCAATTGCCCGCTCTGGAACATACAAAATCCAAGTGCCCGTTAGCTAACCTTGATAGTCTAAGGGCCCACTAGTTAACCTACATAGTTCAAGTGCCCGCTAGCTAACCTAGATAATCTAAGTGCCCGCAAGTTAAGCTAGATAGTCGAAGAAAACGCTAGGTAACCTAGAGAGTTCAAGTGCCCGCTAGTTAACCTAGATTGTCCTAGTGCCCGTTAGTTAACCTAATAGTCCAAGTGCCCACTAGGGGACGTACATAGTCCAAGTGCCCGCTAGGTAACCCAGATAGTCCAAGTGCCCGCTAGGGTTTGTACATAGACCAAGTGCCCGCTAGGTAACCTAGATAATCCAACTGCCCGCTAGTTAACCTACATAGTCCAAGTGCCCGATAGAAACCTACATAGTCCAAGTGCCCGATAGGGAACCTACATAGTCCATGTGCCCGCTATGGAACATACATAGTCCAGTTGCCCACTAGGGAACCTAGATAGTCCAAGTGCTATCTAGGTAACCTAGATAGTCCAAGGGCCCGCTAGTTAACCTAGATCTTCCAAGTGCCCGCTAGTTAACCTAGATCGTCCAAGTTCCGGCTAGTTAACCTACATATTCCAAGGGCCCACTTGTTAACCTAGATCGTCCAAGTGTCCTCTAGTTAACTTACATATTGCAAGTGTCCGCTAGGTAACCTACATAGTCCAAGTGCCCACTAGTTAACATAGATAGTCCAAGTGCCCGTTAGGGAAGGTACATAGTCCAAGTACCCGCTAGGTAACCTAGAGAGTGCAAGTGCCCGCTAGTTAACCTACATAGTCCAAGTGCCTGCTAGGTAACCTAGATAGTCCAAGGGCCTGCTAGTTAACCTACATAGTCCAAGTGCCTGCTAGGTAACCTACATAGTGCAAGTGTCCGCTAGTTAACCTACATAGTCCAAGTGCACGCTAGTTAACCTAGATAGTCCAAGGTCCCGCTAGGTAACCTACATAGTGCAAGTGTCCGCTAGTGAACTGACGTAGTGCAAGGGACTGCTAGTTAACCTAGATAGTCCAAGTACCCGCTAGTTAACCTAGATCGTCCAATTGTCCGCTAGTTAACCTACATACTCCAAGTGCCCTTTAGGGAACCTAGATAGTCCAAGTGCCCGCTTGGGAACCTACATAGTCCAATTTCCCGCTCTGGAACACACATAGTCCAAGTGCCTGTTAGTTAACCTAGATAATCCAAGTGCCCGCTAGTTAACCTACATAGTCCAAGTGCCCGCTAGGTAACCTACATAATCCAAGTGCCCGCTAGGTAACTAATGTAGTCCAAATGCCCGCTAGGGAACCTACATAGTCCAAGTGCCCGCTAGTTAACCTAGATAGTCCAAATGCCCGCTAGTTAACCTAGATACTCCAAGTGCCTGTTAGCTAACCTACATAGTGCAAGTGCCCGTTCGTTAACCTAGATAGTCCAAGTGCCCGCTGGTTTACCTAAATAGTCCAAGTGTCCGTTCGTTAACCTAGATAGTCCAAGTGCCCGTTTGGTAACCTACATAGTCCAAATGCCCGCTTCGTAACCTACATAGTCCAAGTGCCCACTAGTCAACCTACATAGTCAAAGTGCCCGATAGGTAACCTACATAGTCCAAGTGCCTTCGAGGGAGCCTACATAGTCCACGTGACCGCTAGGGAACCTACATAGTCCAAGTGCTCGCTAGGTAACCTACATAGTCCAAATGCCCGCAAGGAAACCTACATACTCTAATTGCCCGCTAGGGAACACACATAATCCAAATGCCCGTTAGGTAACCTAGATAGTCCAATTGCCCGTTAGCTAACCTAGATAGTCCAAGGGCCCGCTAGTTAACCTAGATCGTCCAAGTGCCGGCTAGTTAACCGACATAGTCCAAGGGCCCACTTGTTAACCTTGATCGTCCAAGTGTCCTCTAGTTAACCTACATAGTGCAAGTGTCCGCTAGGTAACCTACATAGTCCAAGTGCCCGCTAGTTAACATAGATAGTCCAAGTGCCCGCTAGGGAAGGTACATAGTCCAAGTGCCCGCTAGGTAACCTAGAGAGTGCAAGTGCCCGCTAGTTAACCTACATAGTCCAAGTACCTGCTAGGTAACCTAGATAGTCCAAGGGTCTGCTAGTTAACCTAGATAGTCCAAGTGCCTGCTAGGGAACCTACATAGTCCAATTTCCCATTCTGGAACATTCAAAATCCAAGTGCCTGTTAGTTAACCTAGATAATCCAAGTGCCCGCTAGTTAACCTACATAGTCCAAGTGCCCGCTAGGTAACCTACATAATCCACGTGCCCGCTAGGTAACCTATATAGTCCAAATGCCCACTAGGGAACCTACATAGTCCAAGTGCCCGCTAGTCAATCTAGATAGTCCAAGTGCCCGCGAGTTAACCTAGATAGTCCAAGTGCCCGCTAGTTAACCAGGATCACCCAAGTGCCCTCTAGTTAACTTACATAGTCCAAGAGCCTGCTAGTTAACCTACATAGACGAAGGGCCTGTTAGTTAACCTAGATAGTCCAAGTGCCCGCTAGTTAACCTACATAGTCCAAGTGCTTGCTAGTTAAACTACATCGTCCAAGTGTCCACTAGGTAACCTAGACAGTCCAATTGCCCGCTAGTTAACCTATTCAGGCAAAGTACCCGCTAGGGAACCTACATAGTCCAAGCGCCCGCTAGGGAACCTACATAGTCCAAGTGCTCGCTAGTCAACCTACATAGTCCAAGTGCCCATTAGTTAACCTAGATAGTCAAAGTCCTTGCTAGGTAACCTAGATATTCCAAGTGCCCGCTAGGTAACCTACATAGTCCAATTGCCCGTTAGATAACCTTGATAGTCCAATTGCCCGTTAGCTAACCTACATAGTCCAAGTGCCCGTTCGTTAACCTAGATAGTCCAAGTGCCCTCTAGGTAACCTAGAGAGTCCAAGTACCCGCTAGGTTACCTACATAGTGCACGTGTCTGCTAGTTGACCTACGTAGTGCAAGGGACCGCTAGTAAACCTAGATAGTCCAAGTACCCGCTAGTTAACCTACATCGTCCAATTGTCCGCTAGTTAACCTACATAGTCCAAGTACCCTTTAGGGAACCTACATAGTCCAAGTGCTCGCTAGGTAACCTACATAGTCCAAATGCCCGCAAGGAAACCTACATAGTCTAATTGCCCGCTAGGGAACCTACATAATCTAAGTGCACGTTAGGTAACCTAGATAGTCCAATTGCCCGTTAGCTAAAATAGATAGTCCAAGGGCCCGCTAGTTGACCTACATAGTCCAAGTGCCAGCTAGGTAACCTAAATAGTACAAGTGCCCGCTATGAAACCCAGATACACAAAGTGCCCGCTACGGTTTGTACATAGACCAAGTGCCCGCTAGGTAACCTAGATAGTCCAAGTGCCCGCTAGTTAACCTACATAGTCCAAGTGCCCGATAGAAACATACATAGTCCAAGTGCCTGATAGGGAACCTACATAGTCCATGTGCCCGCTATGGAACATACATAGTCCAGGTGCCCGCTAAGGAACCTAGATAGTCCAAGTGCTATCTAGGTAACGTAGAGAGTCCAAGGGCCCGCTAGTTAACCTACATAGTCCAAGGGCTCGCTTTTTAACTTTGATAGTCCAAGTGCCCGCTGGTTAACCTAGATCTTCCAAGTGCCCGCTAGTTAACCTAGATCGTCCCAGTACCGGTTAGTTAACCTACATAGTCCAAGGGCCCACTTGTTAACCTAGATCGTCCAAGTGTCCTCTAGTTAACCTAAATAGTGCAAGTGTCCGCTACGTAACCTACATAGTCCAAGTGTCCACTAGTTAACATAGATAGTCCAAGTGCCCGCTAGGGAACCTACATAGTCCAATTGCCCGCTCTGGAACATACAAAATCCAAGTGCCCGTTAGCTAACCTTGATAGTCTAAGGGCCCACTAGTTAACCTACATAGTTCAAGTGCCCGCTAGCTAAACTAGATAATCCAAGTGCCCGCTAGTTAACCTAGATAGTCCAAGAACCCGCTAGGTAACGTAGAGAGTTCAAGTGCCCGCTCGTTAACCTAGATTGTCCTAGTGCCCGTTAGTTAACCTAGATAGTCCAAGTGCCCACTAGGGGACGTACATAGTCCAAGTGCCCGCTAGGTAACCCAGATAGTCCAAGTGCCCGCTAGGGTTTGTACATAGACCAAGTGCCCGCTAGGTAACCTAGATAATCCAAGTGCCCGCTAGTTAACATACATAGTACAAGTTCCCGATAGAAATCTATATAGTCCAAGTGCTCGATAGGGAACCTACATAGTCCAAGTGCCCGCTATGGAACCTACATACTCCAAGTGCCCGTTAGGGAACCAATAGTCTTAGTGCTGGCTAGGGAACCTGTATCATCCAAGTGCCCGCTAGGTAACCTAGCTAGTCCAAGTGCCCGCTAGGTAACCTACAAAGTCCAAGTGCCCGCTAGGTAATCTATATAGTCCAAATGCCCACTAGGGAACCTACATAGTCCAAGTACCCGTTACGTAACCTACATAGTCCAAGTGACCGTTAGCTAACCTAGATAGTCTAAGGGCCCACTAGTTAACCTACATACTTCAAGTGCTCGCTAGGTAACTTAGATAATCCAAGTGTCCGCTAGTAAACCTACATAGTCCAAAGGCCCGCTAGTTGACCTACATAGTCCAAGTGCCCGCTAGGTAACCTAGATAGACTAAGTGCCCGCTTGTTAGCCTAGATAGTCCTAGTGCCCATTAGTTAACCTTGATATTCCAAGTGCCCACTAGGGGACGTACATATTCCAAGTGCCCGCTAGGTAACCCAGATAGTCCAAGTGCCCGCTGGGGTATGTACATAGACCAAGTGCCCACTAGGTAACCTAGATTTTCCAAGTGCCCGTTACCTAACCTAGATCATCCAAGTGCCCGCTAGGCAACCTACATAGTCCGAGTGCCCGTTCGTTAACCTAGAAGTCCAAGTGCCCGCTAGGTTACCTACATAGTCCAAGTACCCGTTAGGTAACCTAAATAGTCCAAGTGCCCGCTAGGTAACCTAGATAGTCCAAGTACCCGTTAGCTAACCTAGATAGTCCAAGTGCCCGCTAGGTAACCTACATAGTCCAAGGGCCCGCTCGTTAACCTAGTTCGTCTAAGTGTCCGCTAATTAACCTACATAGTCCAAGTGCACGCTAGGTACCCAAGATAGTCAAAGTGTCCGCTAGGTAACCTAGATAGTCCAATTGCCCATTAGCTAACCTAGATAGTCGAAGTGTCTGCTAGTTAACCTACATAGTCCAAGGGCCCGTTCGTTAACCTAGATAGTCCAAGTGCCCGCTAGGTAACCTAGACAGTCCAAGTGCCTGCTAGTTTACCTACATAGTCCAATTGCACGTTCGTTAACCTAGATAGTCCAAGTGCCCGCTGGTAACCTACATAGTCCAAGAGTCCGCTAAGTAACCTTGATAGTCCAAGTGCCTTTTAATTAACCTACATAGTCCAAGTGCCCGCTAGGTAACCTAGATAGTCCAAGTGCCCCCTAGGTAACCTACATAGTCCATGTGGCCGCTAGGTAACCTAAATAATCCAAATGCCCGCTAGGGAAACTACATTGTCCAAGTGCCCGCTAGTTAACCTAGATAGTCCAAGTGCCCGCTAGTAAACCTAGATAGTCCAAGGGCCCGCTAGTAAACCTAGATCGTCCAAGTGTCCGCTAGGTAACCTACATAGTCCAAGTGCCTGCTAGGTAACCTAGAAAGTCCAATTGCCTGTTAGCTAACCTACATAGTCCAAGTGCCCGTTCGTTAACCTAGATAGTCCAAGTACCCGCTATGTAACCTAGACAGTCCAAGTGCCCGCTATGTTACCTACATAGTCCAAGTGTCCGTTCGTTAACCTAGATAGTCCAAGTGCCCGTTTGGTAACCTACATAGTCCAAGTACCCGCTTCGTAACCTGGATAGTCAAAGTGCCCGCTAGTTAACCTACATAGTCAAAGTGCCTGATAGGAAACCTACATAGTTCAAGTGCCTTCTAGGGAGCCTACATAATCCACGTGACCGCTAGGGAACCTACATAATCCAAGTGCCCTTTAGGGTACCTACATAGTCCAAGTGCTCGCTAGGTAACCTACATAGTCCAAATGCCCGCAAGGAAACATACATAATCTAAGTGCCCGCTAGGGCACCTACATAATCCAAGTGCCCGTACGTTAACCTAGATAATCCAAGTGCCCGCTAGGTAACCTAGACAGTCCAAGTGCCCGCTAGTTAACCTACATAGTCCAAGTGCCCGCTAGTTAACCTACATAATCCAAGTGGCCGTTAGCTAACTTAGATAATCCAAGGGCCCGCTAGTTGACCTACAAAGTCCAAGTGCCCGCTAGGTAACCTAGATAGACCTAGTGCCCGCTAGTTAACTAGATAGTCCTAGTGCCCTTTAGTTAACCTAGATAGTCCAAGTGCCCCCTAGGGGACATACATAGTCCAAGTGCCCGCTAAGGTATGTACATAGACCAAGTGTCCGCTAGGTAACTGCTAGGTAACCTAGAGAGTCCATGTGCCCGCTAATTAACCTACATAGTCCAAGTGCACGATAGAAACCTATATAGTTCAAGTGCTCAATAGGGAACCTACATAGTCCAAGTGCCTGTTAGTTAACCTAGATAATCCAAGTGCCCGCTAGTTAACCTACATAGTCCAAGTGCCCGCTAGGTAACCTACATAATCCATGTGCCCGCTAGGTAACCTATATAGCCCAAATGCCCGCTAGGGAACCTACATAGTCCAAGTGCCCGCTAGTTAACTTAGATAGTCCAAGTGCCCGCGAGTTAACCTAGATAGTCCAAGTGCCCGCTAGTTAACCAGGATCAGCCAAGTGCCCTCTAGTTAACTTACATAGTCCAAGAGCCTGCTAGTTAACCTACATAGACGAAGGGCCCGTTAGTTAACCTAGATAGTCCAAGTGCCCGCTAGTTAACCTACATAGTCCAAGTGCCTGCTAGTTAAACTATATAGTCCAAGTGTCCACTAGGTAACCTAGACAGTCCAATTGCCCGCTAGTTAACCTATTCAGGCCAAGTACCCGCTAGGGAATCTACATAGTCCAAGCGCCCGCTAGGGAACCTACATAGTCCAAGTGCTCGCTAGTCAACCTACATAGTCCAAGTGCCCTTAAGTTAACCTAGATAGTCAAAGTCCTTGCTAGGGAACCTAGATATTCCAAGTACCCGCTAGGTTACCTACATAGTGCACGTGTCTGCTAGTTGACCTACGTAGTGCAAGGGACCGCTAGTAAACCTAGATAGTCCAAGTACCCGCTAGTTAACCTACATCGTCCAATTGTCCGCTAGTTAACCTACATAGTCCAAGTACCCTTTAGGGAACCTACATAGTCCAAGTGCTCGCTAGGTAACCTACATAGTCCAAATGCCCGCAAGGAAACCTACATAGTCTAATTGCCCGCTAGGGAACCTACATAATCTAAGTGCACGTTAGGTAACCTAGATAGTCCAATTGCCCGTTAGCTAAAATAGATAGTCCAAGGGCCCGCTAGTTGACCTACATAGTCCAAGTGCCAGCTAGGTAACCTAAATAGTACAAGTGCCCGCTATGTAACCCAGATACACAAAGTGCCCGCTACGGTTTGTACATAGACCAAGTGCCCGCTAGGTAACCTAGATAGTCCAAGTGCCCGCTAGTTAACCTACATAGTCCAAGTGCCCGATAGAAACCTACATAGTCCAAGTGCCTGATAGGGAACCTACATAGTCCATGTGCCCGCTATGGAACATACATAGTCCAGGTGCCCGCTAAGGAACCTAGATAGTCCAAGTGCTATCTAGGTAGCGTAGATAGTCCAAGGGCCCGCTAGTTAACCTACATAGTCCAAGGGCTCGCTTGTTAACTTTGATAGTCCAAGTGCCCGCTGGTTAACCTAGATCTTCCAAGTGCCCGCTAGTTAACCTAGATCGTCCCAGTGCCGGTTAGTTAACCTACATAGTCCAAGGGCCCACTTGTTAACCTAGATCGTCCAAGTGTCCTCTAGTTAACCTAAATAGTGCAAGTGTCCGCTACGTAACCTACATAGTCCAAGTGTCCACTAGTTAACATAGATAGTCCAAGTGCCCGCTAGAGAACCTACATAGTCCAATTGCCCGCTCTGGAACATACAAAATCCAAGTGCCCGTTAGCTAACCTTGATAGTCTAAGGGCCCACTAGTTAACCTACATAGTTCAAGTGCCCGCTAGCTAACCTAGATAATCCAAGTGCCCGCTAGTTAACCTAGATAGTCCAAGAACCCGCTAGGTAACGTAGAGAGTTCAAGTGCCCGCTCGTTAACCTAGATTGTCCTAGTGCCCGTTAGTTAACCTAGATAGTCCAAGTGCCCACTAGGTGACGTACATAGTCCAAGTGCCCGCTAGGTAACCCAGATAGTCCAAGTGCCCGCTAGGGTTTGTACATAGACCAAGTGCCCGCTAGGTAACCTAGATAATCCAAGTGTCCGCTAGTTAACCTACATAGTACAAGTGCCCGATAGAAATCAATATAGTCCAAGTGCTCGATAGGGAACCTACATAGTCCAAGTGCCCGCTATGGAACCTACATACTCCAAGTGCCCGTTAGGGAACCAATAGTCTTAGTGCTGGCTAGGGAACCTGTATCATCCAAGTGCCCGCTAGGTAACCTAGCTAGTCCAAGTGCCCGCTAGGTAACCTACAAAGTCCAAGTGCCCGCTAGGTAATCTATATAGTCCAAATGCCCACTAGGGAACCTACATAGTCCAAGTACCCGTTAAGTAGCCTACATAGTCCAAGTGACCGTTAGCTAACCTAGATAGTCTAAGGGCCCACTAGTTAACCTACATACTTCAAGTGCTCGCTAGGTAACTTAGATAATCCAAGTGTCTGCTAGTTAACCTACATAGTCCAAAGGCCCGCTAGTTGACCTACATAGTCCAAGTGCCCGCTAGGTAACCTAGATAGACTAAGTGCCCGCTTGTTAGCCTAGATAGTCCTAGTGCCCATTAGTTAACCTTGATAGTCCAAGTGCCCACTAGGGGACGTACATATTCCAAGTGCCCGCTAGGTAACCCAGATAGTCCAAGTGCCCGCTGGGGTATGTACATAGACCAAGTGCCCACTAGGTAACCTAGATTTTCCAAGTGCCCGTTACCTAACCTAGATCATCCAAGTGCCCGCTAGGCAACCTACATAGTCCGAGTGCCCGTTCGTTAACCTAGAAGTCCAAGTGCCCGCTAGGTTACCTACATAGTCCAAGTACCCGTTAGGTAACCTAAATAGTCCAAGTGCCCGCTAGGTAACCTAGATAGTCCAAGTACCCGTTAGCTAACCTAGATAGTCCAAGTGCCCGCTAGGTAACCTACATAGTCCAAGGGCCCGCTCGTTAACCTAGTTCGTCTAAGTGTCCGCTAATTAACCTACGTAGTCCAAGTGCACGTTAGGTACCCAAGATAGTCAAAGTGTCCGCTAGGTAACCTAGATAGTCCAATTGCCCATTAGCTAACCTAGATAGTCGAAGTGTCTGCTAGTTAACCTACATAGTCCAAGGGCCCGTTCGTTAACCTAGATAGTCCAAGTGCCCGCTAGGTAACCTAGACAGTCCAAGTGCCTGCTAGTTTACCTACATAGTCCAAGTGCACGTTCGTTAACCTAGATAGTCCAAGTGCCCGCTGGTAACCTACATAGTCCAAGGGTCCGCTAAGTAACCTTGATAGTCCAAGTGCCTTTTAATTAACCTACATAGTCCAAGTGCCCGCTAGGTAACCTAGATAGTCCAAGTGCCCCCTAGGTAACCTACATAGTCCATGTGGCCGCTAGGTAACCTAAATAATCCAAATGCCCGCTAGGGAAACTACATTGTCCAAGTGCCCGCTAGTTAACCTAGATAGTCCAAGTGCCCGCTAGTAAACCTAGATAGTCCAAGGGCCCGCTAGTAAACCTAGATCGTCCAAGTGTCCGCTAGGTAACCTACATAGTCCAAGTGCCTGCTAGGTAACCTAGAAAGTCCAATTGCCTGTTAGCTAACCTACATAGTCCAAGTGCCCGTTCGTTAACCTAGATAGTCCAAGTACCCGCTATGTAACCTAGACAGTCCAAGTGCCCGCTATGTTACCTACATAGTCCAAGTGTCCGTTCGTTAACCTAGATAGTCCAAGTGCCCGTTTGGTAACCTACATAGTCCAAGTACCCGCTTCGTAACCTGGATAGTCAAAGTGCCCGCTAGTTAACCTACATAGTCAAAGTGCCTGATAGGAAACCTACATAGTCCAAGTGCCTTCTAGGGAGCCTACATAGTCCACGTGACCGCTAGGGAACCTACATAATCCAAGTGCCCTTTAGGGTACCTACATAGTCCAAGTGCTCGCTAGGTAACCTACATAGTCCAAATGCCCGCAAGGAAACATACATAATCTAAGTGCCCGCTAGGGCACCTACATAATCCAAGTGCCCGTTCGTTAACCTAGATAATCCAAGTGCCCGCTAGGTAACCTAGACAGTCCAAGTGCCCGCTAGTTAACCTACATAGTCCAAGTGCCCGCTAGTTAACCTACATAATCCAAGTGCCCGTTAGCTAACTTAGATAATCCAAGGGCCCGCTAGTTGACCTACATAGTCCAAGTGCCCGCTAGGTAACCTAGATAGACCTAGTGCCCGCTAGTTAACTAGATAGTCCTAGTGCCCTTTAGTTAACCTAGATAGTCCAAGTGCCCTCTAGGGGACATACATAGTCCAAGTGCCCGCTAAGCTATGTACATAGACCAAGTGTCCGCTAGGTAACTGCTAGGTAACCTAGAGAGTCCATGTGCCCGCTAATTAACCTACATAGTCCAAGTGCCCGATAGAAACCTATATAGTTCAAGTGCTCAATAGGGAACCTACATAGTCCAAGTGCCCGCTATGGAACCTACGTAGTCCAAGTGCCCGTTAGGGAACCAATAGACTTAGGGCTGGCTAGGGAACTTGTATCATCCAAGTGCCCCCTGGGTAACCTATATAGTCCAAGTGCCCGCTAGGTAACCTACAAAGTCCAAGTGCCCGCTAGGTAATCTATATAGTCCAAATGCCCGCTAGGGAACCTACATAGTCCAAGTACCCAATAAGTAACCTACATAGTCCAAGTGACCGTAAGCTAACCTAGATAGTCTAAGGGCCCACTAGTTAACCTACATAATTCAAGTGCTCGCTAGGTAGCTTAGATAATCCAAGTGCCCGCTAGTTAACCTACATAGTCCAAAGGGCCGCTAGTTGACCTACATAGTCCAAGTGCCCACTAGGTAACCTAGGTAGACCAAGTGCCCGCTTGTTAGCCTAGATAGTCCTAGTGCCCGTTAGTTAACCTAGATAGTCCAAGTGCCCACTAGGGGACGTACATATTCCAAGTGCCCTCTAGGTAACCCACATAGTCCAAGTGCCCGCTAGAGTATGTACATAGACCAAGTGCCCGCTAGGTAACCTAGATAGTCCAATTGCCCGCTAGTTAACCTACATAGTCGAAGGGCCCCTTAGTTAACCTAGATATTCCAAGTGCCCGCTAGTTAACCTAGATTGTCCAAGTGTCCGCTAGTTAACCTACATAATCCATGTGCCCGTTAGGTAACCTAGATAGTCCAAGTGCCCGCTAGGTAACCTACATAGTCCAAGTTCCCGCTAGGTAACCTAGATAGTCAAGGGCCCGTTACCTAACCTAGATCGTCCAAGTGCCCGCTAGGCAACCTTCATAGTCCGAGTGCCCGTTCGTTAACCTAGAAGTCCAAGTGCCCGCTAGGTAACCTAGACAGTCCAAGTGCCCGCTAGGTTACCTACATAGTCCAAGTACCCGTTGGGTAACCTACATACTCCAAGTGCCCGCTAGGTTACCTAGATAGTCCAAGTACCCGTTAGCTAACCTAGATAGTCCAAGTGCCCGCTAGGTAACCTAGACTGTCCAAGTGCCTGCTAGGTTACCTACATAGTCCAAGTGGACGCTAGGTAACCTAAATAATCCAAATGCCCGGTAGGGAAACTACATAGTCCAAGTGCCCGCTAGTTAACCTAGATAATCCAAGTGCCCACTAGTAAACCTAGATAGTCCAAGGGACCGCTAGTTAACCTAGAAAGTCCAAGTGCCCGCTAGTTAACGTAGATAGTTCAAGTGTCCGCTAGGTAACATACATAGTCCAAATGCCTGCTAGGTAACCTAGATAGTCCAATTGCCTGTTAGCTAACCTACATAGTCCAAGTGCCCGTTCCTTAACCTAGATAGTCCAGGTGCCCGCTAGGTAACCTACATAATCCATGTGCCCGCTAGGTAACCTATATAGTCCAAATGCCCGCTAGGGAACCTACATAGTCCAAGTGCCCGCAAGTTAACTTAGATAGTCCAAGTGCCCGCGAGTTAACCTAGATAGTCCAAGTGCCCGCTAGTTAACCAGGATCAGCCAAGTGCCCTCTAGTTAACTTACATAGTCCAAGAGCCTGCTAGTTAACCTACATAGACGAAGGACCCGTTAGTTAACCTAGATAGTCCAAGTGCCCGCTAGTTAACCTACATAGTCCAAGTGCCCTTTAGGGAACCTAGATAGTTCAAGTGCCCGCTCTGGAACATACATAGTCCAAGTGCCTGTTAGTTAACCTAGTTAATCCAAGTGCCCGCTAGTTAACCTACATAGTCCAAGTGCCCGCTAGGTAACCTACATAATCCAAGTGCCCGCTAGGTAACCTATATAGTCCAAATGCCCGCTAGGGAACCTACATGGTCCAAGTGCCCGCTAGTTAACTTAGATAGTCCAAGTGCCCGCGAGTTAACCTAGATAGTCCAAGTGCCCGCTAGTTAACCAGGATCACCCAAGTGCCCTCTAGTTAACTTACATAGTCCAAGAGCCTGCTAGTTAACCTACATAGGCGAAGGGCCCGTTAGTTAACCTAGATAGTCCAAGTGCCCGCTAGTTAACCTACATAGTCCAAGTGCCTGCTAGTTAAACTACATAGTCCAAGTGTCCACTAGGTAACCTAGACAGTCCAATTGCCCGCTAGTTAACCTATTCAGGCCATGTACCCGCTAGGGAACCTACATAGTCCAAGCGCCCGCTAGGGAACCTACATAGTCCAAGTTCTCGCTAGTCAACCTACATAGTCCAAGTGCCCGTTAGTTAACCTAGATAGTCAAACTGCCTGCTAGGTAACCTAGACAGTCCAAGTGACCACTAGTTTACCTACATAGTTCAAGTGCCCGTTCGTTAACCTACATACTCCAAGTGCCTGCTAGGTAACCTACATAGTCCAAGTGCCTGCTAGGTAACCTAGAAAGTCCAATTGCCTGTTAGCTAACCTACATAGACCAAGTGCCCGCTAGGTAACCTAGATAGTCCAAGTGCCCGCTAGTTAAACTACATAGTCCAAGTGCCCGATAGAAACCTTCATAGTCCAAGTGCCCGATAGGGAACCTACATAGTCCAAGTGCCCGCTATGGAACATACATAGTCCAGGTGTCCGCTAGGGAACCTAGATAGTCCAAGTGCTATCTAGGTAACCTAGATAGTCCAAGGGCCCGCTAGTTAACCTAGATCTTCCAAGTGCCCGCTAGTTAACCTAGATCGTCCAAGTTCCGGCTAGTTAACCTACATAGTCCAAGGGCCCACTTGTTAACCTAGATCGTCCAAGTGTCCACTAGTTAACCTACATAGTGCAAGAGTCCGCTAGGTAACCTACAGAGTCCAAGTGCCCGCTAGTTAACATAGGTAGTCCAAGTGCCCGCTAGGGAAGGTACATAGTCCACCACCCGCTATGTAAACTAGAGAGTGCAAGTGCCCGCTAGTTAACCTACGTAGTCCAAGTGCCTGCTAGGTAACCTAGATAGTCCAAGGGCCTGCTAGTTAACCTACATAGTCCAAGTACCTGCTAGGTAACCTACATAATCCAAGTGCCCGCTAGGTAACCTATATAGTCCAAATGCCCGCTAGGGAATCTACATAGTCCAAGTGCCCACTAGTCAACCTAGATAGTCCAAGTGCCCGCGAGTTAACCTAGATAGTCCAACTGCCCGCTAGTTAACCAGGATCAGCCAAGTGCCCTCTAGTTAACTTACATAGTCCAAGAGCCTGCTAGTTAACCTACATAGACGAAGGGCCTGTTAGTTGACCTAGATAGTCCAAGTGCCCGCTAGTTAACCTACATAGTCCAAGTGCCCGCTAGGTAACCTAGACAGTCCAAGTGACCACTAGGTTACCTACATAGTTCAAGTGCCCGTTCGTTAACCTACATAGTCCAAGTGCTCGCTAGGTAACGTAGACAGCCCAAGTGCCCGCTAGGGTACATACATAGTCCAAGTGCCCACTAGGTAACCTAGATAGTCCAAGTGCCCGCTAGTTAACCTACATAGTCCAAGTGCCTGCTAGTTAAACTACATAGTCCAAGTGTCCACTAGGTAACCTAGACAGTCCAATTGCCCGCTAGTTAACGTAGACAGGCCAAGTACCCGCTAGGGAACCTACATAGACCAAGTGCCCGCTAGGTAACCTAGATAGTCCAAGTGCCCGCTAGTTAACCTACATAGTCCAAGTGCCCGATAGAAACCTACATAGTCTAAGTGCCCGATAGGGAACCTACATAGTCCATGTGCCCGCTATGGGACATACATAGTCCAGGTGCCCGCTAGGAACTTAGATAGTCAAAGTGCTATCTAGGTAACGTAGATAGTCCAAGGGCCCGCTAGTTAACCTACATAGTCCAAGGGCTCGCTTGTTAACTTTGATAGTCCAAGTGCCCGCTGGTTAACCTAGATCTTCCAAGTGCCCGCTAGTTAACCTAGATCGTCCAAGTGCCGGGAAGTTAACCTACATAGTCCAAGGGCCCACTTGTTAACCTAGATCGTCCAAGTGTCCTCTAGTTAACCTACATAGTGCAAGTGTCCGCTAGGTAACCTACATAGTCCAAGTGCCCGCTAGTTAACATAGATAGTCCAAGTGCCCGCTAGGGAAGGTACATAGTCCAAGTGCCCGCTAGGTAACCTAGAGAGTGCAAGTGCCCGCTAGTTAACCTACATAGTCCAAGTACCTGCTAGGTAACCTAGATAGTCCAAGGGCCTGCTAGTTAACCTAGATAGTCCAAGTGCCCGCTAGGGAACCTACATAGTCCAATTGCCCGCTCTGGAACATACAAAATCCAAGTGCCCGTTAGCTAACCTTGATAGTCTAAGGGCCCACTAGTTAACCTACATAGTTCAAGTGCCCGCTAGCTAACCTAGATAATCTAAGTGCCCGCAAGTTAAGCTAGATAGTCGAAGAAAACGCTAGGCAACCTAGAGAGTTCAAGTGCCCGCTAGTTAACCTAGATTGTCCTAGTGCCCGTTAGTTAACCTAATAGTCCAAGTGCCCACTAGGGGACGTACATAGTCCAAGTGCCCGCTAGGTAACCCAGATAGTCCAAGTGCCCGCTAGGGTTTGTACATAGACCAAGTGCCCGCTAGGTAACCTAGATAATCCAACTGCCCGCTAGTTAACCTACATAGTCCAAGTGCCCGATAGAAACCTACATAGTCCAAGTGCCCGATAGGGAACCTACATAGTCCATGTGCCCGCTATGGAACATACATAGTCCAGTTGCCCGCTAGGGAACCTAGATAGTCCAAGTGCTATCTAGGTAACCTAGATAGTCCAAGGGCCCGCTAGTTAACCTAGATCTTCCAAGTGCCCGCTAGTTAACCTAGATCGTCCAAGTTCCGGCTAGTTAACCTACATATTCCAAGGGCCCACTTGTTAACCTAGATCGTCCAAGTGTCCTCTAGTTAACCTACATATTGCAAGTGTCCGCTAGGTAACCTACATAGTCCAAGTGCCCACTAGTTAACATAGATAGTCCAAGTGCCCGTTAGGGAAGGTACATAGTCCAAGTACCCGCTAGGTAACCTAGAGAGTGCAAGTGCCCGCTAGTTAACCTACATAGTCCAAGTGCCTGCTAGGTAACCTAGATAGTCCAAGGGCCTGCTAGTTAACCTACATAGTCCAAGTGCCTGCTAGGTAACCTACATAGTGCAAGTGTCCGCTAGTTAACCTACATAGTCCAAGTGCACGCTAGTTAACCTAGATAGTCCAAGGTCCCGCTAGGTAACCTACATAGTGCAAGTGTCCGCTAGTGAACTGACGTAGTGCAAGGGACTGCTAGTTAACCTAGATAGTCCAAGTACCCGCTAGTTAACCTAGATCGTCCAATTGTCCGCTAGTTAACCTACATACTCCAAGTGCCCTTTAGGGAACCTAGATAGTCCAAGTGCCCGCTTGGGAACCTACATAGTCCAATTTCCCGCTCTGGAACACACATAGTCCAAGTGCCTGTTAGTTAACCTAGATAATCCAAGTGCCCGCTAGTTAACCTACATAGTCCAAGTGCCCGCTAGGTAACCTACATAATCCAAGTGCCCGCTAGGTAACTAATGTAGTCCAAATGCCCGCTAGGGAACCTACATAGTCCAAGTGCCCGCTAGTTAACCTAGATAGTCCAAATGCCCGCTAGTTAACCTAGATACTCCAAGTGCCTGTTAGCTAACCTACATAGTGCAAGTGCCCGTTCGTTAACCTAGATAGTCCAAGTGCCCGCTGGTTTACCTAAATAGTCCAAGTGTCCGTTCGTTAACCTAGATAGTCCAAGTGCCCGTTTGGTAACCTACATAGTCCAAATGCCCGCTTCGTAACCTACATAGTCCAAGTGCCCACTAGTCAACCTACATAGTCAAAGTGCCCGATAGGTAACCTACATAGTCCAAGTGCCTTCGAGGGAGCCTACATAGTCCACGTGACCGCTAGGGAACCTACATAGTCCAAGTGCTCGCTAGGTAACCTACATAGTCCAAATGCCCGCAAGGAAACCTACATAGTCTAATTGCCCGCTAGGGAACACACATAATCCAAATGCCCGTTAGGTAACCTAGATAGTCCAATTGCCCGTTAGCTAACCTAGATAGTCCAAGGGCCCGCTAGTTAACCTAGATCGTCCAAGTGCCGGCTAGTTAACCTACATAGTCCAAGGGCCCACTTGTTAACCTTGATCGTCCAAGTGTCCTCTAGTTAACCTACATAGTGCAAGTGTCCGCTAGGTAACCTACATAGTCCAAGTGCCCGCTAGTTAACATAGATAGTCCAAGTGCCCGCTAGGGAAGGTACATAGTCCAAGTGCCCGCTAGGTAACCTAGAGAGTGCAAGTGCCCGCTAGTTAACCTACATAGTCCAAGTACCTGCTAGGTAACCTAGATAGTCCAAGGGTCTGCTAGTTAACCTAGATAGTCCAAGTGCCTGCTAGGGAACCTACATAGTCCAATTTCCCATTCTGGAACATTCAAAATCCAAGTGCCTGTTAGTTAACCTAGATAATCCAAGTGCCCGCTAGTTAACCTACATAGTCCAAGTGCCCGCTAGGTAACCTACATAATCCACGTGCCCGCTAGGTAACCTATATAGTCCAAATGCCCACTAGGGAACCTACATAGTCCAAGTGCCCGCTAGTCAATCTAGATAGTCCAAGTGCCCGCGAGTTAACCTAGATAGTCCAAGTGCCCGCTAGTTAACCAGGATCAGCCAAGTGCCCTCTAGTTAACATACATAGTCCAAGAGCCTGCTAGTTAACCTACATAGACGAAGGGCCTGTTAGTTAACCTAGATAGTCCAAGTGCCCGCTAGTTAACCTACATAGTCCAAGTGCTTGCTAGTTAAACTACATCGTCCAAGTGTCCACTAGGTAACCTAGACAGTCCAATTGCCCGCTAGTTAACCTATTCAGGCAAAGTACCCGCTAGGGAACCTACATAGTCCAAGCGCCCGCTAGGGAACCTACATAGTCCAAGTGCTCGCTAGTCAACCTACATAGTCCAAGTGCCCATTAGTTAACCTAGATAGTCAAAGTCCTTGCTAGGTAACCTAGATATTCCATGTGCCCGCTAGGTAACCTACATAGTCCAATTGCCCGTTAGATAACCTTGATAGTCCAATTGCCCGTTAGCTAACCTACATAGTCCAAGTGCCCGTTCGTTAACCTAGATAGTCCAAGTGCCCTCTAGGTAACCTAGAGAGTCCAAGTACCCGCTAGGTTACCTACATAGTGCACGTGTCTGCTAGTTGACCTACGTAGTGCAAGGGACCGCTAGTAAACCTAGATAGTCCAAGTACCCGCTAGTTAACCTACATCGTCCAATTGTCCGCTAGTTAACCTACATAGTCCAAGTACCCTTTAGGGAACCTACATAGTCCAAGTGCTCGCTAGGTAACCTACATAGTCCAAATGCCCGCAAGGAAACCTACATAGTCTAATTGCCCGCTAGGGAACCTACATAATCTAAGTGCACGTTAGGTAACCTAGATAGTCCAATTGCCCGTTAGCTAAAATAGATAGTCCAAGGGCCCGCTAGTTGACCTACATAGTCCAAGTGCCAGCTAGGTAACCTAAATAGTACAAGTGCCCGCTATGAAACCCAGATACACAAAGTGCCCGCTACGGTTTGTACATAGACCAAGTGCCCGCTAGGTAACCTAGATAGTCCAAGTGCCCGCTAGTTAACCTACATAGTCCAAGTGCCCGATAGAAACATACATAGTCCAAGTGCCTGATAGGGAACCTACATAGTCCATGTGCCCGCTATGGAACATACATAGTCCAGGTGCCCGCTAAGGAACCTAGATAGTCCAAGTGCTATCTAGGTAACGTAGAGAGTCCAAGGGCCCGCTAGTTAACCTACATAGTCCAAGGGCTCGCTTTTTAACTTTGATAGTCCAAGTGCCCGCTGGTTAACCTAGATCTTCCAAGTGCCCGCTAGTTAACCTAGATCGTCCCAGTACCGGTTAGTTAACCTACATAGTCCAAGGGCCCACTTGTTAACCTAGATCGTCCAAGTGTCCTCTAGTTAACCTAAATAGTGCAAGTGTCCGCTACGTAACCTACATAGTCCAAGTGTCCACTAGTTAACATAGATAGTCCAAGTGCCCGCTAGGGAACCTACATAGTCCAATTGCCCGCTCTGGAACATACAAAATCCAAGTGCCCGTTAGCTAACCTTGATAGTCTAAGGGCCCACTAGTTAACCTACATAGTTCAAGTGCCCGCTAGCTAAACTAGATAATCCAAGTGCCCGCTAGTTAACCTAGATAGTCCAAGAACCCGCTAGGTAACGTAGAGAGTTCAAGTGCCCGCTCGTTAACCTAGATTGTCCTAGTGCCCGTTAGTTAACCTAGATAGTCCAAGTGCCCACTAGGGGACGTACATAGTCCAAGTGCCCGCTAGGTAACCCAGATAGTCCAAGTGCCCGCTAGGGTTTGTACATAGACCAAGTGCCCGCTAGGTAACCTAGATAATCCAAGTGCCCGCTAGTTAACATACATAGTACAAGTGCCCGATAGAAATCTATATAGTCCAAGTGCTCGATAGGGAACCTACATAGTCCAAGTGCCCGCTATGGAACCTACATACTCCAAGTGCCCGTTAGGGAACCAATAGTCTTAGTGCTGGCTAGGGAACCTGTATCATCCAAGTGCCCGCTAGGTAACCTAGCTAGTCCAAGTGCCCGCTAGGTAACCTACAAAGTCCAAGTGCCCGCTAGGTAATCTATATAGTCCAAATGCCCACTAGGGAACCTACATAGTCCAAGTACCCGTTACGTAACCTACATAGTCCAAGTGACCGTTAGCTAACCTAGATAGTCTAAGGGCCCACTAGTTAACCTACATACTTCAAGTGCTCGCTAGGTAACTTAGATAATCCAAGTGTCCGCTAGTAAACCTACATAGTCCAAAGGCCCGCTAGTTGACCTACATAGTCCAAGTGCCCGCTAGGTAACCTAGATAGAGTAAGTGCCCGCTTGTTAGCCTAGATAGTCCTAGTGCCCATTAGTTAACCTTGATAGTCCAAGTGCCCACTAGGGGACGTACATATTCCAAGTGCCCGCTAGGTAACCCAGATAGTCCAAGTGCCCGCTGGGGTATGTACATAGACCAAGTGCCCACTAGGTAACCTAGATTTTCCAAGTGCCCGTTACCTAACCTAGATCATCCAAGTGCCCGCTAGGCAACCTACATAGTCCGAGTGCCCGTTCGTTAACCTAGAAGTCCAAGTGCCCGCTAGGTTACCTACATAGTCCAAGTACCCGTTAGGTAACCTAAATAGTCCAAGTGCCCGCTAGGTAACCTAGATAGTCCAAGTACCCGTTAGCTAACCTAGATAGTCCAAGTGCCCGCTAGGTAACCTACATAGTCCAAGGGCCCGCTCGTTAACCTAGTTCGTCTAAGTGTCCGCTAATTAACCTACATAGTCCAAGTGCACGCTAGGTACCCAAGATAGTCAAAGTGTCCGCTAGGTAACCTAGATAGTCCAATTGCCCATTAGCTAACCTAGATAGTCGAAGTGTCTGCTAGTTAACCTACATAGTCCAAGGGCCCGTTCGTTAACCTAGATAGTCCAAGTGCCCGCTAGGTAACCTAGACAGTCCAAGTGCCTGCTAGTTTACCTACATAGTCCAATTGCACGTTCGTTAACCTAGATAGTCCAAGTGCCCGCTGGTAACCTACATAGTCCAAGAGTCCGCTAAGTAACCTTGATAGTCCAAGTGCCTTTTAATTAACCTACATAGTCCAAGTGCCCGCTAGGTAACCTAGATAGTCCAAGTGCCCCCTAGGTAACCTACATAGTCCATGTGGCCGCTAGGTAACCTAAATAATCCAAATGCCCGCTAGGGAAACTACATTGTCCAAGTGCCCGCTAGTTAACCTAGATAGTCCAAGTGCCCGCTAGTAAACCTAGATAGTCCAAGGGCCCGCTAGTAAACCTAGATCGTCCAAGTGTCCGCTAGGTAACCTACATAGTCCAAGTGCCTGCTAGGTAACCTAGAAAGTCCAATTGCCTGTTAGCTAACCTACATAGTCCAAGTGCCCGTTCGTTAACCTAGATAGTCCAAGTACCCGCTATGTAACCTAGACAGTCCAAGTGCCCGCTATGTTACCTACATAGTCCAAGTGTCCGTTCGTTAACCTAGATAGTCCAAGTGCCCGTTTGGTAACCTACATAGTCCAAGTACCCGCTTCGTAACCTGGATAGTCAAAGTGCCCGCTAGTTAACCTACATAGTCAAAGTGCCTGATAGGAAACCTACATAGTCCAAGTGCCTTCTAGGGAGCCTACATAATCCACGTGACCGCTAGGGAACCTACATAATCCAAGTGCCCTTTAGGGTACCTACATAGTCCAAGTGCTCGCTAGGTAACCTACATAGTCCAAATGCCCGCAAGGAAACATACATAATCTAAGTGCCCGCTAGGGCACCTACATAATCCAAGTGCCCGTACGTTAACCTAGATAATCCAAGTGCCCGCTAGGTAACCTAGACAGTCCAAGTGCCCGCTAGTTAACCTACATAGTCCAAGTGCCCGCTAGTTAACCTACATAATCCAAGTGGCCGTTAGCTAACTTAGATAATCCAAGGGCCCGCTAGTTGACCTACAAAGTCCAAGTGCCCGCTAGGTAACCTAGATAGACCTAGTGCCCGCTAGTTAACTAGATAGTCCTAGTGCCCTTTAGTTAACCTAGATAGTCCAAGTGCCCCCTAGGGGACATACATAGTCCAAGTGCCCGCTAAGGTATGTACATATTCCAAGTGTCCGCTAGGTAACTGCTAGGTAACCTAGAGAGTCCATGTGCCCGCTAATTAACCTACATAGTCCAAGTGCACGATAGAAACCTATATAGTTCAAGTGCTCAATAGGGAACCTACATAGTCCAAGTGCCTGTTAGTTAACCTAGATAATCCAAGTGCCCGCTAGTTAACCTACATAGTCCAAGTGCCCGCTAGGTAACCTACATAATCCAAGTGCCCGCTAGGTAACCTATATAGCCCAAATGCCCGCTAGGGAACCTACATAGTCCAAGTGCCCGCTAGTTAACTTAGATAGTCCAAGTGCCCGCGAGTTAACCTAGATAGTCCAAGTGCCCGCTAGTTAACCAGGATCAGCCAAGTGCCCTCTAGTTAACTTACATAGTCCAAGAGCCTGCTAGTTAACCTACATAGACGAAGGGCCCGTTAGTTAACCTAGATAGTCCAAGTGCCCGCTAGTTAACCTACATAGTCCAAGTGCCTGCTAGTTAAACTATATAGTCCAAGTGTCCACTAGGTAACCTAGACAGTCCAATTGCCCGCTAGTTAACCTATTCAGGCCAAGTACCCGCTAGGGAATCTACATAGTCCAAGCGCCCGCTAGGGAACCTACATAGTCCAAGTGCTCGCTAGTCAACCTACATAGTCCAAGTGCCCTTAAGTTAACCTAGATAGTCAAAGTCCTTGCTAGGGAACCTAGATATTCCAAGTACCCGCTAGGTTACCTACATAGTGCACGTGTCTGCTAGTTGACCTACGTAGTGCAAGGGACCGCTAGTAAACCTAGATAGTCCAAGTACCCGCTAGTTAACCTACATCGTCCAATTGTCCGCTAGTTAACCTACATAGTCCAAGTACCCTTTAGGGAACCTACATAGTCCAAGTGCTCGCTAGGTAACCTACATAGTCCAAATGCCCGCAAGGAAACCTACATAGTCTAATTGCCCGCTAGGGAACCTACATAATCTAAGTGCACGTTAGGTAACCTAGATAGTACAATTGCCCGTTAGCTAAAATAGATAGTCCAAGGGCCCGCTAGTTGACCTACATAGTCCAAGTGCCAGCTAGGTAACCTAAATAGTACAAGTGCCCGCTATGTAACCCAGATACACAAAGTGCCCGCTATGGTTTGTACATAGACCAAGTGCCCGCTAGGTAACCTAGATAGTCCAAGTGCCCGCTAGTTAACCTACATAGTCCAAGTGCCCGATAGAAACCTACATAGTCCAAGTGCCTGATAGGGAACCTACATAGTCCATGTGCCCGCTATGGAACATACATAGTCCAGGTGCCCGCTAAGGAACCTAGATAGTCCAAGTGCTATCTAGGTAGCGTAGATAGTCCAAGGGCCCGCTAGTTAACCTACATAGTCCAAGGGCTCGCTTGTTAACTTTGATAGTCCAAGTGCCCGCTGGTTAACCTAGATCTTCCAAGTGCCCGCTAGTTAACCTAGATCGTCCCAGTGCCGGTTAGTTAACCTACATAGTCCAAGGGCCCACTTGTTAACCTAGATCGTCCAAGTGTCCTCTAGTTAACCTAAATAGTGCAAGTGTCCGCTACGTAACCTACATAGTCCAAGTGTCCACTAGTTAACATAGATAGTCCAAGTGCCCGCTAGAGAACCTACATAGTCCAATTGCCCGCTCTGGAACATACAAAATCCAAGTGCCCGTTAGCTAACCTTGATAGTCTAAGGGCCCACTAGTTAACCTACATAGTTCAAGTGCCCGCTAGCTAACCTAGATAATCCAAGTGCCCGCTAGTTAACCTAGATAGTCCAAGAACCCGCTAGGTAACGTAGAGAGTTCAAGTGCCCGCTCGTTAACCTAGATTGTCCTAGTGCCCGTTAGTTAACCTAGATAGTCCAAGTGCCCACTAGGTGACGTACATAGTCCAAGTGCCCGCTAGGTAACCCAGATAGTCCAAGTGCCCGCTAGGGTTTGTACATAGACCAAGTGCCCGCTAGGTAACCTAGATAATCCAAGTGTCCGCTAGTTAACCTACATAGTACAAGTGCCCGATAGAAATCAATATAGTCCAAGTGCTCGATAGGGAACCTACATAGTCCAAGTGCCCGCTATGGAACCTACATACTCCAAGTGCCCGTTAGGGAACCAATAGTCTTAGTGCTGGCTAGGGAACCTGTATCATCCAAGTGCCCGCTAGGTAACCTAGCTAGTCCAAGTGCCCGCTAGGTAACCTACAAAGTCCAAGTGCCCGCTAGGTAATCTATATAGTCCAAATGCCCACTAGGGAACCTACATAGTCCAAGTACCCGTTAAGTAGCCTACATAGTCCAAGTGACCGTTAGCTAACCTAGATAGTCTAAGGGCCCACTAGTTAACCTACATACTTCAAGTGCTCGCTAGGTAACTTAGATAATCCAAGTGTCTGCTAGTTAACCTACATAGTCCAAAGGCCCGCTAGTTGACCTACATAGTCCAAGTGCCCGCTAGGTAACCTAGATAGACTAAGTGCCCGCTTGTTAGCCTAGATAGTCCTAGTGCCCATTAGTTAACCTTGATAGTCCAAGTGCCCACTAGGGGACGTACATATTCCAAGTGCCCGCTAGGTAACCCAGATAGTCCAAGTGCCCGCTGGGGTATGTACATAGACCAAGTGCCCACTAGGTAACCTAGATTTTCCAAGTGCCCGTTACCTAACCTAGATCATCCAAGTGCCCGCTAGGCAACCTACATAGTCCGAGTGCCCGTTCGTTAACCTAGAAGTCCAAGTGCCCGCTAGGTTACCTACATAGTCCAAGTACCCGTTAGGTAACCTAAATAGTCCAAGTGCCCGCTAGGTAACCTAGATAGTCCAAGTACCCGTTAGCTAACCTAGATAGTCCAAGTGCCCGCTAGGTAACCTACATAGTCCAAGGGCCCGCTCGTTAACCTAGTTCGTCTAAGTGTCCGCTAATTAACCTACGTAGTCCAAGTGCACGTTAGGTACCCAAGATAGTCAAAGTGTCCGCTAGGTAACCTAGATAGTCCAATTGCCCATTAGCTAACCTAGATAGTCGAAGTGTCTGCTAGTTAACCTACATAGTCCAAGGGCCCGTTCGTTAACCTAGATAGTCCAAGTGCCCGCTAGGTAACCTAGACAGTCCAAGTGCCTGCTAGTTTACCTACATAGTCCAAGTGCACGTTCGTTAACCTAGATAGTCCAAGTGCCCGCTGGTAACCTACATAGTCCAAGGGTCCGCTAAGTAACCTTGATAGTCCAAGTGCCTTTTAATTAACCTACATAGTCCAAGTGCCCGCTAGGTAACCTAGATATTGCAAGTGCCCCCTAGGTAACCTACATAGTCCATGTGGCCGCTAGGTAACCTAAATAATCCAAATGCCCGCTAGGGAAACTACATTGTCCAAGTGCCCGCTAGTTAACCTAGATAGTCCAAGTGCCCGCTAGTAAACCTAGATAGTCCAAGGGCCCGCTAGTAAACCTAGATCGTCCAAGTGTCCGCTAGGTAACCTACATAGTCCAAGTGCCTGCTAGGTAACCTAGAAAGTCCAATTGCCTGTTAGCTAACCTACATAGTCCAAGTGCCCGTTCGTTAACCTAGATAGTCCAAGTACCCGCTATGTAACCTAGACAGTCCAAGTGCCCGCTATGTTACCTACATAGTCCAAGTGTCCGTTCGTTAACCTAGATAGTCCAAGTGCCCGTTTGGTAACCTACATAGTCCAAGTACCCGCTTCGTAACCTGGATAGTCAAAGTGCCCGCTAGTTAACCTACATAGTCAAAGTGCCTGAAAGGAAACCTACATAGTCCAAGTGCCTTCTAGGGAGCCTACATAGTCCACGTGACCGCTAGGGAACCTACATAATCCAAGTGCCCTTTAGGGTACCTACATAGTCCAAGTGCTCGCTAGGTAACCTACATAGTCCAAATGCCCGCAAGGAAACATACATAATCTAAGTGCCCGCTAGGGCACCTACATAATCCAAGTGCCCGTTCGTTAACCTAGATAATCCAAGTGCCCGCTAGGTAACCTAGACAGTCCAAGTGCCCGCTAGTTAACCTACATAGTCCAAGTGCCCGCTAGTTAACCTACATAATCCAAGTGCCCGTTAGCTAACTTAGATAATCCAAGGGCCCGCTAGTTGACCTACATAGTCCAAGTGCCCGCTAGGTAACCTAGATAGACCTAGTGCCCGCTAGTTAACTAGATAGTCCTAGTGCCCTTTAGTTAACCTAGATAGTCCAAGTGCCCTCTGGGGGACATACATAGTCCAAGTGCCCGCTAAGGTATGTACATAGACCAAGTGTCCGCTAGGTAACTGCTAGGTAACCTAGAGAGTCCATGTGCCCGCTAATTAACCTACATAGTCCAAGTGCCCGATAGAAACCTATATAGTTCAAGTGCTCAATAGGGAACCTACATAGTCCAAGTGCCCGCTATGGAACCTACGTAGTCCAAGTGCCCGTTAGGGAACCAATAGACTTAGGGCTGGCTAGGGAACTTGTATCATCCAAGTGCCCCCTGGGTAACCTATATAGTCCAAGTGCCCGCTAGGTAACCTACAAAGTCCAAGTGCCCGCTAGGTAATCTATATAGTCCAAATGCCCGCTAGGGAACCTACATAGTCCAAGTACCCAATAAGTAACCTACATAGTCCAAGTGACCGTAAGCTAACCTAGATAGTCTAAGGGCCCACTAGTTAACCTACATAATTCAAGTGCTCGCTAGGTAACTTAGATAATCCAAGTGCCCGCTAGTTAACCTACATAGTCCAAAGGGCCGCTAGTTGACCTACATAGTCCAAGTGCCCACTAGGTAACCTAGGTAGACAAAGTGCCCGCTTGTTAGCCTAGATAGTCCTAGTGCCCGTTAGTTAACCTAGATAGTCCAAGTGCCCACTAGGGGACGTACATATTCCAAGTGCCCTCTAGGTAACCCACATAGTCCAAGTGCCCGCTAGAGTATGTACATAGACCAAGTGCCCGCTAGGTAACCTAGATAGTCCAATTGCCCGCTAGTTAACCTACATAGTCGAAGGGCCCCTTAGTTAACCTAGATATTCCAAGTGCCTGCTAGTTAACCTAGATTGTCCAAGTGTCCGCTAGTTAACCTACATAATCCATGTGCCCGTTAGGTAACCTAGATAGTCCAAGTGCCCGCTAGGTAACCTACATAGTCCAAGTTCCCGCTAGGTAACCTAGATAGTCAAGGGCCCGTTACCTAACCTAGATCGTCCAAGTGCCCGCTAGGCAACCTTCATAGTCCGAGTGCCCGTTCGTTAACCTAGAAGTCCAAGTGCCCGCTAGGTAACCTAGACAGTCCAAGTGCCCGCTAGGTTACCTACATAGTCCAAGTACCCGTTGGGTAACCTACATACTCCAAGTGCCCGCTAGGTTACCTAGATAGTCCAAGTACCCGTTAGCTAACCTAGATAGTCCAAGTGCCCGCTAGGTAACCTAGACTGTCCAAGTGCCTGCTAGGTTACCTACATAGTCCAAGTGGACGCTAGGTAACCTAAATAATCCAAATGCCCGGTAGGGAAACTACATAGTCCAAGTGCCCGCTAGTTAACCTAGATAATCCAAGTGCCCACTAGTAAACCTAGATAGTCCATGTGCCCGCTAGTTAACGTAGATAGTTCAAGTGTCCGCTAGGTAACATACATAGTCCAAATGCCTGCTAGGTAACCTAGATAGTCCAATTGCCTGTTAGCTAACCTACATAGTCCAAGTGCCCGTTCCTTAACCTAGATAGTCCAGGTGCCCGCTAGGTAACCTACATAATCCATGTGCCCGCTAGGTAACCTATATAGTCCAAATGCCCGCTAGGGAACCTACATAGTCCAAGTGCCCGCAAGTTAACTTAGATAGTCCAAGTGCCCGCGAGTTAACCTAGATAGTCCAAGTGCCCGCTAGTTAACCAGGATCAGCCAAGTGCCCTCTAGTTAACTTACATAGTCCAAGAGCCTGCTAGTTAACCTACATAGACGAAGGACCCGTTAGTTAACCTAGATAGTCCAAGTGCCCGCTAGTTAACCTACATAGTCCAAGTGCCCTTTAGGGAACCTAGATAGTTCAAGTGCCCGCTCTGGAACATACATAGTCCAAGTGCCTGTTAGTTAACCTAGTTAATCCAAGTGCCCGCTAGTTAACCTACATAGTCCAAGTGCCCGCTAGGTAACCTACATAATCCAAGTGCCCGCTAGGTAACCTATATAGTCCAAATGCCCGCTAGGGAACCTACATGGTCCAAGTGCCCGCTAGTTAACTTAGATAGTCCAAGTGCCCGCGAGTTAACCTAGATAGTCCAAGTGCCCGCTAGTTAACCAGGATCACCCAAGTGCCCTCTAGTTAACTTACATAGTCCAAGAGCCTGCTAGTTAACCTACATAGGCGAAGGGCCCGTTAGTTAACCTAGATAGTCCAAGTGCCCGCTAGTTAACCTACATAGTCCAAGTGCCTGCTAGTTAAACTACATAGTCCAAGTGTCCACTAGGTAACCTAGACAGTCCAATTGCCCGCTAGTTAACCTATTCAGGCCATGTACCCGCTAGGGAACCTACATAGTCCAAGCGCCCGCTAGGGAACCTACATAGTCCAAGTTCTCGCTAGTCAACCTACATAGTCCAAGTGCCCGTTAGTTAACCTAGATAGTCAAACTGCCTGCTAGGTAACCTAGACAGTCCAAGTGACCACTAGTTTACCTACATAGTTCAAGTGCCCGTTCGTTAACCTACATACTCCAAGTGCCTGCTAGGTAACCTACATAGTCCAAGTGCCTGCTAGGTAACCTAGAAAGTCCAATTGCCTGTTAGCTAACCTACATAGTCCAAGTGCCCGTTCGTTAACCTAGATACTCCAAGTGCCCGCTATGTCACCTAGACAGTCCAAGTGCCCGCTAGGTTACCTACATAGTCTAAGTGTCCGTTCGTTAACCTAAATAGTCCAAGTGCCGGTTTGGTAACCTGGATAGTCCAAGTGCCCGCTAGTTAACCTACTTAGTCAAAGTGCCCGATAGGAAACCTACATAGTCCAAGTGCCTTCTAGGGAGCCTACATAGTCCACATCACCGCTAGGGAATCTACATAGTCCAAGTGCCCGTCAGGGTACCTACATAATCCAAGTGCTCGCAAGGTAACCTACATAGTCCAAATGCCCGCAAGGAAACATACATAGTCTAAGTGCCCGCTAGGGAACCTACATAATCCAAGTGCCCGTTAGGTAACCTAGATAGTCCAAGTGCCCGTTAGCTAACCTAGATAGTCCAAGGGCCCGCTAGTTGACCTACATAGTCCAAGTTCCAGCTAGGTAACCTAGATAGTACAAGTGCCCGCTAGGGAACTTAGATAGTGCAAGTGCCTGTTAGCTAACCTAGATAGTCCAAGTGGCGGCTATGTATCCTACATAGTCCAAGTGCCCATTCGTTAACCTAGATAATCCAAGTGCCCGCTAGGTAACCTAGACAGTCCAAGTGCCCGCTAGTTAACCTACAATGTCCAAGTGCCCGCTAGTTAACCTACATAATCCAAGTGCCCGTTAGCTCACCTAGATAGTCCAAGGGCCCGCTAGTTGACCTACATAGTCCAAGTGCCCGCTAGGTAACCTAGATAGACCTAGTGCCCGCTAGTTAACTAGATAGTCCTAGTGCCCTTTAGTTAACCTAGATAGTCCAAGTGCCCTCTAGGGGACATACATAGTCCAAGTGCCCGCTAAGGTATGTACATAGACCAAGTGTCCGCTAGGTAACCTAGAGAGCCCATGTGCCCGCTAATTAACCTACATAGTCCAAGTGCCCGATAGAAACCTATATAGTCCAAGTGCTCGATAGGGAACCTACATAGTCCAAGTGCCCGCTATGGAACCTACATAGTCCAAGGGCCCGTTAGGGAACCAATAGTCTTAGTGCTGGCTAGGGACCTGTATCATCCAAGTGCCCGCTAGGTAACCTAGATAGTCCAAGTGCCCGCTAGGTAACCTACAAAGTCCATGTGCCCGCTAGGTAATCTATATAGTCCAAATGCCCACTAAGGAACCTACATAGTCCAAGTATCCAATAAGTAACCTACATAGTCCAAGTGACCGTTAGCTAACCTAGATAGTCTAAGGCCCCACTAGTTAACCTACATAGTACAAGTGCCTGATAGAAACATACATAGTCCAAGTGCCCGATAGGGAACCTACATAGTCCAAGTGCCCGCTATGTAACCTAGAGACTGCAAGTGCCCGCTAGTTAACCTACATAGTCCAAGTGCCTGCTAGGTAACCTAGATAGTCCAAGGGCCTGCTAGTTAACCTACATAGTCCAAGTGCCCGCTAGGTAACCTACATACTGCAAGTGTCCGCTAATTAACCTACATAGTCCAAGTGCACACTAGTTAACTTAGATAGTCCAAGTGCCCGCTAGGTAACCTACATAGTGCAAGTGTCCTCTAGTTAACCTACGTAGTCCAAGGGACCGCTAGTTAACCTAGATAGTCCAAGTACCCGCTAGTTAACCTAGATGGTCCAATTGTCCGCTAGTTAACCTACATAGATCAAGTGCACTTTAGGGAACCTAGATAGTCCAAGTGCCCGCTAGGGAACCTACATAGTCCAATTGCATGCTCTGGAACATATAAAATCCAAGTGCCTGTTAGTTAACCTAGATAACCCAAGTGCCCGATAGTTAAACTATATAGTCCAAGTGCCCGCTTCGTAACCTACATAATCCAAGTGCCCGCTAGGTAACCTATATAGTCAAAATGCCCGCTAGGGAACCTACATAGTCCAAGTGCCCGCTAGTCAACCTAGATATTCCAAGTGCCCGCGAGTTAACCTAGATAGTCCAAGTGCCAGCTAGTTAACCAGGATCAGCCTAGTGCCCTCTAGTTAACTTACATAGTCCAAGAGCCTGCTAGTTAACCTACATAGACAAAGGGCCCGCTAGGTAACCTAGACAGTCCAAGTGACCACTAGGTTACCTACATAGTTCAAGTGCCCGTTCGTTAACCTACATAGTCCAAGTTCCTGCTAGGTAACGTAGACAGCCCAAGTGCCCGCTAGTAAACCTAGATAGTCCAAGGGCCCGCTAGTTAACCTAGATCGTCCAAGTGTCCGCTAGGTAACCTACATAGTCCAAGTGCCTGCTAGGTAACCTAGAAAGTCCAATTGCCTGTTAGCTAACCTACATAGTCCAAGTGCCCGTTCATTAACCTAGATACTCCAAGTGCCCGCTATGTCACCTAGACAGTCCAAGTGCCCGCTAGGTTACCTACATAGTCCAAGTGTCCGTTCGTTAACCTAAATAGTCCAAGTGCCGGTTTGGTAACCTGGATAGTCCAAGTGCCCGCTAGTTAACCTACTTAGTCAAAGTGCCCGATAGGAAACCTACATAGTCCAAGTGCCTTCTAGGGAGCCTACATAGTCCACATCACCGCTAGGGAATCTACATAGTCCAAGTGCCCGTCAGGGTACCTACATAATCCAAGTGCTCGCTAGGTAACCTACATAGTCCAAATGCCCGCAAGGAAACATACATAGTCTAAGTGCCCGCTAGGGAACCTACATTATCCAAGTGCCCGTTAGGTAACCTAGATAGTCCAAGTGCCCGTTAGCTAACCTAGATAGTCCAAGGGCCCGCTAGTTGACCTACATAGTCTAAGTGCCAGCTAGGTAACCTAGATAGTACAAGTGCCCGCTAGGGAACTTAGATAGTGCAAGTGCCTGTTAGCTAACCTAGATAGTCCAAGTGGCGGCTATGTATCCTACATAGTTCAAGTGCCCATTCGTTAACCTAGATAATCCAAGTGCCCGCTAGGTAACCTAGACAGTCCAAGTGCCCGCTAGTTAACCTACATAGTCCAAGTGCCCGCTAGTTAACCTACATAGTCCAAGTGCCCGATAGAAACCTATATAGTCCAAGTGCTCGATAGGGAACCTACATAGTCCAAGTGCCCGCTATGGAACCTACATAGTCCAAGGACCCGTTAGGGAACCAATAGTCTTAGTGCTGGCTAGGGAACCTGTATCATCCAAGTGCCCGCTAGGTAACCTACAAAGTTCAAGTGCCCGCTAGGTAATCTATATAGTCCAAATGCCCACTAAGGAACCTACATAGTCCAAGTACCCAATAAGTAACCTACATAGTCCAAGTGACCGTTAGCTAACCTAGATAGTCTAAGGGCCCACTAGTTAACCTACATAGTACAAATGCCTGATAGAAACATACATAGTCCAAGTGCCCGATAGGGAACCTACATAGTCCAAGTGCCCGCTATGTAACCTAGAGAGTGCAAGTGCCCGCTAGTTAACATACATAGTCCAAGTGCCTGCTAGGTAACCTAGATAGTCCAAGGGCCTGCTAGTTAACCTACATAGTCCAAGTGCCCGCTAGGTAACCTACATACTGCAAGTGTCCGCTAATTAACCTACATAGTCCAAGTGCACACTAGTTAACTTAGATAGTCCAAGTGCCCGCTAGGTAACCTCCATAGTGCAAGTGTCCTCTAGTTAACCTACGTAGTCCAAGGGACCGCTAGTTAACCTAGATAGTCCAAGTACCCGCTAGTTAACCTATATCGTCCAATTGTCCGCTAGTTAACCTACATAGATCAAGTGCACTTTAGGGAACCTAGATAGTCCAAGTGCCCGCTAGGGAACCTACATAGTCCAATTGCCCTCGCTGGAACATATAAAATCCAAGTGCCTGTTAGTTAACCTAGATAATCCAAGTGCCCGATAGTTAACCTATATAGTCCAAGTGCCCGCTTCGTAACCTACATAATCCAAGTGCCCGCTAGGTAACCTATATAGTCAAAATGCCCGCTAGGGAACCTACATAGTCCAAGTGCCCGCTAGTCAACCTAGATATTCCAAGTGCCCGCGAGTTAACCTAGATAGTCCAAGTGCCCGCTAGTTAACCAGGATCAGCCAAGTGCCCTCTAGTTAACATACATAGTCCAAGAGCCTGCTAGTTAACCTACATAGACAAAGGGCCCGTTAGTTAACCTAGATAGTCCAAGTGCCCGCTTGTTAACCTACATAGTCCAAGTGCCCGCTATGTAACCTAGACAGTCCAAGTGACCACTAGGTTACCTACATAGTTCAAGTGCCCATTCGTTAACCTACATAGTCCAAGTGCCCGCTAGGTAAGGTAGAAAGCCCAAGTGCCCGCTAGGGTACATACATAGTCCAAGTGCCCGATAGGTAACCTAGATAGTCCAAGGGCCCGCTAGTTGACCTACATAGTCCAAGTGCCAGCTAGGTAACCTAGATACTACAAGTGCCCGCTAGGTAACACAGATAGTCCAAGTGCCCGATAGGAACCTACATAGTCCAAGTGCCCGATAGGGAACCTACATAGTCAACGTGCCCGCTATCGAACATACATAGTCCAGGTGCCCGCTAGGGAACCTAGATAGTCCAAGTGCTATCTAGGTAACCTACATAGTCCAAGGGCCCACTTGTTAACCTAGATCGTCCAAGTGTCCTCTAGTTAACCTACATAGTCCAAGTACCTGCTAGGTAACCTAGATAGTCCAAGGGCCTGCTTGTTAACCTACATAGTCCAAGTGCCCGCTAGGTAACCTACATACTGCAAGTGTCCGCTAATTAACCTACATAGACCAAGTGCATGCTAGTTAACTTAGATAATCCAAGTGCCCGCTAGGTAACCTACATAGTGCAAGTGTCCTCTAGTTAACCTACGTAGTCCAAGGGACCGCTAGTTTTCCTAGATAGTCCAAGTACCCGCTAGTTAACCTAGATCGTCCAAGTGCCCGCTAGTTAACCTAGACAGTCCAAGTACCCGCTAGGGAACCTACATAATCCAAGCGCCCGCTAGGGAACCTTCATAGTCCAAGTGCTCGATAGTCAACCTACATAGTTCAAATGCCCATTAGTTAACCTAGATAGTCAAAGTCCCTGCTAGGTAACCTAGATAGTCCAAGTGCCCGCTAGGTAACCTACATAGTCCAAGTGCCCGCTAGGTAACCTAGACAGTCCAAGTGCCTGCTAGGTTACCTACATAGACCAAGTGCACATTCGTTAACCTAGATTGTCCAAGTGCCCGCTGGTAACCTACATAGTCCAAGAGCCCGCTAGGTAACCTTGATAGTCCAAGTGCCTTCTAGTTAACCTACATAGTCCAAGTGCCCGCTAGGTAACCTACATAGTCCATGTGCCCACTAGGTAACCTACACATTCAAAGTGCCCGCTAGTTAGCCTAGATAGTCCAAGTGCCCGCTAGTAAACTTAATTAGTCCAAGTGCCCGCTAGGTAACCTAGATAGTCCAAGTGCCCGCTAGTTAACCTACATAGTCGAAGGGCCCCTTAGTTAACCTAGATATTCCAAGTGCCCGCTAGTTAACCTAGATTGTGCAAGTGTCCGCTAGTTAACCTACATAATACAAGTGCCCGTTAGGTAACCTATATAGTCCAAGTGCCCGCTAGGTAACCTACATAGTCCAAGTTCCTGCTAGGTAACCTAGATGGTCAAGGGCCCGTTACCTAACCTAGATCGTCCAAGTGCCCGCTATTCAACCTTCATAGTCCGAGTGCACGTTCGTTAACCTAGAAGTCCAAGTGCCCGTTTGGTAACCTACATAGTCCAAGTGCCCGCTTCGTAACCTGGATAGTCCAAGTGCCCGCTAGTTAACCTACATAGTCAAAGTGCCCGATAGGAAACCTACATAGTCCAAGTGCCTTCTAGGGAGCCTACATAGTCCACGTGACCGCTAGGGAACCTACATAGTCCAAGTGCCCGTTAGGGAACCTACATAGTCCAAATGCCCGCAAGGAAACATACATAGTCTAAGTGCCCGCTAGGGAACCTACATAATCCAAGTGCCCGTTAGGTAACCAAGATAGTCCAAGTGCCCGTAGCTAACCTAGATAGTCCAAGGGCCCGCTAGTTGACCTACATAGTCCAAGTGCCAGCTAGGTAACCTAGATAGTACAAGTGCCCGCTAGGGAACCTAGATAGTGCAAGTGCCTGTTTTTTAACCTAGATAGTCCAAATGGCGGCTATGTATCCTACATAGTCCAAGTGCCTGTTCGTTAACCTAGATAATCCAAGTGCCCGCTAGGTAACCTAGACAGTCCAAGTGCCCGCTAGTTAACCTACAATGTCCAAGTGCCCTCTAGTTAACCTACATAATCCAAGTGCCCGTTAGCTAACCTAGATAGTCAAAGGGCCCGCAAGTTGACCTACATAGTCCAAGTTCCTACTACGTAACCTAGATAGACCTAGTGCCCGCTAGTTAACTAGATAGTCCAAGGGCCCGCTTGTTGACCTACATAGTCCAAGTGCCCGCTAGGTAACCTAGATAGACCTAGTGCCCGCTAGTTAACTAGATAGTCCTAGTGCCCTTTAGTTAACCTAGATAGTCCAAGTGCCCTCTAGGGGACATACATAGTCCAAGTGCCCGCTAAGGTATGTACATAGACCAAGTGTCTGCTAGGTAACCTAGATAGTCCATGTGCCCGCTAATTAACCTACATAGTCCAAGTGCCCGATAGAAATCTATATAGTCCAAGTGCTCAATAGGGAACCTACATAGTCCAAGTCCCCGCTATGGAACCTACATAGTCCAAGTGCCCCCTAGGTAACCTACATAGTCCATGTGGCCGCTAGGTAACCTAAATAATCCAAATGCCCGCTAGGGAAACTACATTGTCCAAGTGCCCGCTAGTTAACCTAGATAGTCCAAGTGCCCGCTAGTAAACCTAGATAGTCCAAGGGCCCGCTAGTAAACCTAGATCGTCCAAGTGTCCGCTAGGTAACCTACATAGTCCAAGTGCCTGCTAGGTAACCTAGAAAGTCCAATTGCCTGTTAGCTAACCTACATAGTCCAAGTGCCCGTTCGTTAACCTAGATAGTCCAAGTACCCGCTATGTAACCTAGACAGTCCAAGTGCCCGCTATGTTACCTACATAGTCCAAGTGTCCGTTCGTTAACCTAGATAGTCCAAGTGCCCGTTTGGTAACCTACATAGTCCAAGTACCCGCTTCGTAACCTGGATAGTCAAAGTGCCCGCTAGTTAACCTACATAGTCAAAGTGCCTGATAGGAAACCTACATAGTCCAAGTGCCTTCTAGGGAGCCTACATAATCCACGTGACCGCTAGGGAACCTACATAATCCAAGTGCCCTTTAGGGTACCTACATAGTCCAAGTGCTCGCTAGGTAACCTACATAGTCCAAATGCCCGCAAGGAAACATACATAATCTAAGTGCCCGCTAGGGCACCTACATAATCCAAGTGCCCGTACGTTAACCTAGATAATCCAAGTGCCCGCTAGGTAACCTAGACAGTCCAAGTGCCCGCTAGTTAACCTACATAGTCCAAGTGCCCGCTAGTTAACCTACATAATCCAAGTGGCCGTTAGCTAACTTAGATAATCCAAGGGCCCGCTAGTTGACCTACAAAGTCCAAGTGCCCGCTAGGTAACCTAGATAGACCTAGTGCCCGCTAGTTAACTAGATAGTCCTAGTGCCCTTTAGTTAACCTAGATAGTCCAAGTGCCCCCTAGGGGACATACATAGTCCAAGTGCCCGCTAAGGTATGTACATATTCCAAGTGTCCGCTAGGTAACTGCTAGGTAACCTAGAGAGTCCATGTGCCCGCTAATTAACCTACATAGTCCAAGTGCACGATAGAAACCTATATAGTTCAAGTGCTCAATAGGGAACCTACATAGTCCAAGTGCCTGTTAGTTAACCTAGATAATCCAAGTGCCCGCTAGTTAACCTACATAGTCCAAGTGCCCGCTAGGTAACCTACATAATCCAAGTGCCCGCTAGGTAACCTATATAGCCCAAATGCCCGCTAGGGAACCTACATAGTCCAAGTGCCCGCTAGTTAACTTAGATAGTCCAAGTGCCCGCGAGTTAACCTAGATAGTCCAAGTGCCCGCTAGTTAACCAGGATCAGCCAAGTGCCCTCTAGTTAACTTACATAGTCCAAGAGCCTGCTAGTTAACCTACATAGACGAAGGGCCCGTTAGTTAACCTAGATAGTCCAAGTGCCCGCTAGTTAACCTACATAGTCCAAGTGCCTGCTAGTTAAACTATATAGTCCAAGTGTCCACTAGGTAACCTAGACAGTCCAATTGCCCGCTAGTTAACCTATTCAGGCCAAGTACCCGCTAGGGAATCTACATAGTCCAAGCGCCCGCTAGGGAACCTACATAGTCCAAGTGCTCGCTAGTCAACCTACATAGTCCAAGTGCCCTTAAGTTAACCTAGATAGTCAAAGTCCTTGCTAGGGAACCTAGATATTCCAAGTACCCGCTAGGTTACCTACATAGTGCACGTGTCTGCTAGTTGACCTACGTAGTGCAAGGGACCGCTAGTAAACCTAGATAGTCCAAGTACCCGCTAGTTAACCTACATCGTCCAATTGTCCGCTAGTTAACCTACATAGTCCAAGTACCCTTTAGGGAACCTACATAGTCCAAGTGCTCGCTAGGTAACCTACATAGTCCAAATGCCCGCAAGGAAACCTACATAGTCTAATTGCCCGCTAGGGAACCTACATAATCTAAGTGCACGTTAGGTAACCTAGATAGTACAATTGCCCGTTAGCTAAAATAGATAGTCCAAGGGCCCGCTAGTTGACCTACATAGTCCAAGTGCCAGCTAGGTAACCTAAATAGTACAAGTGCCCGCTATGTAACCCAGATACACAAAGTGCCCGCTATGGTTTGTACATAGACCAAGTGCCCGCTAGGTAACCTAGATAGTCCAAGTGCCCGCTAGTTAACCTACATAGTCCAAGTGCCCGATAGAAACCTACATAGTCCAAGTGCCTGATAGGGAACCTACATAGTCCATGTGCCCGCTATGGAACATACATAGTCCAGGTGCCCGCTAAGGAACCTAGATAGTCCAAGTGCTATCTAGGTAGCGTAGATAGTCCAAGGGCCCGCTAGTTAACCTACATAGTCCAAGGGCTCGCTTGTTAACTTTGATAGTCCAAGTGCCCGCTGGTTAACCTAGATCTTCCAAGTGCCCGCTAGTTAACCTAGATCGTCCCAGTGCCGGTTAGTTAACCTACATAGTCCAAGGGCCCACTTGTTAACCTAGATCGTCCAAGTGTCCTCTAGTTAACCTAAATAGTGCAAGTGTCCGCTACGTAACCTACATAGTCCAAGTGTCCACTAGTTAACATAGATAGTCCAAGTGCCCGCTAGAGAACCTACATAGTCCAATTGCCCGCTCTGGAACATACAAAATCCAAGTGCCCGTTAGCTAACCTTGATAGTCTAAGGGCCCACTAGTTAACCTACATAGTTCAAGTGCCCGCTAGCTAACCTAGATAATCCAAGTGCCCGCTAGTTAACCTAGATAGTCCAAGAACCCGCTAGGTAACGTAGAGAGTTCAAGTGCCCGCTCGTTAACCTAGATTGTCCTAGTGCCCGTTAGTTAACCTAGATAGTCCAAGTGCCCACTAGGTGACGTACATAGTCCAAGTGCCCGCTAGGTAACCCAGATAGTCCAAGTGCCCGCTAGGGTTTGTACATAGACCAAGTGCCCGCTAGGTAACCTAGATAATCCAAGTGTCCGCTAGTTAACCTACATAGTACAAGTGCCCGATAGAAATCAATATAGTCCAAGTGCTCGATAGGGAACCTACATAGTCCAAGTGCCCGCTATGGAACCTACATACTCCAAGTGCCCGTTAGGGAACCAATAGTCTTAGTGCTGGCTAGGGAACCTGTATCATCCAAGTGCCCGCTAGGTAACCTAGCTAGTCCAAGTGCCCGCTAGGTAACCTACAAAGTCCAAGTGCCCGCTAGGTAATCTATATAGTCCAAATGCCCACTAGGGAACCTACATAGTCCAAGTACCCGTTAAGTAGCCTACATAGTCCAAGTGACCGTTAGCTAACCTAGATAGTCTAAGGGCCCACTAGTTAACCTACATACTTCAAGTGCTCGCTAGGTAACTTAGATAATCCAAGTGTCTGCTAGTTAACCTACATAGTCCAAAGGCCCGCTAGTTGACCTACATAGTCCAAGTGCCCGCTAGGTAACCTAGATAGACTAAGTGCCCGCTTGTTAGCCTAGATAGTCCTAGTGCCCATTAGTTAACCTTGATAGTCCAAGTGCCCACTAGGGGACGTACATATTCCAAGTGCCCGCTAGGTAACCCAGATAGTCCAAGTGCCCGCTGGGGTATGTACATAGACCAAGTGCCCACTAGGTAACCTAGATTTTCCAAGTGCCCGTTACCTAACCTAGATCATCCAAGTGCCCGCTAGGCAACCTACATAGTCCGAGTGCCCGTTCGTTAACCTAGAAGTCCAAGTGCCCGCTAGGTTACCTACATAGTCCAAGTACCCGTTAGGTAACCTAAATAGTCCAAGTGCCCGCTAGGTAACCTAGATAGTCCAAGTACCCGTTAGCTAACCTAGATAGTCCAAGTGCCCGCTAGGTAACCTACATAGTCCAAGGGCCCGCTCGTTAACCTAGTTCGTCTAAGTGTCCGCTAATTAACCTACGTAGTCCAAGTGCACGTTAGGTACCCAAGATAGTCAAAGTGTCCGCTAGGTAACCTAGATAGTCCAATTGCCCATTAGCTAACCTAGATAGTCGAAGTGTCTGCTAGGGAACCTACATAGTCCAATTTCCCATTCTGGAACATTCAAAATCCAAGTGCCTGTTAGTTAACCTAGATAATCCAAGTGCCCGCTAGTTAACCTACATAGTCCAAGTGCCCGCTAGGTAACCTACATAATCCACGTGCCCGCTAGGTAACCTATATAGTCCAAATGCCCACTAGGGAACCTACATAGTCCAAGTGCCCGCTAGTCAATCTAGATAGTCCAAGTGCCCGCGAGTTAACCTAGATAGTCCAAGTGCCCGCTAGTTAACCAGGATCAGCCAAGTGCCCTCTAGTTAACATACATAGTCCAAGAGCCTGCTAGTTAACCTACATAGACGAAGGGCCTGTTAGTTAACCTAGATAGTCCAAGTGCCCGCTAGTTAACCTACATAGTCCAAGTGCTTGCTAGTTAAACTACATCGTCCAAGTGTCCACTAGGTAACCTAGACAGTCCAATTGCCCGCTAGTTAACCTATTCAGGCAAAGTACCCGCTAGGGAACCTACATAGTCCAAGCGCCCGCTAGGGAACCTACATAGTCCAAGTGCTCGCTAGTCAACCTACATAGTCCAAGTGCCCATTAGTTAACCTAGATAGTCAAAGTCCTTGCTAGGTAACCTAGATATTCCAAGTGCCCGCTAGGTAACCTACATAGTCCAATTGCCCGTTAGATAACCTTGATAGTCCAATTGCCCGTTAGCTAACCTACATAGTCCAAGTGCCCGTTCGTTAACCTAGATAGTCCAAGTGCCCTCTAGGTAACCTAGAGAGTCCAAGTACCCGCTAGGTTACCTACATAGTGCACGTGTCTGCTAGTTGACCTACGTAGTGCAAGGGACCGCTAGTAAACCTAGATAGTCCAAGTACCCGCTAGTTAACCTACATCGTCCAATTGTCCGCTAGTTAACCTACATAGTCCAAGTACCCTTTAGGGAACCTACATAGTCCAAGTGCTCGCTAGGTAACCTACATAGTCCAAATGCCCGCAAGGAAACCTACATAGTCTAATTGCCCGCTAGGGAACCTACATAATCTAAGTGCACGTTAGGTAACCTAGATAGTCCAATTGCCCGTTAGCTAAAATAGATAGTCCAAGGGCCCGCTAGTTGACCTACATAGTCCAAGTGCCAGCTAGGTAACCTAAATAGTACAAGTGCCCGCTATGAAACCCAGATACACAAAGTGCCCGCTACGGTTTGTACATAGACCAAGTGCCCGCTAGGTAACCTAGATAGTCCAAGTGCCCGCTAGTTAACCTACATAGTCCAAGTGCCCGATAGAAACATACATAGTCCAAGTGCCTGATAGGGAACCTACATAGTCCATGTGCCCGCTATGGAACATACATAGTCCAGGTGCCCGCTAAGGAACCTAGATAGTCCAAGTGCTATCTAGGTAACGTAGAGAGTCCAAGGGCCCGCTAGTTAACCTACATAGTCCAAGGGCTCGCTTTTTAACTTTGATAGTCCAAGTGCCCGCTGGTTAACCTAGATCTTCCAAGTGCCCGCTAGTTAACCTAGATCGTCCCAGTACCGGTTAGTTAACCTACATAGTCCAAGGGCCCACTTGTTAACCTAGATCGTCCAAGTGTCCTCTAGTTAACCTAAATAGTGCAAGTGTCCGCTACGTAACCTACATAGTCCAAGTGTCCACTAGTTAACATAGATAGTCCAAGTGCCCGCTAGGGAACCTACATAGTCCAATTGCCCGCTCTGGAACATACAAAATCCAAGTGCCCGTTAGCTAACCTTGATAGTCTAAGGGCCCACTAGTTAACCTACATAGTTCAAGTGCCCGCTAGCTAAACTAGATAATCCAAGTGCCCGCTAGTTAACCTAGATAGTCCAAGAACCCGCTAGGTAACGTAGAGAGTTCAAGTGCCCGCTCGTTAACCTAGATTGTCCTAGTGCCCGTTAGTTAACCTAGATAGTCCAAGTGCCCACTAGGGGACGTACATAGTCCAAGTGCCCGCTAGGTAACCCAGATAGTCCAAGTGCCCGCTAGGGTTTGTACATAGACCAAGTGCCCGCTAGGTAACCTAGATAATCCAAGTGCCCGCTAGTTAACATACATAGTACAAGTGCCCGATAGAAATCTATATAGTCCAAGTGCTCGATAGGGAACCTACATAGTCCAAGTGCCCGCTATGGAACCTACATACTCCAAGTGCCCGTTAGGGAACCAATAGTCTTAGTGCTGGCTAGGGAACCTGTATCATCCAAGTGCCCGCTAGGTAACCTAGCTAGTCCAAGTGCCCGCTAGGTAACCTACAAAGTCCAAGTGCCCGCTAGGTAATCTATATAGTCCAAATGCCCACTAGGGAACCTACATAGTCCAAGTACCCGTTACGTAACCTACATAGTCCAAGTGACCGTTAGCTAACCTAGATAGTCTAAGGGCCCACTAGTTAACCTACATACTTCAAGTGCTCGCTAGGTAACTTAGATAATCCAAGTGTCCGCTAGTAAACCTACATAGTCCAAAGGCCCGCTAGTTGACCTACATAGTCCAAGTGCCCGCTAGGTAACCTAGATAGACTAAGTGCCCGCTTGTTAGCCTAGATAGTCCTAGTGCCCATTAGTTAACCTTGATAGTCCAAGTGCCCACTAGGGGACGTACATATTCCAAGTGCCCGCTAGGTAACCCAGATAGTCCAAGTGCCCGCTGGGGTATGTACATAGACCAAGTGCCCACTAGGTAACCTAGATTTTCCAAGTGCCCGTTACCTAACCTAGATCATCCAAGTGCCCGCTAGGCAACCTACATAGTCCGAGTGCCCGTTCGTTAACCTAGAAGTCCAAGTGCCCGCTAGGTTACCTACATAGTCCAAGTACCCGTTAGGTAACCTAAATAGTCCAAGTGCCCGCTAGGTAACCTAGATAGTCCAAGTACCCGTTAGCTAACCTAGATAGTCCAAGTGCCCGCTAGGTAACCTACATAGTCCAAGGGCCCGCTCGTTAACCTAGTTCGTCTAAGTGTCCGCTAATTAACCTACATAGTCCAAGTGCACGCTAGGTACCCAAGATAGTCAAAGTGTCCGCTAGGTAACCTAGATAGTCCAATTGCCCATTAGCTAACCTAGATAGTCGAAGTGTCTGCTAGTTAACCTACATAGTCCAAGGGCCCGTTCGTTAACCTAGATAGTCCAAGTGCCCGCTAGGTAACCTAGACAGTCCAAGTGCCTGCTAGTTTACCTACATAGTCCAATTGCACGTTCGTTAACCTAGATAGTCCAAGTGCCCGCTGGTAACCTACATAGTCCAAGAGTCCGCTAAGTAACCTTGATAGTCCAAGTGCCTTTTAATTAACCTACATAGTCCAAGTGCCCGCTAGGTAACCTAGATAGTCCAAGTGCCCCCTAGGTAACCTACATAGTCCATGTGGCCGCTAGGTAACCTAAATAATCCAAATGCCCGCTAGGGAAACTACATTGTCCAAGTGCCCGCTAGTTAACCTAGATAGTCCAAGTGCCCGCTAGTAAACCTAGATAGTCCAAGGGCCCGCTAGTAAACCTAGATCGTCCAAGTGTCCGCTAGGTAACCTACATAGTCCAAGTGCCTGCTAGGTAACCTAGAAAGTCCAATTGCCTGTTAGCTAACCTACATAGTCCAAGTGCCCGTTCGTTAACCTAGATAGTCCAAGTACCCGCTATGTAACCTAGACAGTCCAAGTGCCCGCTATGTTACCTACATAGTCCAAGTGTCCGTTCGTTAACCTAGATAGTCCAAGTGCCCGTTTGTAAACCTACATAGTCCAAGTACCCGCTTCGTAACCTGGATAGTCAAAGTGCCCGCTAGTTAACCTACATAGTCAAAGTGCCTGATAGGAAACCTACATAGTCCAAGTGCCTTCTAGGGAGCCTACATAATCCACGTGACCGCTAGGGAACCTACATAATCCAAGTGCCCTTTAGGGTACCTACATAGTCCAAGTGCTCGCTAGGTAACCTACATAGTCCAAATGCCCGCAAGGAAACATACATAATCTAAGTGCCCGCTAGGGCACCTACATAATCCAAGTGCCCGTACGTTAACCTAGATAATCCAAGTGCCCGCTAGGTAACCTAGACAGTCCAAGTGCCCGCTAGTTAACCTACATAGTCCAAGTGCCCGCTAGTTAACCTACATAATCCAAGTGGCCGTTAGCTAACTTAGATAATCCAAGGGCCCGCTAGTTGACCTACAAAGTCCAAGTGCCCGCTAGGTAACCTAGATAGACCTAGTGCCCGCTAGTTAACTAGATAGTCCTAGTGCCCTTTAGTTAACCTAGATAGTCCAAGTGCCCCCTAGGGGACATACATAGTCCAAGTGCCCGCTAAGGTATGTACATATTCCAAGTGTCCGCTAGGTAACTGCTAGGTAACCTAGAGAGTCCATGTGCCCGCTAATTAACCTACATAGTCCAAGTGCACGATAGAAACCTATATAGTTCAAGTGCTCAATAGGGAACCTACATAGTCCAAGTGCCTGTTAGTTAACCTAGATAATCCAAGTGCCCGCTAGTTAACCTACATAGTCCAAGTGCCCGCTAGGTAACCTACATAATCCAAGTGCCCGCTAGGTAACCTATATAGCCCAAATGCCCGCTAGGGAACCTACATAGTCCAAGTGCCCGCTAGTTAACTTAGATAGTCCAAGTGCCCGCGAGTTAACCTAGATAGTCCAAGTGCCCGCTAGTTAACCAGGATCAGCCAAGTGCCCTCTAGTTAACTTACATAGTCCAAGAGCCTGCTAGTTAACCTACATAGACGAAGGGCCCGTTAGTTAACCTAGATAGTCCAAGTGCCCGCTAGTTAACCTACATAGTCCAAGTGCCTGCTAGTTAAACTATATAGTCCAAGTGTCCACTAGGTAACCTAGACAGTCCAATTGCCCGCTAGTTAACCTATTCAGGCCAAGTACCCGCTAGGGAATCTACATAGTCCAAGCGCCCGCTAGGGAACCTACATAGTCCAAGTGCTCGCTAGTCAACCTACATAGTCCAAGTGCCCTTAAGTTAACCTAGATAGTCAAAGTCCTTGCTAGGGAACCTAGATATTCCAAGTACCCGCTAGGTTACCTACATAGTGCACGTGTCTGCTAGTTGACCGACGTAGTGCAAGGGACCGCTAGTAAACCTAGATAGTCCAAGTACCCGCTAGTTAACCTACATCGTCCAATTGTCCGCTAGTTAACCTACATAGTCCAAGTACCCTTTAGGGAACCTACATAGTCCAAGTGCTCGCTAGGTAACCTACATAGTCCAAATGCCCGCAAGGAAACCTACATAGTCTAATTGCCCGCTAGGGAACCTACATAATCTAAGTGCACGTTAGGTAACCTAGATAGTACAATTGCCCGTTAGCTAAAATAGATAGTCCAAGGGCCCGCTAGTTGACCTACATAGTCCAAGTGCCAGCTAGGTAACCTAAATAGTACAAGTGCCCGCTATGTAACCCAGATACACAAAGTGCCCGCTATGGTTTGTACATAGACCAAGTGCCCGCTAGGTAACCTAGATAGTCCAAGTGCCCGCTAGTTAACCTACATAGTCCAAGTGCCCGATAGAAACCTACATAGTCCAAGTGCCTGATAGGGAACCTACATAGTCCATGTGCCCGCTATGGAACATACATAGTCCAGGTGCCCGCTAAGGAACCTAGATAGTCCAAGTGCTATCTAGGTAGCGTAGATAGTCCAAGGGCCCGCTAGTTAACCTACATAGTCCAAGGGCTCGCTTGTTAACTTTGATAGTCCAAGTGCCCGCTGGTTAACCTAGATCTTCCAAGTGCCCGCTAGTTAACCTAGATCGTCCCAGTGCCGGTTAGTTAACCTACATAGTCCAAGGGCCCACTTGTTAACCTAGATCGTCCAAGTGTCCTCTAGTTAACCTAAATAGTGCAAGTGTCCGCTACGTAACCTACATAGTCCAAGTGTCCACTAGTTAACATAGATAGTCCAAGTGCCCGCTAGAGAACCTACATAGTCCAATTGCCCGCTCTGGAACATACAAAATCCAAGTGCCCGTTAGCTAACCTTGATAGTCTAAGGGCCCACTAGTTAACCTACATAGTTCAAGTGCCCGCTAGCTAACCTAGATAATCCAAGTGCCCGCTAGTTAACCTAGATAGTCCAAGAACCCGCTAGGTAACGTAGAGAGTTCAAGTGCCCGCTCGTTAACCTAGATTGTCCTAGTGCCCGTTAGTTAACCTAGATAGTCCAAGTGCCCACTAGGTGACGTACATAGTCCAAGTGCCCGCTAGGTAACCCAGATAGTCCAAGTGCCCGCTAGGGTTTGTACATAGACCAAGTGCCCGCTAGGTAACCTAGATAATCCAAGTGTCCGCTAGTTAACCTACATAGTACAAGTGCCCGATAGAAATCAATATAGTCCAAGTGCTCGATAGGGAACCTACATAGTCCAAGTGCCCGCTATGGAACCTACATACTCCAAGTGCCCGTTAGGGAACCAATAGTCTTAGTGCTGGCTAGGGAACCTGTATCATCCAAGTGCCCGCTAGGTAACCTAGCTAGTCCAAGTGCCCGCTAGGTAACCTACAAAGTCCAAGTGCCCGCTAGGTAATCTATATAGTCCAAATGCCCACTAGGGAACCTACATAGTCCAAGTACCCGTTAAGTAGCCTACATAGTCCAAGTGACCGTTAGCTAACCTAGATAGTCTAAGGGCCCACTAGTTAACCTACATACTTCAAGTGCTCGCTAGGTAACTTAGATAATCCAAGTGTCTGCTAGTTAACCTACATAGTCCAAAGGCCCGCTAGTTGACCTACATAGTCCAAGTGCCCGCTAGGTAACCTAGATAGACTAAGTGCCCGCTTGTTAGCCTAGATAGTCCTAGTGCCCATTAGTTAACCTTGATAGTCCAAGTGCCCACTAGGGGACGTACATATTCCAAGTGCCCGCTAGGTAACCCAGATAGTCCAAGTGCCCGCTGGGGTATGTACATAGACCAAGTGCCCACTAGGTAACCTAGATTTTCCAAGTGCCCGTTACCTAACCTAGATCATCCAAGTGCCCGCTAGGCAACCTACATAGTCCGAGTGCCCGTTCGTTAACCTAGAAGTCCAAGTGCCCGCTAGGTTACCTACATAGTCCAAGTACCCGTTAGGTAACCTAAATAGTCCAAGTGCCCGCTAGGTAACCTAGATAGTCCAAGTACCCGTTAGCTAACCTAGATAGTCCAAGTGCCCGCTAGGTAACCTACATAGTCCAAGGGCCCGCTCGTTAACCTAGTTCGTCTAAGTGTCCGCTAATTAACCTACGTAGTCCAAGTGCACGTTAGGTACCCAAGATAGTCAAAGTGTCCGCTAGGTAACCTAGATAGTCCAATTGCCCATTAGCTAACCTAGATAGTCGAAGTGTCTGCTAGTTAACCTACATAGTCCAAGGGCCCGTTCGTTAACCTAGATAGTCCAAGTGCCCGCTAGGTAACCTAGACAGTCCAAGTGCCTGCTAGTTTACCTACATAGTCCAAGTGCACGTTCGTTAACCTAGATAGTCCAAGTGCCCGCTGGTAACCTACATAGTCCAAGGGTCCGCTAAGTAACCTTGATAGTCCAAGTGCCTTTTAATTAACCTACATAGTCCAAGTGCCCGCTAGGTAACCTAGATAGTCCAAGTGCCCCCTAGGTAACCTACATAGTCCATGTGGCCGCTAGGTAACCTAAATAATCCAAATGCCCGCTAGGGAAACTACATTGTCCAAGTGCCCGCTAGTTAACCTAGATAGTCCAAGTGCCCGCTAGTAAACCTAGATAGTCCAAGGGCCCGCTAGTAAACCTAGATCGTCCAAGTGTCCGCTAGGTAACCTACATAGTCCAAGTGCCTGCTAGGTAACCTAGAAAGTCCAATTGCCTGTTAGCTAACCTACATAGTCCAAGTGCCCGTTCGTTAACCTAGATAGTCCAAGTACCCGCTATGTAACCTAGACAGTCCAAGTGCCCGCTATGTTACCTACATAGTCCAAGTGTCCGTTCGTTAACCTAGATAGTCCAAGTGCCCGTTTGGTAACCTACATAGTCCAAGTACCCGCTTCGTAACCTGGATAGTCAAAGTGCCCGCTAGTTAACCTACATAGTCAAAGTGCCTGATAGGAAACCTACATAGTCCAAGTGCCTTCTAGGGAGCCTACATAGTCCACGTGACCGCTAGGGAACCTACATAATCCAAGTGCCCTTTAGGGTACCTACATAGTCCAAGTGCTCGCTAGGTAACCTACATAGTCCAAATGCCCGCAAGGAAACATACATAATCTAAGTGCCCGCTAGGGCACCTACATAATCCAAGTGCCCGTTCGTTAACCTAGATAATCCAAGTGCCCGCTAGGTAACCTAGACAGTCCAAGTGCCCGCTAGTTAACCTACATAGTCCAAGTGCCCGCTAGTTAACCTACATAATCCAAGTGCCCGTTAGCTAACTTAGATAATCCAAGGGCCCGCTAGTTGACCTACATAGTCCAAGTGCCCGCTAGGTAACCTAGATAGACCTAGTGCCCGCTAGTTAACTAGATAGTCCTAGTGCCCTTTAGTTAACCTAGATAGTCCAAGTGCCCTCTGGGGGACATACATAGTCCAAGTGCCCGCTAAGGTATGTACATAGACCAAGTGTCCGCTAGGTAACTGCTAGGTAACCTAGAGAGTCCATGTGCCCGCTAATTAACCTACATAGTCCAAGTGCCCGATAGAAACCTATATAGTTCAAGTGCTCAATAGGGAACCTACATAGTCCAAGTGCCCGCTATGGAACCTACGTAGTCCAAGTGCCCGTTAGGGAACCAATAGACTTAGGGCTGGCTAGGGAACTTGTATCATCCAAGTGCCCCCTGGGTAACCTATATAGTCCAAGTGCCCGCTAGGTAACCTACAAAGTCCAAGTGCCCGCTAGGTAATCTATATAGTCCAAATGCCCGCTAGGGAACCTACATAGTCCAAGTACCCAATAAGTAACCTACATAGTCCAAGTGACCGTAAGCTAACCTAGATAGTCTAAGGGCCCACTAGTTAACCTACATAATTCAAGTGCTCGCTAGGTAACTTAGATAATCCAAGTGCCCGCTAGTTAACCTACATAGTCCAAAGGGCCGCTAGTTGACCTACATAGTCCAAGTGCCCACTAGGTAACCTAGGTAGACAAAGTGCCCGCTTGTTAGCCTAGATAGTCCTAGTGCCCGTTAGTTAACCTAGATAGTCCAAGTGCCCACTAGGGGACGTACATATTCCAAGTGCCCTCTAGGTAACCCACATAGTCCAAGTGCCCGCTAGAGTATGTACATAGACCAAGTGCCCGCTAGGTAACCTAGATAGTCCAATTGCCCGCTAGTTAACCTACATAGTCGAAGGGCCCCTTAGTTAACCTAGATATTCCAAGTGCCTGCTAGTTAACCTAGATTGTCCAAGTGTCCGCTAGTTAACCTACATAATCCATGTGCCCGTTAGGTAACCTAGATAGTCCAAGTGCCCGCTAGGTAACCTACATAGTCCAAGTTCCCGCTAGGTAACCTAGATAGTCAAGGGCCCGTTACCTAACCTAGATCGTCCAAGTGCCCGCTAGGCAACCTTCATAGTCCGAGTGCCCGTTCGTTAACCTAGAAGTCCAAGTGCCCGCTAGGTAACCTAGACAGTCCAAGTGCCCGCTAGGTTACCTACATAGTCCAAGTACCCGTTGGGTAACCTACATACTCCAAGTGCCCGCTAGGTTACCTAGATAGTCCAAGTACCCGTTAGCTAACCTAGATAGTCCAAGTGCCCGCTAGGTAACCTAGACTGTCCAAGTGCCTGCTAGGTTACCTACATAGTCCAAGTGGACGCTAGGTAACCTAAATAATCCAAATGCCCGGTAGGGAAACTACATAGTCCAAGTGCCCGCTAGTTAACCTAGATAATCCAAGTGCCCACTAGTAAACCTAGATAGTCCATGTGCCCGCTAGTTAACGTAGATAGTTCAAGTGTCCGCTAGGTAACATACATAGTCCAAATGCCTGCTAGGTAACCTAGATAGTCCAATTGCCTGTTAGCTAACCTACATAGTCCAAGTGCCCGTTCCTTAACCTAGATAGTCCAGGTGCCCGCTAGGTAACCTACATAATCCATGTGCCCGCTAGGTAACCTATATAGTCCAAATGCCCGCTAGGGAACCTACATAGTCCAAGTGCCCGCAAGTTAACTTAGATAGTCCAAGTGCCCGCGAGTTAACCTAGATAGTCCAAGTGCCCGCTAGTTAACCAGGATCAGCCAAGTGCCCTCTAGTTAACTTACATAGTCCAAGAGCCTGCTAGTTAACCTACATAGACGAAGGACCCGTTAGTTAACCTAGATAGTCCAAGTGCCCGCTAGTTAACCTACATAGTCCAAGTGCCCTTTAGGGAACCTAGATAGTTCAAGTGCCCGCTCTGGAACATACATAGTCCAAGTGCCTGTTAGTTAACCTAGTTAATCCAAGTGCCCGCTAGTTAACCTACATAGTCCAAGTGCCCGCTAGGTAACCTACATAATCCAAGTGCCCGCTAGGTAACCTATATAGTCCAAATGCCCGCTAGGGAACCTACATGGTCCAAGTGCCCGCTAGTTAACTTAGATAGTCCAAGTGCCCGCGAGTTAACCTAGATAGTCCAAGTGCCCGCTAGTTAACCAGGATCACCCAAGTGCCCTCTAGTTAACTTACATAGTCCAAGAGCCTGCTAGTTAACCTACATAGGCGAAGGGCCCGTTAGTTAACCTAGATAGTCCAAGTGCCCGCTAGTTAACCTACATAGTCCAAGTGCCTGCTAGTTAAACTACATAGTCCAAGTGTCCACTAGGTAACCTAGACAGTCCAATTGCCCGCTAGTTAACCTATTCAGGCCATGTACCCGCTAGGGAACCTACATAGTCCAAGCGCCCGCTAGGGAACCTACATAGTCCAAGTTCTCGCTAGTCAACCTACATAGTCCAAGTGCCCGTTAGTTAACCTAGATAGTCAAACTGCCTGCTAGGTAACCTAGACAGTCCAAGTGACCACTAGTTTACCTACATAGTTCAAGTGCCCGTTCGTTAACCTACATACTCCAAGTGCCTGCTAGGTAACCTACATAGTCCAAGTGCCTGCTAGGTAACCTAGAAAGTCCAATTGCCTGTTAGCTAACCTACATAGTCCAAGTGCCCGTTCGTTAACCTAGATACTCCAAGTGCCCGCTATGTCACCTAGACAGTCCAAGTGCCCGCTAGGTTACCTACATAGTCTAAGTGTCCGTTCGTTAACCTAAATAGTCCAAGTGCCGGTTTGGTAACCTGGATAGTCCAAGTGCCCGCTAGTTAACCTACTTAGTCAAAGTGCCCGATAGGAAACCTACATAGTCCAAGTGCCTTCTAGGGAGCCTACATAGTCCACATCACCGCTAGGGAATCTACATAGTCCAAGTGCCCGTCAGGGTACCTACATAATCCAAGTGCTCGCAAGGTAACCTACATAGTCCAAATGCCCGCAAGGAAACATACATAGTCTAAGTGCCCGCTAGGGAACCTACATAATCCAAGTGCCCGTTAGGTAACCTAGATAGTCCAAGTGCCCGTTAGCTAACCTAGATAGTCCAAGGGCCCGCTAGTTGACCTACATAGTCCAAGTTCCAGCTAGGTAACCTAGATAGTACAAGTGCCCGCTAGGGAACTTAGATAGTGCAAGTGCCTGTTAGCTAACCTAGATAGTCCAAGTGGCGGCTATGTATCCTACATAGTCCAAGTGCCCATTCGTTAACCTAGATAATCCAAGTGCCCGCTAGGTAACCTAGACAGTCCAAGTGCCCGCTAGTTAACCTACAATGTCCAAGTGCCCGCTAGTTAACCTACATAATCCAAGTGCCCGTTAGCTCACCTAGATAGTCCAAGGGCCCGCTAGTTGACCTACATAGTCCAAGTGCCCGCTAGGTAACCTAGATAGACCTAGTGCCCGCTAGTTAACTAGATAGTCCTAGTGCCCTTTAGTTAACCTAGATAGTCCAAGTGCCCTCTAGGGGACATACATAGTCCAAGTGCCCGCTAAGGTATGTACATAGACCAAGTGTCCGCTAGGTAACCTAGAGAGCCCATGTGCCCGCTAATTAACCTACATAGTCCAAGTGCCCGATAGAAACCTATATAGTCCAAGTGCTCGATAGGGAACCTACATAGTCCAAGTGCCCGCTATGGAACCTACATAGTCCAAGGGCCCGTTAGGGAACCAATAGTCTTAGTGCTGGCTAGGGACCTGTATCATCCAAGTGCCCGCTAGGTAACCTAGATAGTCCAAGTGCCCGCTAGGTAACCTACAAAGTCCATGTGCCCGCTAGGTAATCTATATAGTCCAAATGCCCACTAAGGAACCTACATAGTCCAAGTATCCAATAAGTAACCTACATAGTCCAAGTGACCGTTAGCTAACCTAGATAGTCTAAGGCCCCACTAGTTAACCTACATAGTACAAGTGCCTGATAGAAACATACATAGTCCAAGTGCCCGATAGGGAACCTACATAGTCCAAGTGCCCGCTATGTAACCTAGAGACTGCAAGTGCCCGCTAGTTAACCTACATAGTCCAAGTGCCTGCTAGGTAACCTAGATAGTCCAAGGGCCTGCTAGTTAACCTACATAGTCCAAGTGCCCGCTAGGTAACCTACATACTGCAAGTGTCCGCTAATTAACCTACATAGTCCAAGTGCACACTAGTTAACTTAGATAGTCCAAGTGCCCGCTAGGTAACCTACATAGTGCAAGTGTCCTCTAGTTAACCTACGTAGTCCAAGGGACCGCTAGTTAACCTAGATAGTCCAAGTACCCGCTAGTTAACCTAGATGGTCCAATTGTCCGCTAGTTAACCTACATAGATCAAGTGCACTTTAGGGAACCTAGATAGTCCAAGTGCCCGCTAGGGAACCTACATAGTCCAATTGCATGCTCTGGAACATATAAAATCCAAGTGCCTGTTAGTTAACCTAGATAACCCAAGTGCCCGATAGTTAAACTATATAGTCCAAGTGCCCGCTTCGTAACCTACATAATCCAAGTGCCCGCTAGGTAACCTATATAGTCAAAATGCCCGCTAGGGAACCTACATAGTCCAAGTGCCCGCTAGTCAACCTAGATATTCCAAGTGCCCGCGAGTTAACCTAGATAGTCCAAGTGCCAGCTAGTTAACCAGGATCAGCCTAGTGCCCTCTAGTTAACTTACATAGTCCAAGAGCCTGCTAGTTAACCTACATAGACAAAGGGCCCGCTAGGTAACCTAGACAGTCCAAGTGACCACTAGGTTACCTACATAGTTCAAGTGCCCGTTCGTTAACCTACATAGTCCAAGTTCCTGCTAGGTAACGTAGACAGCCCAAGTGCCCGCTAGTAAACCTAGATAGTCCAAGGGCCCGCTAGTTAACCTAGATCGTCCAAGTGTCCGCTAGGTAACCTACATAGTCCAAGTGCCTGCTAGGTAACCTAGAAAGTCCAATTGCCTGTTAGCTAACCTACATAGTCCAAGTGCCCGTTCATTAACCTAGATACTCCAAGTGCCCGCTATGTCACCTAGACAGTCCAAGTGCCCGCTAGGTTACCTACATAGTCCAAGTGTCCGTTCGTTAACCTAAATAGTCCAAGTGCCGGTTTGGTAACCTGGATAGTCCAAGTGCCCGCTAGTTAACCTACTTAGTCAAAGTGCCCGATAGGAAACCTACATAGTCCAAGTGCCTTCTAGGGAGCCTACATAGTCCACATCACCGCTAGGGAATCTACATAGTCCAAGTGCCCGTCAGGGTACCTACATAATCCAAGTGCTCGCTAGGTAACCTACATAGTCCAAATGCCCGCAAGGAAACATACATAGTCTAAGTGCCCGCTAGGGAACCTACATTATCCAAGTGCCCGTTAGGTAACCTAGATAGTCCAAGTGCCCGTTAGCTAACCTAGATAGTCCAAGGGCCCGCTAGTTGACCTACATAGTCTAAGTGCCAGCTAGGTAACCTAGATAGTACAAGTGCCCGCTAGGGAACTTAGATAGTGCAAGTGCCTGTTAGCTAACCTAGATAGTCCAAGTGGCGGCTATGTATCCTACATAGTTCAAGTGCCCATTCGTTAACCTAGATAATCCAAGTGCCCGCTAGGTAACCTAGACAGTCCAAGTGCCCGCTAGTTAACCTACATAGTCCAAGTGCCCGCTAGTTAACCTACATAGTCCAAGTGCCCGATAGAAACCTATATAGTCCAAGTGCTCGATAGGGAACCTACATAGTCCAAGTGCCCGCTATGGAACCTACATAGTCCAAGGACCCGTTAGGGAACCAATAGTCTTAGTGCTGGCTAGGGAACCTGTATCATCCAAGTGCCCGCTAGGTAACCTACAAAGTTCAAGTGCCCGCTAGGTAATCTATATAGTCCAAATGCCCACTAAGGAACCTACATAGTCCAAGTACCCAATAAGTAACCTACATAGTCCAAGTGACCGTTAGCTAACCTAGATAGTCTAAGGGCCCACTAGTTAACCTACATAGTACAAATGCCTGATAGAAACATACATAGTCCAAGTGCCCGATAGGGAACCTACATAGTCCAAGTGCCCGCTATGTAACCTAGAGAGTGCAAGTGCCCGCTAGTTAACATACATAGTCCAAGTGCCTGCTAGGTAACCTAGATAGTCCAAGGGCCTGCTAGTTAACCTACATAGTCCAAGTGCCCGCTAGGTAACCTACATACTGCAAGTGTCCGCTAATTAACCTACATAGTCCAAGTGCACACTAGTTAACTTAGATAGTCCAAGTGCCCGCTAGGTAACCTCCATAGTGCAAGTGTCCTCTAGTTAACCTACGTAGTCCAAGGGACCGCTAGTTAACCTAGATAGTCCAAGTACCCGCTAGTTAACCTATATCGTCCAATTGTCCGCTAGTTAACCTACATAGATCAAGTGCACTTTAGGGAACCTAGATAGTCCAAGTGCCCGCTAGGGAACCTACATAGTCCAATTGCCCTCGCTGGAACATATAAAATCCAAGTGCCTGTTAGTTAACCTAGATAATCCAAGTGCCCGATAGTTAACCTATATAGTCCAAGTGCCCGCTTCGTAACCTACATAATCCAAGTGCCCGCTAGGTAACCTATATAGTCAAAATGCCCGCTAGGGAACCTACATAGTCCAAGTGCCCGCTAGTCAACCTAGATATTCCAAGTGCCCGCGAGTTAACCTAGATAGTCCAAGTGCCCGCTAGTTAACCAGGATCAGCCAAGTGCCCTCTAGTTAACATACATAGTCCAAGAGCCTGCTAGTTAACCTACATAGACAAAGGGCCCGTTAGTTAACCTAGATAGTCCAAGTGCCCGCTTGTTAACCTACATAGTCCAAGTGCCCGCTATGTAACCTAGACAGTCCAAGTGACCACTAGGTTACCTACATAGTTCAAGTGCCCATTCGTTAACCTACATAGTCCAAGTGCCCGCTAGGTAAGGTAGAAAGCCCAAGTGCCCGCTAGGGTACATACATAGTCCAAGTGCCCGATAGGTAACCTAGATAGTCCAAGGGCCCGCTAGTTGACCTACATAGTCCAAGTGCCAGCTAGGTAACCTAGATACTACAAGTGCCCGCTAGGTAACACAGATAGTCCAAGTGCCCGATAGGAACCTACATAGTCCAAGTGCCCGATAGGGAACCTACATAGTCAACGTGCCCGCTATCGAACATACATAGTCCAGGTGCCCGCTAGGGAACCTAGATAGTCCAAGTGCTATCTAGGTAACCTACATAGTCCAAGGGCCCACTTGTTAACCTAGATCGTCCAAGTGTCCTCTAGTTAACCTACATAGTCCAAGTACCTGCTAGGTAACCTAGATAGTCCAAGGGCCTGCTTGTTAACCTACATAGTCCAAGTGCCCGCTAGGTAACCTACATACTGCAAGTGTCCGCTAATTAACCTACATAGACCAAGTGCATGCTAGTTAACTTAGATAGTCCAAGTGCCCGCTAGGTAACCTACATAGTGCAAGTGTCCTCTAGTTAACCTACGTAGTCCAAGGGACCGCTAGTTTTCCTAGATAGTCCAAGTACCCGCTAGTTAACCTAGATCGTCCAAGTGCCCGCTAGTTAACCTAGACAGTCCAAGTACCCGCTAGGGAACCTACATAATCCAAGCGCCCGCTAGGGAACCTTCATAGTCCAAGTGCTCGATAGTCAACCTACATAGTTCAAATGCCCATTAGTTAACCTAGATAGTCAAAGTCCCTGCTAGGTAACCTAGATAGTCCAAGTGCCCGCTAGGTAACCTACATAGTCCAAGTGCCCGCTAGGTAACCTAGACAGTCCAAGTGCCTGCTAGGTTACCTACATAGACCAAGTGCACATTCGTTAACCTAGATTGTCCAAGTGCCCGCTGGTAACCTACATAGTCCAAGAGCCCGCTAGGTAACCTTGATAGTCCAAGTGCCTTCTAGTTAACCTACATAGTCCAAGTGCCCGCTAGGTAACCTACATAGTCCATGTGCCCACTAGGTAACCTACACATTCAAAGTGCCCGCTAGTTAGCCTAGATAGTCCAAGTGCCCGCTAGTAAACTTAATTAGTCCAAGTGCCCGCTAGGTAACCTAGATAGTCCAAGTGCCCGCTAGTTAACCTACATAGTCGAAGGGCCCCTTAGTTAACCTAGATATTCCAAGTGCCCGCTAGTTAACCTAGATTGTGCAAGTGTCCGCTAGTTAACCTACATAATACAAGTGCCCGTTAGGTAACCTATATAGTCCAAGTGCCCGCTAGGTAACCTACATAGTCCAAGTTCCTGCTAGGTAACCTAGATGGTCAAGGGCCCGTTACCTAACCTAGATCGTCCAAGTGCCCGCTATTCAACCTTCATAGTCCGAGTGCACGTTCGTTAACCTAGAAGTCCAAGTGCCCGTTTGGTAACCTACATAGTCCAAGTGCCCGCTTCGTAACCTGGATAGTCCAAGTGCCCGCTAGTTAACCTACATAGTCAAAGTGCCCGATAGGAAACCTACATAGTCCAAGTGCCTTCTAGGGAGCCTACATAGTCCACGTGACCGCTAGGGAACCTACATAGTCCAAGTGCCCGTTAGGGAACCTACATAGTCCAAATGCCCGCAAGGAAACATACATAGTCTAAGTGCCCGCTAGGGAACCTACATAATCCAAGTGCCCGTTAGGTAACCAAGATAGTCCAAGTGCCCGTAGCTAACCTAGATAGTCCAAGGGCCCGCTAGTTGACCTACATAGTCCAAGTGCCAGCTAGGTAACCTAGATAGTACAAGTGCCCGCTAGGGAACCTAGATAGTGCAAGTGCCTGTTTTTTAACCTAGATAGTCCAAATGGCGGCTATGTATCCTACATAGTCCAAGTGCCTGTTCGTTAACCTAGATAATCCAAGTGCCCGCTAGGTAACCTAGACAGTCCAAGTGCCCGCTAGTTAACCTACAATGTCCAAGTGCCCTCTAGTTAACCTACATAATCCAAGTGCCCGTTAGCTAACCTAGATAGTCAAAGGGCCCGCAAGTTGACCTACATAGTCCAAGTTCCTACTACGTAACCTAGATAGACCTAGTGCCCGCTAGTTAACTAGATAGTCCAAGGGCCCGCTTGTTGACCTACATAGTCCAAGTGCCCGCTAGGTAACCTAGATAGACCTAGTGCCCGCTAGTTAACTAGATAGTCCTAGTGCCCTTTAGTTAACCTAGATAGTCCAAGTGCCCTCTAGGGGACATACATAGTCCAAGTGCCCGCTAAGGTATGTACATAGACCAAGTGTCTGCTAGGTAACCTAGATAGTCCATGTGCCCGCTAATTAACCTACATAGTCCAAGTGCCCGATAGAAATCTATATAGTCCAAGTGCTCAATAGGGAACCTACATAGTCCAAGTCCCCGCTATGGAACCTACATAGTCCAAGTGCCCCCTAGGTAACCTACATAGTCCATGTGGCCGCTAGGTAACCTAAATAATCCAAATGCCCGCTAGGGAAACTACATTGTCCAAGTGCCCGCTAGTTAACCTAGATAGTCCAAGTGCCCGCTAGTAAACCTAGATAGTCCAAGGGCCCGCTAGTAAACCTAGATCGTCCAAGTGTCCGCTAGGTAACCTACATAGTCCAAGTGCCTGCTAGGTAACCTAGAAAGTCCAATTGCCTGTTAGCTAACCTACATAGTCCAAGTGCCCGTTCGTTAACCTAGATAGTCCAAGTACCCGCTATGTAACCTAGACAGTCCAAGTGCCCGCTATGTTACCTACATAGTCCAAGTGTCCGTTCGTTAACCTAGATAGTCCAAGTGCCCGTTTGGTAACCTACATAGTCCAAGTACCCGCTTCGTAACCTGGATAGTCAAAGTGCCCGCTAGTTAACCTACATAGTCAAAGTGCCTGATAGGAAACCTACATAGTCCAAGTGCCTTCTAGGGAGCCTACATAATCCACGTGACCGCTAGGGAACCTACATAATCCAAGTGCCCTTTAGGGTACCTACATAGTCCAAGTGCTCGCTAGGTAACCTACATAGTCCAAATGCCCGCAAGGAAACATACATAATCTAAGTGCCCGCTAGGGCACCTACATAATCCAAGTGCCCGTACGTTAACCTAGATAATCCAAGTGCCCGCTAGGTAACCTAGACAGTCCAAGTGCCCGCTAGTTAACCTACATAGTCCAAGTGCCCGCTAGTTAACCTACATAATCCAAGTGGCCGTTAGCTAACTTAGATAATCCAAGGGCCCGCTAGTTGACCTACAAAGTCCAAGTGCCCGCTAGGTAACCTAGATAGACCTAGTGCCCGCTAGTTAACTAGATAGTCCTAGTGCCCTTTAGTTAACCTAGATAGTCCAAGTGCCCCCTAGGGGACATACATAGTCCAAGTGCCCGCTAAGGTATGTACATATTCCAAGTGTCCGCTAGGTAACTGCTAGGTAACCTAGAGAGTCCATGTGCCCGCTAATTAACCTACATAGTCCAAGTGCACGATAGAAACCTATATAGTTCAAGTGCTCAATAGGGAACCTACATAGTCCAAGTGCCTGTTAGTTAACCTAGATAATCCAAGTGCCCGCTAGTTAACCTACATAGTCCAAGTGCCCGCTAGGTAACCTACATAATCCAAGTGCCCGCTAGGTAACCTATATAGCCCAAATGCCCGCTAGGGAACCTACATAGTCCAAGTGCCCGCTAGTTAACTTAGATAGTCCAAGTGCCCGCGAGTTAACCTAGATAGTCCAAGTGCCCGCTAGTTAACCAGGATCAGCCAAGTGCCCTCTAGTTAACTTACATAGTCCAAGAGCCTGCTAGTTAACCTACATAGACGAAGGGCCCGTTAGTTAACCTAGATAGTCCAAGTGCCCGCTAGTTAACCTACATAGTCCAAGTGCCTGCTAGTTAAACTATATAGTCCAAGTGTCCACTAGGTAACCTAGACAGTCCAATTGCCCGCTAGTTAACCTATTCAGGCCAAGTACCCGCTAGGGAATCTACATAGTCCAAGCGCCCGCTAGGGAACCTACATAGTCCAAGTGCTCGCTAGTCAACCTACATAGTCCAAGTGCCCTTAAGTTAACCTAGATAGTCAAAGTCCTTGCTAGGGAACCTAGATATTCCAAGTACCCGCTAGGTTACCTACATAGTGCACGTGTCTGCTAGTTGACCTACGTAGTGCAAGGGACCGCTAGTAAACCTAGATAGTCCAAGTACCCGCTAGTTAACCTACATCGTCCAATTGTCCGCTAGTTAACCTACATAGTCCAAGTACCCTTTAGGGAACCTACATAGTCCAAGTGCTCGCTAGGTAACCTACATAGTCCAAATGCCCGCAAGGAAACCTACATAGTCTAATTGCCCGCTAGGGAACCTACATAATCTAAGTGCACGTTAGGTAACCTAGATAGTACAATTGCCCGTTAGCTAAAATAGATAGTCCAAGGGCCCGCTAGTTGACCTACATAGTCCAAGTGCCAGCTAGGTAACCTAAATAGTACAAGTGCCCGCTATGTAACCCAGATACACAAAGTGCCCGCTATGGTTTGTACATAGACCAAGTGCCCGCTAGGTAACCTAGATAGTCCAAGTGCCCGCTAGTTAACCTACATAGTCCAAGTGCCCGATAGAAACCTACATAGTCCAAGTGCCTGATAGGGAACCTACATAGTCCATGTGCCCGCTATGGAACATACATAGTCCAGGTGCCCGCTAAGGAACCTAGATAGTCCAAGTGCTATCTAGGTAGCGTAGATAGTCCAAGGGCCCGCTAGTTAACCTACATAGTCCAAGGGCTCGCTTGTTAACTTTGATAGTCCAAGTGCCCGCTGGTTAACCTAGATCTTCCAAGTGCCCGCTAGTTAACCTAGATCGTCCCAGTGCCGGTTAGTTAACCTACATAGTCCAAGGGCCCACTTGTTAACCTAGATCGTCCAAGTGTCCTCTAGTTAACCTAAATAGTGCAAGTGTCCGCTACGTAACCTACATAGTCCAAGTGTCCACTAGTTAACATAGATAGTCCAAGTGCCCGCTAGAGAACCTACATAGTCCAATTGCCCGCTCTGGAACATACAAAATCCAAGTGCCCGTTAGCTAACCTTGATAGTCTAAGGGCCCACTAGTTAACCTACATAGTTCAAGTGCCCGCTAGCTAACCTAGATAATCCAAGTGCCCGCTAGTTAACCTAGATAGTCCAAGAACCCGCTAGGTAACGTAGAGAGTTCAAGTGCCCGCTCGTTAACCTAGATTGTCCTAGTGCCCGTTAGTTAACCTAGATAGTCCAAGTGCCCACTAGGTGACGTACATAGTCCAAGTGCCCGCTAGGTAACCCAGATAGTCCAAGTGCCCGCTAGGGTTTGTACATAGACCAAGTGCCCGCTAGGTAACCTAGATAATCCAAGTGTCCGCTAGTTAACCTACATAGTACAAGTGCCCGATAGAAATCAATATAGTCCAAGTGCTCGATAGGGAACCTACATAGTCCAAGTGCCCGCTATGGAACCTACATACTCCAAGTGCCCGTTAGGGAACCAATAGTCTTAGTGCTGGCTAGGGAACCTGTATCATCCAAGTGCCCGCTAGGTAACCTAGCTAGTCCAAGTGCCCGCTAGGTAACCTACAAAGTCCAAGTGCCCGCTAGGTAATCTATATAGTCCAAATGCCCACTAGGGAACCTACATAGTCCAAGTACCCGTTAAGTAGCCTACATAGTCCAAGTGACCGTTAGCTAACCTAGATAGTCTAAGGGCCCACTAGTTAACCTACATACTTCAAGTGCTCGCTAGGTAACTTAGATAATCCAAGTGTCTGCTAGTTAACCTACATAGTCCAAAGGCCCGCTAGTTGACCTACATAGTCCAAGTGCCCGCTAGGTAACCTAGATAGACTAAGTGCCCGCTTGTTAGCCTAGATAGTCCTAGTGCCCATTAGTTAACCTTGATAGTCCAAGTGCCCACTAGGGGACGTACATATTCCAAGTGCCCGCTAGGTAACCCAGATAGTCCAAGTGCCCGCTGGGGTATGTACATAGACCAAGTGCCCACTAGGTAACCTAGATTTTCCAAGTGCCCGTTACCTAACCTAGATCATCCAAGTGCCCGCTAGGCAACCTACATAGTCCGAGTGCCCGTTCGTTAACCTAGAAGTCCAAGTGCCCGCTAGGTTACCTACATAGTCCAAGTACCCGTTAGGTAACCTAAATAGTCCAAGTGCCCGCTAGGTAACCTAGATAGTCCAAGTACCCGTTAGCTAACCTAGATAGTCCAAGTGCCCGCTAGGTAACCTACATAGTCCAACGGCCCGCTCGTTAACCTAGTTCGTCTAAGTGTCCGCTAATTAACCTACGTAGTCCAAGTGCACGTTAGGTACCCAAGATAGTCAAAGTGTCCGCTAGGTAACCTAGATAGTCCAATTGCCCATTAGCTAACCTAGATAGTCGAAGTGTCTGCTAGTTAACCTACATAGTCCAAGGGCCCGTTCGTTAACCTAGATAGTCCAAGTGCCCGCTAGGTAACCTAGACAGTCCAAGTGCCTGCTAGTTTACCTACATAGTCCAAGTGCACGTTCGTTAACCTAGATAGTCCAAGTGCCCGCTGGTAACCTACATAGTCCAAGGGTCCGCTAAGTAACCTTGATAGTCCAAGTGCCTTTTAATTAACCTACATAGTCCAAGTGCCCGCTAGGTAACCTAGATAGTCCAAGTGCCCCCTAGGTAACCTACATAGTCCATGTGGCCGCTAGGTAACCTAAATAATCCAAATGCCCGCTAGGGAAACTACATTGTCCAAGTGCCCGCTAGTTAACCTAGATAGTCCAAGTGCCCGCTAGTAAACCTAGATAGTCCAAGGGCCCGCTAGTAAACCTAGATCGTCCAAGTGTCCGCTAGGTAACCTACATAGTCCAAGTGCCTGCTAGGTAACCTAGAAAGTCCAATTGCCTGTTAGCTAACCTACATAGTCCAAGTGCCCGTTCGTTAACCTAGATAGTCCAAGTACCCGCTATGTAACCTAGACAGTCCAAGTGCCCGCTATGTTACCTACATAGTCCAAGTGTCCGTTCGTTAACCTAGATAGTCCAAGTGCCCGTTTGGTAACCTACATAGTCCAAGTACCCGCTTCGTAACCTGGATAGTCAAAGTGCCCGCTAGTTAACCTACATAGTCAAAGTGCCTGATAGGAAACCTACATAGTCCAAGTGCCTTCTAGGGAGCCTACATAGTCCACGTGACCGCTAGGGAACCTACATAATCCAAGTGCCCTTTAGGGTACCTACATAGTCCAAGTGCTCGCTAGGTAACCTACATAGTCCAAATGCCCGCAAGGAAACATACATAATCTAAGTGCCCGCTAGGGCACCTACATAATCCAAGTGCCCGTTCGTTAACCTAGATAATCCAAGTGCCCGCTAGGTAACCTAGACAGTCCAAGTGCCCGCTAGTTAACCTACATAGTCCAAGTGCCCGCTAGTTAACCTACATAATCCAAGTGCCCGTTAGCTAACTTAGATAATCCAAGGGCCCGCTAGTTGACCTACATAGTCCAAGTGCCCGCTAGGTAACCTAGATAGACCTAGTGCCCGCTAGTTAACTAGATAGTCCTAGTGCCCTTTAGTTAACCTAGATAGTCCAAGTGCCCTCTGGGGGACATACATAGTCCAAGTGCCCGCTAAGGTATGTACATAGACCAAGTGTCCGCTAGGTAACTGCTAGGTAACCTAGAGAGTCCATGTGCCCGCTAATTAACCTACATAGTCCAAGTGCCCGATAGAAACCTATATAGTTCAAGTGCTCAATAGGGAACCTACATAGTCCAAGTGCCCGCTATGGAACCTACGTAGTCCAAGTGCCCGTTAGGGAACCAATAGACTTAGGGCTGGCTAGGGAACTTGTATCATCCAAGTGCCCCCTGGGTAACCTATATAGTCCAAGTGCCCGCTAGGTAACCTACAAAGTCCAAGTGCCCGCTAGGTAATCTATATAGTCCAAATGCCCGCTAGGGAACCTACATAGTCCAAGTACCCAATAAGTAACCTACATAGTCCAAGTGACCGTAAGCTAACCTAGATAGTCTAAGGGCCCACTAGTTAACCTACATAATTCAAGTGCTCGCTAGGTAACTTAGATAATCCAAGTGCCCGCTAGTTAACCTACATAGTCCAAAGGGCCGCTAGTTGACCTACATAGTCCAAGTGCCCACTAGGTAACCTAGGTAGACAAAGTGCCCGCTTGTTAGCCTAGATAGTCCTAGTGCCCGTTAGTTAACCTAGATAGTCCAAGTGCCCACTAGGGGACGTACATATTCCAAGTGCCCTCTAGGTAACCCACATAGTCCAAGTGCCCGCTAGAGTATGTACATAGACCAAGTGCCCGCTAGGTAACCTAGATAGTCCAATTGCCCGCTAGTTAACCTACATAGTCGAAGGGCCCCTTAGTTAACCTAGATATTCCAAGTGCCCGCTAGTTAACCTAGATTGTCCAAGTGTCCGCTAGTTAACCTACATAATCCATGTGCCCGTTAGGTAACCTAGATAGTCCAAGTGCCCGCTAGGTAACCTACATAGTCCAAGTTCCCGCTAGGTAACCTAGATAGTCAAGGGCCCGTTACCTAACCTAGATCGTCCAAGTGCCCGCTAGGCAACCTTCATAGTCCGAGTGCCCGTTCGTTAACCTAGAAGTCCAAGTGCCCGCTAGGTAACCTAGACAGTCCAAGTGCCCGCTAGGTTACCTACATAGTCCAAGTACCCGTTGGGTAACCTACATACTCCAAGTGCCCGCTAGGTTACCTAGATAGTCCAAGTACCCGTTAGCTAACCTAGATAGTCCAAGTGCCCGCTAGGTAACCTAGACTGTCCAAGTGCCTGCTAGGTTACCTACATAGTCCAAGTGGACGCTAGGTAACCTAAATAATCCAAATGCCCGGTAGGGAAACTACATAGTCCAAGTGCCCGCTAGTTAACCTAGATAATCCAAGTGCCCACTAGTAAACCTAGATAGTCCAAGGGACCGCTAGTTAACCTAGAAAGTCCAAGTGCCCGCTAGTTAACGTAGATAGTTCAAGTGTCCGCTAGGTAACATACATAGTCCAAATGCCTGCTAGGTAACCTAGATAGTCCAATTGCCTGTTAGCTAACCTACATAGTCCAAGTGCCCGTTCCTTAACCTAGATAGTCCAGGTGCCCGCTAGGTAACCTACATAATCCATGTGCCCGCTAGGTAACCTATATAGTCCAAATGCCCGCTAGGGAACCTACATAGTCCAAGTGCCCGCAAGTTAACTTAGATAGTCCAAGTGCCCGCGAGTTAACCTAGATAGTCCAAGTGCCCGCTAGTTAACCAGGATCAGCCAAGTGCCCTCTAGTTAACTTACATAGTCCAAGAGCCTGCTAGTTAACCTACATAGACAAAGGACCCGTTAGTTAACCTAGATAGTCCAAGTGCCCGCTAGTTAACCTACATAGTCCAAGTGCCCTTTAGGGAACCTAGATAGTTCAAGTGCCCGCTCTGGAACATACATAGTCCAAGTGCCTGTTAGTTAACCTAGTTAATCCAAGTGCCCGCTAGTTAACCTACATAGTCCAAGTGCCCGCTAGGTAACCTACATAATCCAAGTGCCCGCTAGGTAACCTATATAGTCCAAATGCCCGCTAGGGAACCTACATGGTCCAAGTGCCCGCTAGTTAACTTAGATAGTCCAAGTGCCCGCGAGTTAACCTAGATAGTCCAAGTGCCCGCTAGTTAACCAGGATCACCCAAGTGCCCTCTAGTTAACTTACATAGTCCAAGAGCCTGCTAGTTAACCTACATAGGCGAAGGGCCCGTTAGTTAACCTAGATAGTCCAAGTGCCCGCTAGTTAACCTACATAGTCCAAGTGCCTGCTAGTTAAACTACATAGTCCAAGTGTCCACTAGGTAACCTAGACAGTCCAATTGCCCGCTAGTTAACCTATTCAGGCCATGTACCCGCTAGGGAACCTACATAGTCCAAGCGCCCGCTAGGGAACCTACATAGTCCAAGTTCTCGCTAGTCAACCTACATAGTCCAAGTGCCCGTTAGTTAACCTAGATAGTCAAACTGCCTGCTAGGTAACCTAGACAGTCCAATTGCCCGCTAGTTAACCTATTCAGGCCATGTACCCGCTAGGGAACCTACATAGTCCAAGCGCCCGCTAGGGAACCTACATAGTCCAAGTTCTCGCTAGTCAACCTACATAGTCCAAGTGCCCGTTAGTTAACCTAGATAGTCAAACTGCCTGCTAGGTAACCTAGACAGTCCAAGTGACCACTAGTTTACCTACATAGTTCAAGTGCCCGTTCGTTAACCTACATACTCCAAGTGCCTGCTAGGTAACCTACATAGTCCAAGTGCCTGCTAGGTAACCTAGAAAGTCCAATTGCCTGTTAGCTAACCTACATAGTCCAAGTGCCCGTTCGTTAACCTAGATACTCCAAGTGCCCGCTATGTCACCTAGACAGTCCAAGTGCCCGCTAGGTTACCTACATAGTCTAAGTGTCCGTTCGTTAACCTAAATAGTCCAAGTGCCGGTTTGGTAACCTGGATAGTCCAAGTGCCCGCTAGTTAACCTACTTAGTCAAAGTGCCCGATAGGAAACCTACATAGTCCAAGTGCCTTCTAGGGAGCCTACATAGTCCACATCACCGCTAGGGAATCTACATAGTCCAAGTGCCCGTCAGGGTACCTACATAATCCAAGTGCTCGCAAGGTAACCTACATAGTCCAAATGCCCGCAAGGAAACATACATAGTCTAAGTGCCCGCTAGGGAACCTACATAATCCAAGTGCCCGTTAGGTAACCTAGATAGTCCAAGTGCCCGTTAGCTAACCTAGATAGTCCAAGGGCCCGCTAGTTGACCTACATAGTCCAAGTTCCAGCTAGGTAACCTAGATAGTACAAGTGCCCGCTAGGGAACTTAGATAGTGCAAGTGCCTGTTAGCTAACCTAGATAGTCCAAGTGGCGGCTATGTATCCTACATAGTCCAAGTGCCCATTCGTTAACCTAGATAATCCAAGTGCCCGCTAGGTAACCTAGACAGTCCAAGTGCCCGCTAGTTAACCTACAATGTCCAAGTGCCCGCTAGTTAACCTACATAATCCAAGTGCCCGTTAGCTCACCTAGATAGTCCAAGGGCCCGCTAGTTGACCTACATAGTCCAAGTGCCCGCTAGGTAACCTAGATAGACCTAGTGCCCGCTAGTTAACTAGATAGTCCTAGTGCCCTTTAGTTAACCTAGATAGTCCAAGTGCCCTCTAGGGGACATACATAGTCCAAGTGCCCGCTAAGGTATGTACATAGACCAAGTGTCCGCTAGGTAACCTAGAGAGCCCATGTGCCCGCTAATTAACCTACATAGTCCAAGTGCCCGATAGAAACCTATATAGTCCAAGTGCTCGATAGGGAACCTACATAGTCCAAGTGCCCGCTATGGAACCTACATAGTCCAAGGGCCCGTTAGGGAACCAATAGTCTTAGTGCTGGCTAGGGACCTGTATCATCCAAGTGCCCGCTAGGTAACCTAGATAGTCCAAGTGCCCGCTAGGTAACCTACAAAGTCCATGTGCCCGCTAGGTAATCTATATAGTCCAAATGCCCACTAAGGAACCTACATAGTCCAAGTATCCAATAAGTAACCTACATAGTCCAAGTGACCGTTAGCTAACCTAGATAGTCTAAGGCCCCACTAGTTAACCTACATAGTACAAGTGCCTGATAGAAACATACATAGTCCAAGTGCCCGATAGGGAACCTACATAGTCCAAGTGCCCGCTATGTAACCTAGAGACTGCAAGTGCCCGCTAGTTAACCTACATAGTCCAAGTGCCTGCTAGGTAACCTAGATAGTCCAAGGGCCTGCTAGTTAACCTACATAGTCCAAGTGCCCGCTAGGTAACCTACATACTGCAAGTGTCCGCTAATTAACCTACATAGTCCAAGTGCACACTAGTTAACTTAGATAGTCCAAGTGCCCGCTAGGTAACCTACATAGTGCAAGTGTCCTCTAGTTAACCTACGTAGTCCAAGGGACCGCTAGTTAACCTAGATAGTCCAAGTACCCGCTAGTTAACCTAGATGGTCCAATTGTCCGCTAGTTAACCTACATAGATCAAGTGCACTTTAGGGAACCTAGATAGTCCAAGTGCCCGCTAGGGAACCTACATAGTCCAATTGCATGCTCTGGAACATATAAAATCCAAGTGCCTGTTAGTTAACCTAGATAACCCAAGTGCCCGATAGTTAAACTATATAGTCCAAGTGCCCGCTTCGTAACCTACATAATCCAAGTGCCCGCTAGGTAACCTATATAGTCAAAATGCCCGCTAGGGAACCTACATAGTCCAAGTGCCCGCTAGTCAACCTAGATATTCCAAGTGCCCGCGAGTTAACCTAGATAGTCCAAGTGCCAGCTAGTTAACCAGGATCAGCCTAGTGCCCTCTAGTTAACTTACATAGTCCAAGAGCCTGCTAGTTAACCTACATAGACAAAGGGCCCGCTAGGTAACCTAGACAGTCCAAGTGACCACTAGGTTACCTACATAGTTCAAGTGCCCGTTCGTTAACCTACATAGTCCAAGTTCCTGCTAGGTAACGTAGACAGCCCAAGTGCCCGCTAGTAAACCTAGATAGTCCAAGGGCCCGCTAGTTAACCTAGATCGTCCAAGTGTCCGCTAGGTAACCTACATAGTCCAAGTGCCTGCTAGGTAACCTAGAAAGTCCAATTGCCTGTTAGCTAACCTACATAGTCCAAGTGCCCGTTCATTAACCTAGATACTCCAAGTGCCCGCTATGTCACCTAGACAGTCCAAGTGCCCGCTAGGTTACCTACATAGTCCAAGTGTCCGTTCGTTAACCTAAATAGTCCAAGTGCCGGTTTGGTAACCTGGATAGTCCAAGTGCCCGCTAGTTAACCTACTTAGTCAAAGTGCCCGATAGGAAACCTACATAGTCCAAGTGCCTTCTAGGGAGCCTACATAGTCCACATCACCGCTAGGGAATCTACATAGTCCAAGTGCCCGTCAGGGTACCTACATAATCCAAGTGCTCGCTAGGTAACCTACATAGTCCAAATGCCCGCAAGGAAACATACATAGTCTAAGTGCCCGCTAGGGAACCTACATTATCCAAGTGCCCGTTAGGTAACCTAGATAGTCCAAGTGCCCGTTAGCTAACCTAGATAGTCCAAGGGCCCGCTAGTTGACCTACATAGTCTAAGTGCCAGCTAGGTAACCTAGATAGTACAAGTGCCCGCTAGGGAACTTAGATAGTGCAAGTGCCTGTTAGCTAACCTAGATAGTCCAAGTGGCGGCTATGTATCCTACATAGTTCAAGTGCCCATTCGTTAACCTAGATAATCCAAGTGCCCGCTAGGTAACCTAGACAGTCCAAGTGCCCGCTAGTTAACCTACATAGTCCAAGTGCCCGCTAGTTAACCTACATAGTCCAAGTGCCCGATAGAAACCTATATAGTCCAAGTGCTCGATAGGGAACCTACATAGTCCAAGTGCCCGCTATGGAACCTACATAGTCCAAGGACCCGTTAGGGAACCAATAGTCTTAGTGCTGGCTAGGGAACCTGTATCATCCAAGTGCCCGCTAGGTAACCTACAAAGTTCAAGTGCCCGCTAGGTAATCTATATAGTCCAAATGCCCACTAAGGAACCTACATAGTCCAAGTACCCAATAAGTAACCTACATAGTCCAAGTGACCGTTAGCTAACCTAGATAGTCTAAGGGCCCACTAGTTAACCTACATAGTACAAATGCCTGATAGAAACATACATAGTCCAAGTGCCCGATAGGGAACCTACATAGTCCAAGTGCCCGCTATGTAACCTAGAGAGTGCAAGTGCCCGCTAGTTAACATACATAGTCCAAGTGCCTGCTAGGTAACCTAGATAGTCCAAGGGCCTGCTAGTTAACCTACATAGTCCAAGTGCCCGCTAGGTAACCTACATACTGCAAGTGTCCGCTAATTAACCTACATAGTCCAAGTGCACACTAGTTAACTTAGATAGTCCAAGTGCCCGCTAGGTAACCTCCATAGTGCAAGTGTCCTCTAGTTAACCTACGTAGTCCAAGGGACCGCTAGTTAACCTAGATAGTCCAAGTACCCGCTAGTTAACCTATATCGTCCAATTGTCCGCTAGTTAACCTACATAGATCAAGTGCACTTTAGGGAACCTAGATAGTCCACGTGCCCGCTAGGGAACCTACATAGTCCAATTGCCCTCGCTGGAACATATAAAATCCAAGTGCCTGTTAGTTAACCTAGATAATCCAAGTGCCCGATAGTTAACCTATATAGTCCAAGTGCCCGCTTCGTAACCTACATAATCCAAGTGCCCGCTAGGTAACCTATATAGTCAAAATGCCCGCTAGGGAACCTACATAGTCCAAGTGCCCGCTAGTCAACCTAGATATTCCAAGTGCCCGCGAGTTAACCTAGATAGTCCAAGTGCCCGCTAGTTAACCAGGATCAGCCAAGTGCCCTCTAGTTAACATACATAGTCCAAGAGCCTGCTAGTTAACCTACATAGACAAAGGGCCCGTTAGTTAACCTAGATAGTCCAAGTGCCCGCTTGTTAACCTACATAGTCCAAGTGCCCGCTATGTAACCTAGACAGTCCAAGTGACCACTAGGTTACCTACATAGTTCAAGTGCCCATTCGTTAACCTACATAGTCCAAGTGCCCGCTAGGTAAGGTAGAAAGCCCAAGTGCCCGCTAGGGTACATACATAGTCCAAGTGCCCGATAGGTAACCTAGATAGTCCAAGGGCCCGCTAGTTGACCTACATAGTCCAAGTGCCAGCTAGGTAACCTAGATACTACAAGTGCCCGCTAGGTAACACAGATAGTCCAAGTGCCCGATAGGAACCTACATAGTCCAAGTGCCCGATAAGGAACCTACATAGTCAACGTGCCCGCTATCGAACATACATAGTCCAGGTGCCCGCTAGGGAACCTAGATAGTCCAAGTGCTATCTAGGTAACCTACATAGTCCAAGGGCCCACTTGTTAACCTAGATCGTCCAAGTGTCCTCTAGTTAACCTACATAGTCCAAGTACCTGCTAGGTAACCTAGATAGTCCAAGGGCCTGCTTGTTAACCTACATAGTCCAAGTGCCCGCTAGGTAACCTACATACTGCAAGTGTCCGCTAATTAACCTACATAGACCAAGTGCATGCTAGTTAACTTAGATAGTCCAAGTGCCCGCTAGGTAACCTACATAGTGCAAGTGTCCTCTAGTTAACCTACGTAGTCCAAGGGACCGCTAGTTTTCCTAGATAGTCCAAGTACCCGCTAGTTAACCTAGATCGTCCAAGTGCCCGCTAGTTAACCTAGACAGTCCAAGTACCCGCTAGGGAACCTACATAATCCAAGCGCCCGCTAGGGAACCTTCATAGTCCAAGTGCTCGATAGTCAACCTACATAGTTCAAATGCCCATTAGTTAACCTAGATAGTCAAAGTCCCTGCTAGGTAACCTAGATAGTCCAAGTGCCCGCTAGGTAACCTACATAGTCCAAGTGCCCGCTAGGTAACCTAGACAGTCCAAGTGCCTGCTAGGTTACCTACATAGACCAAGTGCACATTCGTTAACCTAGATTGTCCAAGTGCCCGCTGGTAACCTACATAGTCCAAGAGCCCGCTAGGTAACCTTGATAGTCCAAGTGCCTTCTAGTTAACCTACATAGTCCAAGTGCCCGCTAGGTAACCTACATAGTCCATGTGCCCACTAGGTAACCTACACATTCAAAGTGCCCGCTAGTTAGCCTAGATAGTCCAAGTGCCCGCTAGTAAACTTAATTAGTCCAAGTGCCCGCTAGGTAACCTAGATAGTCCAAGTGCCCGCTAGTTAACCTACATAGTCGAAGGGCCCCTTAGTTAACCTAGATATTCCAAGTGCCCGCTAGTTAACCTAGATTGTGCAAGTGTCCGCTAGTTAACCTACATAATACAAGTGCCCGTTAGGTAACCTATATAGTCCAAGTGCCCGCTAGGTAACCTACATAGTCCAAGTTCCTGCTAGGTAACCTAGATGGTCAAGGGCCCGTTACCTAACCTAGATCGTCCAAGTGCCCGCTATTCAACCTTCATAGTCCGAGTGCACGTTCGTTAACCTAGAAGTCCAAGTGCCCGTTTGGTAACCTACATAGTCCAAGTGCCCGCTTCGTAACCTGGATAGTCCAAGTGCCCGCTAGTTAACCTACATAGTCAAAGTGCCCGATAGGAAACCTACATAGTCCAAGTGCCTTCTAGGGAGCCTACATAGTCCACGTGACCGCTAGGGAACCTACATAGTCCAAGTGCCCGTTAGGGAACCTACATAGTCCAAATGCCCGCAAGGAAACATACATAGTCTAAGTGCCCGCTAGGGAACCTACATAATCCAAGTGCCCGTTAGGTAACCAAGATAGTCCAAGTGCCCGTAGCTAACCTAGATAGTCCAAGGGCCCGCTAGTTGACCTACATAGTCCAAGTGCCAGCTAGGTAACCTAGATAGTACAAGTGCCCGCTAGGGAACCTAGATAGTGCAAGTGCCTGTTTTTTAACCTAGATAGTCCAAATGGCGGCTATGTATCCTACATAGTCCAAGTGCCTGTTCGTTAACCTAGATAATCCAAGTGCCCGCTAGGTAACCTAGACAGTCCAAGTGCCCGCTAGTTAACCTACAATGTCCAAGTGCCCTCTAGTTAACCTACATAATCCAAGTGCCCGTTAGCTAACCTAGATAGTCAAAGGGCCCGCAAGTTGACCTACATAGTCCAAGTTCCTACTACGTAACCTAGATAGACCTAGTGCCCGCTAGTTAACTAGATAGTCCAAGGGCCCGCTTGTTGACCTACATAGTCCAAGTGCCCGCTAGGTAACCTAGATAGACCTAGTGCCCGCTAGTTAACTAGATAGTCCTAGTGCCCTTTAGTTAACCTAGATAGTCCAAGTGCCCTCTAGGGGACATACATAGTCCAAGTGCCCGCTAAGGTATGTACATAGACCAAGTGTCTGCTAGGTAACCTAGATAGTCCATGTGCCCGCTAATTAACCTACATAGTCCAAGTGCCCGATAGAAATCTATATAGTCCAAGTGCTCAATAGGGAACCTACATAGTCCAAGTCCCCGCTATGGAACCTACATAGTCCAAGTGCCCGTTAGGGAACCAATAGTCTTAGTGCTGGCTAGGGAACCTGTATCATCCAAGTGCCCGCTAAGTAACCTAGATAGTCCAAGTGCCCGCTAGGTAACCTACAAAGTCCAAGTGCCCGCTAGGTAATCTATATAGTCCAAATGCCCACTAGGGAACCTACATAGTCCAAGTACCCGTTAAGTAACCTACATAGTCCAAGTGACCGTTAGCTAACCTAGATAGTCTAAGGGCCCACTAGTTAACCTACATACTTCAAGTGCTCGCTAGGTAACTTAGATAATCCAAGTGCCCGCTAGTTAACCTACATAGTCCAAAGGCCCGCTAGTTGACCTACATAGTCCAAGTGCCCGCTAGGTAACCTAGATAGACTAAGTGCCCGCTTGTTAGCCTAGATAGTCCTATTGCCCGTTAGTTAACCTAGATAGTCCAAGTGCCCACTAGGGGACGTACATATTCCAAGTGCCCGCTAGGTAGCCCAGATAGTCCAAGTGCCCGCTGGGGTATGTACATAGACCAAGTGCCCACTAGGTAACCTAGATAGTGCAAGTGCCCGTTACCTAACCTAGATCATCCAAGTGCCCGCTAGGCAACCTACGTAGTCCGAGTGCCCGTTCGTTAACCTAGAAGTCCAAGTGCCCGCTAGGTTACCTACATAGTCCAAGTACCCGTTAGGTAACCTACATAGTCCAAGTGCCCGCTAGATAACATAGATAGTCCAAGTACCCGTTAGCTAACCTAGATAGTCCAAGTGCCCGCTAGGTAACCTACATAGTCCAAGGACCCGCTCGTTAACCTAGTTCGTCTAAGTGTCCGCTAATTAACCTACATAGTCCAAGTGCACGCTAGGTACCCAAGATAGTCAAAGTGTCCGCTAGGTAACCTAGATAGTTCAATTGCCCGTTAGCTAACCTAGATAGTCGAAGTGTCTGCTAGTTAACCTACATAGTCCAAGGGCCCGTTCGTTAACCTAGATAGTCCAAGTGCCCGCTAGGTAACCTAGACAGTCCAAGTGCCTGCTAGTTTACCTACATAGTCAAAGTGCACGTTCGTTAACCTAGATAGTCCAAGTGCCCGCTGGTAACCTACATAGTCCAAGGGTCCGCTAAGTAACCTTGATAGTCCAAGTGCCTTCTAATTAACCTACATAGTCCAAGTGCCCGCTGGGTAACCTAGATAGTCCAAGTGCCCCCTAGGTAACCTACATAGTCCATGTGCCCGCTACGTAACCTACATAGTCCAAGTGGCCGCTAGGTAACCTATATAATCCAAATGCCCGCTAGGGAAACTACATTGTCCAAGTGCCCGCTAGTTAACCTAGATAGTCCAAGTGCCCGCTAGTAAACCTAGATAGTCCAAGGGCCCGCTAGTTAACCTAGATCGTCCAAGTGTACGCTAGGTAACCTACATAGTCCAAGTGCCTCCTAGGTAACCTAGAAAGTCCAATTGCCTGCTAGCTAACCTACATAGTCCAAGTGCCCGTTCGTTAACCTAGATAGTCCAAGTGCCTGCTATGTAACCTAGGCAGTCCATGTGCCCGCTATGGTACCTACATAGTCCAAGTGTCCGTTCGTTAACCTAGATAGTCCAAGTGCCCGTTTGGTAACCTACATAGTCCAAGTGCCCGCTTCGTAACCTGGATAGTCAAAGTGCCCGCTAGTTAACCTACATAGTCAAAGTGCCCGATAGGAAACCTACATAGTCCAAGTGCCTTCTAGGGAGCCTACATAGTCCACGTGACCGCTAGGGAACCTACATAGTCCAAGTGCCCTTTAGGGTGCCTACATAGTCCAAGTGCTCGCTAGGTAACCTACATAGTCCAAATGCCCGCAAGGAAACATACATAGTCAAAGTGCCCGCTAGGGCACCTACATAATCCAAGTGCCCGTTAGCTAACCTAGATAGTCCAAGGGCCCACTAGTTGACCTACATAGTCCAAGTGCCAGCTAGGTAACCTAGATAGTACAAGTGCCCGCTAGGGAACCTAGATAGTGCAAGTGCCTGTCAGCTAACGTAGATATTCCAAGTGGCGGCTATGTATCCTACATAGTCCAAGTGCCCGTTCGATAACCTAGATAATCCAAGTGCCCGCTAGGTAACCTTCATAGTCCGAGTGCCCGTTCGTTAACCTAGAAGTCCAAGTGCCCGCTAGGTAACCTAGACAGTCCAAGTGCCCACTAGGTTACCTACATAGTCCAAGTACCCGTTGGGTAACCTACATAGTCCAAGTGCCCGCTAGGTTACCTAGATAGTCCAAGTACCCGTTAGCTAACCTAGATAGTCCAAGTGCCCGCTAGGTAACCTAGACTGTCCAAGTGCCTGCTAGGTTACCTACATAGTCCAAGTGGACGCTAGGTAACCTAAATAATCCAAATGCCCGGTAGGGAAACTACATAGTCCAAGTGCCCGCTAGTTAACTTAGATAATCCAAGTGCCCACTAGTAAACCTAGATAGTCCAAGGGACCGCTAGTTAACCTAGAAAGTCCAAGTGCCCGCTAGTTAACGTAGATAGTTCAAGTGTCCGCTAGGTAACATACATAGTCCAAATGCCTGCTAGGTAACCTAGATAGTCCAATTGCCTGTTAGCTAACCTACATAGTCCAAGTGCCCGTTCCTTAACCTAGATAGTCCAGGTGCCCGCTAGGTAACCTACATAATCCATGTGCCCGCTAGGTAACCTATATAGTCCAAATGCCCGCTAGGGAACCTACATAGTCCAAGTGCCCGCAAGTTAACTTAGATAGTCCAAGTGCCCGCGTGTTAACCTAGATAGTCCAAGTGCCCGCTAGTTAACCAGGATCAGCCAAGTGCCCTCTAGTTAACTTACATAGTCCAAGAGCCTGCTAGTTAACCTGCATAGACGAAGGGCCCGTTAGTTAACCTAGATAGTCCAAGTGCCCGCTAGTTAACCTACATAGTCCAAGTGCCCTTTAGGGAACCTAGATAGTTCAAGTGCCCGCTCTGGAACATACATAGTCCAAGTGCCTGTTAGTTAACCTAGATAATCCAAGTGCCCGCTAGTTAACCTACATAGTCCAAGTGCCCGCTAGGTAACCTACATAATCCAAGTGCCCGCTAGGTAACCTATATAGTCCAAATGCCCGCTAGGGAACCTACATAGTCCAAGTGCCCGCTAGTTAACTTAGATAGTCCAAGTGCCCGCGAGTTAACCTAGATAGTCCAAGTGCCCGCTAGTTAACCAGGATCAGCCAAGTGCCCTCTAGTTAACTTACATAGTCCAAGAGCCTGCTAGTTAACCTACATAGACGAAGGGCCCGTTAGTTAACCTAGATAGTCCAAGTGCCCGCTAGTTAACCTACATAGTCCAAGTGCCTGCTAGTTAAACTACATAGTCCATGTGTCCACTAGGTAACCTAGACAGTCCAATTGCCCGCTAGTTAACCTATTCAGGCCAAGTACCCGCTAGGGAACCTACATAGTCCAAGCGCCCGCTAGGGAACCTACATAGTCCAAGTGCTCGCTAGTCAACCTACATAGTCCAAGTGCCCGTTAGTTAACCTAGATAGTCAAAGTGCCTGCTAGGTTACCTAGACAGTCCAAGTGACCACTAGTTTACCTACATAGTTCAAGTGTCCGTTCGTTAACCTACATAGTCCAAGTTCCTGCTAGGTAACGTAGACAGCCCAAGTGCCCGCTAGTAAACCTAGATAGTCCAAGGGCCCGCTAGTTAACCTAGATCGTCCAAGTGTCCGCTAGGTAACCTACATAGTCCAAGTGCCTGCTAGGTAACCTAGAAAGTCCAATTGCCTGTTAGCTAACCTACATAGTCCAAGTGCCCGTTCGTTAACCTAGATACTCCAAGTGCCCGCTATGTCACCTAGACAGTCCAAGTGCCCGCTAGGTTACCTACATAGTCCAAGTGTCCGTTCGTTAACCTAAATAGTCCAAGTGCCGGTTTGGTAACCTGGATAGTCCAAGTGCCCGCTAGTTAACCTACTTAGTCAAAGTGCCCGATAGGAAACCTACATAGTCCAAGTGCCTTCTAGGGAGCCTACATAGTCCACATCACCGCTAGGGTATCTACATAGTCCAAGTGCCCGTCAGGGTACCTACATAATCTAAGTGCTCGCAAGGTAACCTACATAGTCCAAATGCCCGCAAGGAAACATACATAGTCTAAGTGCCCGCTAGGGAACCTACATTATCCAAGTGCCCGTTAGGTAACCTAGATAGTCCAAGTGCCCGTTAGCTAACCTAGATAGTCCAAGGGCCCGCTAGTTGACCTACATAGTCCAAGTTCCAGCTAGGTAACCTAGATAGTACAAGTGCCCGCTAGGGAACTTAGATAGTGCAAGTGCCTGTTAGCTAACCTAGATAGTCCAAGTGGCGGCTATGTATCCTACATAGTTCAAGTGCCCATTCGTTAACCTAGATAATCCAAGTGCCCGCTAGGTAACCTAGACAGTCCAAGTGCCCGCTAGTTAACCTACATAGTCCAAGTGCCCGCTAGTTAACCTACATAATCCAAGTGCCGGTTAGCTCACCTAGATAGTCCAAGGGCCCGCTAGTTGACCTACATAGTCCAAGTGCCCGCTAGGTAACCTAGATAGACCTAGTGCCCGCTAGTTAACTAGATAGTCCTAGTGCCCTTTAGTTAACCTAGATAGTCCAAGTGCCCTCTAGGGGACATACATAGTCCAAGTGGCCGCTAAGGTATGTACATAGACCAAGTGTCCGCTAGGTAACCTAGAGAGTCCATGTGCCCGCTAATTAACCTACATAGTCCAAGTGCCCGATAGAAACCTATATAGTCCAAGTGCTCGATAGGGAACCTACATAGTCCAAGTGCCCGCTATGGAACCTACATAGTCCAAGGGCCCGTTAGGGAACCAATAGTCTTAGTGCTGGCTAGGGAACCTGTATCATCCAAGTGCCCGCTAGGTAACCTAGATAGTCCAAGTGCCCGCTAGGTAACCTACAAAGTCCAAGTGCCCGCTAGGTAATCTATATAGTCCAAATGCCCACTAAGGAACTTACATAGTCCAAGTACCCAATAAGTAACCTACATAGTCCAAGTGACCGTTAGCTAACCTAGATAGTCTAAGGGCCCACTAGTTAACCTACATAGTACAAGTGCCTGATAGAAACATACATAGTCCAAGTGCCCGATAGGGAACCTACATAGTCCAAGTGCCCGCTATGTAACCTAGAGAGTGCAAGTGCCCGCTAGTTAACCTACATAGTCCAAGTGCCTGCTAGGTAACCTAGATAGTCCAAGGGCCTGCTAGTTAACCTACATAGTCCAAGTGCCCGCTAGGTAACCTACATACTGCAAGTGTCCGCTAATTAACCTACATAGTCCAAATGCACACTAGTTAACTTAGATAGTCCAAGTGCCTGCTAGGTAACCTCCATAGTGCAAGTGTCCTCTAGTTAACCTAAGTAGTCCAAGGGAACGCTAGTTAACCTAGATAGTCCAAGTACCCGCTAGTTAACCTAGATCGTCCAATTGTCCGCTAGTTAACCTACATAGATCAAGTGCACTTTAGGGAACCTAGATAGTCCAAGTGCCCGCTAGGGAACCTACATAGTCCAATTGCCCGCGCTGGAACATATAAAATCCAAGTGCCTGTTAGTTAACCTAGATAATCCAAGTGCCCGATAGTTGACCTATATAGTCCAAGTGCCCGCTTCGTAACCTACATAATCCAAGTGCCCGCTAGGTAACCTATATAGTCAAAATGCCCGCTAGGGTACCTACATAGTACAAGTGCCCGCTATTCAACATAGATATTCCAAGTGCCCGCGAGTTAACCTAGATAGTCCAAGTGCCCGCTACTTAACCAGGATCAGCCAAGTGCCCTCTAGTTAACTTACATAGTCCAAGAGCCTGCTAGTTAACCTACATAGACAAAGGGCCCGTTAGTTAACCTAGATAGTCCAAGTGCCCGCTTGTTAACCTACATAGTCCAAGTGCCCGCTATGTAACCTAGACAGTCCAAGTGACCACTAGGTTACCTAGACAGTCCAATTGCCCGCTAGTTAACCTAGACAGTCCAAGTACCCGCTAGGGAACCTACATAATCCAAGCGCCCGCTAGGGAACCTTCATAGTCCAAGTGCTCGATAGTCAACCTACATAGTTCAAATGCCCATTAGTTAACCTAGATAGTCAAAGTCCCTGCTAGGTAACCTAGATAGTCCAAGTGCCCGCTAGGTAACCTAGACAGTCCAAGTGCCCGCTATGTTACCTACATAGACCAAGTGCGCATTCGTTAACCTAGATTGTCCAAGTGCCCGCTGGTAACCTACATAGTCCAAGAGCCCGCTAGGTAACCTTGATAGTCCAAGTGCCTTCTAATTAACCTACATAGTCCAAGTGCCCGCTAGGTAACCTACATAGTCCATGTGCCCACTAGGTAACCTACACATTCAAAGTGCCCGCTAGTTAGCCTAGATAGTCCAAGTGCCCGCTAGTAAACTTAATTAGTCCAAGTGCCCGCTAGGTAACCTAGATAGTCCAAGTGCCCGCTAGTTAACCTACATAGTCGAAGGGCCCCTTAGTTAACCTAGATATTCCAAGTGCCCGCTAGTTAACCTAGATTGTCCAAGTGTCCGCTAGTTAACCTACATAATACAAGTGCCCGTTAGGTAACCTAGATAGTCCAAGTGCCCGCTAGGTTACCTACATAGTCCAAGTACCCGTTAGGTAACCTACATAGTCCAAGTGCCCGCTAGATAACATAGATAGTCCAAGTACCCGTTAGCTAACCTAGATAGTCCAAGTGCCCGCTAGGTAACCTACATAGTCCAAGGACCCGCTCGTTAACCTAGTTCGTCTAAGTGTCCGCTAATTAACCTACATAGTCCAAGTGCACGCTAGGTACCCAAGATAGTCAAAGTGTCCGCTAGGTAACCTAGATAGTTCAATTGCCCGTTAGCTAACCTAGATAGTCGAAGTGTCTGCTCGTTAACCTACATAGTCCAAGGGCCCGTTCGTTAACCTAGATAGTCCAAGTGCCCGCTAGGTAACCTAGACAGTCCAAGTGCCTGCTAGTTTACCTACATAGTCAAAGTGCACGTTCGTTAACCTAGATAGTCCAAGTGCCCGCTGGTAACCTACATAGTCCAAGGGTCCGCTAAGTAACCTTGATAGTCCAAGTGCCTTCTAATTAACCTACATAGTCCTAGTGCCCGCTGGGTAACCTAGATAGTCCAAGTGCCCCCTAGGTAACCTACATAGTCCATGTGCCCGCTACGTAACCTACATAGTCCAAGTGGCCGCTAGGTAACCTATATAATCCAAATGCCCGCTAGGGAAACTACATTGTCCAAGTGCCCGCTAGTTAACCTAGATAGTCCAAGTGCCCGCTAGTAAACCTAGATAGTCCAAGGGCCCGCTAGTTAACCTAGATCGTCCAAGTGTACGCTAGGTAACCTACATAGTCCAAGTGCCTCCTAGGTAACCTAGAAAGTCCAATTGCCTGCTAGCTAACCTACATAGTCCAAGTGCCCGTTCGTTAACCTAGATAGTCCAAGTGCCTGCTATGTAACCTAGACAGTCCAAGTGCCCGCTATGGTACCTACATAGTCCAAGTGTCCGTTCGTTAACCTAGATAGTCCAAGTGCCCGTTTGGTACCCTACATAGTCCAAGTGCCCGCTTCGTAACCTGGATAGTCAAAGTGCTCGCTAGTTAACCTACATAGTCAAAGTGCCCGATAGGAAACCTACATAGTCCAAGTGCCTTCTAGGGAGCCTACATAGTCCACGTGACCGCTAGGGAACCTACATAGTCCAAGTGCCCTTTAGGGTGCCTACATAGTCCAAGTGCTCGCTAGGTAACCTACATAGTCCAAATGCCCGCAAGGAAACATACATAGTCAAAGTGCCCGCTAGGGCACCTACATAATCCAAGTGCCCGTTAGCTAACCTAGATAGTCCAAGGGCCCACTAGTTGACCTACATAGTCCAAGTGCCAGCTAGGTAACCTAGATAGTACAAGTGCCCGCTAGGGAACCTAGATAGTGCAAGTGCCTGTCAGCTAACGTAGATATTCCAAGTGGCGGCTATGTATCCTACATAGTCCAAGTGCCCGTTCGATAACCTAGATAATCCAAGTGCCCGCTAGGTAACCTTCATAGTCCGAGTGCCCGTTCGTTAACCTAGAAGTCCAAGTGCCCGCTAGGTAACCTAGACAGTCCAAGTGCCCACTAGGTTACCTACATAGTCCAAGTACCCGTTGGGTAACCTACATAGTCCAAGTGCCCGCTAGGTTACCTAGATAGTCCAAGTACCCGTTAGCTAACCTAGATAGTCCAAGTGCCCGCTAGGTAACCTAGACTGTCCAAGTGCCTGCTAGGTTACCTACATAGTCCAAGTGGACGCTAGGTAACCTAAATAATCCAAATGCCCGGTAGGGAAACTACATAGTCCAAGTGCCCGCTAGTTAACTTAGATAATCCAAGTGCCCACTAGTAAACCTAGATAGTCCAAGGGACCGCTAGTTAACCTAGAAAGTCCAAGTGCCCGCTAGTTAACGTAGATAGTTCAAGTGTCCGCTAGGTAACATACATAGTCCAAATGCCTGCTAGGTAACCTAGATAGTCCAATTGCCTGTTAGCTAACCTACATAGTCCAAGTGCCCGTTCCTTAACCTAGATAGTCCAGGTGCCCGCTAGGTAACCTACATAATCCATGTGCCCGCTAGGTAACCTATATAGTCCAAATGCCCGCTAGGGAACCTACATAGTCCAAGTGCCCGCAAGTTAACTTAGATAGTCCAAGTGCCCGCGTGTTAACCTAGATAGTCCAAGTGCCCGCTAGTTAACCAGGATCAGCCAAGTGCCCTCTAGTTAACTTACATAGTCCAAGAGCCTGCTAGTTAACCTACATAGACGAAGGGCCCGTTAGTTAACCTAGATAGTCCAAGTGCCCGCTAGTTAACCTACATAGTCCAAGTGCCCTTTAGGGAACCTAGATAGTTCAAGTGCCCGCTCTGGAACATACATAGTCCAAGTGCCTGTTAGTTAACCTAGATAATCCAAGTGCCCGCTAGTTAACCTACATAGTCCAAGTGCCCGCTAGGTAACCTACATAATCCAAGTGCCCGCTAGGTAACCTATATAGTCCAAATGCCCGCTAGGGAACCTACATAGTCCAAGTGCCCGCTAGTTAACTTAGATAGTCCAAGTGCCCGCGAGTTAACCTAGATAGTCCAAGTGCCCGCTAGTTAACCAGGATCAGCCAAGTGCCCTCTAGTTAACTTACATAGTCCAAGAGCCTGCTAGTTAACCTACATAGACGAAGGGCCCGTTAGTTAACCTAGATAGTCCAAGTGCCCGCTAGTTAACCTACATAGTCCAAGTGCCTGCTAGTTAAACTACATAGTCCATGTGTCCACTAGGTAACCTAGACAGTCCAATTGCCCGCTAGTTAACCTATTCAGGCCAAGTACCCGCTAGGGAACCTACATAGTCCAAGCGCCCGCTAGGGAACCTACATAGTCCAAGTGCTCGCTAGTCAACCTACATAGTCCAAGTGCCCGTTAGTTAACCTAGATAGTCAAAGTGCCTGCTAGGTTACCTAGACAGTCCAAGTGACCACTAGTTTACCTACATAGTTCAAGTGTCCGTTCGTTAACCTACATAGTCCAAGTTCCTGCTAGGTAACGTAGACAGCCCAAGTGCCCGCTAGTAAACCTAGATAGTCCAAGGGCCCGCTAGTTAACCTAGATCGTCCAAGTGTCCGCTAGGTAACCTACATAGTCCAAGTGCCTGCTAGGTAACCTAGAAAGTCCAATTGCCTGTTAGCTAACCTACATAGTCCAAGTGCCCGTTCGTTAACCTAGATACTCCAAGTGCCCGCTATGTCACCTAGACAGTCCAAGTGCCCGCTAGGTTACCTACATAGTCCAAGTGTCCGTTCGTTAACCTAAATAGTCCAAGTGCCGGTTTGGTAACCTGGATAGTCCAAGTGCCCGCTAGTTAACCTACTTAGTCAAAGTGCCCGATAGGAAACCTACATAGTCCAAGTGCCTTCTAGGGAGCCTACATAGTCCACATCACCGCTAGGGAATCTACATAGTCCAAGTGCCCGTCAGGGTACCTACATAATCCAAGTGCTCGCAAGGTAACCTACATAGTCCAAATGCCCGCAAGGAAACATACATAGTCTAAGTGCCCGCTAGGGAACCTACATTATCCAAGTGCCCGTTAGGTAACCTAGATAGTCCAAGTGCCCGTTAGCTAACCTAGATAGTCCAAGGGCCCGCTAGTTGACCTACATAGTCCAAGTTCCAGCTAGGTAACCTAGATAGTACAAGTGCCCGCTAGGGAACTTAGATAGTGCAAGTGCCTGTTAGCTAACCTAGATAGTCCAAGTGGCGGCTATGTATCCTACATAGTTCAAGTGCCCATTCGTTAACCTAGATAATCCAAGTGCCCGCTAGGTAACCTAGACAGTCCAAGTGCCCGCTAGTTAACCTACATAGTCCAAGTGCCCGCTAGTTAACCTACATAATCCAAGTGCCGGTTAGCTCACCTAGATAGTCCAAGGGCCCGCTAGTTGACCTACATAGTCCAAGTGCCCGCTAGGTAACCTAGATAGACCTAGTGCCCGCTAGTTAACTAGATAGTCCTAGTGCCCTTTAGTTAACCTAGATAGTCCAAGTGCCCTCTAGGGGACATACATAGTCCAAGTGGCCGCTAAGGTATGTACATAGACCAAGTGTCCGCTAGGTAACCTAGAGAGTCCATGTGCCCGCTAATTAACCTACATAGTCCAAGTGCCCGATAGAAACCTATATAGTCCAAGTGCTCGATAGGGAACCTACATAGTCCAAGTGCCCGCTATGGAACCTACATAGTCCAAGGGCCCGTTAGGGAACCAATAGTCTTAGTGCTGGCTAGGGAACCTGTATCATCCAAGTGCCCGCTAGGTAACCTAGATAGTCCAAGTGCCCGCTAGGTAACCTACAAAGTCCAAGTGCCCGCTAGGTAATCTATATAGTCCAAATGCCCACTAAGGAACTTACATAGTCCAAGTACCCAATAAGTAACCTACATAGTCCAAGTGACCGTTAGCTAACCTAGATAGTCTAAGGGCCCACTAGTTAACCTACATAGTACAAGTGCCTGATAGAAACATACATAGTCCAAGTGCCCGATAGGGAACCTACATAGTCCAAGTGCCCGCTATGTAACCTAGAGAGTGCAAGTGCCCGCTAGTTAACCTACATAGTCCAAGTGCCTGCTAGGTAACCTAGATAGTCCAAGGGCCTGCTAGTTAACCTACATAGTCCAAGTGCCCGCTAGGTAACCTACATACTGCAAGTGTCCGCTAATTAACCTACATAGTCCAAATGCACACTAGTTAACTTAGATAGTCCAAGTGCCCGCTAGGTAACCTCCATAGTGCAAGTGTCCTCTAGTTAACCTAAGTAGTCCAAGGGAACGCTAGTTAACCTAGATAGTCCAAGTACCCGCTAGTTAACCTAGATCGTCCAATTGTCCGCTAGTTAACCTACATAGATCAAGTGCACTTTAGGGAACCTAGATAGTCCAAGTGCCCGCTAGGGAACCTACATAGTCCAATTGCCCGCGCTGGAACATATAAAATCCAAGTGCCTGTTAGTTAACCTAGATAATCCAAGTGCCCGATAGTTGACCTATATAGTCCAAGTGCCCGCTTCGTAACCTACATAATCCAAGTGCCCGCTAGGTAACCTATATAGTCAAAATGCCCGCTAGGGAACCTACATAGTACAAGTGCCCGCTATTCAACATAGATATTCCAAGTGCCCGCGAGTTAACCTAGATAGTCCAAGTGCCCGCTAGTTAACCAGGATCAGCCAAGTGCCCTCTAGTTAACTTACATAGTCCAAGAGCCTGCTAGTTAACCTACATAGACAAAGGGCCCGTTAGTTAACCTAGATAGTCCAAGTGCCCGCTTGTTAACCTACATAGTCCAAGTGCCCGCTATGTAACCTAGACAGTCCAAGTGACCACTAGGTTACCTACATAGTTCAAGTGCCCGTTCGTTAACCTACATAGTCCAAGTGCCCGCTAGGTAAGGTAGAAAGCCCAAGTGCCCGCTAGGGTACATACATAGTCCAAGTGCCCGCTAGGTAACCAAATAGTCCAAGGGCCCGCTAGTTGACCTACATAGTCCAAGTGCCAGCTAGGTAACCTAGATACTACAAGTGCCCGCTAGGTAACCCAGATAGTCCAAGTGCCCGATAGGAACCTACATAGTCCAAGTGCCCGATAGGGAACCTACATAGTCAACGAGCCCGCTATCGAACATACATAGTCCAGGTGCCCGCTAGGGAACCTAGATAGTCCAAGTGCTATCTAGGTAACCTACATAGTCCAAGGGCCCACTTGTTAACCTAGATCGTCCAAGTGTCCTCTAGTTAACCTACATAGTCCAAGTACCTGCTAGGTAACCTAGATAGTCCAAGGGCCTGCTAGTTAACCTACATAGTCCAAGTGCCCGCTAGGTAACCTACATACTGCAAGTGTCCGCTAATTAACCTACATAGATCAAGTGCATGCTAGTTAACTTAGATAGTCCAAGTGCCCGCTAGGTAACCTACATAGTGCAAGTGTCCTCTAGTTAACCTACGTAGTCCAAGGGACCGCTAGTTTTCCTAGATAGTCCAAGTACCCGCTAGTTAACCTAGATCGTCCAAGTGCCCGCTAGTTAACCTACATAGTCCAAGTGCCTGCAAGGTAAACTACATAGTCCAAGTGCCCACTAGGTAACCTAGACAGTCCAATTGCCCGCTAGTTAACCTAGACAGTCCAAGTACCCGCTAGGGAACCTACATAATCCAAGCGCCCGCTAGGGAACCTTCATAGTCCAAGTGCTCGATAGTCAACCTACATAGTTCAAATGCCCATTAGTTAACCTAGATAGTCAAAGTCCCTGCTAGGTAACCTAGATAGTCCAAGTGCCCGCTAGGTAACCTAGACAGTCCAAGTGACCGCTAGGTTACCTACATAGACCAAGTGCACATTCGTTAACCTAGATTGTCCAAGTGCCCGCTGGTAACCTACATAGTCCAAGAGCCCGCTAGGTAACCTTGATAGTCCAAGTGCCTTCTAGTTAACCTACATAGTCCAAGTGCCCGCTAGGTAACCTACATAGTCCATGTGCCCACTAGGTAACCTACACATTCAAAGTGCCCGCTAGTTAGCCTAGATAGTCCAAGTGCCCGCTAGTAAACTTAATTAGTCCAAGTGCCCGCTAGGTAACCTAGATAGTCCAAGTGCCCGCTAGTTAACCTACATAGTCGAAGGGCCCCTTAGTTAACCTAGATATTCCAAGTGCCCGCTAGTTAACCTAGATTGTCCAAGTGTCCGCTAGTTAACCTACATAATACAAGTGCCCGTTAGGTAACCTAGATAGTCCAAGTGCCCGCTAGGTAACCTACATAGTCCAAGTTCCTGCTACGTAACCTAGATAGTCAAGGGCCCGTTACCTAACCTAGATCGTCCAAGTGCCCGCTATTCAACCTTCATAGTCCGAGTGCACGTTCGTTAACCTAGAAGTCCAAGTGCCCGTTTGGTAACCTACATAGTCCAAGTGCCCGCTTCGTAACCTGGATAGTCCAAGTGCCCGCTAGTTAACCTACATAGTCAACGTGCCCGATAGGAAACCTACATAGTCCAAGTGCCTTCTAGGGAGCCTACATAGTCCACGTGACCGCTAGGGAACCTACATAGTCCAAGTGCCCGTTAGGGAACCTACATAGTCCAAGTGCTCGCTAGGTAACCTACATAGTCCAAATGCCCGCAAGGAAACATACATAGTCTAAGTGCCCGCTAGGGAACCTACATAATCCAAGTGCCCGTTAGGTAACCAAGATAGTCCAAGTGCCCGTAGCTAACCTAGATATTCCAAGGGCCCGCTAGTTGAACTACATAGTCCAAGTGCCAGCTAGGTAACCTAGACAGTACAAGTGCCCGCTAGGGAACCTAGATAGTGCAAGTGCCTGTTAGTTAACCTAGATAGTCCAGTGGCGGCTATGTATCCTACATAGTCCAAGTGCCTGTTCGTTAACCTAGATAATCCAAGTGCCCGCTAGGTAACCTAGACAGTCCAAGTGCCCGCTAGTTAACCTACAATGTCCAAGTGCCCTCTAGTTAACCTACATAATCCAAGTGCCCGTTAGCTAACCTAGATAGTCAAAGGGCCCGCAAGTTGACCTACATAGTCCAAGTGCCCGCTACGTAACCTAGATAGACCTAGTGCCCGCTAGTTAACTAGATAGTCCTAGTGCCCTTTAGTTAACCTAGATAGTCCAAGTGCCCTCTAGGGGACATACATAGTCCAAGTGCCCGCTAAGGTATGTACATAGACCAAGTGTCTGCTAGGTAACCTAGATAGTCCATGTGCCCGCTAATTAACCTACATAGTCCAAGTGCCCGATAGAAATCTATATAGTCCAAGTGCTCGATAGGGAACCTACATAGTCCAAGTCCCCGCTATGGAACCTACATAGTCCAAGTGCCCGTTAGGGAACCAATAGTCTTAGTGCTGGCTAGGGAACCTGTATCATCCAAGTGCCCGCTAGGTAACCTAGATAGTCCAAGTGCCCGCTAGGTAACCTACAAAGTCCAAGTGCCCGCTAGGTAATCTATATAGTCCAAATGCCCACTAGGGAACCTACATAGTCCAAGTACCCGTTAAGTAACCTACATAGTCCAAGTGACCGTTAGCTAACCTAGATAGTCTAAGGGCCCACTAGTTAACCTACATACTGCAAGTGCTCGCTAGGTAACTTAGATAATCCAAGTGCCCGCTAGTTAACCTACATAGTCCAAAGGCCCGCTAGTTGACCTACATAGTCCAAGTGCCCGCTAGGTAACCTAGATAGACTAAGTGTCCGCTTGTTAGCCTAGATAGTCCTATTGCCCGTTAGTTAACCTAGATAGTCCAAGTGCCCACTAGGGGACGTACATATTCCAAGTGCCCGCTAGGTAGCCCAGATAGTCCAAGTGCCCGCTGGGGTATGTACATAGACCAAGTGCCCACTAGGTAACCTAGATAGTGCAAGTGCCCGTTACCTAACCTAGATCATCCAAGTGCCCGCTAGGCAACCTACGTAGTCCGAGTGCCCGTTCGTTAACCTAGAAGTCCAAGTGCCTGCTAGGTTACCTACATAGTTCAAGTACCCGTTAGGTAACCTACATAGTCCAAGTGCCCGCTAGATAACATAGATAGTCCAAGTACCCGTTAGCTAACCTAGATAGTCCAAGTGCCCGCTAGGTAACCTACATAGTCCAAGGACCCGCTCGTTAACCTAGTTCGTCTAAGTGTCCGCTAATTAACCTACATAGTCCAAGTGCACGCTAGGTACCCAAGATAGTCAAAGTGTCCGCTAGGTAACCTAGATAGTCCAATTGCCCGTTAGCTAACCTAGATAGTCGAAGTGTCTGCTAGTTTACCTACATAGTCCAAGGGCCCGTTCGTTAACCTAGATAGTCCAAGTGCCCGCTAGGTAACCTAGACAGTCCAAGTGCCTGCTAGTTTACCTACATAGTCAAAGTGCACGTTCGTTAACCTAGATAGTCCAAGTGCCCGCTGGTAACCTACATAGTCCAAGGGTCCGCTAAGTAACCTTGATAGTCCAAGTGCCTTCTAATTAACCTACATAGTCCAAGTGCCCGCTAGGTAACCTAGATAGTCCAAGTGCCCCCTAGGTAACCTACATAGTCCATGTGCCCGCTAGGTAACCTACATAGTCCAAGTGGCCGCTAGGTAACCTAAATAATCCAAATGCCCGCTAGGGAAACTACATTGTCCAAGTGCCCGCTAGTTAACCTAGATAGTCCAAGTGCCCGCTAGTAAACCTAGATAGTCCAAGGGCCCGCTAGTTAACCTAGATCGTCCAAGTGTACGCTAGGTAACCTACATAGTCCAAGTGCCTCCTAGGTAACCTAGAAAGTCCAATTGCCTGTTAGCTAACCTACATAGTCCAAGTGCCCGTTTGTTAACCTAGATAGTCCAAGTGCCTGCTATGTAACCTAGACAGTCCAAGTGCCCGCTATGGTACCTACATAGTCCAAGTGTCCGTTCGTTAACCTAGATAGTCCAAGTGCCCGTTTGGTAACCTACATAGTCCAAGTGCCCGCTTCGTAACCTGGATAGTCAAAGTGCCCGCTAGTTAACCTACATAGTCAAAGTGCCCGATAGGAAACCTACATAGTCCAAGTGCCTTCTAGGGAGCCTACATAGTCCACGTGACCGCTAGGGAACCTACATAGTCCAAGTGCCCTTTAGGGTGCCTACATAGTCCAAGTGCTCGCTAGGTAACCTACATAGTCCAAATGCCCGCAAGGAAACATACATAGTCAAAGTGCCCGCTAGGGCACCTACATAATCCAAGTGCCCGTTAGCTAACCTAGATAGTCCAAGGGCCCACTAGTTGACCTACATAGTCCAAGTGCCAGCTAGGTAACCTAGATAGTACAAGTGCCCGCTAGGGAACCTAGATAGTGCAAGTGCCTGTCAGCTAACGTAGATATTCCAAGTGGCGGCTATGTATCCTACATAGTCCAAGTGCCCGTTCGTTAACCTAGATAATCCAAGTGCCCGCTAGGTAACCTAGACAGTCCAAGCGCCCGCTAGTTAACCTACAAAGTCCAAGTGCCCGCTAGTTAACCTACATAATCCAAGTGCCCGTTAGCTAACCTAGATAGTCCAAGGTCCCGCTAGTTGACCTACATAGTCCAAGTGCCCACTACATAACCTAGATAGACCTAGTGGCCGCTAGTTAACTAGATAGTCCTAGTGCCCTTTAGTTAACCTAGATAGTCCAAGTGCCCTCTAGGGGACATACATAGTCCACGTGCCCGCTAAGGTATGTACATAGACCAAGTGTCTGCTAGGTAACCGCTAGGTAACCTAGAGAGTCCATGTGCCCGCTAATTAACCTACATAGTCCAAGTGCCCGAAAGAAACCTATATAGTCCAAGTGCTCGATAGGGAACCTACATAGTCCAAGTGCCCGCTATGGAACCTACATAGTCCAAATGCCCGTTAGGGAACCAATAGACTTAGTGCTGGCTAGGGAACCTGTATCATCCAAGTGCCCGCTAGGTAACCTAGATAGTCCAAGTGCCCGCTAGGTAACCTACAAAGTCCAAGTGCCCGCTAGGTAATCTATATAGTCCAAATGCCCGCTAGGGAACCTACATTGTCCAAGTACCCAATAAGTAACCTACATAGTCCAAGTGACCGTTAGCTAACCTAGATAGTCTAAGGGCCCACTAGTTAACCTACATAGTTCAAGTGCTCGCTAGGTAACTTAGATAATCCAAGTGCCCGCTAGTTAACCTACATAGTCCAAAGGCCCGCTAGTTGACCTACATAGTCAAAGTGCCCGCTAGGTAACCTAGATAGACTAAGTGCCCGCTTGTTAGCCTAGATAGTCCTATTGCCCGTTAGTTAACCTAGATAGTCCAAGTGCCCACTAGGGGACGTACATATTCCAAGTGCCCTCTAGGTAGCCCAGATAGTCCAAGTGCCCGCTGGGGTATGTACATAGACCAAGTGCCCACTAGGTAACCTAGATAGTGCAAGTGCCCGTTACCTAACCTAGATCATCCAAGTGCCCGCTAGGCAACCTACGTAGTCCGAGTGCCCGTTCGTTAACCTAGAAGTCCAAGTGCCCGCTAGGTTACCTACATAGTCCAAGTACCCGTTAGGTAACCTACATAGTCCAAGTGCCCGCTAGATAACATAGATAGTCCAAGTACCCGTTAGCTAACCTAGATAGTCCAAGTGCCCGCTAGGTAACCTACATAGTCCAAGGACCCGCTCGTTAACCTAGTTCGTCTAAGTGTCCGCTAATTAACCTACATAGTCCAAGTGCACGCTAGGTACCCAAGATAGTCAAAGTGTCCGCTAGGTAACCTAGATAGTCCAATTGCCCGTTAGCTAACCTAGATAGTCGAAGTGTCTGCTAGTTAACCTACATAGTCCAAGGGCCCGTTCGTTAACCTAGATAGTCCAAGTGCCCGCTAGGTAACCTAGACAGTCCAAGTGCCTGCTAGTTTACCTACATAGTCAAAGTGCACGTTCGTTAACCTAGATAGTCCAAGTGCCAGCTGGTAACCTACATAGTCCAAGGGTCCGCTAAGTAACCTTGATAGTCCAAGTGCCTTCTAATTAACCTACATAGTCCAAGTGCCCGCTAGGTAACCTAGATAGTCCAAGTGCCCCCTAGGTAACCTACATAGTCCATGTGCCCGCTAGGTAACCTACATAGTCCAAGTGGCCGCTAGGTAACCTAAATAATCCAAATGCCCGCTAGGGAAACTACATTGTCCAAGTGCCCGCTAGTTAACCTAGATAGTCCAAGTGCCCGCTAGTAAACCTAGATAGTCCAAGGGCCCGCTAGTTAACCTAGATCGTCCAAGTGTACGCTAGGTAACCTACATAGTCCAAGTGCCTCCTAGGTAACCTAGAAAGTCCAATTGCCTGTTAGCTAACCTACATAGTCCAAGTGCCCGTTCGTTAACCTAGATAGTCCAAGTGCCTGCTATGTAACCTAGACAGTCCAAGTGCCCGCTATGGTACCTACATAGTCCAAGTGTCCGTTCGTTAACCTAGATAGTCCAAGTGCCCGTTTGGTAACCTACATAGTCCAAGTGCCCGCTTCGTAACCTGGATAGTCAAAGTGCCCGCTAGTTAACCTACATAGTCAAAGTGCCCGATAGGAAACCTACATAGTCCAAGTGCCTTCTAGGGAGCCTACATAGTCCACGTGACCGCTAGGGAACCTACATAGTCCAAGTGCCCTTTAGGGTGCCTACATAGTCCAAGTGCTCGCTAGGTAACCTACATAGTCCAAATGCCCGCAAGGAAACATACATAGTCAAAGTGCCCGCTAGGGCACCTACATAATCCAAGTGCCCGTTAGCTAACCTAGATAGTCCAAGGGCCCACTAGTTGACCTACATAGGCCAAGTGCCAGCTAGGTAACCTAGATAGTACAAGTGCCCGCTAGGGAACCTAGATAGTGCAAGTGCCTGTCAGCTAACGTAGATATTCCAAGTGGCGGCTATGTATCCTACATAGTCCAAGTGCCCGTTCGTTAACCTAGATAATCCAAGTGCCCGCTAGGTAACCTAGACAGTCCAAGCGCCCGCTAGTTAACCTACAAAGTCCAAGTGCCCGCTAGTTAACCTACATAATCCAAGTGCCCGTTAGCTAACCTAGATAGTCCAAGGTCCCGCTAGTTGACCAACATAGTCCAAGTGCCCGCTACATAACCTAGATAGACCTAGTGGCCGCTAGTTAACTAGATAGTCCTAGTCCCCTTTAGTTAACCTAGATAGTCCAAGTGCCCTCTAGGGGACATACATAGTCCACGTGCCCGCTAAGGTATGTACATAGACCAAGTGTCTGCTAGGTAACCGCTAGGTAACCTAGAGAGTCCATGTGCCCGCTAATTAACCTACATAGTCCAAGTGCCCGAAAGAAACCTATATAGTCCATGTGCCCGCTAATTAACCTACATAGTCCAAGTGCCCGAAAGAAACCTATATACTCCAAGTGCTCGATAGGGAACCTACATAGTCCAAGTGCCCGCTATGGAACCTACATAGTCCAAATGCCCGTTAGGGAACCAATAGACTTAGTGCTGGCTAGGGAACCTGTATCATCCAAGTGCCCGCTAGGTAACCTAGATAGTCCAAGTGCCCGCTAGGTAACCTAGACAGTCCAAGTGCCTGCTAGTTTACCTACATAGTCAAAGTGCACGTTCGTTAACCTAGATAGTCCAAGTGCCCGCTGGTAACCTACATAGTCCAAGGGTCCGCTAAGTAACCTTGATAGTCCAAGTGCCTTCTAATTAACCTACATAGTCCAAGTGCCCGCTAGGTAACCTAGATAGTCCAAGTGCCCCCTAGGTAACCTACATAGTCCATGTGCCCGCTAGGTAACCTACATAGTCCAAGTGGCCGCTAGGTAACCTAAATAATCCAAATGCCCGCTAGGGAAACTACATTGTCCAAGTGCCCGCTAGTTAACCTAGATAGTCCAAGTGCCCGCTAGTAAACCTAGATAGTCCAAGGGCCCGCTAGTTAACCTAGATCGTCCAAGTGTACGCTAGGTAACCTACATAGTCCAAGTGCCTCCTAGGTAACCTAGAAAGTCCAATTGCCTGTTAGCTAACCTACATAGTCCAAGTGCCCGTTCGTTAACCTAGATAGTCCAAGTGCCTGCTATGTAACCTAGACAGTCCAAGTGCCCGCTATGGTACCTACATAGTCCAAGTGTCCGTTCGTTAACCTAGATAGTCCAAGTGCCGGTTTGGTAACCTGGATAGTCCAAGTGCCCGCTAGTTAACCTACTTAGTCAAAGTGCCCGATAGGAAACCTACATAGTCCAAGTGCCTTCTAGGGAGCCTACATAGTCCACATCACCGCTAGGGTATCTACATAGTCCAAGTGCCCGTCAGGGTACCTACATAATCTAAGTGCTCGCAAGGTAACCTACATAGTCCAAATGCCCGCAAGGAAACATACATAGTCTAAGTGCCCGCTAGGGAACCTACATTATCCAAGTGCCCGTTAGGTAACCTAGATAGTCCAAGTGCCCGTTAGCTAACCTAGATAGTCCAAGGGCCCGCTAGTTGACCTACATAGTCCAAGTTCCAGCTAGGTAACCTAGATAGTACAAGTGCCCGCTAGGGAACTTAGATAGTGCAAGTGCCTGTTAGCTAACCTAGATAGTCCAAGTGGCGGCTATGTATCCTACATAGTTCAAGTGCCCATTCGTTAACCTAGATAATCCAAGTGCCCGCTAGGTAACCTAGACAGTCCAAGTGCCCGCTAGTTAACCTACATAGTCCAAGTGCCCGCTAGTTAACCTACATAATCCAAGTGCCGGTTAGCTCACCTAGATAGTCCAAGGGCCCGCTAGTTGACTTACATAGTCCAAGTGCCCGCTAGGTAACCTAGATAGACCTAGTGCCCGCTAGTTAACTAGATAGTCCTAGTGCCCTTTAGTTAACCTAGATAGTCCAAGTGCCCTCTAGGGGACATACATAGTCCAAGTGGCCGCTAAGGTATGTACATAGACCAAGTGTCCGCTAGGTAACCTAGAGAGTCCATGTGCCCGCTAATTAACCTACATAGTCCAAGTGCCCGATAGAAACCTATATAGTCCAAGTGCTCGATAGGGAACCTACATAGTCCAAGTGCCCGCTATGGAACCTACATAGTCCAAGGGCCCGTTAGGGAACCAATAGTCTTAGTGCTGGCTAGGGAACCTGTATCATCCAAGTGCCCGCTAGGTAACCTAGATAGTCCAAGTGCCCGCTAGGTAACCTACAAAGTCCAAGTGCCCGCTAGGTAATCTATATAGTCCAAATGCCCACTAAGGAACTTACATAGTCCAAGTACCCAATAAGTAACCTACATAGTCCAAGTGACCGTTAGCTAACCTAGATAGTCTAAGGGCCCACTAGTTAACCTACATAGTACAAGTGCCTGATAGAAACATACATAGTCCAAGTGCCCGATAGGGAACCTACATAGTCCAAGTGCCCGCTATGTAACCTAGAGAGTGCAAGTGCCCGCTAGTTAACCTACATAGTCCAAGTGCCTGCTAGGTAACCTAGATAGTCCAAGGGCCTGCTAGTTAACCTACATAGTCCAAGTGCCCGCTAGGTAACCTACATACTGCAAGTGTCCGCTAATTAACCTACATAGTCCAAATGCACACTAGTTAACTTAGATAGTCCAAGTGCCTGCTAGGTAACCTCCATAGTGCAAGTGTCCTCTAGTTAACCTAAGTAGTCCAAGGGAACGCTAGTTAACCTAGATAGTCCAAGTACCCGCTAGTTAACCTAGATCGTCCAATTGTCCGCTAGTTAACCTACATAGATCAAGTGCACTTTAGGGAACCTAGATAGTCCAAGTGCCCGCTAGGGAACCTACATAGTCCAATTGCCCGCGCTGGAACATATAAAATCCAAGTGCCTGTTAGTTAACCTAGATAATCCAAGTGCCCGATAGTTGACCTATATAGTCCAAGTGCCCGCTTCGTAACCTACATAATCCAAGTGCCCGCTAGGTAACCTATATAGTCAAAATGCCCGCTAGGGTACCTACATAGTACAAGTGCCCGCTATTCAACATAGATATTCCAAGTGCCCGCGAGTTAACCTAGATAGTCCAAGTGCCCGCTACTTAACCAGGATCAGCCAAGTGCCCTCTAGTTAACTTACATAGTCCAAGAGCCTGCTAGTTAACCTACATAGACAAAGGGCCCGTTAGTTAACCTAGATAGTCCAAGTGCCCGCTTGTTAACCTACATAGTCCAAGTGCCCGCTATGTAACCTAGACAGTCCAAGTGACCACTAGGTTACCTAGACAGTCCAATTGCCCGCTAGTTAACCTAGACAGTCCAAGTACCCGCTAGGGAACCTACATAATCCAAGCGCCCGCTAGGGAACCTTCATAGTCCAAGTGCTCGATAGTCAACCTACATAGTTCAAATGCCCATTAGTTAACCTAGATAGTCAAAGTCCCTGCTAGGTAACCTAGATAGTCCAAGTGCCCGCTAGGTAACCTAGACAGTCCAAGTGCCCGCTATGTTACCTACATAGACCAAGTGCGCATTCGTTAACCTAGATTGTCCAAGTGCCCGCTGGTAACCTACATAGTCCAAGAGCCCGCTAGGTAACCTTGATAGTCCAAGTGCCTTCTAATTAACCTACATAGTCCAAGTGCCCGCTAGGTAACCTACATAGTCCATGTGCCCACTAGGTAACCTACACATTCAAAGTGCCCGCTAGTTAGCCTAGATAGTCCAAGTGCCCGCTAGTAAACTTAATTAGTCCAAGTGCCCGCTAGGTAACCTAGATAGTCCAAGTGCCCGCTAGTTAACCTACATAGTCGAAGGGCCCCTTAGTTAACCTAGATATTCCAAGTGCCCGCTAGTTAACCTAGATTGTCCAAGTGTCCGCTAGTTAACCTACATAATACAAGTGCCCGTTAGGTAACCTAGATAGTCCAAGTGCCCGCTAGGTTACCTACATAGTCCAAGTACCCGTTAGGTAACCTACATAGTCCAAGTGCCCGCTAGATAACATAGATAGTCCAAGTACCCGTTAGCTAACCTAGATAGTCCAAGTGCCCGCTAGGTAACCTACATAGTCCAAGGACCCGCTCGTTAACCTAGTTCGTCTAAGTGTCCGCTAATTAACCTACATAGTCCAAGTGCACGCTAGGTACCCAAGATAGTCAAAGTGTCCGCTAGGTAACCTAGATAGTTCAATTGCCCGTTAGCTAACCTAGATAGTCGAAGTGTCTGCTCGTTAACCTACATAGTCCAAGGGCCCGTTCGTTAACCTAGATAGTCCAAGTGCCCGCTAGGTAACCTAGACAGTCCAAGTGCCTGCTAGTTTACCTACATAGTCAAAGTGCACGTTCGTTAACCTAGATAGTCCAAGTGCCCGCTGGTAACCTACATAGTCCAAGGGTCCGCTAAGTAACCTTGATAGTCCAAGTGCCTTCTAATTAACCTACATAGTCCTAGTGCCCGCTGGGTAACCTAGATAGTCCAAGTGCCCCCTAGGTAACCTACATAGTCCATGTGCCCGCTACGTAACCTACATAGTCCAAGTGGCCGCTAGGTAACCTATATAATCCAAATGCCCGCTAGGGAAACTACATTGTCCAAGTGCCCGCTAGTTAACCTAGATAGTCCAAGTGCCCGCTAGTAAACCTAGATAGTCCAAGGGCCCGCTAGTTAACCTAGATCGTCCAAGTGTACGCTAGGTAACCTACATAGTCCAAGTGCCTCCTAGGTAACCTAGAAAGTCCAATTGCCTGCTAGCTAACCTACATAGTCCAAGTGCCCGTTCGTTAACCTAGATAGTCCAAGTGCCTGCTATGTAACCTAGACAGTCCAAGTGCCCGCTATGGTACCTACATAGTCCAAGTGTCCGTTCGTTAACCTAGATAGTCCAAGTGCCCGTTTGGTACCCTACATAGTCCAAGTGCCCGCTTCGTAACCTGGATAGTCAAAGTGCTCGCTAGTTAACCTACATAGTCAAAGTGCCCGATAGGAAACCTACATAGTCCAAGTGCCTTCTAGGGAGCCTACATAGTCCACGTGACCGCTAGGGAACCTACATAGTCCAAGTGCCCTTTAGGGTGCCTACATAGTCCAAGTGCTCGCTAGGTAACCTACATAGTCCAAATGCCCGCAAGGAAACATACATAGTCAAAGTGCCCGCTAGGGCACCTACATAATCCAAGTGCCCGTTAGCTAACCTAGATAGTCCAAGGGCCCACTAGTTGACCTACATAGTCCAAGTGCCAGCTAGGTAACCTAGATAGTACAAGTGCCCGCTAGGGAACCTAGATAGTGCAAGTGCCTGTCAGCTAACGTAGATATTCCAAGTGGCGGCTATGTATCCTACATAGTCCAAGTGCCCGTTCGATAACCTAGATAATCCAAGTGCCCGCTAGGTAACCTTCATAGTCCGAGTGCCCGTTCGTTAACCTAGAAGTCCAAGTGCCCGCTAGGTAACCTAGACAGTCCAAGTGCCCACTAGGTTACCTACATAGTCCAAGTACCCGTTGGGTAACCTACATAGTCCAAGTGCCCGCTAGGTTACCTAGATAGTCCAAGTACCCGTTAGCTAACCTAGATAGTCCAAGTGCCCGCTAGGTAACCTAGACTGTCCAAGTGCCTGCTAGGTTACCTACATAGTCCAAGTGGACGCTAGGTAACCTAAATAATCCAAATGCCCGGTAGGGAAACTACATAGTCCAAGTGCCCGCTAGTTAACTTAGATAATCCAAGTGCCCACTAGTAAACCTAGATAGTCCAAGGGACCGCTAGTTAACCTAGAAAGTCCAAGTGCCCGCTAGTTAACGTAGATAGTTCAAGTGTCCGCTAGGTAACATACATAGTCCAAATGCCTGCTAGGTAACCTAGATAGTCCAATTGCCTGTTAGCTAACCTACATAGTCCAAGTGCCCGTTCCTTAACCTAGATAGTCCAGGTGCCCGCTAGGTAACCTACATAATCCATGTGCCCGCTAGGTAACCTATATAGTCCAAATGCCCGCTAGGGAACCTACATAGTCCAAGTGCCCGCAAGTTAACTTAGATAGTCCAAGTGCCCGCGTGTTAACCTAGATAGTCCAAGTGCCCGCTAGTTAACCAGGATCAGCCAAGTGCCCTCTAGTTAACTTACATAGTCCAAGAGCCTGCTAGTTAACCTACATAGACGAAGGGCCCGTTAGTTAACCTAGATAGTCCAAGTGCCCGCTAGTTAACCTACATAGTCCAAGTGCCCTTTAGGGAACCTAGATAGTTCAAGTGCCCGCTCTGGAACATACATAGTCCAAGTGCCTGTTAGTTAACCTAGATAATCCAAGTGCCCGCTAGTTAACCTACATAGTCCAAGTGCCCGCTAGGTAACCTACATAATCCAAGTGCCCGCTAGGTAACCTATATAGTCCAAATGCCCGCTAGGGAACCTACATAGTCCAAGTGCCCGCTAGTTAACTTAGATAGTCCAAGTGCCCGCGAGTTAACCTAGATAGTCCAAGTGCCCGCTAGTTAACCAGGATCAGCCAAGTGCCCTCTAGTTAACTTACATAGTCCAAGAGCCTGCTAGTTAACCTACATAGACGAAGGGCCCGTTAGTTAACCTAGATAGTCCAAGTGCCCGCTAGTTAACCTACATAGTCCAAGTGCCTGCTAGTTAAACTACATAGTCCATGTGTCCACTAGGTAACCTAGACAGTCCAATTGCCCGCTAGTTAACCTATTCAGGCCAAGTACCCGCTAGGGAACCTACATAGTCCAAGCGCCCGCTAGGGAACCTACATAGTCCAAGTGCTCGCTAGTCAACCTACATAGTCCAAGTGCCCGTTAGTTAACCTAGATAATCAAAGTGCCTGCTAGGTTACCTAGACAGTCCAAGTGACCACTAGTTTACCTACATAGTTCAAGTGTCCGTTCGTTAACCTACATAGTCCAAGTTCCTGCTAGGTAACGTAGACAGCCCAAGTGCCCGCTAGTAAACCTAGATAGTCCAAGGGCCCGCTAGTTAACCTAGATCGTCCAAGTGTCCGCTAGGTAACCTACATAGTCCAAGTGCCTGCTAGGTAACCTAGAAAGTCCAATTGCCTGTTAGCTAACCTACATAGTCCAAGTGCCCGTTCGTTAACCTAGATACTCCAAGTGCCCGCTATGTCACCTAGACAGTCCAAGTGCCCGCTAGGTTACCTACATAGTCCAAGTGTCCGTTCGTTAACCTAAATAGTCCAAGTGCCGGTTTGGTAACCTGGATAGTCCAAGTGCCCGCTAGTTAACCTACTTAGTCAAAGTGCCCGATAGGAAACCTACATAGTCCAAGTGCCTTCTAGGGAGCCTACATAGTCCACATCACCGCTAGGGAATCTACATAGTCCAAGTGCCCGTCAGGGTACCTACATAATCCAAGTGCTCGCAAGGTAACCTACATAGTCCAAATGCCCGCAAGGAAACATACATAGTCTAAGTGCCCGCTAGGGAACCTACATTATCCAAGTGCCCGTTAGGTAACCTAGATAGTCCAAGTGCCCGTTAGCTAACCTAGATAGTCCAAGGGCCCGCTAGTTGACCTACATAGTCCAAGTTCCAGCTAGGTAACCTAGATAGTACAAGTGCCCGCTAGGGAACTTAGATAGTGCAAGTGCCTGTTAGCTAACCTAGATAGTCCAAGTGGCGGCTATGTATCCTACATAGTTCAAGTGCCCATTCGTTAACCTAGATAATCCAAGTGCCCGCTAGGTAACCTAGACAGTCCAAGTGCCCGCTAGTTAACCTACATAGTCCAAGTGCCCGCTAGTTAACCTACATAATCCAAGTGCCGGTTAGCTCACCTAGATAGTCCAAGGGCCCGCTAGTTGACCTACATAGTCCAAGTGCCCGCTAGGTAACCTAGATAGACCTAGTGCCCGCTAGTTAACTAGATAGTCCTAGTGCCCTTTAGTTAACCTAGATAGTCCAAGTGCCCTCTAGGGGACATACATAGTCCAAGTGGCCGCTAAGGTATGTACATAGACCAAGTGTCCGCTAGGTAACCTAGAGAGTCCATGTGCCCGCTAATTAACCTACATAGTCCAAGTGCCCGATAGAAACCTATATAGTCCAAGTGCTCGATAGGGAACCTACATAGTCCAAGTGCCCGCTATGGAACCTACATAGTCCAAGGGCCCGTTAGGGAACCAATAGTCTTAGTGCTGGCTAGGGAACCTGTATCATCCAAGTGCCCGCTAGGTAACCTAGATAGTCCAAGTGCCCGCTAGGTAACCTACAAAGTCCAAGTGCCCGCTAGGTAATCTATATAGTCCAAATGCCCACTAAGGAACTTACATAGTCCAAGTACCCAATAAGTAACCTACATAGTCCAAGTGACCGTTAGCTAACCTAGATAGTCTAAGGGCCCACTAGTTAACCTACATAGTACAAGTGCCTGATAGAAACATACATAGTCCAAGTGCCCGATAGGGAACCTACATAGTCCAAGTGCCCGCTATGTAACCTAGAGAGTGCAAGTGCCCGCTAGTTAACCTACATAGTCCAAGTGCCTGCTAGGTAACCTAGATAGTCCAAGGGCCTGCTAGTTAACCTACATAGTCCAAGTGCCCGCTAGGTAACCTACATACTGCAAGTGTCCGCTAATTAACCTACATAGTCCAAATGCACACTAGTTAACTTAGATAGTCCAAGTGCCCGCTAGGTAACCTCCATAGTGCAAGTGTCCTCTAGTTAACCTAAGTAGTCCAAGGGAACGCTAGTTAACCTAGATAGTCCAAGTACCCGCTAGTTAACCTAGATCGTCCAATTGTCCGCTAGTTAACCTACATAGATCAAGTGCACTTTAGGGAACCTAGATAGTCCAAGTGCCCGCTAGGGAACCTACATAGTCCAATTGCCCGCGCTGGAACATATAAAATCCAAGTGCCTGTTAGTTAACCTAGATAATCCAAGTGCCCGATAGTTGACCTATATAGTCCAAGTGCCCGCTTCGTAACCTACATAATCCAAGTGCCCGCTAGGTAACCTATATAGTCAAAATGCCCGCTAGGGAACCTACATAGTACAAGTGCCCGCTATTCAACATAGATATTCCAAGTGCCCGCGAGTTAACCTAGATAGTCCAAGTGCCCGCTAGTTAACCAGGATCAGCCAAGTGCCCTCTAGTTAACTTACATAGTCCAAGAGCCTGCTAGTTAACCTACATAGACAAAGGGCCCGTTAGTTAACCTAGATAGTCCAAGTGCCCGCTTGTTAACCTACATAGTCCAAGTGCCCGCTATGTAACCTAGACAGTCCAAGTGACCACTAGGTTACCTACATAGTTCAAGTGCCCGTTCGTTAACCTACATAGTCCAAGTGCCCGCTAGGTAAGGTAGAAAGCCCAAGTGCCCGCTAGGGTACATACATAGTCCAAGTGCCCGCTAGGTAACCAAATAGTCCAAGGGCCCGCTAGTTGACCTACATAGTCCAAGTGCCAGCTAGGTAACCTAGATACTACAAGTGCCCGCTAGGTAACCCAGATAGTCCAAGTGCCCGATAGGAACCTACATAGTCCAAGTGCCCGATAGGGAACCTACATAGTCAACGAGCCCGCTATCGAACATACATAGTCCAGGTGCCCGCTAGGGAACCTAGATAGTCCAAGTGCTATCTAGGTAACCTACATAGTCCAAGGGCCCACTTGTTAACCTAGATCGTCCAAGTGTCCTCTAGTTAACCTACATAGTCCAAGTACCTGCTAGGTAACCTAGATAGTCCAAGGGCCTGCTAGTTAACCTACATAGTCCAAGTGCCCGCTAGGTAACCTACATACTGCAAGTGTCCGCTAATTAACCTACATAGATCAAGTGCATGCTAGTTAACTTAGATAGTCCAAGTGCCCGCTAGGTAACCTACATAGTGCAAGTGTCCTCTAGTTAACCTACGTAGTCCAAGGGACCGCTAGTTTTCCTAGATAGTCCAAGTACCCGCTAGTTAACCTAGATCGTCCAAGTGCCCGCTAGTTAACCTACATAGTCCAAGTGCCTGCAAGGTAAACTACATAGTCCAAGTGCCCACTAGGTAACCTAGACAGTCCAATTGCCCGCTAGTTAACCTAGACAGTCCAAGTACCCGCTAGGGAACCTACATAATCCAAGCGCCCGCTAGGGAACCTTCATAGTCCAAGTGCTCGATAGTCAACCTACATAGTTCAAATGCCCATTAGTTAACCTAGATAGTCAAAGTCCCTGCTAGGTAACCTAGATAGTCCAAGTGCCCGCTAGGTAACCTAGACAGTCCAAGTGACCGCTAGGTTACCTACATAGACCAAGTGCACATTCGTTAACCTAGATTGTCCAAGTGCCCGCTGGTAACCTACATAGTCCAAGAGCCCGCTAGGTAACCTTGATAGTCCAAGTGCCTTCTAGTTAACCTACATAGTCCAAGTGCCCGCTAGGTAACCTACATAGTCCATGTGCCCACTAGGTAACCTACACATTCAAAGTGCCCGCTAGTTAGCCTAGATAGTCCAAGTGCCCGCTAGTAAACTTAATTAGTCCAAGTGCCCGCTAGGTAACCTAGATAGTCCAAGTGCCCGCTAGTTAACCTACATAGTCGAAGGGCCCCTTAGTTAACCTAGATATTCCAAGTGCCCGCTAGTTAACCTAGATTGTCCAAGTGTCCGCTAGTTAACCTACATAATACAAGTGCCCGTTAGGTAACCTAGATAGTCCAAGTGCCCGCTAGGTAACCTACATAGTCCAAGTTCCTGCTACGTAACCTAGATAGTCAAGGGCCCGTTACCTAACCTAGATCGTCCAAGTGCCCGCTATTCAACCTTCATAGTCCGAGTGCACGTTCGTTAACCTAGAAGTCCAAGTGCCCGTTTGGTAACCTACATAGTCCAAGTGCCCGCTTCGTAACCTGGATAGTCCAAGTGCCCGCTAGTTAACCTACATAGTCAACGTGCCCGATAGGAAACCTACATAGTCCAAGTGCCTTCTAGGGAGCCTACATAGTCCACGTGACCGCTAGGGAACCTACATAGTCCAAGTGCCCGTTAGGGAACCTACATAGTCCAAGTGCTCGCTAGGTAACCTACATAGTCCAAATGCCCGCAAGGAAACATACATAGTCTAAGTGCCCGCTAGGGAACCTACATAATCCAAGTGCCCGTTAGGTAACCAAGATAGTCCAAGTGCCCGTAGCTAACCTAGATATTCCAAGGGCCCGCTAGTTGAACTACATAGTCCAAGTGCCAGCTAGGTAACCTAGACAGTACAAGTGCCCGCTAGGGAACCTAGATAGTGCAAGTGCCTGTTAGTTAACCTAGATAGTCCAGTGGCGGCTATGTATCCTACATAGTCCAAGTGCCTGTTCGTTAACCTAGATAATCCAAGTGCCCGCTAGGTAACCTAGACAGTCCAAGTGCCCGCTAGTTAACCTACAATGTCCAAGTGCCCTCTAGTTAACCTACATAATCCAAGTGCCCGTTAGCTAACCTAGATAGTCAAAGGGCCCGCAAGTTGACCTACATAGTCCAAGTGCCCGCTACGTAACCTAGATAGACCTAGTGCCCGCTAGTTAACTAGATAGTCCTAGTGCCCTTTAGTTAACCTAGATAGTCCAAGTGCCCTCTAGGGGACATACATAGTCCAAGTGCCCGCTAAGGTATGTACATAGACCAAGTGTCTGCTAGGTAACCTAGATAGTCCATGTGCCCGCTAATTAACCTACATAGTCCAAGTGCCCGATAGAAATCTATATAGTCCAAGTGCTCGATAGGGAACCTACATAGTCCAAGTCCCCGCTATGGAACCTACATAGTCCAAGTGCCCGTTAGGGAACCAATAGTCTTAGTGCTGGCTAGGGAACCTGTATCATCCAAGTGCCCGCTAGGTAACCTAGATAGTCCAAGTGCCCGCTAGGTAACCTACAAAGTCCAAGTGCCCGCTAGGTAATCTATATAGTCCAAATGCCCACTAGGGAACCTACATAGTCCAAGTACCCGTTAAGTAACCTACATAGTCCAAGTGACCGTTAGCTAACCTAGATAGTCTAAGGGCCCACTAGTTAACCTACATACTGCAAGTGCTCGCTAGGTAACTTAGATAATCCAAGTGCCCGCTAGTTAACCTACATAGTCCAAAGGCCCGCTAGTTGACCTACATAGTCCAAGTGCCCGCTAGGTAACCTAGATAGACTAAGTGTCCGCTTGTTAGCCTAGATAGTCCTATTGCCCGTTAGTTAACCTAGATAGTCCAAGTGCCCACTAGGGGACGTACATATTCCAAGTGCCCGCTAGGTAGCCCAGATAGTCCAAGTGCCCGCTGGGGTATGTACATAGACCAAGTGCCCACTAGGTAACCTAGATAGTGCAAGTGCCCGTTACCTAACCTAGATCATCCAAGTGCCCGCTAGGCAACCTACGTAGTCCGAGTGCCCGTTCGTTAACCTAGAAGTCCAAGTGCCTGCTAGGTTACCTACATAGTTCAAGTACCCGTTAGGTAACCTACATAGTCCAAGTGCCCGCTAGATAACATAGATAGTCCAAGTACCCGTTAGCTAACCTAGATAGTCCAAGTGCCCGCTAGGTAACCTACATAGTCCAAGGACCCGCTCGTTAACCTAGTTCGTCTAAGTGTCCGCTAATTAACCTACATAGTCCAAGTGCACGCTAGGTACCCAAGATAGTCAAAGTGTCCGCTAGGTAACCTAGATAGTCCAATTGCCCGTTAGCTAACCTAGATAGTCGAAGTGTCTGCTAGTTTACCTACATAGTCCAAGGGCCCGTTCGTTAACCTAGATAGTCCAAGTGCCCGCTAGGTAACCTAGACAGTCCAAGTGCCTGCTAGTTTACCTACATAGTCAAAGTGCACGTTCGTTAACCTAGATAGTCCAAGTGCCCGCTGGTAACCTACATAGTCCAAGGGTCCGCTAAGTAACCTTGATAGTCCAAGTGCCTTCTAATTAACCTACATAGTCCAAGTGCCCGCTAGGTAACCTAGATAGTCCAAGTGCCCCCTAGGTAACCTACATAGTCCATGTGCCCGCTAGGTAACCTACATAGTCCAAGTGGCCGCTAGGTAACCTAAATAATCCAAATGCCCGCTAGGGAAACTACATTGTCCAAGTGCCCGCTAGTTAACCTAGATAGTCCAAGTGCCCGCTAGTAAACCTAGATAGTCCAAGGGCCCGCTAGTTAACCTAGATCGTCCAAGTGTACGCTAGGTAACCTACATAGTCCAAGTGCCTCCTAGGTAACCTAGAAAGTCCAATTGCCTGTTAGCTAACCTACATAGTCCAAGTGCCCGTTTGTTAACCTAGATAGTCCAAGTGCCTGCTATGTAACCTAGACAGTCCAAGTGCCCGCTATGGTACCTACATAGTCCAAGTGTCCGTTCGTTAACCTAGATAGTCCAAGTGCCCGTTTGGTAACCTACATAGTCCAAGTGCCCGCTTCGTAACCTGGATAGTCAAAGTGCCCGCTAGTTAACCTACATAGTCAAAGTGCCCGATAGGAAACCTACATAGTCCAAGTGCCTTCTAGGGAGCCTACATAGTCCACGTGACCGCTAGGGAACCTACATAGTCCAAGTGCCCTTTAGGGTGCCTACATAGTCCAAGTGCTCGCTAGGTAACCTACATAGTCCAAATGCCCGCAAGGAAACATACATAGTCAAAGTGCCCGCTAGGGCACCTACATAATCCAAGTGCCCGTTAGCTAACCTAGATAGTCCAAGGGCCCACTAGTTGACCTACATAGTCCAAGTGCCAGCTAGGTAACCTAGATAGTACAAGTGCCCGCTAGGGAACCTAGATAGTGCAAGTGCCTGTCAGCTAACGTAGATATTCCAAGTGGCGGCTATGTATCCTACATAGTCCAAGTGCCCGTTCGTTAACCTAGATAATCCAAGTGCCCGCTAGGTAACCTAGACAGTCCAAGCGCCCGCTAGTTAACCTACAAAGTCCAAGTGCCCGCTAGTTAACCTACATAATCCAAGTGCCCGTTAGCTAACCTAGATAGTCCAAGGTCCCGCTAGTTGACCTACATAGTCCAAGTGCCCACTACATAACCTAGATAGACCTAGTGGCCGCTAGTTAACTAGATAGTCCTAGTGCCCTTTAGTTAACCTAGATAGTCCAAGTGCCCTCTAGGGGACATACATAGTCCACGTGCCCGCTAAGGTATGTACATAGACCAAGTGTCTGCTAGGTAACCGCTAGGTAACCTAGAGAGTCCATGTGCCCGCTAATTAACCTACATAGTCCAAGTGCCCGAAAGAAACCTATATAGTCCAAGTGCTCGATAGGGAACCTACATAGTCCAAGTGCCCGCTATGGAACCTACATAGTCCAAATGCCCGTTAGGGAACCAATAGACTTAGTGCTGGCTAGGGAACCTGTATCATCCAAGTGCCCGCTAGGTAACCTAGATAGTCCAAGTGCCCGCTAGGTAACCTACAAAGTCCAAGTGCCCGCTAGGTAATCTATATAGTCCAAATGCCCGCTAGGGAACCTACATTGTCCAAGTACCCAATAAGTAACCTACATAGTCCAAGTGACCGTTAGCTAACCTAGATAGTCTAAGGGCCCACTAGTTAACCTACATAGTTCAAGTGCTCGCTAGGTAACTTAGATAATCCAAGTGCCCGCTAGTTAACCTACATAGTCCAAAGGCCCGCTAGTTGACCTACATAGTCAAAGTGCCCGCTAGGTAACCTAGATAGACTAAGTGCCCGCTTGTTAGCCTAGATAGTCCTATTGCCCGTTAGTTAACCTAGATAGTCCAAGTGCCCACTAGGGGACGTACATATTCCAAGTGCCCTCTAGGTAGCCCAGATAGTCCAAGTGCCCGCTGGGGTATGTACATAGACCAAGTGCCCACTAGGTAACCTAGATAGTGCAAGTGCCCGTTACCTAACCTAGATCATCCAAGTGCCCGCTAGGCAACCTACGTAGTCCGAGTGCCCGTTCGTTAACCTAGAAGTCCAAGTGCCCGCTAGGTTACCTACATAGTCCAAGTACCCGTTAGGTAACCTACATAGTCCAAGTGCCCGCTAGATAACATAGATAGTCCAAGTACCCGTTAGCTAACCTAGATAGTCCAAGTGCCCGCTAGGTAACCTACATAGTCCAAGGACCCGCTCGTTAACCTAGTTCGTCTAAGTGTCCGCTAATTAACCTACATAGTCCAAGTGCACGCTAGGTACCCAAGATAGTCAAAGTGTCCGCTAGGTAACCTAGATAGTCCAATTGCCCGTTAGCTAACCTAGATAGTCGAAGTGTCTGCTAGTTAACCTACATAGTCCAAGGGCCCGTTCGTTAACCTAGATAGTCCAAGTGCCCGCTAGGTAACCTAGACAGTCCAAGTGCCTGCTAGTTTACCTACATAGTCAAAGTGCACGTTCGTTAACCTAGATAGTCCAAGTGCCAGCTGGTAACCTACATAGTCCAAGGGTCCGCTAAGTAACCTTGATAGTCCAAGTGCCTTCTAATTAACCTACATAGTCCAAGTGCCCGCTAGGTAACCTAGATAGTCCAAGTGCCCCCTAGGTAACCTACATAGTCCATGTGCCCGCTAGGTAACCTACATAGTCCAAGTGGCCGCTAGGTAACCTAAATAATCCAAATGCCCGCTAGGGAAACTACATTGTCCAAGTGCCCGCTAGTTAACCTAGATAGTCCAAGTGCCCGCTAGTAAACCTAGATAGTCCAAGGGCCCGCTAGTTAACCTAGATCGTCCAAGTGTACGCTAGGTAACCTACATAGTCCAAGTGCCTCCTAGGTAACCTAGAAAGTCCAATTGCCTGTTAGCTAACCTACATAGTCCAAGTGCGCGTTCGTTAACCTAGATAGTCCAAGTGCCTGCTATGTAACCTAGACAGTCCAAGTGCCCGCTATGGTACCTACATAGTCCAAGTGTCCGTTCGTTAACCTAGATAGTCCAAGTGCCCGTTTGGTAACCTACATAGTCCAAGTGCCCGCTTCGTAACCTGGATAGTCAAAGTGCCCGCTAGTTAACCTACATAGTCAAAGTGCCCGATAGGAAACCTACATAGTCCAAGTGCCTTCTAGGGAGCCTACATAGTCCACGTGACCGCTAGGGAACCTACATAGTCCAAGTGCCCTTTAGGGTGCCTACATAGTCCAAGTGCTCGCTAGGTAACCTACATAGTCCAAATGCCCGCAAGGAAACATACATAGTCAAAGTGCCCGCTAGGGCACCTACATAATCCAAGTGCCCGTTAGCTAACCTAGATAGTCCAAGGGCCCACTAGTTGACCTATATAGGCCAAGTGCCAGCTAGGTAACCTAGATAGTACAAGTGCCCGCTAGGGAACCTAGATAGTGCAAGTGCCTGTCAGCTAACGTAGATATTCCAAGTGGCGGCTATGTATCCTACATAGTCCAAGTGCCCGTTCGTTAACCTAGATAATCCAAGTGCCCGCTAGGTAACCTAGACAGTCCAAGCGCCCGCTAGTTAACCTACAAAGTCCAAGTGCCCGCTAGTTAACCTACATAATCCAAGTGCCCGTTAGCTAACCTAGATAGTCCAAGGTCCCGCTAGTTGACCAACATAGTCCAAGTGCCCGCTACATAACCTAGATAGACCTAGTGGCCGCTAGTTAACTAGATAGTCCTAGTCCCCTTTAGTTAACCTAGATAGTCCAAGTGCCCTCTAGGGGACATACATAGTCCACGTGCCCGCTAAGGTATGTACATAGACCAAGTGTCTGCTAGGTAACCGCTAGGTAACCTAGAGAGTCCATGTGCCCGCTAATTAACCTACATAGTCCAAGTGCCCGAAAGAAACCTATATAGTCCATGTGCCCGCTAATTAACCTACATAGTCCAAGTGCCCGAAAGAAACCTATATACTCCAAGTGCTCGATAGGGAACCTACATAGTCCAAGTGCCCGCTATGGAACCTACATAGTCCAAATGCCCGTTAGGGAACCAATAGACTTAGTGCTGGCTAGGGAACCTGTATCATCCAAGTGCCCGCTAGGTAACCTAGATAGTCCAAGTGCCCGCTAGGTAACCTAGACAGTCCAAGTGCCTGCTAGTTTACCTACATAGTCAAAGTGCACGTTCGTTAACCTAGATAGTCCAAGTGCCCGCTGGTAACCTACATAGTCCAAGGGTCCGCTAAGTAACCTTGATAGTCCAAGTGCCTTCTAATTAACCTACATAGTCCAAGTGCCCGCTAGGTAACCTAGATAGTCCAAGTGCCCCCTAGGTAACCTACATAGTCCATGTGCCCGCTAGGTAACCTACATAGTCCAAGTGGCCGCTAGGTAACCTAAATAATCCAAATGCCCGCTAGGGAAACTACATTGTCCAAGTGCCCGCTAGTTAACCTAGATAGTCCAAGTGCCCGCTAGTAAACCTAGATAGTCCAAGGGCCCGCTAGTTAACCTAGATCGTCCAAGTGTACGCTAGGTAACCTACATAGTCCAAGTGCCTCCTAGGTAACCTAGAAAGTCCAATTGCCTGTTAGCTAACCTACATAGTCCAAGTGCCCGTTCGTTAACCTAGATAGTCCAAGTGCCTGCTATGTAACCTAGACAGTCCAAGTGCCCGCTATGGTACCTACATAGTCCAAGTGTCCGTTCGTTAACCTAGATAGTCCAAGTGCCCGTTTGGTAACCTACATAGTCCAAGTGCCCGCTTCGTAACCTGGATAGTCAAAGTGCCCGCTAGTTAACCTACATAGTCAAAGTGCCCGATAGGAAACCTACATAGTCCAAGTGCCTTCTAGGGAGCCTACATAGTCCACGTGACCGCTAGGGAACCTACATAGTCCAAGTGCCCTTTAGGGTGCCTACATAGTCCAAGTGCTCGCTAGGTAACCTACATAGTCCAAATGCCCGCAAGGAAACATACATAGTCAAAGTGCCCGCTAGGGCACCTACATAATCCAAGTGCCCGTTAGCTAACCTAGATAGTCCAAGGGCCCACTAGTTGACCTACATAGGCCAAGTGCCAGCTAGGTAACCTAGATAGTACAAGTGCCCGCTAGGGAACCTAGATAGTGCAAGTGCCTGTCAGCTAACGTAGATATTCCAAGTGGCGGCTATGTATCCTACATAGTCCAAGTGCCCGTTCGTTAACCTAGATAATCCAAGTGCCCGCTAGGTAACCTAGACAGTCCAAGCGCCCGCTAGTTAACCTACAAAGTCCAAGTGCCCGCTAGTTAACCTACATAATCCAAGTGCCCGTTAGCTAACCTAGATAGTCCAAGGTCCCGCTAGTTGACCTACATAGTCCAAGTGCCCGCTACATAACCTAGATAGACCTAGTGGCCGTTAGTTAACTAGATAGTCCTAGTGCCCTTTAGTTAACCTAGATAGTCCAAGTGCCCTCTAGGGGACATACATAGTCCACGTGCCCGCTAAGGTATGTACATAGACCAAGAGTCTGCTAAGTAACCCCTAGGTAACCTAGAGAGTCCATGTGCCCGCTAATTAACCTACATAGTCCAAGTGCCCGAAAGAAACCTATATAGTCCAAGTGCTCGATAGGGAACCTACATAGTCCAAGTGCCCGCTATGGAACCTACATAGTCCAAATGCCCGTTAGGGAACCAATAGACTTAGTGCTGGCTAGGGAACCTGTATCATCCAAGTGCCCGCTAGGTAACCTAGATAGTCCAAGTGCCCGCTAGGTAACCTACAAAGTCCAAGTGCCCGCTAGGTAATCTATATAGTCCAAATGCCCGCTAGGGAACCTACATAGTCCAAGTACCCAATAAGTAACCTACATAGTCCAAGTGACCGTTAGCTAACCTAGATAGTCTAAGGGCCCACTAGTTAACCTACATAGTTCAAGTGCTCGCTAGGTAACTTAGATAATCTAAGTGCCCGCTAGTTAACCTACATAGTCCAAAGGCCCGCTAGTTGACCTACATAGTCCAAGTGCCCGCTAGGTAACCTAGGTAGACCAAGTGCCCCTTGTTAACCTAGATGGTCCTAGTGCCTGTTAGTTAACCTAGATAGTCCAAGTGCCCACTAGGGGACGTACATATTCCAAGTGCCCTCTAGGTAACCCACATAGTCCAAGTGCCCGCTAGGGTATGTACATAGACCAAGTGCCCGCTAGGTAACCTAGATAGTCCAAGTGACCGCTAGTTAACCTACATAGTCGAAGTGCCCCTTAGTTAACCTAGATATTCCAAGTGCCCGCTAGTTAACCTAGATTGTCCAAGTGTCCGGTAGTTAACCTACATAATACAAGTGCCCGTTAGGTAACCTAGATAGTCCAAGTGCCCGCTAGGTAACCTACATAGTCCAAGTTTCTGCTAGGTAACCAAGATAGTCAAGGGCCCGTTACCTAACCTAGATCGTCCATGTGCCCGCTATTCAACCTTCATAGTCTGAGTGCACGTTCGTTAACCTAGAAGTCCAAGTGCCCGCTAGGTAACCTAGACAGTCCAAGTGCCCGCTAGGTTACCTACATAGTCCAAGTACCCGTTAGGTAACCTACATAGTTCAAGTGCCCGCTAGGTTACCTAGATAGTCCAAGTACCCGTTAGCTAACCTAGATAGTCCAAGGGCCCGCTCGTTAACCTAGTTCGTCCAAGTGTCCCCTAATTAACCTACATTGTCCAAGTGCACGCTAGGTACCCAAGATAGTCAAAGTGTCCTCTAGGTAACCTAGATAGTCCAATTGCCCTTTAGCTAACCTAGATAGTCGAAGTGTCTGCTAGTTAACCTACATAGTCAAAGGGCCCGTTCGTTAACCTAGATAGTCCAATTGCCCGCTAGGTAACCTAGACTCTCCAAGTGCCTGCTAGGTTACCTACATAGTCCAAGTGGCCGCTAGGTAACCTAAATATTCCAAATGCCCGCTAGGGAAACTACATATTCCAAGTGCCCGCTAGTTAACCTAGATAGTCCATGTACCCACTAGTAAACCTAGAGAGTCCAAGGGACCGCTAGTTAACCTAGAAAGTCCAAGTGCCCGCTAGTTAACGTAGATCATTCAAGTGTCCGCTAGGTAACATACATAGTCCAAATGCCTGCTAGGTAACCTAGATAGTTCAATTGCCTGTTAGCTAACCTACATAGTCCAAGTGCCCGTTCGTTAACTAGATAGTCCAGGTGCACGCTAGGTAACCTACATAATCCAAGGGCCCGCTAGATACCTATATAGTCCAAATACCCGCTAGGGAACCTACATAGTCCAAGTGCCCGCAAGTTAACTTAGATAGTCCAAGTGCCCGCGAGTTAACCTAGATAGTGCAAGTGCCCGCTAGTTAACCAGGATCAGCCAAGTGCCCTCTAGTTAACTTACATAGTCCAAGAGCCTGCTAGTTAACCTACATAGACGAAGGGCCCTTAGTTAACTTAGATAGTCCAAGTGCCCGCTAGTTAACCTACATAGTCCAAGTGCCCTTTAGGGAACCTAGATAGTCCAAGTGCCCGCTCTGGAACATACATAGTCCAAGTGCCTTTTAGTTAACTTAGATAATCCAAGTGCCCGCTAGTTAACCTACATAGTCCAAGTGCCTGCTAGGTAACCTACATAATCCAAGTGCCCGCTAGGTAACCTATATAGTCCAAATGCACGCTAGGGAACCTACATAGTCCAAGTGCCCGCTAGTTAACTTAGATAGTCCAAGTGCCCGCGAGTTAACCTAGATAGTCCAAGTGCCCGCTAGTTAACCAGGATCAGCCAAGTGCCCTCTAGTTAACTTACATAGTCCAAGAGCCTGCTAGTTAACCTAGATAGTCCAAGTGCCCGCTAGTTAACCTACATAGTCCAAGTGCCTGCTAGTTAAACTACATAGTCCAAGTGTCCACTAGGTAACCTAGACAGTCCAATTGCCCGCTAGTTAACCTATTCAGGCCATGTACCCGCTAGGGAAGCTACATAGTCCAAGCGCCCGCTAGGGAACCTACATAGTCCAAGTGCTCGCTAGTCAACCTACATAGTCCAAGTGCACGTTAGTTAACCTAGATAGTCAAAGTGCCTGCTAGGTAACCCAGACAGTCCAAGTGACCACTAGGTTACCTACATAGTTCAAGTGCCCGTTCGTTAACCAACATAGTCCAAGTGCCCGCTAGGTAACGTAGACAGCCGAAGTGCCCGCTAGGGAACCTAAATAGCCCAAGCGCCCGCTAGGGAACCTACATAGTCCAAGTGCTCGCTAGTCATCCTACATAGTCCAAATGCCCATTAGTTAACCAAGATAGTCAAAGTCCCTGCTAGGTAACCTATATAGTCCAAGTGCCCGCTAGGTAACCTACATAGTCCAAGTGCCCGCTAGGTAACCTAGACAGTCCAAGTGCCCGCTAGGTTACCTACATAGTCCAAGTGCACATTCGTTAACCTAGATATTCCAAGTGCCCGCTTGTAACCTACAAAGTCCAAGTGCCCGCTAGGTAATCTATATAGTCCAAATGCCCGCTAGGGAACCTACATAGTCTAAGTACCCAATAAGTAACCTACATAGTCCAAGTGACCGTTAGCTAACCTAGATAGTCAAAGGGCCCACTAGTTAACCTACATAGTTCAAGTGCTCGCTAGGTAACTTAGATAATCCAAGTGCCCGCTAGTTAACCTACATAGTCCAAAGGCCCGCTAGTTGACCTACATAGTCCAAGTGCCCGCTAGGTAACCTAGATAGACTAAGTGCCCGCTTGTTAGCCTAGATAGTCCTAATGCCCGTTAGTTAACCTAGATAGTCCAAGTGCCCACTAGGGGACGTACATATTCCAAGTGCCCTCTAGGTAGCCCAGATAGTCCAAGTGCCCGCTGGGGTATGTACATAGACCAAGTGCCCACTAGGTAACCTAGATAGTGCAAGTGCCCGTTACCTAACCTAGATCATCCAAGTGCCCGCTAGGCAACCTACGTAGTCCGAGTGCCCGTTCGTTAACCTAGAAGTCCAAGTGCCCGCTAGGTTACCTACATAGTCCAAGTACCCGTTAGGTAACCTACATAGTCCAAGTGCCCGCTAGATAACATAGATAGTCCAAGTACCCGTTAGCTAACCTAGATAGTCGAAGTGTCTGCTAGTTAACCTACATAGTCCAAGGGCCCGTTCGTTAACCTAGATAGTCCAAGTGCCCGCTAGGTAACCTAGACAGTCCAAGTGCCTGCTAGTTTACCTACATAGTCAAAGTGCACGTTCGTTAACCTAGATAGTCCAAGTGCCCGCTGGTAACCTACATAGTCCAAGGGTCCGCTAAGTAACCTTGATAGTCCAAGTGCCTTCTAATTAACCTACATAGTCCAAGTGCCCGCTAGGTAACCTAGATAGTCCAAGTGCCCCCTAGGTAACCTACATAGTCCATGTGCCCGCTAGGTAACCTACATAGTCCAAGTGGCCGCTAGGTAACCTAAATAATCCAAATGCCCGCTAGGGAAACTACATTGTCCAAGTGCCCGCTAGTTAACCTAGATAGTCCAAGTGCCCGCTAGTAAACCTAGATAGTCCAAGGGCCCGCTAGTTAACCTAGATCGTCCAAGTGTACGCTAGGTAACCTACATAGTCCAAGTGCCTCCTAGGTAACCTAGAAAGTCCAATTGCCTGTTAGCTAACCTACATAGTCCAAGTGCCCGTTCGTTAACCTAGATAGTCCAAGTGCCTGCTATGTAACCTAGACAGTCCAAGTGCCCGCTATGGTACCTACATAGTCCAAGTGTCCGTTCGTTAACCTAGATAGTCCAAGTGCCCGTTTGGTAACCTACATAGTCCAAGTGCCCGCTTCGTAACCTGGATAGTCAAAGTGCCCGCTAGTTAACCTACATAGTCAAAGTGCCCGATAGGAAACCTACATAGTCCAAGTGCCTTCTAGGGAGCCTACATAGTCCACGTGACCGCTAGGGAACCTACATAGTCCAAGTGCCCTTTAGGGTGCCTACATAGTCCAAGTGCTCGCTAGGTAACCTACATAGTCCAAATGCCCGCAAGGAAACATACATAGTCAAAGTGCCCGCTAGGGCACCTACATAATCCAAGTGCCCGTTAGCTAACCTAGATAGTCCAAGGGCCCACTAGTTGACCTACATAGTCCAAGTGCCAGCTAGGTAACCTAGATAGTACAAGTGCCCGCTAGGGAACCTAGATAGTGCAAGTGCCTGTCAGCTAACGTAGATATTCCAAGTGGCGGCTATGTATCCTACATAGTCCAAGTGCCCGTTCGTTAACCTAGATAATCCAAGTGCCCGCTAGGTAACCTAGACAGTCCAAGCGCCCGCTAGTTAACCTACAAAGTCCAAGTGCCCGCTAGTTAACCTACATAATCCAAGTGCCCGTTAGCTAACCTAGATAGTCCAAGGTCCCGCTAGTTGACCTACATAGTCCAAGTGCCCGCTACATAACCTAGATAGACCTAGTGGCCGCTAGTTAACTAGATAGTCCTAGTGCCCTTTAGTTAACCTAGATAGTCCAAGTGCCCTCTAGGGGACATACATAGTCCACGTGCCCGCTAAGGTATGTACATAGACCAAGTGTCTGCTAGGTAACCGCTAGGTAACCTAGAGAGTCCATGTGCCCGCTAATTAACCTACATAGTCCAAGTGCCCGAAAGAAACCTATATAGTCCAAGTGCTCGATAGGGAACCTACATAGTCCAAGTGCCCGCTATGGAACCTACATTGTCCAAATGCCCGTTAGGGAACCAATAGACTTAGTGCTGGCTAGGGAACCTGTATCATCCAAGTGCCCGCTAGGTAACCTAGATAGTCCAAGTGCCCGCTAGGTAACCTAGATAGTACAAGTGCCCGCTAGGGAACCTAGATAGTGCAAGTGCCTGTCAGCTAACGTAGATATTCCAAGTGGCGGCTATGTATCCTACATAGTCCAAGTGCCCGTTCGTTAACCTAGATAATCCAAGTGTCCACTAGGTAACCTAGACAGTCCAATTGCCCGCTAGTTAACCTATTCAGGCCATGTACCCGCTAGGGAAGCTACATAGTCCAAGCGCCCGCTAGGGAACCTACATAGTCCAAGTGCTCGCTAGTCAACCTATATAGTCCAAGTGCACGTTAGTTAACCTAGATAGTCAAAGTGCCTGCTAGGTAACCCAGACAGTCCAAGTGACCACTAGGTTACCTACATAGTTCAAGTGCCCGTTCGTTAACCAACATAGTCCAAGTGCCCGCTAGGTAACCTAGATAGTCCAAGTACCCGTTAGCTAACCTAGATAGTCCAAGTGCCCGCTAGGTAACCTACATAGTCCAAGGGCCCGCTCGTTAACCTAGTTCGTCCAAGTGTCCCCTAATTAACCTACATAGTCCAAGTGCACGCTAGGTACCCAAGATAGTCAAAGTGTCCGCTAGGTAACCTAGATAGTCCAATTGCCCTTTAGCTAACTTAGATAGTCGAAGTGTCTGCTAGTTAACCTACATAGTCCAAGGGCCCGTTCGTTAACCTAGATAGTCCAAGTGCCCGCTAGGTAACCTAGACAGTCCAAGTGCCTGCTAGGTTACCTACATAGTCCAGTGCACGTTCGTTAACCTAGATAGTCCAAATGCCCCCTAGGTAACCTACATAGTCCATGGGCCCGCTAGGTAACCTACATAGTCGAAGTGGCCGCTAGGTAACCTAAATAATCCAAATGCCCGCTAGGGAAACTACATAGTCCAAGTGCCCACTAGTTAACCTAGATAGTCCAAGTGCCCACTAGTAAACCTAGATATTCCAAGGGTCCGCTAGTTAACCTAGATAGTCCAAGTGCCCGCTAGTTAACCTAGATCGTTCAAGTGTCCGCTAGGTAACCTACATAGTCCAAGTGCCCTTTAGGGAACCTAGATAATCCAAGTGCCCGCTCTGGAACATACATAGTCCAAGTGCCTTTTAGTTAACTTAGATAGTCCAAGTGCCCGCTAGTTAACCTACATAGTCCAAGTGCCCTTTAGGGAACCTAGATAGTCCAAGTGCCCGCTCTGGAACATACATAGTCCAAGTGCCTTTTAGTTAACTTAGATAATCCAAGTGCCCGCTAGTTAACCTACATAGTCCAAGTGCCTGCTAGGTAACCTACATAATCCAAGTGCCTGCGAGGTAACCTATATAGTCCAAATGCGCGCTAGGGAACCTACATAGTCCAAGTGCCCGCTAGTTAACTTAGATAGTCCAAGTGCCCGCGAGTTAACCTAGATAGTCCAAGTGCCAGCTAGTTAACCAGGATCAGCCAAGTGCCCTCTAGTTAACTTACATAGTCCAAGAGCCTGCTAGTTAGCCTACATAGACGAAGGGCCCGTTAGTTAACCTAGATAGTCCAAGTGCCCGCTAGTTAACCTACATAGTCCAAGTGCCTGCTAGGTAACCTAGATAATCCAAGTGCCCCCTAGGTAACCTACATTGTCCATGTGCCCGCTAGGTAACCTTCATAGTCCAAGTGGCCGCTTGGTAACCTAAATAATCCAAATGGCCGCTAGGGAAACTACATAGTCCAAGTGCCTGCTAGTAAACCTAGATTGTCCAAGGGCCCGCTAGTTAACCTAGATCGTCCAAGTGTCCGCTAGGTAACCTACATAGTCCAAGTGCCTGCTAGGTAACCTAGAAAGTCCAATTGCCTGTTAGCTAACCTACATAGTCCAAGTGCCCGTTCGTTAACCTAGATACTCCAAGTGCCCGCTATGTAACCTAGACAGTCCAAGTGCACGCTAGGTTACCTACATAGTCCAAGTGTCCGTTCGTTAACCTAGATAGTCCAAGTGCCCGTTTGGTAACCTGGATAGTCCAAGTGCCCGCTAGTTAACCTACTTAGTCAAAGTGCCCGATAGGAAACCTACATAGTCCAAGTGCCTTCTAGGGAGCCTACATAGTCCACGTCACCGCTAGGGAATCTACATAGTCCAAATGCCCGCAAGGAAACATACATAGTCTAAGTGCCCGCTAGGGAACCTACATAATCCAAGTGCCCGTTAGGTAACCTAGATAGTCCAAGGGCCCGCTAGTTGACCTACATAGTCCAAGTGCCAGCTAGGTAACCTAGATAGTACAAGTGCCCGCTAGGGAACCTAGATAGTGCAAGTGCCTGTTAGCTAACCTAGATAGTCCAAGTGGCGGCTATGTATCCTGCATAGTCCAAGTGCCCATTCGTTAACCTAGATAATCCAAGTGCCCGCTAAGTAACCTAGACAGTCCAAGTGCCCGCTAGTTAACCTAAATAGTCCAAGTGCCCGCTAGTTAACCTACATAATCCAAGTGCCCGTTAGCTCACCTAGATAGTCCAAGGGCCCGCTAGTTGACCTACATAGTCCAAGTGCCCGCTAGGTAACCTAGATAGACCTAGTGCCCGCTAGTTAACTAGATAGTCCTAGTGCCCGCTAGTTAACCTACATAGTCCAAGTGCCCTTTAGGGAACCTAGATAGTCCAAGTGCCCGCTCTGGAACATACATAGTCCAAGTGCCTTTTAGTTAACTTAGATAATCCAAGTGCCCGCTAGTTAACCTACATAGTCCAAGTGCCTGCTAGGTAACCTACATAATCCAAGTGCCTGCGAGGTAACCTATATAGTCCAAATGCGCGCTAGGGAACCTACATAGTCCAAGTGCCCGCTAGTTAACTTAGATAGTCCAAGTGCCCGCGAGTTAACCTAGATAGTCCAAGTGCCAGCTAGTTAACCAGGATCAGCCAAGTGCCCTCTAGTTAACTTACATAGTCCAAGAGCCTGCTAGTTAGCCTACATAGACGAAGGGCCCGTTAGTTAACCTAGATAGTCCAAGTGCCCGCTAGTTAACCTACATAGTCCAAGTGCCTGCTAGGTAACCTAGATAATCCAAGTGCCCCCTAGGTAACCTACATTGTCCATGTGCCCGCTAGGTAACCTTCATAGTCCAAGTGGCCGCTTGGTAACCTAAATAATCCAAATGGCCGCTAGGGAAACTACATAGTCCAAGTGCCTGCTAGTAAACCTAGATTGTCCAAGGGCCCGCTAGTTAACCTAGATCGTCCAAGTGTCCGCTAGGTAACCTACATAGTCCAAGTGCCTGCTAGGTAACCTAGAAAGTCCAATTGCCTGTTAGCTAACCTACATAGTCCAAGTGCCCGTTCGTTAACCTAGATACTCCAAGTGCCCGCTATGTAACCTAGACAGTCCAAGTGCACGCTAGGTTACCTACATAGTCCAAGTGTCCGTTCGTTAACCTAGATAGTCCAAGTGCCCGTTTGGTAACCTGGATAGTCCAAGTGCCCGCTAGTTAACCTACTTAGTCAAAGTGCCCGATAGGAAACCTACATAGTCCAAGTGCCTTCTAGGGAGCCTACATAGTCCACGTCACCGCTAGGGAATCTACATAGTCCAAATGCCCGCAAGGAAACATACATAGTCTAAGTGCCCGCTAGGGAACCTACATAATCCAAGTGCCCGTTAGGTAACCTAGATAGTCCAAGGGCCCGCTAGTTGACCTACATAGTCCAAGTGCCAGCTAGGTAACCTAGATAGTACAAGTGCCCGCTAGGGAACCTAGATAGTGCAAGTGCCTGTTAGCTAACCTAGATAGTCCAAGTGGCGGCTATGTATCCTGCATAGTCCAAGTGCCCATTCGTTAACCTAGATAATCCAAGTGCCCGCTAAGTAACCTAGACAGTCCAAGTGCCCGCTAGTTAACCTAAATAGTCCAAGTGCCCGCTAGTTAACCTACATAATCCAAGTGCCCGTTAGCTCACCTAGATAGTCCAAGGGCCCGCTAGTTGACCTACATAGTCCAAGTGCCCGCTAGGTAACCTAGATAGACCTAGTGCCCGCTAGTTAACTAGATAGTCCTAGTGCCCTTTAGTTAACCTAGATAGTCCAAGTGCCCTCTAGGGGACATACATAGTCCAAGTGGCCGCTAAGGTATGTACATAGACCAAGTGTCCGCTAGGTAACCTAGAGAGTCCATGTGCCCGCTAATTAACCTACATAGTCCAAGTGCCCGATAGAAACCTATATAGTCCAAGTGCTCGATAGGGAAACTACATAGTCCAAGTGCCCGCTATGGAACCTACATAGTCCATGTGCCCGTTAGGGAACCAATAGTCTTAGTGCTGGCTAGGGAACCTGTATCATCCAAGTGCCCGCTAGGTAACCTAGATAGTCCAAGTGCCCGCTAGGTAACCTACAAAGTCCAAGTGCCCGCTAGGTAATCTATATAGTCCAAATGCCCGCTAAGGAACCTACATAGTCCAAGTACCCAATAAGTAACCTACATAGTCCAAGTGACCGTTAGCTAACCTAGATAGTCTAAGGGCCCACTAGTTAACCTACATAGTTCATGTGCTCGCTAGGTAACTTAGATAATCCAAGTGCCCGCTAGTTAACCTACATAGTCCAAAGGCCCGCTAGTTGACCTACATAGTCCAAGTGCCCGCTAGGTAACCTAGATAGACCAAGTGCCCGTTAGTTAACATAGATAGTCCAAGTGCCACTAGGGGACGTACATATTCCAAGTGGCCCCTAGGTAATCCACATTGTCCAAGTGCCCGCTAGGGTATGTACATAGACCAAGTGCCCGCTAGGTAACCTAGATAGTCCAAGTGACCGCTAGTTAACCTACATAGTCGAAGGGCCCCTTAGTTAACCTAGATATTCCAAGTGCCCGCTAGTTAACCTAGATTGTCCAAGTGTCCGCTAGTTAACCTACATAATCCAAGTGCCCGTTAGGTAACCTAGATAGTCCAAGTGCACGCTAGGTAACCTACATAGTCCAAGTTCCCGCTAGGTAACCTAGATAGTCAAGGGCCCGTTACCTAACCTAGATCGTCCAAGTGCCCGCTAGGCAACCTTCATAGTCCTAGTGCCCGTTCGTCAACCTAGAAGTCCATGTGCCCGCTAGGTAACCTAGACAGTCCAAGTGCCCGCTAGGTTACCTACATAGTCCAAGTACCCGTTAGGTAACCTACATAGTCCAAGTGCCCGCTAGGTAACCTAGATAGTCCAAGTACCCGTTAGCTAACCTAGATAGTCCAAGTGCCCGCTAGGTAACCTACATAGTCCAAGGGCCCGCTCGTTAACCTAGTTCGTCCAAGTGTCCCCTAATTAACCTACATAGTCCAAGTGCACGCTAGGTACCCAAGATAGTCAAAGTGTCCGCTAGGTAACCTAGATAGTCCAATTGCCCTTTAGCTAACTTAGATAGTCGAAGTGTCTGCTAGTTAACCTACATAGTCCAAGGGCCCGTTCGTTAACCTAGATAGTCCAAGTGCCCGCTAGGTAACCTAGACAGTCCAAGTGCCTGCTAGGTTACCTACATAGTCCAAGTGCACGTTCGTTAACCTAGATAGTCCAAATGCCCCCTAGGTAACCTACATAGTCCATGGGCCCGCTAGGTAACCTACATAGTCGAAGTGGCCGCTAAGTAACCTAAATAATCCAAATGCCCGCTAGGGAAACTACATAGTCCAAGTGCCCGCTAGTTAACCTAGATAGTCCAAGTGCCCACTAGTAAACCTAGATACTCCAAGGGCCCGCTAGTTAACCGATAAAGTCCAAGTGCCTGCTAGTTAACGTAGATCGTTCAAGTGTCCGCTAGGTAACATACATAGTCCAAATGCCTGCTAGGTCACCTAGATAGTCCAATTGCCTGTTAGCTAACGTACATAGTCCAAGTGTCCGTTCGTTAACCTAGATAGTCCAAGTGCCCGTTTGGTAACCTACATAGTCCAAGTGCCAGCTTCGTAACCTGGATAGTCCAAATGCCCGCTAGTTAACCTACATAGTGAAAGTGCCCGATAGGTAACCTACATAGTCGGAGTGCCTTCTAGGGAACCTACATAGTCCAAGTGCCCGTTAGGGAACCTACATAGTCCAAATGCCTGCAAGGAAACCTACATATTCTAACTGCCCGCTAGGGAAACTACATAATCCAAGTGCCCGTTAGGTAACCTAGATAGTCCAAGGGCCCGCTAGTTGACCTACATAGTCCAAGTGCCAGCTAGGTAACCTAGATAGTACAAGTGCCCGCTAGGGAACCTAGATAGTCCAAGTGCCTGTTAGCTAACCTAGATATTCCAATTGGCGGCTAGGTAACCTACATAATCCAAGTGCCCGTTCGTTAACCTAGATAATCCAAGTGCCTGCTAGGTAACCTAGACAGTCCAAGTGCCAGCTAATTAACCTATATAGTCCAAGTGCCCGCTAGGTAACCTAGATAGACCAAGTGCCCGCTAGTTAAACTAGATAGTCCAAGTGCCCTTTAGTTAACCTAGATAGTCCAAGTGCCCTCTAGGGGACATACATAGTCCTAGTGCCCGCTAGGGTATGTACATAGACCAAGTGCCCACTAGGTAACCTAGATAGTCCACTTGCCCGCTAGGTAACCTACATAGTCCAAGTGGCCGCTGGGTAACCTAAATAATCCAAATGCCCGCTGGGGAAACTACATAATCCAAGTGCCCGCTAGTTAACCTAGATAGTCCAAGTGCCCGCTAGTAAACCTAGATAATCCAAGGGCCCGCTAGTTAACCTAGATAGTCCAAGTGCCCGCTGGTTAACCTAGATCGTTCAAGTGTCCGCTAGGTTACATACATAGTCCAAATGCCTGTTAGTAACCTAGATAGTCCAAGTGTCTGTTAGCTAACCTACATAGTCCAAGTACCCATTCGTTAACCTAGATAGTCCAGGTGCCCGCTATGTAACCTAGACAGTCCAAGTGCCCGCTAGGTTACCTACATAGTCCAAGTATCCGTTCGTTAACCTAGATAGTCCACGTGCCCGTTTGGTAACCTCCATAGTCCAAGTGCACGTTAGGTAACCTAGATAGTCCAAGGGCCCGCTAGTTGACCTACATTGTCCAAGTGCCAGCTACGTAACCTAGATAGTACAAGTGCCCGCTAGGGAACCTAGATAGTCTAAGTGCCTGTTAGCTAACCTAGATATTCCAAGTGGCGGCTAGGTAACCTACATAGTCCAAGTGCCCGTTCGTTAACCTAGATAATCCAAGTGCCCGCTAGGTAACCTAGACAGTCCAAGTGCCCGCTAGTTAACCTACATAGTCCAAGTGCCCACTAGTTAACCTACATAATCAAATTGCCTGTTAGCTAACCTAGATAGTCCAAGGGCCCGCTAGTTGGCCTACATAGTCCAAGTGCCCGCTAGGTAACCTAGATAGACCAAGTGCCCGCTAGTTAAACTAGATAGTCCTAGTGCCCTTTAGTTAACCTAGATAGTCCAAGTGCCCTCTAGGGGACATACATAGTCCTAGTGCCCGATAGGGTATGTACATAGACCAAGTGCCCACTAGGTAACCTAGATAGTCCACGTGCCCGCTAGTTAACCTACATAGTCCAAGTGCCCGATAGTGAACCTACAAAGTCCAAGTGCCCGCTATGGAACCAATAGTCTTAGTGCTGGCTAGGGAACTTGCATCATCCAAGTGCCCGCTAGGTAACCTAGATAGTCCATGGGCCCGCTAGCTAACCTACATAGACCATGTGCCCGATAGGGAACCTACATAGTCCAAGTGCCCGTTAGGGAACGTACATAGTTCAAGTGACCGCTAAGTAACCTAGATAGTCCAAGTGCCCGCTAGGTAAACTAGATAGTACAAGTTCCCGGTAGGTAACCTACAAAGTCCAAGTGCCCGCTAGGTAATCTATATAATCCAAATGCCCGCTAGGGAACCTACATAATGTAAGTACCCGCTAATTAACCTACATAGTCCATGTACCCGTTAGCTAACCTAGATAGTCTCAGGGCCCACTAGTTAACCTACATAGTTCAAGCGACCGCTAGCTAACCTAGATAATCCAAGTGCCCGCTAGTTAACCTAGATAGTCCAAGAACCCGCTAGGTAACGTAGAGAGTTCAAGTGCCCGCTAGTTAACCTAGATTGTCCTAGTGCCCGTTAGTTAACCCAGATAGTCCAAGTGCCCACTAGGGGACGTACATAGTCCAAGTGCCCGCTAGGTAACCCAGATAGTCCAAGTGCCCGCTAGTTAACCTACATAGTCCAAGTGCATGCTAGGTAACCTAGATAGTCCAAAGGCCTGCTAGTTAACCTACATAGTCCAAGTGCCCTTTAGGGAACCTAGATAGTCCAAGTGCCCACTTGGGAACCTACATAGTCCAATTGCCCGCTCTGGAACACACATAGTCCAAGTGCCTGTTAGTTAACCTAGATAATCCAAGTGACCGCTAGTTAACCTACATAGTCCAAGTGCCCGCTATGTAACCTACATAATCCAAGTGCCCGCTAGGTAACCAATGTAGTCCAAATGCCCGCTAGGGAACCTACATAGTCCAAGTGCCCGCTAGTTAACCTAGATAGTCCAAGTGCCCGCTAGTTAACCTAGATACTCCAAGTGCCTGTTAGCTAACCTACATAGTGCAAGTGCCCGTTCGTTAACCTAGATAGTCCAAGTGCCCGCCATGTAACCTAGACAGTCCAAGATCCCGCTAGGTTACCTACATAGTCCAAGTGTCCGTTCGTTAACCTAGATAGTCCAAGTGCCCGTTTGGTAGCCTACATAATCCAAGTGCCCGCTAGGTAACCAATGTAGTCCAAATGCCCGCTAGGGAACCTACATAGTCCAAGTGCCCGCTAGTTAACCTAGATAGTCCAAGTGCCCGCTAGTTAACCTAGATACTCCAAGTGCCTGTTAGCTAACCTACATAGTCCAAGTGCCCATTCGTTAACCTAGATAGTCCAAGGGCCCGCTATGTAACCTAGACAGTCCAAGTTCCCGCTAGGTCACCTACATAATCAAGTGTCCGTTCGTTAACCTAGATAGTTCAAGTGCCCGTTTGGTAACCTACATAGTGAAAGTGCCCGCTTCGTAACCTGGATAGTCCTAGTGCCCGCTAGTTAACCTACAAAATCAAAGTGCCCGATAGGTAACCTGCATAGTCCAAGAGCCTTCTAGGGAGCCTTACAGTCCACGTGACCGCTACGGAACCTACATAGTCCTAGTGTCCATTAGGGAACCTACATAGTCCAAGTGCTCGCTAGGTAACCTACATAGTCCAAATGCCCGCAAGGAAACCTACATAGTCTAAGTGCCCGAAAGAAACCTATATAGTCCAAGTGCTCGATAGGGAACCTACATAGTCCAAGTGCCCGCTATGGAACCTACATAGTCCAAATGCCCGTTAGGGAACCAATAGACTTAGTGCTGGCTAGGGAACCTGTATCATCCAAGTGCCCGCTAGGTAACCTAGATAGTCCAAGTGCCCGCTAGGTAACCTACAAAGTCCAAGTGCCCGCTAGGTAATCTATATAGTCCAAATGCCCGCTAGGGAACCTACATTGTCCAAGTACCCAATAAGTAACCTACATAGTCCAAGTGACCGTTAGCTAACCTAGATAGTCTAAGGGCCCACTAGTTAACCTACATAGTTCAAGTGCTCGCTAGGTAACTTAGATAATCCAAGTGCCCGCTAGTTAACCTACATAGTCCAAAGGCCCGCTAGTTGACCTACATAGTCAAAGTGCCCGCTAGGTAACCTAGATAGACTAAGTGCCCGCTTGTTAGCCTAGATAGTCCTATTGCCCGTTAGTTAACCTAGATAGTCCAAGTGCCCACTAGGGGACGTACATATTCCAAGTGCCCTCTAGGTAGCCCAGATAGTCCAAGTGCCCGCTGGGGTATGTACATAGACCAAGTGCCCACTAGGTAACCTAGATAGTGCAAGTGCCCGTTACCTAACCTAGATCATCCAAGTGCCCGCTAGGCAACCTACGTAGTCCGAGTGCCCGTTCGTTAACCTAGAAGTCCAAGTGCCCGCTAGGTTACCTACATAGTCCAAGTACCCGTTAGGTAACCTACATAGTCCAAGTGCCCGCTAGATAACATAGATAGTCCAAGTACCCGTTAGCTAACCTAGATAGTCCAAGTGCCCGCTAGGTAACCTACATAGTCCAAGGACCCGCTCGTTAACCTAGTTCGTCTAAGTGTCCGCTAATTAACCTACATAGTCCAAGTGCACGCTAGGTACCCAAGATAGTCAAAGTGTCCGCTAGGTAACCTAGATAGTCCAATTGCCCGTTAGCTAACCTAGATAGTCGAAGTGTCTGCTAGTTAACCTACATAGTCCAAGGGCCCGTTCGTTAACCTAGATAGTCCAAGTGCCCGCTAGGTAACCTAGACAGTCCAAGTGCCTGCTAGTTTACCTACATAGTCAAAGTGCACGTTCGTTAACCTAGATAGTCCAAGTGCCCGCTGGTAACCTACATAGTCCAAGGGTCCGCTAAGTAACCTTGATAGTCCAAGTGCCTTCTAATTAACCTACATAGTCCAAGTGCCCGCTAGGTAACCTAGATAGTCCAAGTGCCCCCTAGGTAACCTACATAGTCCATGTGCCCGCTAGGTAACCTACATAGTCCAAGTGGCCGCTAGGTAACCTAAATAATCCAAATGCCCGCTAGGGAAACTACATTGTCCAAGTGCCCGCTAGTTAACCTAGATAGTCCAAGTGCCCGCTAGTAAACCTAGATAGTCCAAGGGCCCGCTAGTTAACCTAGATCGTCCAAGTGTACGCTAGGTAACCTACATAGTCCAAGTGCCTCCTAGGTAACCTAGAAAGTCCAATTGCCTGTTAGCTAACCTACATAGTCCAAGTGCCCGTTCGTTAACCTAGATAGTCCAAGTGCCTGCTATGTAACCTAGACAGTCCAAGTGCCCGCTATGGTACCTACATAGTCCAAGTGTCCGTTCGTTAACCTAGATAGTCCAAGTGCCCGTTTGGTAACCTACATAGTCCAAGTGCCCGCTTCGTAACCTGGATAGTCAAAGTGCCCGCTAGTTAACCTACATAGTCAAAGTGCCCGATAGGAAACCTACATAGTCCAAGTGCCTTCTAGGGAGCCTACATAGTCCACGTGACCGCTAGGGAACCTACATAGTCCAAGTGCCCTTTAGGGTGCCTACATAGTCCAAGTGCTCGCTAGGTAACCTACATAGTCCAAATGCCCGCAAGGAAACATACATAGTCAAAGTGCCCGCTAGGGCACCTACATAATCCAAGTGCCCGTTAGCTAACCTAGATAGTCCAAGGGCCCACTAGTTGACCTACATAGGCCAAGTGCCAGCTAGGTAACCTAGATAGTACAAGTGCCCGCTAGGGAACCTAGATAGTGCAAGTGCCTGTCAGCTAACGTAGATATTCCAAGTGGCGGCTATGTATCCTACATAGTCCAAGTGCCCGTTCGTTAACCTAGATAATCCAAGTGCCCGCTAGGTAACCTAGACAGTCCAAGCGCCCGCTAGTTAACCTACAAAGTCCAAGTGCCCGCTAGTTAACCTACATAATCCAAGTGCCCGTTAGCTAACCTAGATAGTCCAAGGTCCCGCTAGTTGACCTACATAGTCCAAGTGCCCGCTACATAACCTAGATAGACCTAGTGGCCGCTAGTTAACTAGATAGTCCTAGTGCCCTTTAGTTAACCTAGATAGTCCAAGTGCCCTCTAGGGGACATACATAGTCCACGTGCCCGCTAAGGTATGTACATAGACCAAGAGTCTGCTAAGTAACCCCTAGGTAACCTAGAGAGTCCATGTGCCCGCTAATTAACCTACATAGTCCAAGTGCCCGAAAGAAACCTATATAGTCCAAGTGCTCGATAGGGAACCTACATAGTCCAAGTGCCCGCTATGGAACCTACATAGTCCAAATGCCCGTTAGGGAACCAATAGACTTAGTGCTGGCTAGGGAACCTGTATCATCCAAGTGCCCGCTAGGTAACCTAGATAGTCCAAGTGCCCGCTAGGTAACCTACAAAGTCCAAGTGCCCGCTAGGTAATCTATATAGTCCAAATGCCCGCTAGGGAACCTACATAGTCCAAGTACCCAATAAGTAACCTACATAGTCCAAGTGACCGTTAGCTAACCTAGATAGTCTAAGGGCCCACTAGTTAACCTACATAGTTCAAGTGCTCGCTAGGTAACTTAGATAATCCAAGTGCCCGCTAGTTAACCTACATAGTCCAAAGGCCCGCTAGTTGACCTACATAGTCCAAGTGCCCGCTAGGTAACCTAGGTAGACCAAGTGCCCCTTGTTAACCTAGATGGTCCTAGTGCCTGTTAGTTAACCTAGATAGTCCAAGTGCCCACTAGGGGACGTACATATTCCAAGTGCCCTCTAGGTAACCCACATAGTCCAAGTGCCCGCTAGGGTATGTACATAGACCAAGTGCCCGCTAGGTAACCTAGATAGTCCAAGTGACCGCTAGTTAACCTACATAGTCGAAGTGCCCCTTAGTTAACCTAGATATTCCAAGTGCCCGCTAGTTAACCTAGATTGTCCAAGTGTCCGGTAGTTAACCTACATAATACAAGTGCCCGTTAGGTAACCTAGATAGTCCAAGTGCCCGCTAGGTAACCTACATAGTCCAAGTTCCTGCTAGGTAACCTAGATAGTCAAGGGCCCGTTACCTAACCTAGATCGTCCATGTGCCCGCTATTCAACCTTCATAGTCCGAGTGCACGTTCGTTAACCTAGAAGTCCAAGTGCCCGCTAGGTAACCTAGACAGTCCAAGTGCCCGCTAGGTTACCTACATAGTCCAAGTACCCGTTAGGTAACCTACATAGTTCAAGTGCCCGCTAGGTTACCTAGATAGTCCAAGTACCCGTTAGCTAACCTAGATAGTCCAAGGGCCCGCTCGTTAACCTAGTTCGTCCAAGTGTCCCCTAATTAACCTACATTGTCCAAGTGCACGCTAGGTACCCAAGATAGTCAAAGTGTCCTCTAGGTAACCTAGATAGTCCAATTGCCCTTTAGCTGACCTAGATAGTCGAAGTGTCTGCTAGTTAACCTACATAGTCAAAGGGCCCGTTCGTTAACCTAGATAGTCCAATTGCCCGCTAGGTAACCTAGACTCTCCAAGTGCCTGCTAGGTTACCTACATAGTCCAAGTGGCCGCTAGGTAACCTAAATAATCCAAATGCCCGCTAGGGAAACTACATAGTCCAAGTGCCCGCTAGTTAACCTAGATAGTCCATGTGCCCACTAGTAAACCTAGAGAGTCCAAGGGACCGCTAGTTAACCTAGAAAGTCCAAGTGCCCGCTAGTTAACGTAGATCATTCAAGTGTCCGCTAGGTAACATACATAGTCCAAATGCCTGCTAGGTAACCTAGATAGTTCAATTGCCTGTTAGCTAACCTACATAGTCCAAGTGCCCGTTCGTTAACTAGATAGTCCAGGTGCACGCTAGGTAACCTACATAATCCAAGGGCCCGCTAGGTAACTATATAGTCCAAATACCCGCTAGGGAACCTACATAGTCCAAGTGCCCGCAAGTTAACTTAGATAGTCCAAGTGCCCGCGAGTTAACCTAGATAGTGCAAGTGCCCGCTAGTTAACCAGGATCAGCCAAGTGCCCGCTAGTTAACCAGGATCAGCCAAGTGCCCTCTAGTTAACTTACATAGTCCAAGAGCCTGCTAGTTAACCTACATAGACGAAGGGCCCTTAGTTAACTTAGATAGTCCAAGTGCCCGCTAGTTAACCTACATAGTCCAAGTGCCCTTTAGGGAACCTAGATAGTCCAAGTGCCCGCTCTGGAACATACATAGTCCAAGTGCCTTTTAGTTAACTTAGATAATCCAAGTGCCCGCTAGTTAACCTACATAGTCCAAGTGCCTGCTAGGTAACCTACAAAGTCCAAGTGCCCGCTAGGTAATCTATATAGTCCAAATGCCCACTAGGGAACCTACATAGTCCAAGTACCCAATAAGTAACCTACATAGTCCAAGTGACCGTTAGCTAACCTAGATAGTCTAAGGGCCCACTAGTTAACCTACATAGTTCAAGTGCTCGCTAGGTAACTTAGATAATCCAAGTGCCCGCTAGTTAACCTACATAGTCCAAAGGCCCGCTAGTTGACCTACATAGTCCAAGTGCCCGCTAGGTAACCTAGATAGACTAAGTGCCCACTTGTTAGCCTAGATAGTCCTATTGCCCGTTAGTTAACCTAGATAGTCCAAGTGCCCACTAGGGGACGTACATATTCCAAGTGCCCTCTAGGTAGCCCAGATAGTCCAAGTGCCCGCTGGGGTATGTACATAGACCAAGTGCCCACTATGTAACCTAGATAGTGCAAGTGCCCGTTACCTAACCTAGATCATCCAATTGCCCGCTAGGCAACCTACGTAGTCCGAGTGCCCGTTCGTTAACCTAGAAGTCCAAGTGCCCGCTAGGTTACCTACATATTCCAAGTACCCGTTAGGTAACCTACATAGTCCAAGTGCCCGCTAGATAACATAGATAGTCCAAGTACCCGTTAGCTAACCTAGATAGTCCAAGTGCCCGCTAGGTAACCTACATAGTCCAAGGACCCGCTCGTTAACCTAGTTCGTCTAAGTGTCCGCTAATTAACCTACATAGTCCAAGTGCACGCTAGGTACCCAAGATAGTCAAAGTGTCCGCTAGGTAACCTAGATAGTCCAATTGCCCGTTAGCTAACCTAGATAGTCGAAGTGTCTGCTAGTTAACCTACATAGTCCAAGGGCCCGTTCGTTAACCTAGATAGTCCAAGTGCCCGCTAGGTAACCTAGACAGTCCAAGTGCCTGCTAGTTTACCTACATAGTCAAAGTGCACGTTCGTTAACCTAGATAGTCCAAGTGCCCGCTGGTAACCTACATAGTCCAAGGGTCCGCTAAGTAACCTTGATAGTCCAAGTGCCTTCTAATTAACCTACATAGTCCAAGTGCCCGCTACGTAACCTAGATAGTCCAAGTGCCCGCTAGGTAACCTAGATAGTCCAAGTGCCCCCTAGGTAACCTACATAGTCCATGTGCCCGCTAGGTAACCTACATAGTCCAAGTGGCCGCTAGGTAACCTAAATAATCCAAATGCCCGCTAGGGAAACTACATTGTCCAAGTGCCCGCTAGTTAACCTAGATAGTCCAAGTGCCCGCTAGTAAACCTAGATAGTCCAAGGGCCCGCTAGTTAACCTAGATCGTCCAAGTGTACGCTAGGTAACCTACATAGTCCAAGTGCCTCCTAGGTAACTAGAAATTCCAATTGCCTGTTAGCTAACCTACATAGTCCAAGTGCCCGTTCGTTAACCTAGATAGTCCAAGTGCCTGCTATGTAACCTAGACAGTCCAAGTGCCCGCTATGGTACCTACATAGTCCAAGTGTCCGTTCGTTAACCTAGATAGTCCAAGTGCCCGTTTGGTAACCTACATAGTCCAAGTGCCCGCTTCGTAACCTGGATAGTCAAAGTGCCCGCTAGTTAACCTACATAGTCAAAGTGCCCGATAGGAAACCTACATAGTCCAAGTGCCTTCTAGGGAGCCTACATAGTCCACGTGACCGCTAGGGAACCTACATAGTCCAAGTGCCCTTTAGGGTGCCTACATAGTCCAAGTGCTCGCTAGGTAACCTACATAGTCCAAATGCCCGCAAGGAAACATACATAGTCAAAGTGCCCGCTAGGGCACCTACATAATCCAAGTGCCCGTTAGCTAACCTAGATAGTCCAAGGGCCCACTAGTTGACCTACATAGGCCAAGTGCCAGCTAGGTAACCTAGATAGTACAAGTGCCCGCTAGGGAACCTAGATAGTGCAAGTGCCTGTCAGCTAACGTAGATATTCCAAGTGGCGGCTATGTATCCTACATAGTCCAAGTGCCCGTTCGTTAACCTAGATAATCCAAGTGCCCGCTAGGTAACCTAGACAGTCCAAGCGCCCGCTAGTTAACCTACAAAGTCCAAGTGCCCGCTAGTTAACCTACATAATCCAAGTGCCCGTTAGCTAACCTAGATAGTCCAAGGTCCCGCTAGTTGACCTACATAGTCCAAGTGCCCGCTACATAACCTAGATAGACCTAGTGGCCGCTAGTTAACTAGATAGTCCTAGTGCCCTTTAGTTAACCTAGATAGTCCAAGTGCCCTCTAGGGGACATACATAGTCCACGTGCCCGCTAAGGTATGTACATAGACCAAGTGTCTGCTAGGTAACCGCTAGGTAACCTAGAGAGTCCATGTGCCCGCTAATTAACCTACATAGTCCAAGTGCCCGAAAGAAACCTATATAGTCCAAGTGCTCGATAGGGAACCTACATAGTCCAAGTGCCCGCTATGGAACCTACATAGTCCAAATGCCCGTTAGGGAACCAATAGACTTAGTGCTGGCTAGGGAACCTGTATCATCCAAGTGCCCGCTAGGTAACCTAGATAGTCCAAGTGCCCGCTAGGTAACCTACAAAGTCCAAGTGCCCGCTAGGTAATCTATATAGTCCAAATGCCCGCTAGGGAACCTACATAGTCCAAGTACCCAATAAGTAACCTACATAGTCCAAGTGACCGTTAGCTAACCTAGATAGTCTAAGGGCCCACTAGTTAACCTACATAGTTCAAGTGCTCGCTAGGTAACTTAGATAATCCAAGTGCCCGCTAGTTAACCTACATAGTCCAAAGGCCCGCTAGTTGACCTACATAGTCCAAGTGCCCGCTAGGTAACCTAGGTAGACCAAGTGCCCCTTGTTAACCTAGATGGTCCTAGTGCCTGTTAGTTAACCTAGATAGTCCAAGTGCCCACTAGGGGACGTACATATTCCAAGTGCCCTCTAGGTAACCCACATAGTCCAAGTGCCCGCTAGGGTATGTACATAGACCAAGTGCCCGCTAGGTAACCTAGATAGTCCAAGTGACCGCTAGTTAACCTACATAGTCGAAGTGCCCCTTAGTTAACCTAGATATTCCAAGTGCCCGCTAGTTAACCTAGATTGTCCAAGTGTCCGGTAGTTAACCTACATAATACAAGTGCCCGTTAGGTAACCTAGATAGTCCAAGTGCCCGCTAGGTAACCTACATAGTCCAAGTTCCTGCTAGGTAACCTAGATAGTCAAGGGCCCGTTACCTAACCTAGATCGTCCATGTGCCCGCTATTCAACCTTCATAGTCCGAGTGCACGTTCGTTAACCTAGAAGTCCAAGTGCCCGCTAGGTAACCTAGACAGTCCAAGTGCCCGCTAGGTTACCTACATAGTCCAAGTACCCGTTAGGTAACCTACATAGTTCAAGTGCCCGCTAGGTTACCTAGATAGTCCAAGTACCCGTTAGCTAACCTAGATAGTCCAAGGGCCCGCTCGTTAACCTAGTTTGTCCAAGTGTCCCCTAATTAACCTACATTGTCCAAGTGCACGCTAGGTACCCAAGATAGTCAAAGTGTCCTCTAGGTAACCTAGATAGTCCAATTGCCCTTTAGCTAACCTAGATAGTCGAAGTGTCTGCTAGTTAACCTACATAGTCAAAGGGCCCGTTCGTTAACCTAGATAGTCCAATTGCCCGCTAGGTAACCTAGACTCTCCAAGTGCCTGCTAGGTTACCTACATAGTCCAAGTGGCCGCTAGGTAACCTAAATAATCCAAATGCCCGCTAGGGAAACTACATAGTCCAAGTGCCCGCTAGTTAACCTAGATAGTCCATGTGCCCACTAGTAAACCTAGAGAGTCCAAGGGACCGCTAGTTAACCTAGAAAGTCCAAGTGCCCGCTAGTTAACGTAGATCATTCAAGTGTCCGCTAGGTAACATACATAGTCCAAATGCCTGCTAGGTAACCTAGATAGTTCAATTGCATGTTAGCTAACCTACATAGTCCAAGTGCCCGTTCGTTAACTAGATAGTCCAGGTGCACGCTAGGTAACCTACATAATCCAAGTGCCCGCTAGGTACCTATATAGTCCAAATACCCGGTAGGGAACCTACATAGTCCAAGTGCCCGCAAGTTAACTTAGATAGTCCAAGTGCCCGCGAGTTAACCTAGATAGTGCAAGTGCCCGCTAGTTAACCAGGATCAGCCAAGTGCCCTCTAGTTAACTTACATAGTCCAAGAGCCTGCTAGTTAACCTACATAGACGAAGGGCCCTTAGTTAACTTAGATAGTCCAAGTGCCCGCTAGTTAACCTACATAGTCCAAGTGCCCTTTAGGGAACCTAGATAGTCCAAGTGCCCGCTCTGGAACATACATAGTCCAAGTGCCTTTTAGTTAACTTAGATAATCCAAGTGCCCGCTAGTTAACCTACATAGTCCAAGTGCCTGCTAGGTAACCTACATAATCCAAGTGCCCGCTAGGTAACCTATATAGTCCAAATGCACGCTAGGGAACCTACATAGTCCAAGTGCCCGCTAGTTAACTTAGATAGTCCAAGTACCCGCGAGTTAACCTAGATAGTCCAAGTGCCCGCTAGTTAACCAGGATCAGCCAAGTGCCCTCTAGTTAACTTACATAGTCCAAGAGCCTGCTAGTTAACCTACATAGACGAAGGGCCCGTTAGTTAACCTAGATAGTCCAAGTGCCCGCTAGTTAACCTACATAGTCCAAGTGCCTGCTAGTTAAACTACATAGTCCAAGTGTCCACTAGGTAACCTAGACAGTCCAATTGCCCGCTAGTTAACCTATTCAGGCCATGTACCCGCTAGGTTAGCTACATAGTCCAAGCGCCCGCTAGGGAACCTACATAGTCCAAGTGCTCGCTAGTCAACCTACATAGTCCAAGTGCACGTTAGTTAACCTAGATAGTCAAAGTGCCTGCTAGGTAACCCAGACAGTCCAAGTGACCACTAGGTTACCTACATAGTTCAAGTGCCCGTTCGTTAACCAACATAGTCCAAGTGCCCGCTAGGTAACGTAGACAGCCGAAGTGCCCGCTAGGGAACCTAAATGGCCCAAGCGCCCGCTAGGTAACCTACATAGTCCAAGTGCTCGCTAGTCATCCTACATAGTCCAAATGCCCATTAGTTAACCAAGATAGTCAAAGTCCCTGCTAGGTAACCTATATAGTCCAAGTGCCCGCTAGGTAACCTACATAGTCCAAGTGCCCGCTAGGTAACCTAGACAGTCCAAGTGCCCGCTAGGTTACCTACATAGTCCAAGTGCACATTCGTTAACCTAGATATTCCAAGTGCCCGCTTGTAACCTACATAGTCCAAGAGCCCGCTACGTAACCTTCATAGTCCCAGTGCCTTCTAGTTAACCTACATAGTCCAAGTGCCCGCTAGGTAACCTAGATAGTCCAAGTGCCCGCTAGTTAACCTAGATCCTCCAAGTATCCGCTAGGTAACCTACATAGTCCAAGTGCCTGCTAGGTAACCTAGAAAGTCCAATTGCCTGTTAGCTAACCTACATAGTCCAAGTGTCCATTCGTTAACCTAGATAGTGCAAGTGCCCGCTAGGTAACCTACATAGTCCATGTGCCCACTAGGTAACCTACATAGTCCAAGTGCCCGCTAGTTAACCTAGATAGTCCAAGTGCCCGCTAGTAAACTTAGATAGTCCAAGGGCACGCTAGTTAACCTAGATAGTCCAAGTGCCCGCTAGGTAACCTACACAGTCCAAGTGGCCGCTAGTTAACCTACATAGTCAAAGTGCCCGCTAGTTAACCTACATAATCCAAGTGCCCGTTAGCTAACCTAGATAGTCCAAGGGCCCGCTAGTTGACCTACATAGTCCAAGTGCCCGCTACGTAACCTAGATAGACCTAGTGCCCGCTAGTTAACTATATAGTCCTAGTGCCCTTTAGTTAACCTAGATAGTCCAAGTGCCCTCTAGGGGACATACATAGTCCAAGTGCCCGCTAAGGTATGTACATAGACCAAGTGTCCGCTAGGTAACCTAGATAATCCATGTGCCCGCTAATTAACCTACATAGTCCAAGTGCCCGATTGAAATCTATATAGTCCAAATGCTCGATAGGGAACCTACATAGTCCATGTGCCCGCTATGGAACCTACATAGTCCAAGGGCCCGTTAGGAACCAATAGTCTTAGTGCTGGCTAGGGAACCTGTATCATCCAAGTGCCCGCTAGGTAACCTAGATAGTCCAAGGGCCGCTAGGTAACCTACAAAGTCCAAGTACCCGCTAAGTAACCCACATAGTCCAAGTGACCTTTAGCTAACCTAGATAGACTAAGGGACCACTAGTTAACCTACATAGTCCAAGTGCCCGCTAGTTAACCTACATAATCCAAGTGCCCGCTAGTTAACCTACATAGTTCAAAGGCACGCTAGTTGACCTACATAGTCCAAGTGCCCACTAGGGGACGTACATATTCCAAGTGCCCGCTAGGTAACCCAGATAGTCCAAGTGCCCGCTAGGGTATGTACATAGACCAAGTGCCCGCTAGGCAACCTACATAGTCCGAGTGCCCGTTCGTTAACCTAGAAGTCCAAGTGCCCGCTCGTTAACCTAGTTTGTCTAAGTGTCCGCTAATTAACCTACATAGTCTAAGTGCACGCTAGGTACCCAAGATATTCAAATGTCCGCTAGGTAACCTAGATAGTCCAATTGCCCGTTAGCTAACCTAGATAGTCGAAGTGTCCGCTAGTTAACCTACATAGTCCAGGGGCCCGTTCGTTAACCTAGATAGTCCAAGTGCCCGCTAGGTAACCTAGACAGTCCAAGTGCCTGCTAGTTTACCTACATAGTCCAAGTGCACGTTCGTTAACCTAGATAGTCCAAGTGCCCGCTGGTAACCTACATAGTCCAAGGATCCGCTAAGTAACCTTGATAGTCCAAGTGCCTTCTAATTAACCTACATAGTCCAAGTGCCCGCTAGGTAACCTAGATAATCCAAGTGCCCCCTAGGTAACCTACATTGTCCATGTGCCCGCTAGGTAACCTTCATAGTCCAAGTGGCCGCTTGGTAACCTAAATAATCCAAATGCCCGCTAGGGAAACTACATAGTCCAAGTGCCCGCTAGTTAACCTAGATAGTCCAAGTGCCCGCTAGAAAACCTAGATAGTCCAAGGGCCCACTAGTTAACCTAGATAGTCCAAGTGTCCGCTAGGTAACCTACATAGTCCAAGTGCCTGCTAGGTAACCTAGAAAGTCCAATTGCCTGTTAGCTAACCTACATAGTACAAGTGCCCGTTCGTTAACCTAGATACTCCAAGTGCCCGTTATGTAAATTGACAGTCCAAGTGCACGCTAGGTTACCTACATAGTCCAAATGTCCGTTCGTTAACCTAGATAGTCCAAGTGCCCGTTTGGTAACCTGGATAGTCCAAGTGCCCGCTAGTTAACCTACTTAGTCAAAGTGCCCGATAGGAAACCTACATAGTCCAAGTGCCTTCTAGGGAGCCTACATAGTCCACGTCACCGCTAGGGAATCTACATAGTCCAAGTGCCCGTCAGGGTACCTACATAGTCCAAGTGCTCGCTAGATAACCTACATAGTCCAAATGTCCGCAAGGAAACATACATAGTCTAAGTGCCCGCTAGGGAACCTACATAATCCAAGTGCCCGTTAGGTAACCTAGATAGTCCAAGTGCCCGTTAGCTAACCTAGATAGTCCAAGGGCCCGCTAGTTGACCTAAATAGTCCAAGTGCCAGCTAGGTAACCTAGATTGTACAAGTGCCCGCTAGGGAACCTAGATAGTGCAAGTGCCTGTTAGCTAACCTAGATAGTCCAAGTGGCGGCTATGTATCCTGCATAGTCCAAGTGCCCATTCGTTAACCTAGATAATCCAAGTGCCCGCTAAGTAACCTAGACAGTCCAAGTGCCCGCTAGTTAACCTACATAGTCCAAGTGCCCGCTAGTTAACCCACATAATCCAAGTGCCCGTTAGCTCACCTAGATAGTCCAAGGGCCCGCTAGTTGACCTACATAGTCCAAGTGCCCGCTAGGTAACCTAGATAGACCTAGTGCCCGCTAGTTAACTAGATAGTCCTAGTGCCCTTTAGTTAACCTAGATAGTCCAAGTGCCCTCTAGGGGACATACATAGTCCAAGTGGCCGCTAAGTTATGTACATAGACCAAGTGTCCGCTAGGTAACCTAGAGAGTCCATGTGCCCGCTAATTAACCTACATAGTCCAAGTGCCCGATAGAAACCTATATAGTCCAAGTGCTCGATAGGGAAACTACATAGTCCAAGTGCCCGCTATGGAACCTACATAGTCCAAGTGCCCGTTAGGGAACCAATAATCTTAGTGCTGGCTAGGGAACCTGTATCATCCAAGTGCCCGCTAGGTAACCTAGATAGTCCAAGTGCCCGCTAGGTAACCTACAAAGTCCAAGTGCCCGCTAGGTAATTTATATAGTCCAAATGCCCGCTAAGGAACCTACATAGTCCAAGTACCCAATAAGTAACCTACATAGTCCAAGTGACCGTTAGCTAACCTAGATAGTCTAAGGGCCCACTAGTTAACCTACATAGTTCATGTGCTCGCTAGGTAACTTAGATAATCCAAGTGCCCGCTAGTTAACCTACATAGTCCAAAGGCCCGCTAGTTGACCTACATAGTCCAAATGCCCGCTAGGTAACCCAGATAGACCAAGTGCCCGTTAGTTAACATAGATAGTCCAAGTGCTCACTAGGGGACGTACATATTCCAAGTGGCCCCTAGGTAATCCACATTGTCCAAGTGCCCGCTAGGGTATGTACATAGACCAATTGCCCGCTAGGTAACCTAGATAGTCCAAGTGACCGCTAGTTAACCTACATAGTCGAAGGGCCCCTTAGTTAACCTAGATATTCCAAGTGCCCGCTAGTTAACCTAGATTGTCCAAGTGTCCGCTAGTTAACCTACATAATCCAAGTGCCCGTTAGGTAACCTAGATAGTCCAAGTGCACGCTAGGTATCCTATATAGTCCAAGTTCCCGCTAGGTAACCTAGATAGTCAAGGGCCCGTTACCTAACCTAGATCGTCCAAGTGCCCGCTAGGCAACCTTCATAGTCCTAGTGCCCGTTCGTCAACCTAGAAGTCCAATTGCCCGCTAGGTACCCTAGAGAGTCCAAGTGCCCGCTAGGTTACCTACATAGTCCAAGTACCCGTTAGGTAACCTACATAGTCCAAGTGCCCGCTAGGTAACCTAGATAGTCCAAGTACCCGTTAGCTAACCTAGATAGTCCAAGTGCCCGCTAGGTAACCTACATAGTCCAAGGGCCCGCTCGTTAACCTAGTTCGTCCAAGTGTCCCCTAATTAACCTACATAGTCCAAGTGCACGCTAGGTACCCAAGATAGTCAAAGTGTCCGCTAGGTAACCTAGATAGTCCAATTGCCCTTTAGCTAACTTAGATAGTCGAAGTGTCTGCTAGTTACCCTACATAGTCCAAGGGCCCGTTCGTTAACCTAGATAGTCCAAGTGCCCGCTAGGTAACCTAGACAGTCCAAGTGCCTGCTAGGTTACCTACATAGTCCAAGTGCACGTTCGTTAACCTAGATAGTCCAAATGCCCCCTAGGTAACCTACATAGTCCATTTACCCGCTAGGTAACCTATATAGTCGAAGTGGCCGCTAAGTAACCTAAATAATCCAAATACCCGCTAGGGAAACTACATAGTCCAAGTGCCCGCTAGTCATCCTACATAGTCCAAATGCCCATTAGTTAACCAAGATAGTCAAAGTCCCTGCTAGGTAACCTATATAGTCCAAGTGCCCGCTAGGTAACCTACATAGTCCAAGTGCCCGCTAGGTAACCTAGACAGTCCAAGTGCCCGCTAGGTTACCTACATAGTCCAAGTGCACATTCGTTAACCTAGATATTCCAAGTGCCCGCTGGTAACCTACATAGTCCAAGAGCCCGCTACGTAACCTTCATAGTCCAAGTGCCTTCTAGTTAACCTACATAGTCCAAGTGCCCGCTAGGTAACCTAGATAGTCCAAGTGCCCGCTAGTAAACTTAGATAGTCCAAGGGCCCGCTAATTAACCTAGATAGTCCAAGTGTCCGCTAGGTAACCTACATAGTCCAAGTGCCTGCTAGGTAACCTAGAAAATCCAATTGCCTGTTAGCTAACCTACATAGTCCAAGTGTCCGTTCGTTAACCTAGATAGTGCAAGTGCCCGCTAGGTAACCTACATAGTCCATGTGCCCACTAGGTAACCTACATAGTCCAATTGCCCGCTAGTTAACCTAGATAGTCCAAGTGCCCGCTAGTAAACTTAGATAGTCCAAGGGCACGCTAGTTAACCTAGATAGTCCAAGTGCCCGCTAGGTAACCTAGACAGTCCAAGTGCCTGCTAGTTAACCTACATAGTCCATGTGCCCGCTAGTTAACCTACATAATCCAAGTGCCCGTTAGCTAACCTAGATAGTCCAAGGGCCCGCTAGTTGACCTACATAGTCCAAGTGCCCGCTAGGTAACCTAGATAGACCTAGTGCCCGCTAGTTAACTAGATAGTCCTAGTGCCCTTTAGTTAACCTAGATAGTCCAAGTGCCCTCTAGGGGACATACATAGTCCAAGTGGCCGCTAAGTTATGTACATAGACCAAGTGTCCGCTAGGTAACCTAGAGAGTCCATGTGCCCGCTAATTAACCTACATAGTCCAAGTGCCCGATAGAAACCTATATAGTCCAAGTGCTCGATAGGGAAACTACATAGTCCAAGTGCCCGCTATGGAACCTACATAGTCCAAGTGCCCGTTAGGGAACCAATAATCTTAGTGCTGGCTAGGGAACCTGTATCATCCAAGTGCCCGCTAGGTAACCTAGATAGTCCAAGTGCCCGCTAGGTAACCTACAAAGTCCAAGTGCCCGCTAGGTAATTTATATAGTCCAAATGCCCGCTAAGGAACCTACATAGTCCAAGTACCCAATAAGTAACCTACATAGTCCAAGTGACCGTTAGCTAACCTAGATAGTCTAAGGGCCCACTAGTTAACCTACATAGTTCATGTGCTCGCTAGGTAACTTAGATAATCCAAGTGCCCGCTAGTTAACCTACATAGTCCAAAGGCCCGCTAGTTGACCTACATAGTCCAAATGCCCGCTAGGTAACCCAGATAGACCAAGTGCCCGTTAGTTAACATAGATAGTCCAAGTGCTCACTAGGGGACGTACATATTCCAAGTGGCCCCTAGGTAATCCACATTGTCCAAGTGCCCGCTAGGGTATGTACATAGACCAATTGCCCGCTAGGTAACCTAGATAGTCCAAGTGACCGCTAGTTAACCTACATAGTCGAAGGGCCCCTTAGTTAACCTAGATATTCCAAGTGCCCGCTAGTTAACCTAGATTGTCCAAGTGTCCGCTAGTTAACCTACATAATCCAAGTGCCCGTTAGGTAACCTAGATAGTCCAAGTGCACGCTAGGTATCCTATATAGTCCAAGTTCCCGCTAGGTAACCTAGATAGTCAAGGGCCCGTTACCTAACCTAGATCGTCCAAGTGCCCGCTAGGCAACCTTCATAGTCCTAGTGCCCGTTCGTCAACCTAGAAGTCCAATTGCCCGCTAGGTACCCTAGAGAGTCCAAGTGCCCGCTAGGTTACCTACATAGTCCAAGTACCCGTTAGGTAACCTACATAGTCCAAGTGCCCGCTAGGTAACCTAGATAGTCCAAGTACCCGTTAGCTAACCTAGATAGTCCAAGTGCCCGCTAGGTAACCTACATAGTCCAAGGGCCCGCTCGTTAACCTAGTTCGTCCAAGTGTCCCCTAATTAACCTACATAGTCCAAGTGCACGCTAGGTACCCAAGATAGTCAAAGTGTCCGCTAGGTAACCTAGATAGTCCAATTGCCCTTTAGCTAACTTAGATAGTCGAAGTGTCTGCTAGTTACCCTACATAGTCCAAGGGCCCGTTCGTTAACCTAGATAGTCCAAGTGCCCGCTAGGTAACCTAGACAGTCCAAGTGCCTGCTAGGTTACCTACATAGTCCAAGTGCACGTTCGTTAACCTAGATAGTCCAAATGCCCCCTAGGTAACCTACATAGTCCATTTACCCGCTAGGTAACCTATATAGTCGAAGTGGCCGCTAAGTAACCTAAATAATCCAAATACCCGCTAGGGAAACTACATAGTCCAAGTGCCCGCTAGTCATCCTACATAGTCCAAATGCCCATTAGTTAACCAAGATAGTCAAAGTCCCTGCTAGGTAACCTATATAGTCCAAGTGCCCGCTAGGTAACCTACATAGTCCAAGTGCCCGCTAGGTAACCTAGACAGTCCAAGTGCCCGCTAGGTTACCTACATAGTCCAAGTGCACATTCGTTAACCTAGATATTCCAAGTGCCCGCTGGTAACCTACATAGTCCAAGAGCCCGCTACGTAACCTTCATAGTCCAAGTGCCTTCTAGTTAACCTACATAGTCCAAGTGCCCGCTAGGTAACCTAGATAGTCCAAGTGCCCGCTAGTAAACTTAGATAGTCCAAGGGCCCGCTAATTAACCTAGATAGTCCAAGTGTCCGCTAGGTAACCTACATAGTCCAAGTGCCTGCTAGGTAACCTAGAAAATCCAATTGCCTGTTAGCTAACCTACATAGTCCAAGTGTCCGTTCGTTAACCTAGATAGTGCAAGTGCCCGCTAGGTAACCTACATAGTCCATGTGCCCACTAGGTAACCTACATAGTCCAATTGCCCGCTAGTTAACCTAGATAGTCCAAGTGCCCGCTAGTAAACTTAGATAGTCCAAGGGCACGCTAGTTAACCTAGATAGTCCAAGTGCCCGCTAGGTAACCTAGACAGTCCAAGTGCCTGCTAGTTAACCTACATAGTCCATGTGCCCGCTAGTTAACCTACATAATCCAAGTGCCCGTTAGCTAACCTAGATAGTCCAAGGGCCCGCTAGTTGACCTACATAGTCCAAGTGCCCGCTAGGTAACCTAGATAGACCTAGCGCCCGCTAGTTAACTAGATAGTCCTAGTGCCCTTTAGTTAACCTAGATAGTCCAAGTGCCCTCTAGGGGACATACATAGTCCAAGTGCCCGCTAAGGTATGTACATAGACCAAGTGTCCGCTAGGTAACCTAGATAGTCCATGTGCCCGCTAATTAACCTACATAGTCCAAGTGCCCGATTGAAATCTATATAGTCCAAGTGCTCGATAGGGAACCTACATAGTCCATGTGCCCGCTATGGAACCTACATAGTCCAAGTGCCCGTTAGGGAACCAATAGTCTTAGTGCTGGCTAGGGAACCTGTATCATCCAAGTGCCCGCTAGGTAACCTAGATAGTCCAAGTGCCGCTAGGTAACCAACAAAGTCCAAGTACCCGCTAAGTAACCTACATACTCCAAGTGACCTTTAGCTAACCTAGATAGACTAAGGGCCCACTAGTTAACCTACATAGTCCAAGTGCCCGCTAGTTAACCTACATAATCCAAGTGCCCGCTAGTTAAACTACATAGTTCAAAGGCCCGCTAGTTGACCTACATAGTCCAAGTGCCCACTAGGGGACGTACATATTCCAAGTGCCCGCTAGGTAACCCAGATAGTCCAAGTGCCCGCTAGGGTATGTACATAGACCAAGTGCCCGCTAGGCAACCTACATAGTACGAGTGCCCGTTCGTTAACCTAGAAGTCCAAGTGCCCGCTAGGTAACCTACATAGTCCAAGTGCCCGCTCGTTAACCTAGTTCGTCTAAGTGTCCGCTAATTAACCTACATAGTCTAAGTGCACGCTAGGTCCCCAAGATATTCAAATGTCCGCAAGGTAACCTAGATAGTCCAATTGCCCGTTAGCTAACCTAGATAGTCGAAGTGTCTGCTAGTTAACCTACATAGTCCAAGGGCCCGTTCGTTAACCTAGATAGTCCAAGTGCCCGCTAGGTAACCTAGACAGTCCAAGTGCCTGCTAGTTTACCTACATAGTCCAAGTGCACGTTCGTTAACCTAGATAGTCCAAGTGCCCGCTGGTAACCTACATAGTCCAAGGATCCGCTAAGTAACCTTGATAGTCCAAGTGCCTTCTAATTAACCTACATAGTCCAAGTGCCCGCTAGGTAACCTAGATAATCCAAGTGCCCCCTAGGTAACCTACATTGTCCATTTGCCCGCTAGGTAACCTTCATAGTCCAAGTGGCCGCTTGGTAACCTAAATAATCCAAATGCCCGCTAGGGAAACTACATAGTCCAAGTGCCCGCTAGTTAACCTAGATAGTCCAAGTGCCTGCTAGTAAACCTAGATTGTCCAAGGACCCGCTAGTTAACCTAGATCGTCCAAGTGTCCGCTAGGTAACCTACATAGTCCAAGTGCCTGCTAGGTAACCTAGAAAGTCCAATTGCCTGTTAGCTAACCTACATAGTCCAAGTGCCCGTTCGTTAACCTAGATACTCCAAGTGCCCGCTATGTAACCTAGACAGTCCAAGTGCACGCTAGGTTACCTACATAGTCCAAGTGCCCGTTTGGTAACCTGGATAGTCCAAGTGCCCGCTAGTTAACCTACTTAGTCAAAGTGCCCGATAGGAAACCTACATAGTCCAAGTGCCTTCTAGGGAGCCTACATAGTCCACGTCACCGCTAGGGAATCTACATAGTCCAAGTGCCCGTCAGGGTACCTACATAGTCCAAGTGCTCGCTAGATAACCTACATAGTCCAAATGCCCGCAAGGAAACATACATAGTCTAAGTGCCCGCTAGGGAACCTACATAATCCAAGTGCCCGTTAGGTAACCTAGATAGTCCAAGTGCCCGTTAGCTAACCTAGATAGTCCAAGGGCCCGCTAGTTGACCTACATAGTCCAAGTGCCAGCTAGGTAACCTAGATAGTACAAGTGCCCACTAGGGAACCTAGATAGTGCAAGTGCCTGTTAGCTAACCTAGATAGTCCAAGTGGCGGCTATGTATCCTGCATAGTCCAAGTGCCCATTCGTTAACCTAGATAATCCAAGTGCCCGCTAAGTAACCTAGACAGTCCAAGTGCCCGCTAGTTAACCTACATAATCCAAGTGCCCGTTAGCTCACCTAGATAGTCCAAGGGCCCGCTAGTTGACCTACATAGTCCAAGTGCCCGCTAGGTAACCTAGATAGACCTAGTGCCCGCTAGTTAACTAGATAGACCTAGAGTCCTTTAGTTAACCTAGATAGTCCAAGTGCCCTCTAGGGGACATACATAGTCCAAGTGGCCGCTAAGGTATGTACATAGACCAAGTGTCCGCTAGGTAACCTAGAGAGTCCATGTACCCGCTAATTAACCTACATAGTCCAAGTGCCCGATAGAAACCTATATAGTCCAAGTGCTCGATAGGGAACCTACATAGTCCAAGTGCCCGCTATGGAACCTACATAGTCCAAGTGCCCGTTAGGGAACCAATAGTCTTAGTGCTGGCTAGGGAACCTGTATCATCCAAGTGCCCGCTAGGTAACCGAGATAGTCCAAGTGCCCGCTAGGTAACCTACAAAGTCCAAGTGCCCGCTAGGTAATCTATATAGTCCAAATGCCCGCTAAGGAACCTACATAGTCCAAGTACCCTATAAGTAACCTACATAGTCCAAGTGACCGTTAGCTAACCTAGATAGTCTAAGGGCCCACTAGTTAACCTACATAGTTCATGTGCTCGCTAGGTAACTTAGATAATCCAAGTGCCCGCTAGTTAACCTACATAGTCCAAAGGCCCGCTAGTTGACCTACATAGTCCAAGTGCCCGCTAGGTAACCTAGATAGACCAAGTGCCCGTTAGTTAACATAGATAGTCCAAGTGCCCACTAGGGGACGTACATATTCCAAGTGGCCCCTAGGTAATCCACATTGTCCAAGTGCCCGCTAGGGTATGTACATAGACCAAGTGCCCGCTAGGTAACCTAGATAGTCCAAGTGACCGCTAGTTAACCTACATAGTCGAAAGGCCCCTTAGTTAACCTAGATATTCCAAGTGCCCGCTAGTTAACCTAGATTGTCCAAGTGTCCGCCAGTTAACCTAAATAATCCAAGTGCCCGTTAGGTAACCTAGATAGTCCAAGTGCACGCTAGGTAACCTACATAGTCCAAGTTCCCGCTAGGTAACCTAGATAGTCAAGGGCCCGTTACCTAATCTTGATCGTCCAAGTGCCCGCTAGGCAACCTTCATAGTCCTAGTGCCCGTTCGTCAACCTAGAAGTCCAAGTGCCCGCTAGGTAACCTAGACAGTCCAAGTGCCCGCTAGGTTACCTACATAGTCCAAGTACCCGTTAGGTAACCTACATAGTCCAAGTGCCCGCTAGGTAACCTAGATAGTCCAAGTACCCGTTAGCTAACCTAGATAGTCCAAGTGCCCGCTAGGTAACCTACATAGTCCAAGGGCCCGCTCGTTAACCTAGTTCGTCCAAGTGTCCCCTAATTAACCTACATAGTCCAAGTGCACGCTAGGTACCCAAGATAGTCAAAGTGTCCGCTAGGTAACCTAGATAGTCCAATTGCCCTTTAGCTAACTTAGATAGTCGAAGTGTCTGCTAGTTAACCTACATAGTCCAAGGGCCCGTTCGTTAACCTAGATAGTCCAAGTGCCCGCTAGGTAACCTAGACAGTCCAAGTGCCTGCTAGGTTACCTACATAGTCCAAGTGCACGTTCGTTAACCTAGATAGTCCAAATGCCCCCTAGGTAACCTACATAGTCCATGGGCCCGCTAGGTAACCTACATAGTCGAAGTGGCCGCTAAGTAACCTAAATAATCCAAATGCCCGCTAGGGAAACTACATAGTCCAAGTGCCCGCTAGTTAACCTAGATAGTCCAAGTGCCCACTAGTAAACCTAGATACTCCAAGGGCCCGCTAGTTAACCGATAAAGTCCAAGTGCCTGCTAGTTAACGTAGATCGTTCAAGTGTCCGCTAGGTAACATACATAGTCCAAATGCCTGCTAGGTCACCTAGATAGTCCAATTGCCTGTTAGCTAACCTACATAGTCCAAGTGTCCGTTCGTTAACCTAGATAGTCCAAGTGCCCGTTTGGTAACCTACATAGTCCAAGTGCCCGCTTCGTAACCTGGATAGTCCAAATGCCCGCTAGTTAACCTACATAGTGAAAGTGCCCGATAGGTAACCTACATAGTCGGAGTGCCTTCTAGGGAACCTACATAGTCCAAGTGCCCGTTAGGGAACCTACATAGTCCAAATGCCTGCAAGGAAACCTACATATTCTAACTGCCCGCTAGGGAAACTACATAATCCAAGTGCCCGTTAGGTAACCTAGATAGTCCAAGTGCCCGTTAGCTAACCTAGATAGTCCAAGGGCCCGCTAGTTGACCTACATAGTCCAAGTGCCAGCTAGGTAACCTAGATAGTACAAGTGCCCGCTAGGGAACTTAGATAGTCCAAGTGCCTGTTAGCTAACCTAGATATTCCAAGTGGCGGCTAGGTAACCTACATAATCCAAGTGCCCGTTCGTTAACCTAGATAATCCAAGTGCCTGCTAGGTAACCTAGACAGTCCAAGTGCCAGCTAATTAACCTATATAGTCCAAGTGCCCGCTAGGTAACCTAGATAGACCAAGTGCCCGCTAGTTAAACTAGATAGTCCTAGTGCCCTTTAGTTAACCTAGATAGTCCAAGTGCCCTCTAGGGGACATACATAGTCCTAGTGCCCGCTAGGGTATGTACATAGACCAAGTGCCCACTAGGTAACCTAGATAGTCCACTTGCCCGCTAGGTAACCTACATAGTCCAAGTGGCCGCTGGGTAACCTAAATAATCCAAATGCCCGCTGGGGAAACTACATAATCCAAGTGCCCGCTAGTTAACCTAGATAGTCCAAGTGCCCGCTAGTAAACCTAGATAATCCAAGGGCCCGCTAGTTAACCTAGATAGTCCAAGTGCCCGCTTGTTAACCTAGATCGTTCAAGTGTCCGCTAGGGTACATACATAGTCCAAATGCCTGTTAGTAACCTAGATAGTCCAAGTGTCTGTTAGCTAACCTACATAGTCCAAGTACCCATTCGTTAACCTAGATAGTCCAGGTGCCCGCTATGTAACCTAGACAGTCCAAGTGCCCGCTAGGTTACCTACATAGTCCAAGTATCCGTTCGTTAACCTAGATAGTCCAAGTGCCCGTTTGGTAACCTCCATAGTCCAAGTGCACGTTAGGTAACCTAGATCGTACAAGTGTCCTCTAGGTAACCTAGACAGTCCAAGTGCCCGCTAGTTAACCTACATAGTCCAAGTGCCCACTAGTTAACCTACATAATCCAAGTGCCTGTTAGCTAACCTAGATAGTCCAAGGGCCCGCTAGGTAACCTAGATAGACCAAGTGCCCGCTAGTTAAACTAGATAGTCCTAGTGCCCTTTAGTTAACCTAGATAGTCCAAGTGCCCTCTAGGGGACATACATAGTCCTAGTGCCCGATAGGGTATGTACATAGACCAAGTGCCCACTAGGTAACCTAGATAGTCCACGTGCCCGCTGGTTAACCTACATAGTCCAAGTGCCCGATAGTGAACCTACAAAGTCCAAGTGCCCGCTATGGAACCAATAGTCTTAGTGCTGGCTAGGGAACTTGCATCATCCAAGTGCCCGCTAGGTAACCTAGATAGTCCATGGGCCCGCTAGCTAACCTACATAGACCATGTGCCCGATAGGAACCTACATAGTCCAAGTGCCCGTTAGGGAACGTACATAGTTCAAGTGACCGCTAAGTAACCTAGATAGTCCAAGTGCCCGCTAGGTAAACTAGATAGTACAAGTTCCCGCTAGGTAACCTACAAAGTCCAAGTGCCCGCTAGGTAATCTATATAGTCCAAATGCCCGCTAGGGAACCTACATAATCTAAGTACCCGCTAATTAACCTACATAGTCCATGTACCCGTTAGCTAACCTAGATAGTCTCAGGGCCCACTAGTTAACCTACATAGTTCAAGCGCCCGCTAGCTAACCTAGATAATCCAAGTGCCCGCTAGTTAACCTAGATAGTCCAAGAACCCGCTAGGTAACGTAGAGAGTTCAAGTGCCCGCTAGTTAACCTAGATTGTCCTAGTGCCCGTTAGTTAACCCAGATAGTCCAAGTGCCCACTAGGGGACGTACATAGTCCAAGTGCCCGCTAGGTAACCCAGATAGTCCAAGTGCCCGCTAGTTAACCTACATAGTCCAAGTGCATGCTAGGTAACCTAGATAGTCCAAAGGCCTGCTAGTTAACCTACATACTCCAAGTGCCCTTTAGGGAACCTAGATAGTCCAAGTGCCCGCTTGGGAACCTACATAGTCCAATTGCCCGCTCTGGAACACACATAGTCCAAGTGCCTGTTAGTTAACCTAGATAATCCAAGTGACCGCTATTTAACCTACATAGTCCAAGTGCCCGCTATGTAACCTACATAATCCAAGTGCCCGCTAGGTAACCAATGTAGTCCAAATCCCCGCTAGGGAACATATATAGTCCAAGTGCCCGCTAGTTAACCTAGATAGTCCAAGTGCCCGCTAGTTAACCTAGATACTCCAAGTGCCTGTTAGCTAACCTACATAGTGCAAGTGCCCGTTCGTTAACCTAGATAGTCCAAGTGCCCGCCATGTAACCTAGACAGTCCAAGATCCCGCTAGGTTACCTACATAGTCCAAGTGTCCGTTCGTTAACCTAGATAGTCCAAGTGCCCGTTTGGTAACCTACATAATCCAAGTGCCCGCTAGGTAACCAATGTAGTCCAAATGCCCGCTAGGGAACCTACATAGTCCAAGTGCCCGCTAGTTAACCTAGATAGTCCAAGTGCCCGCTAGTTAACCTAGATACTCCAAGTGCCTGTTAGCTAACCTACATAGTCCAAGTGCCCATTCGTTAACCTAGATAGTCCAAGGGCCCGCTATGTAACCTAGACAGTCCAAGTTCCCGCTAGGTCACCTACATAATCAAGTGTCCGTTCGTTAACCTAGATAGTTCAAGTGCCCGTTTGGTAACCTACATAGTGCAAGTGCCCGCTTCGTAACCTGGATAGTCCAAGTGCCCACTAGTTAACCTACAAAATCAAAGTGCCCGATAGGTAACCTGCATAGTCCAAAGCCTTCTAGGGAGCCTTACAGTCCACGTGACCGCTACGGAACCTACATAGTCCTAGTGTCCATTAGGGAACCTACATAGTCCAAGTGCTCGCTAGGTAACCTACATAGTCCAAATGCCCGCAAGGAAACCTACATAGTCTAAGTGCCCGCTAGGGAACCTACATAATCCAAGTGCCCGTTAGCTAACCTAGATAGTCCAAGGGCCCGCTAGTTGGCCTACATAGTCTAAGTGCCAGCTAGGTAACCTAGATAGTACAAGTGCCCGCTAGGTTACCCAGATAGTCCAAGTGCCCGCTAGAGTTTGTACATAGACCAAGTGCCCGCTAGGTAACCTAGATAGTCCAAGTGCCCGCTAGTTAACCTATATAGTCCAAGTGCCCGATAGAAACCTACATATTCCAAGTGCCCGATAGGGAACCTACATAGTCCAAGTGCCCGCTATGGAACCTACATAGTCCAAGTGCCCGCTAGGGAACCTAGATAATCCAAGTGCTATCTAGGTAACCTAGATAGTCCAAGGTCCCGCTAGTTAATCTACATAGTCCAAGGGCTCGCTTGTTAACTTTGATAGTCCAAGTGCCCGCTGGTTAACTTAGATCGTCCAAGTGCCCGCTAGTTAACCTAGATCGTCCAAGTGCCGGCTAGTTAACCTATATAGTCCAAGGGCCCAATTGTTAACCTAGATCGTCCAATTGTCCTCTACTTAACCTACATAGTCCAAGTGCCCGCTAGGTAACCTACATAGTGCAAGTGTCCGCAAGGTAACATACATAGTCCAAGTGCCCGCTAGTTAACATAGATAGTCCAAGTGCCCGCTTGGGAAGGTACATAGTCCAAGTACCCGCTAGGTAACCTAGAGAGTGCAAGTGCCCGCTAGTTAACCTACATAGTCCAAGTGCCTGCTAGGTAACCAAGATAAACCAAGGGCCTGCTGGTTAACCTATATAGTCCAAGTGCCCGCTAGGTAACCTACATAGTGCAAGTGTCCGCTAATTAACCTACATAGTCCAAGTGCACGCTAGTTAACCTAGATAGTCCAAGTGCCCGCTAGGTAACCTACATAGTCCAAGGGCCCGCTCGTTAACCTAGTTCGTCCAAGTGTCCGCTAATTAACCTACTTAGTCCAATTGCATGCTAGGTAGCCAAGATAGTCAAAGTGTCTGCTAGGTAACCTACATAGTCCAAGTTCCCACTTGGTAACCTAGATAGTCCAAGTGCCCTTTACCTAACCTAGATAGTACCAGTGCCTGCTAGGTAACCTACATAGTCATAGTGCCCGCTAGTTAACCAACATTGTCCATGTGCCCGATACGGAACCTACATACTCCAAGTGCCCGTTAGGTAACCAACATAATCCAAATGCCCGCTAGTAACCTACATATTCCAAGTGCCCGATAGGGAACTCACATAATCCAAGTGCCCGGTAGGGAACCTACATACTCCAAATAACCGTTAGGTAACCTAGATAGTCCAAATGCCCGCTAGGGAACCCACATAGTCCAAGTGCCCGCTAGGGAATTTACATAGTCCAAGTGCCCGTTAGTTAACCTAGATAGTCCAAGTGCCCGCTAGTTAACCTAGATAGTCCAAGTGCCCGTTCCTTAACCTAGACAGTCCAAGTGCCCGCTAGGGAAACCACATAGTCCAAGTTCCCGCTAGGGAACTTACATAGTCCAAGTGCCCGTTAGTTAACCTACATAGTCCAAATGCCCGCTAGTAACCTACATAGTCCAAGTACCCGCTAGGTAACGTAGATAGTCCAAGTGCCCACTAGGGGACGTACTAAGTCCAAGTGCCCGCTAGGTAACCTAGATAGTCCAAGTGCCCGCTAGTTAACCTAGAACCTCCAAGTGTCCGCTAGTTACCTACATAGTCCAAGTGCCCGCTAGGTAACCTAGATAATCCAAGTGCCCGCTAGTTAACCTAGATAGTCCAAGTGCCCACTAGTTAACCTAGAACCTCCAAGTGTCCGCTAGTTACCTACATAGTCCAAGTGCCCGCTAGGTAACCTACATAGTGCTAGTGCCCGCTAGGTAACCTAGATAGTCCAAGTTCCTGTTAGCTAACCTAGATAGTCCAAATGGCCGCTAGGTAACCTAGATAGTCAAAGTGCCCAATAGGTAACATAGATAGTCCATGCCCGTTACCTAACCTAGATCGTCCAAGTGCCCGCTAGGCAACCTACATAGTCCAAGTGCCCGTTCGTTAACCTAGAAGTCCAAGTGCCCGCTATGTAACCTAGACAGTCCAAGTACCGGCTAGGTTACCTGCATTGTCCAAGTGCCCGTTCGTTAACCTAGATAGTCCAAGTGCCCGCTAGGGAACTTATAGATTCCAAGTGCTATCTAGGTAACCTAGATAGTCCAAGGGCCCGCTAGTTAACCTACATAGTCCAAGGGCTCGCTTGTTAACTTTGATAGTCCAAGTGCCCTCTGGTTAACCTAGATCGTCCAAGTGCCCGCTAGTTAACCTAGATAGTCCAAGTGCCCGCTAGGTAACCTACATAGTGCTAGTGCCCGCTAGGTAACCTAGATAGTCCAAGTTCCTGTTAGCTAACCTAGATAGTCCAAATGCCTGCTAGGGAACCTAGATAGTCAAAGTGCCCAATAGGTAACATAGATAGTCCAAGTGCCCGCTAGTTAACCTAGAACCTCCAAGTGTCCGCTAGTTACCTACATAGTCCAAGTGCCCGCTAGGTAACCTACATAGTGCTAGTGCCCGCTAGGTAACCTAGATAGTCCAAGTTCCTGTTAGCTAACCTAGATAGTCCAAATGCCCACTAGGTAACCTAGATAGTCAAAGTGCCCAATAGGTAACATAGATAGTCCATGCCCGTTACCTAACCTAGATCGTCCAAGTGCCCGCTAGGCAACCTACATAGTCCAAGTGCCCGTTCGTTAACCTAGAAGTCCAACTGCCCACTATGTAACCTAGACAGTCCAAATACCGGCTAGGTTACCTGCATTGTCCAAGTGCCCGTTCGTTAACCTAGATAGTCCAAGTGCCCGCTTGGGAACCTATATAGTCCAAGTGCTACCTAGGTAACCTAGATAGTCCAAGGTCCCGCTAGTTAATCTACATAGTCCAAGGGCTCGCTTGTTAACTTTGATAGTCCAAGTGCCCGCTGGTTAACCTAGATCGTCCAAGTGCCGGCTAGTTAACCTATATAGTCCAAAGGCCCAATTGTTAACCTAGATCGTCCAATTGTCCTCTAGTTAACCTACATAGTCCAAGTGCCCACTAGGTAACCTACATAGTGCAAGTGTCCGCAAGGTAACATACATAGTCCAAGTGCCCGCTAGTTAACATAGATTGTCCAAGTGTCCGCTTGGGAAGGTACATAGTCCAAGTACCCGCTAGGTAACATAGAGAGTGCAAATGCCCGCTAGTTAAACTACATAGTCCAAGTGCCTGCTAGGTAACCTAGATAAACCAAGGGCCTGCTGGGTAACCTATATAGTCCAAGTGCCCGCTGGGTAACCTACATAGTGCAAGTGTCCGCTAAATAACCTACATAGTCCAAGTGCACGCTAGTTAACCTAGATAGTCCAAGTGCCCGCTAGGTAACCTACATAGTGCAAGTGTCCGCTAGTTAACCTACATAGTCCAAGGGACCGCTAGTTAACCTAGATAGTCCAAGTACCCGCTAGTTAACCTATATCGTCCAATTGTCTGCAAGTTAACCTACATAGTCCAAGTGCCCTTTAGGGAACCTAGATAGTCCAAGTGCCCGCTAGGGAACCTACATAGTCCAATTGCCCGCTCTGGAACATACATAGTCAAAGTGCCTGTTAGTTAACCTAGATAATCCAAGTGCCCGCTAGTTAACCTACATAGTCCAAGTGCCCGCTAGGTAACCTACATAATCCAAGTGCCCGCTAGGTAACCTATATAGTCCAAATGCCCGCTAGGGAACCTACATAGTCCAAGTGCCCGCTAGTTGACTTAGATAGTCCAAGTGCCCGCGAGTTAACCTAGACAGTCCAAGTGCCCGCTAGTTAAGCTACATAATCCAAGTGCTCGTTAACTAACCTAGATAGTCCAAGGGCCCGCTAGTTGACCTACATAGTCCAAGTGCCCGCTAGGTAACCTAGATAGACTTAGTGCCCGCTAGGGGACATACATAGTCCAAGTGCCCGCTAGGGTATGTACGTAGACCAAGTGCCCGCTAGGTAACCTAGATAGTCCATGTGCCTGCTAATTAACCTACATAGTCCAAGTGCCCGATAGAAACCTATATAGTCCAAGTGCCCGATAGGGAACCTACATAGTCCAAGTGCCCGCGATGGAAGCTACATAGTCCAAGTGCCCGTTTGGGAACCAATACTCTTAGTGCTGGCTAGGGAACCTGTATCATCCAAGTGCCCGCCAGGTAACCTAGATAGTCCAAGTGCCCGCTAGGTAACCTACAAAATCCAAGTGCCCACTAGATAATCTATATAGTCCAAATGCCCGCTAGGGAACCTACATAGTCAAAGTACCGGCTAATTAACCTACATAGTCCAAGTGACCTTTAGCTAACCTAGATAGTCTAAGGGCCCACTAGTTAACCTACATAGTTCAAGTGCTCGCTAGGTAACTTAGATAATCCAAGTGCCCGCTAGTTAACCTACATAGTCCAAAGGCCCGCTAGTTGACTTACATAGTCCAAGTGACCTCTAAGTAACCTAGATAGACCAAGTGCCCGCTTGTTAACCTAGATAGTCCTAGTGCCCGTTAGTTAACCTAGATAGTCCAAGTGCCCACTAGGGGACGTACATATTCCAAGTGCCCGCTAGGTAATCCAGAAAGTCCAAGTGCCCGCTAGGGTATGTACATAGACCAAGTGCCCGCTAGGTAACCTAGATAGTCCAAGTGCCCGCTAGTTAACCTACATAGTTGAAGGGCCTCTTTGTTAACCTAGATATTCCAAGTGCCCGTTAGGTAACCTAGATAGTCCAAGTGCCCGTTACCTAACCTAGATCGTCCAAGTGCCCGCTAGGCAACCTACATAGTCCGAGTGCCCATTCGTTAACCTAGAATTCCAAGAGCCCGCTAGGTAACCAGACAGTCCAAGTACCCGTTAGGTAACCTACATAGTCCAAATGCCCGCTAGGTAACCTACATAGTCCAAGGGCCCGCTCGTTAACCTAGTTCGTCCAAGTGTCCGCTAATTAACCTACATAGTCCAAGTTCCCGCTAGGTAACCTAGATAGTCAAGGGCCTGTTACCTAACCTTGATCGTCCAAGTGCCCGCTAGGCAACCTACATAGTCCGAGTTCCCGTTGTTAACCTAGAATTCCAAGTGCCCGCTAGGTAACCAGACAGTCCAAGTACCCGTTAGGTAACCGACATAGTCCAAGTGCCCGCTAGGTAACCTACATAGTCCAAGGGCCCGCTCGTTAACCTAGTTCGTCCAAGTGTCCGCTAATTAACCTACTTAGTCCAATTGCATGCTAGGTAGCCAAGATAGTCAAAGTGTCTGCTAGGTAACCTACATAGTCCAAGTTCCCACTTGGTAACCTAGATAGTCCAAGTGCCCTTTACCTAACCTAGATAGTCCCAGTGCCTGCTAGGTAACCTACATAGTCATAGTGCCCGCTAGTTAACCAACATTGTCCATGTGCCCGATACGGAACCTACATACTCCAAGTGCCCGTTAGGTAACCAACATAATCCAAATGCCCGCTAGTAACCTACATATTCCAAGTGCCCGATAGGGAACTCACATAATCCAAGTGCCCGGTAGGGAACCTACATACTCCAAATAACCGTTAGGTAACCTAGATAGTCCAAAGGCCCGCTAGGGAACCCACATAGTCCAAGTGCCCACTAGGGAATTTACATAGTCCAAGTGCCCGTTAGTTAACCTAGATAGTCCAAGTGCCCGCTAGTTAACCTAGATAGTCCAAGTGCCCGTTCCTTAACCTAGACAGTCCAAGTGCCCGCTAGGGAAACCACATAGTCCAAGTTCCCGCTAGGGAACTTACATAGTCCAAGTGCCCGTTAGTTAACCTACATAGTCCAAATGCCCGCTAGTAACCTACATAGTCCAAGTACCCGCTAGGTAACGTAGATAGTCCAAGTGCCCACTAGGGGACGTACTAAGTCCAAGTGCCCGCTAGGTAACCTAGATAGTCCAAGTGCCCGCTAGTTAACCTAGAACCTCCAAGTGTCCGCTAGTTACCTACATAGTCCAAGTGCCCGCTAGGTAACCTACATAGTGCTAGTGCCCGCTAGGTAACCTAGATAGTCCAAGTTCCTGTTAGCTAACCTAGATAGTCCAAATGCCCGCTAGGTAACCTAGATAGTCAAAGTGCCCAATAGGTAACATAGATAGTCCATGCCCGTTACCTAACCTAGATCGTCCAAGTGCCCGCTAGGCAACCTACATAGTCCAAGTGCCCATTCGTTAACCTAGAAGTCCAAGTGCCCGCTATGTAACCTAGACAGTCCAAGTACCGGCTAGGTTACCTGCATTGTCCAAGTGCCCGTTCGTTAACCTAGATAGTCCAAGTGCCCGCTAGGGAACCTATAGAGTCCAAGTGCTATCTAGGTAATCTAGATAGTCCAATGGCCCGCTAGTTAACCTACATAGTCCAAGGGCTCGCTTGTTAACTTTGATAGTCCAAGTGCCCTCTGGTTAACCTAGATCGTCCAAGTGCCCGCTAGTTAACCTAGATAGTCCAAGTGCCCGCTAGGTAACCTACATAGTGCTAGTGCCCGCTAGGTAACCTAGATAGTCCAAGTTCCTGTTAGCTAACCTAGATAGTCCAAATGCCTGCTAGGGAACCTAGATAGTCAAAGTGCCCAATAGGTAACATAGATAGTCCAAGTGCCCGTTACCTAACCTAGATCGTCCAAGTGCCCGCTAGGCAACCTACATAGTCCAAGTGCCCGTTAGGGAACCTACATAGTCCAAGTGCTCGCTAGGTAACCTACATAGTCCAAATGCCCGCAAGGAAACATACATAGTCTAAGTGCCCTCTAGGGAATCTACATAATCCAAGTGCCCGTTAGGTAACCTATATAGTCCAGATGCCCGCTAGGGAACCTCCATAGTCCAAGTGCCCGCTAGTTAACCTAGATAGTCCAAGTGCCCGCTAGTTAACCTAGATAGTCCAAGTTCCCGCTAATTAACCAGGAACGTCCAAGTGCCCTCTAGTTAACTTACATAGTCCAAGGGCCTGCTAGTTAACCTCCATAGATCAAGGGCCCGCTAGGTGAGCTAGACAGTCCAAGTGACCACTAGGTTACCTACATAGTCCAAGTGCCCGTTCGTTAACCTACATAGTCCAAGTGCCCGCTAGGTAACGTAGATAGCCCAAGTGCCCGCCAGGGAACGTAAATAGTCCAAGTGCCCGCTAGGTAACCTAGATAGTCCAAGTGCCCGCTAGTTAACCAACTTAGTCCAAGTGCCTACTAGGTAAACTACATAGTCCAAGTGCCCACTAGGTAACCTAGACAGTCCAATTGCCCGCTAGTTAACCTAGACAGTCCAAGTACCCGCTAGGGAACCTACATAGTCCAAGCGCCCGCTAGGGAACCTACATAGTCCAAGTGCTCGCTAGGCAACCTACATAGTCCAAGTGCCCCTTAGTTAACCTAGATAGTCAAAGTGCCTGCTAGGTAACCTAGATAGTCCAAGTGTCCGCTAGGTAACCTACATAGTCCAAGTGCCCATTAGGTAACTTTGATAGTCCAATTGCCCGTTAGCTAACCTAGATTGTCCAAGTGTCCCCTAGTTAACCTAGATAGTCCAAGTGCCCTCTGGGTAACCTAGATAGTCCATGTGCCCGCTAGGTATCCTACATAGTCCATGTGCCCGCTAGGTAACCTACATAGTCCAAGTGCCCGCTAGTTAACCTAGATAGTCCAAGGGCATGCTAGTTAACCTAGACAATCCAAGTGCCCGCTAGTTAAGCTACATAATCCAAGTGTCCGTTAACTAACCTAGATAGTCCAAGGGCCCGCTAGTTTACCTACATATTCCAAGTGCCTGCTAGGTAACCTAGATAGACCTAGTGCCCGCTAGGGGACATACATAGTCCAAGTGCCCGCTAGGGTATGTACGTAGACCAAGTGCCCGCTAGGTAACCTAGATAGTCCATGTGCCTGCTAATTAACCTACATAGTCCAAGTGCCCGATAGAAACCTATATAGTCCAAGTGCCCGATAGGGAACCTACATAGTCCAAGTGCCCGCGATGGAAGCTACATAGTCCAAGTGCCCGTTTGGGAACCAATACTCTTAGTGCTGGCTAGGGAACCTGTATCATCCAATTGCCCGCCAGGTAACCTAGATAGTCCAAGTGCCCGCTAGGAAACCTACAAAGTCCAAGTGCCTTCTAGGTAAACTACATAGTCCAAGGGCTCACTAGGTAACCTAGACAGTCCAATTGCCCGCTAGTTAACCTAGATAGTCCAAGTGCCCATGAGTTAACCTAGATAGTCCAAGTGCCCGCTAGTTAACCAGGAGCAGCCAAGTGCGCTCTAGTTAACTTACATAGTCCAAGGGCCTGCTTGTTAACCTACATAGACAAAGGGCCCGTTAGTTAACCTAGATATTCCAAGTGCCCGCTAGTTAACCTACATAGTCCAAGTGCCCGCTAGGTAACCTAGACAGTCCAAGTGACCACTAGGTTACCTACATAGTTCAAGTGCCCGTTCGTTAACCTACATAGTCCAAGTGCCCGCTAGGTAACGTAGACAGCCCATGTGCACGCTAGGGAACATATATAGTCCAAGTGCGCACTAGGGAACCTAGATAGTCCAAGTGCCCACCAGTTAACCTACATAGTCCAAGTGCCTGCTAGGTAAACTACATAGTCCAAGTGCCCACTAGGTAACCTAGACAGTCCAATTGCCCGCTAGTTAACCTAGATAGTCCAAGTAACCGCTAGGGAACCTACATAGTCCAAGCGCCCGCTAGGGAACCTACATATTCCAAGTGCTCGCTAGTCAACCTACATAGTCCAAGTGCCCGTTAGGTAACCTTGATAGTCCAATTGCCCGTGGGCTAACCTAGATAGTCCAAGTGTCCGCTAGTTAACCTACATAGTCCAAGTGACCATTCGATAACCTAGATAGTCCAAGTGCCCGCTAGGTAACCTAGACAGTCCAAGTGCCCGCTAGGTTACCTACATAGTCCAAGTGCACGTTCGTTTACCTAGATAGTCCAAGTGCCCGCTGGTAACCTACATAGTCCAAGAGCCCGCTAGGTAACCTTGATAGTCCAAGTGCCTTCTAGTTAACCTACATAATCTAAGTGCCCGCTAGGGAACCTACATAATCCAAGTGCCCGTTAGGTAACCTATATAGTCCAAATGACCGCTAGGGAACCTCCATAGTCCAAGTGCCCGCTAGTTAACCTAGATAGTCCAAGTGCCCGCTAGTTAACCTAGATAGTCCAAGTGCCCGCTAATTAACCAGGAACGTCTAAGTGCCCTCTAGTTAACTTACATAGTCCAAGGGCCTGCTAGTTAACCTACATAGATCAAGGGCCCACTAGGTGACCTAGACAGTCCAAGTGACCACTAGGTTACCTACATAGTCCAAGTGCCCGTTCGTTAACCTACATAGTCCAAGTGCCCGCTACGTAACGTAGATAGCCCAAGTGCCCACTAGGGAACGTACATAGTCCAAGGGCCCGCTAGGTAACCTAGATAGTCCAAGTGCCCGCTAGTTAACCTACATAGTCCAAGTGCCTGAAAGGGAAACTACATAGTCCAAGTGCCCACTAGGTAAACTAGACAGTCCAATTGCCCGCTAGTTAACCTAGACAGTCCAAGTACTCGCTAGGGAACCTACATAGTCCAAGTGCTCGCTAGTCAACCTACATTGTCCAAGTGCCCGTTAGTTAACCTAGATAGTCAAAGTCCCTACTAGGTAACATAGATAGTCCAAGTGCCCGCTAGGTAACCTACATAGTCCAAGTGCCCGTTAGGTAACCTTGATAGTCCAATTGCCCGTGGGATAACCTAGATAGTCCAAGTGTTCGCTAGTTAACCTACATAGTCCAAGTGCCCGTTCGAAAACCTAGATAGTCCAAGTGCCCGCTAGGTAACCTACATAGTCCAAGTGCCCGCTAGTTAACCTAGATAGTCCAAGTGCCCTCTAGGTAACCTACATAGTCCAAGTGCCTGCTAGGTAACCTAGATAGTCCAATTGCCTGTTAGCTAATCTACATAGTCCAAGTGTCCGTTCGTTAACCTAGATAGTCCAAGTGCCCGTTTGGTAACCTACATACTCCAAGTGCCCGCTTCGTAACCTGGATAGTCCAAGTGCCCGCTAGTTAACCTACATAGTCAACGTGCCCGATAGTTAACCTACATAGTCCATGTGCCTTCTAGGGAGCCTACATTGTCCACGTGACCGCTAGGGAACCTACATAGTCCAAGTGCCCGTTAGGGAACCTACATAGTCCAAGTGCTCGCTAGGTAACCTACATAGTCCAAATGCCCGCAAGGAAACATACAAAGTCTAAGTGCCCTCTAGGGAATCTACATAATCCAAGTGCCCGTTAGGTAACCTATATAGTCCAGATGCCCGCTAGGGAACCTCCATAGTCCAAGTGCCCGCTAGTTAACCTAGATAGTCCAAGTGCCCGCTAGGTAACCTAGATAGTCTAAGTTCCCGCTAATTAACCAGGAACGTCCAAGTGCCCTCTAGTTAACTTACATAGTCCAAGGGCCTGCTAGTTAACCTACATAGATCAAGGGCCCGCTAGGTGACCTAGACAGTCCAAGTGACCACAAGGTTACCTACATAGTCCAAGTGCCCGTTCGTTAACCTACATAGTCCAAGTGCCCGCTAAGTAACGTAGATAGCCCAAGTGCACGCTAGGGAACGTACATAGTCCAAGTGCCCGCTAGGTAACCTAGATAGTCCAAGTGCCCGCTAGTTAACCAACATAGTCCAAGTGCCTGCTAGGTAAACTACATAGTCCAAGTGCCCACTAGGTAACCTAGACAGTCCAATTGCCCGCTAGTTAACCTAGACAGTCCAAGTACCCGCTAGGGAACCTACACAGCCCAAGCGCCCGCTAGGGAACCTACATAGTCCAAGTGCTCGCTAGGCAACCTACATAGTCCAAGTGCCCCTTAGTTAACCTAGATAGTCAAAGTGCCTGCTAGGTAACCTAGATAGTCCAAGTGCCCGCTAGGTAACCTAGACAGTCCAAGTGCCCGATAGGTTACCTACATAGTCCAAGTGCACGTTCGTTTACCTAGATAGTCCAAGTGCCCGCTGGTAACCTACATAGTCCAAGAGCCCGCTAGGTAACCTTGATAGTCCAAGTGCCTTCTAGTTAACCTACATAATCTAAGTGCCCGCTAGGGAACCTACATAATCCAAGTGCCCGTTAGGTAACCTATATAGTCCAAATGCCCGCTAGGGCACCTCCATAGTCCAAGTGCCCGCTAGTTAACCTAGATAGTCCAAGTGCCCGCTAGTTAACCTAGATAGTCCAAGTGCCCGCTAATTAACCAGGAACGTCTAAGTGCCCTCTAGTTAACTTATATAGTCCAAGGGCCTGCTAGTTAACCTACATAGATCAAGGGCCCGCTAGGTGACCTAGACAGTCCAAGTGACCACAAGGTTACCTACATAGTCCAAGTGCCCGTTCGTTAACCTACATAGTCCAAGTGCCCGCTACGTAACGTAGATAGCCCAAGTGCCCACTAGGGAACGTACATAGTCCAAGGGCCCGCTAGGTAACCTAGATAGTCCAAGTGCCCGCCTGTTAACCTACATAGTCCAAGTGCCTGCTAGTTAAACTACATAGTCCAAGTGCCCACTAGGTAACCTAGACAGTCCAATTGCCCGCTAGTTAACCTAGACAGTCCAAGTACTCGCTAGGGAACCTACATAGTCCAAGTGCTCGCTAGTCCACCTACATAGTCCAAGTGCCCGTTAGTTAACCTAGATAGTCAAAGTCCCTACTAGGTAACATAGATAGTCCAAGTGCCCGCTAGGTAACCTACATAGTCCAAGTGCCCGTTAGGTAACCTTGATAGTCCAATTGCCCGTGGGATAACCTAGATAGTCCAAGTTTTCGCTAGTTAACCTACATAGTCCAAGTGCCCGTTCGAAAACCTAGATAGTCCAAGTGCCCGCTAGGTAACCTACATAGTCCAAGTGCCCGCTAGTTAACCTAGATAGTCAAAGTGCCCGCTAGTTAACCTAGATCGTCCAAGTGTCCGCTAGGTAACCTACATAGTCCAAGTGCCTGGTAGGTAACCTAGATAGTCCAATTGCCTGTTAGCTAACCTACATAATCCAAGTGTCCGTTCGTTAACCTACATAGTCCAAGTGCCCGTTTGGTAACCTACATAGTCCAAGTGCCCGCTTCGTAACCTGGATAGTCCAAGTGCCAGCTAGTTAACCTACATAGTCAACGTGCCCGATAGTTAACCTACATAGTCCAAGTGCCTTCCTGGGAGCCTACATTGTCCACTTGACCTCTAGTGAACCTACATAGTCCAAGTGCCCGTTAGGGAACCTACATAGTCCAAGTGCTCGCTAGGTAACCTACATAATCCAAATGCCCGCAAGGAAACATACATAGTCTAAGTGCCCTCTAGGGAATCTACATAATCCAAGTGCCCGTTAGGTAACCTATATAGTCCAGATGCCCGCTAGGGAACCTCCATACTCCAAGTGCCCGCTAGTTAACCTAGATAGTCCAAGTGCCCGCTAGTTAACCTAGATAGTCCAAGTTCCCGCTAATTAACCAGGAACGTCTAAGTGCCCTCTAGTTAACTTACATAGTCCAAGGGCCTGCTAGTTAACCTCCATAGATCAAGGGCCCGCTAGGTGACCTAGACAGTCCAAGTGACCACTAGGTTACCTACATAGTCCAAGTGCCCGTTCGTTAACCTACATAGTCCAAGTGCCCGCTAGGTAACGTAGATAGCCCAAGTGCCCGCTAGGGAACGTACATAGTCCAAGTGCCCGCTAGGTAACCTAGATAGTCCAAGTGCCCGCTAGTTAACCAACTTAGTCCAAGTGCCTGCTAGGTAAACTACATAGTCCAAGTGCCCACTAGGTAACCTAGACAGTCCAATTGCCCGCTAGTTAACCTAGACAGTCCAAGTACCCGCTAGGGATCCTACATAGTCCAAGCGCCCGCTAGGGAACCTACATAGTCCAAGTGCTCGCTAGGCAACCTACATAGTCCAAGTGCCCCTTAGTTAACCTAGATAGTCAAAGTGCCTGCTAGGTAACCTAGATAGTCCAAGTGCCCGCTAGGTAACCTACATAGTCCAAGTGCCCATTAGGTAACCTTGATAGTCCAATTGCCCGTTAGCTAACCTAGATAGTCCAAGTGTCCCCTAGTTAACCTACATAGTCCAAGTGCCCTCTAGGTAACCTAGATAGTCCAAGTGCCCGCTAGGTATCCTACATAGTCCATGTGCCCGCTAGGTAACCTACATAGTCCAAGTGCCCGCTAGTTAACCTAGATAGTCCAAGGGCATGCTAGTTAACCTAGACAGTCCAAGTGCCCGCTAGTTAAGCTACATAATCCAAGTGTCCGTTAACTAACCTAGATAGTCCAAGGGCCCGCTAGTTTACCTACATATTCCAAGTGCCTGCTAGGTAACCTAGATAGACCTAGTGCCCGCTAGGGGACATACATAGTCCAAGTGCCCGCTAGGGTATGTACGTAGACCAAGTGCCCGCTAGGTAACCTAGATAGTCCATGTGCCTGCTAATTAACCTACATAGTCCAAGTGCCCGATAGAAACCTATATAGTCCAAGTGCCCGATAGGGAACCTAAATAGTCCAAGTGCCCGCGATGGAAGCTACATAGTCCAAGTGCCCGTTTGGGAACCAATACTCTTAGTGCTGGCTAGGGAACCTGTATCATCCAATTGCCCGCCAGGTAACCTAGATAGTCCAAGTGCCCGCTAGGAAACCTACAAAGTCCAAGTGCCTTCTAGGTAAACTACATAGTCCAAGGGCTCACTAGGTAACCTAGACAGTCCAATTGCCCGCTAGTTAACATAGATAGTCCAAGTGCCCATGAGTTAACCTAGATAGTCCAAGTGCCCGCTAGTTAACCAGGAGCAGCCAAGTGCGCTCTAGTTAACTTACATAGTCCAAGGGCCTGCTTGTTAACCTACATAGACGAAGGGCCCGTTAGTTAACCTAGATATTCCAAGTGCCCGCTAGTTAACCTACATAGTCCAAGTGCCCGCTAGGTAACCTAGACAGTCCAAGTGACCACTAGGTTACCTACATAGTTCAAGTGCCCGTTCGTTAACCTACATAGTCCAAGTGCCCGCTAGGTAACGTAGACAGCCCATGTGCACGCTAGGGAACATATATAGTCCAAGTGCGCACTAGGGAACCTAGATAGTCCAAGTGCCCACCAGTTAACCTACATAGTCCAAGTGCCTGCTAGGTAAACTACATAGTCCAAGTGCCCACTAGGTAACCTAGACAGTCCAATTGCCCGCTAGTTAACCTAGATAGTCCAAGTAACCGCTAGGGAACCTACATAGTCCAAGCGCCCGCTAGGGTACCTACATATTCCAAGTGCTCGCTAGTCAACCTACATAGTCCAAGTGCCCGTTAGTTAACCTAGATAGTCAAAGTCCCTGCTAGGTAACCTAGATAGTCCAAGTGCCCGCTAGGTAACCTACATAGTCCAAGTGCCCGTTAGGTAACCTTGATAGTCCAATTGCCCGTGGGCTAACCTAGATAGTCCAAGTGTCCGCTAGTTAACCTACATAGTCCAAGTGACCATTCGATAACCTAGATAGTCCAAGTGCCCGCTAGGTAACTTGGACAGTCCAAGTGCCCGCTAGGTTACCTACATAGTCCAAGTGCACGTTCGTTTACCTAGATAGTCCAAGTGCCCGCTGGTAACCTACATAGTCCAAGAGCCCGCTAGGTAACCTTGATAGTCCAAGTGCCTTCTAGTTAACCTACATAATCTAAGTGCCCGCTAGGGAACCTACATAATCCAAGTGCCCGTTAGGTAACCTATATAGTCCAAATGCCCGCTAGGGAACCTCAATAGTCCAAGTGCCCGCTAGTTAACCTAGATAGTCCAAGTGCCCGCTAGTTAACCTAGATAGTCCAAGTGCCCGCTAATTAACCCCGAACGTATAAGTGCCCTCTAGTTAACTTACATAGTCCAAGGGCCTGCTAGTTAACCTACATAGATCAAGGGCCCGCTAGGTGACCTAGACAGTCCAAGTGACCACTAGGTTACCTACATAGTCCAAGTGCCCGTTCGTTAACCTACATAGTCCAAGTGCCCGCTAGGTAACGTAGATAGCCCAAGTGCCCACTAGGGAACGTACATAGTCCAAGGGCCCGCTAGGTAACCTAGGTAGTCCAAGTGCCCGCTAGTTAACCTACATAGTCCAAGTGCCTGCTAGGTAAACTACATAGTCCAAGTGCCCACTAGGTAACCTAGACAGTCCAATTGCCCGCTAGTTAACCTAGACAGTCCAAGTACTCGCTAGGGAACCTACATAGTCCAAGTGCTCGCTAGTCAACCTACATAGTCCAAGTGCCCGTTAGTTAACCTAGATAGTCAAAGTCCCTACTAGGTAACATAGATAGTCCAAGTGCCCGCTAGGTAACCTACATAGTCCAAGTGCCCGTTAGGTAACCTTGATAGTCCAATTGCCCGTGGGATAACCTAGATAGTCCAAGTGTTCGCTAGTTAACCTACATAGTCCAAGTGCCCGTTCGAAAACCTAGATAGTCCAAGTGCCCGCTAGGTAACCTGCATAGTCCAAGTGCCCGCTAGTTAACCTAGATAGTCCAAGTGCCCGCTAGGTAACCTACATAGTCCAAGTGCCTGCTAGGTAACCTAGATAGTCCAATTGCCTGTTAGCTAACCTACATAGTCCAAGTGTCCGTTCGTTAACCTAGATAGTCCAAGTGCCCGTTTGGTAACCTACATACTCCAAGTGCCCGCTTCGTAACCTGGATAGTCCAAGTGCCCGCTAGTTAACCTACATAGTCAACGTGCCCGAGAGTTAACCTACATAGTCCAAGTGCCTTCTAGGGAGCCTACATTGTCCACGTGACCGCTAGGGAACCTACATAGTCCAAGTGCCCGTTAGGGAACCTACATAGTCCAAGTGCTCGCTAGGTAACCTACATAGTCCAAATGCCCGCAAGGAAACATACATAGTCTAAGTGCCCTCTAGGGAATCTACATAATCCAAGTGCCCGTTAGGTAACCTATATAGTCCAGATGCCCGCTAGGGAACCTCCATAGTCCAAGTGCCCGCTAGTTAACCTAGATAGTCCAAGTGCCCGCTAGGTAACCTAGATAGTCTAAGTTCCCGCTAATTAACCAGGAACGTCCAAGTGCTCTCTAGTTAACTTACATAGTCCAAGGGCCTGCTAGTTAACCTCCATAGATCAAGGGCCCGCTAGGTGACCTAGACAGTCCAAGTGACCACTAGGTTACCTACATAGTCCAAGTGCCCGTTCGTTAACCTACATAGTCCAAGTGCCCGCTAGGTAACGTAGATAGCCCAAGTGCCCGCTAGGGAACGTACATAGTCCAAGTGCCCGCTAGGTAACCTAGATAGTCCAAGTGCCCGCTAGTTAACCAACATAGTCCAAGTGCCTGCTAGGTAAACTACATAGTCCAAGTGCCCACTAGGTAACCTAGACAGTCCAATTGCCCGCTAGTTAACCTAGACAGTCCAAGTACCCGCTAGGGAACCTACACAGTCCAAGCGCCCGCTAGGGAACCTACATAGTCCAAGTGCTCGCTAGGCAACCTACATAGTCCAAGTGCCCCTTAGTTAACCTAGATAGTCAAAGTGCCTGCTAGGTAACCTAGATAGTCCAAGTGCCCGCTAGGTAACCTACATAGTCCAAGTGCCCATTAGGTAACCTTGATAGTCCAATTGCCCGTTAGCTAACCTAGATAGTCCAAGTGTCCCCTAGTTAACCTACATAGTCCAAGTGCCCTCTAGGTAACCTAGAAAGTCCAAGTGCCCGCTAGGTATCCTACATAGTCCATGTGCCCGCTAGGTAACCTACATAGTCCAAGTGCCCGCTAGTTAACCTAGATAGTCCAAGGGCACGCTAGTTAACCTAGACAGTCCAAGTGCCCGCTAGTTAAGCTACATAATCCAAGTGTCCGTTAACTAACCTAGATAGTCCAAGGGCCCGCTAGTTGACCTAAATATTCCAAGTGCCCGCTAGGTAACCTAGATAGACCTAGTGCCCGCTAGGGGACATACATAGTCCAAGTGCCCGCTAGGGTATATACGTAGACCAAGTGCCCGCTAGGTAACCTAGATAGTCCATGTGCCTGCTAATTAACCTACATAGTCCAAGTGCCCGATAGAAACCTATATAGTCCAAGTGCCTGATAGGGAACCTACATAGTCCACGTGCCCGCGATGGAAGCTACATAATCCAAGTGCCCGTTTGGGAACCAATACTCTTAGTGCTGGCTAGGGAACCTGTATCATCCAATTGCCCGCCAGGTAACCTAGATAGTCCAAGTGCCCGCTAGGAAACCTACAAAGTCCAAGTGCCTTCTAGGTAAACTACATAGTCCAAGGGCTCACTAGGTAACCTAGACAGTCCAATTGCCCGCTAGTTAACCTAGATAGTCCAAGTGCCCATGAGTTAACCTAGATAGTCCAAGTGCCCGCTAGTTAACCAGGAGCAGCCAAGTGCGCTCTAGTTAACTTACATAGTCCAAGGGCCTGCTTGTTAACCTACATAGACGAAGGGCCCGTTAGTTAACCTAGATATTCCAAGTGCCCGCTAGTTAACCTACATAGTCCAAGTGCCCGCTAGGTAACCTAGACTGTCCAAGTGACCACTAGGTTACCTACATAGTTCAAGTGCCCGTTCGTTAACCTACATAGTCCAAGTGCCCGCTAGGTAACGTAGACAGCCCATGTGCACGCTAGGGAACATATATAGTCCAAGTGCGCGCTAGGGAACCTAGATAGTCCAAGTGCCCGCCACTTAACCTACATAGTCCAAGTGCCTGCTAGGTAAACTACATAGTCCAAGTGCCCACTAGGTAACCTAGACAGTCCAATTGCCCGCTAGTTAACCTAGATAGTCCAAGTAACCGCTAGGGAACCTACATAGTCCAAGCGCCCGCTAGGGAACCTACATATTCCAAGTGCTCGCAAGTCAACCTACATAGTCCAAGTGCCCGTTAGTTAACCTAGATAGTCAAAGTCCCTGCTAGGTAACCTAGATAGTCCAAGTGCCCGCTAGGTAACCTACATAGTCCAAGTGCCCGTTAGGTAACCTTGATAGTCCAATTGCCCGTGGGCTAACCTAGATAGTCCAAGTGTCCGCTAGTTAACCTACATAGTCCAAGTGACCATTCGATAACCTAGATAGTCCAAGTGCCCGCTAGGTAACCTAGACAGTCCGAGTGCCCGCTAGGTTACCTACATAGTCCAAGTGCACGTTCGTTTACCTAGATAGTCCAAGTGCCCGCTGGTAACCTACATAGTCCAAGAGCCCGCTAGGTAACCTTGATAGTCCAAGTGCCTTCTAGTTAACCTACATAATCTAAGTGCCCGCTAGGGAACCTACATAATCCAAGTGCCCGTTAGGTAACCTATATAGTCCAAATGCCCGCTAGGGCACCTCCATAGTCCAAGTGCCCGCTAGTTAACCTAGATAGTCCAAGTGCCCGCTAGTTAACCTAGATAGTCCAAGTGCCCGCTAATTAACCAGGAAAGTCTAAGTGCCCTCTAGTTAACTTACATAGTCCAAGGACCTGCTAGTTAACCTACATAGATCAAGGGCCCGCTAGGTGACCTAGACAGTCCAAGTGACCACAAGGTTACCTACATAGTCCAAGTGCCCGTTCGTTAACCTACATAGTCCAAGTGCCCGCTAGGTAAAGTAGATAGCCCAAGTGCCCACTAGGGAACGTACATAGTCCAAGGGCCCGCTAGGTAACCTAGATAGTCCAAGTGCCCGCTAGTTAACCTACATAGTCCAAGTGCCTGCTAGGTAAACTACATAGTCCAAGTGCCCACTAGGTAACCTAGACAGTCCAATTGCCCGCTAGTTAACCTAGACAGTCCAAGTAATCGCTAGGGAACCTACATAGTCCAAGTGCTCGCTAGTCAACCTACATAGTCCAAGTGCCCGTTAGTTAACCTAGATGGTCAAAGTCCCTACTAGGTAACACAGATAGTCCTAGTGCCCGCTAGGTAACCTACATAGTCCAAGTGCCCGTTAGGTAACCTTGATAGTCCAATTGCCCGTGGGATAACCTAGATAGTCCAAGTGGTCGCTAGTTAACCTACATAGTCCAAGTGCCCGTTCGAAAACCTAGATAGTCCAAGTGCCCGCTAGGTAACCTACATAGTCCAAGTGCCCGCTAGTTAACCTAGATAGTCCAAGTGCCCGCTAGTTAACCTAGATCGTCCAAGTGTCCGCTAGGTAACCTACATAGTCCAAGTGCCTGCTAGGTAACCTAGATAGTCCAATTGCCTGTTAGCTAACCTACATAGTCCAAGTGTCCGTTCGTTAACCTAGATAGTCCAAGTGCCCGTTTGGTAACCTACATAGTCCAAGTGCCCGCTTTGTGACCTGGATAGTCCAAGTGCCCGCTAGTTAACCTACATAGTCAACGTGCCCGATAGTTAACCTACATAGTCCAAGTGCCTTCTAGGGAGCCTACATTGTCCACGTGACCGCTAGGGAACCTACATAGTCCAATTGCCCGTTAGGGAACCTACATAGTCCAAGTGCTCGCTGGGTAACCTACATAGTCCAAATGCCCGCAAGGAAACATACATAGTCTAAGTGCCCTCTAGGGAATCTACATAATCCAAGTGCCCATTAGGTAACCTATATAGTCCAGATGCCCGCTAGGGAACCTCCATAGTCCAAGTGCCCGCTAGTTAACCTAGATAGTCCAAGTGCCCGCTAGTTAACCTAGATAGTCCAAGTTCCCGCTAATTAACCAGGAACGTCCAAGTGCCCTCTAGTTAACTTACATAGTCCAAGGGCCTGCTAGTTAACCTACATATATCAAGGGCCCGCTAGGTGACCTAGACAGTCCAAATGACCACTAGGTTACCTACATAGTCCAAGTGCCTGTTCGTTAACCTACATAGTCCAAGTGCCCGCTAGGTAACGTAGATAGCCCAAGTGCCCGCTAGGGAACGTACATAGTCCAAGTGCCCGCTAGGTAACCTAGATAGTCCAAGTGCCCGCTAGTTAACCAACATGGTCCAAGTGCCTGCTAGGTAAACTACATAGTCCAAGTGCCCACTAGGTAACCTAGACAGTCCAATTGCCCGCTAGTTAACCTAGACAGTCCAAGTAACCGCTAGGTAACGTAGATAGCCCAAGTGCCCGCTAGGTAACCTAGATAGTCCATGTGCCTGCTAATTAACCTACATAGTCCAAGTGCCTGATAGAAACCTATATAGTCCAAGTGCCCGATAGGGAACCTAAATAGTCCAAGTGCCCGCGATGGAAGCTACATAGTCCAAGTGCCCGTTTGGGAACCAATACTCTTAGTGCTGGCTAGGGAACCTGTATCATCCAATTGCCCGCCAGGTAACCTAGATAGTCCAAGTGCCCGCTAGGAAACCTACAAAGTCCAAGTGCCTTCTAGGTAAACTACATAGTCCAAGGGCTCACTAGGTAACCTAGACAGTCCAATTGCCCGCTAGTTAACATAGATAGTCCAAGTGCCCATGAGTTAACCTAGATAGTCCAAGTGCCCGCTAGTTAACCAGGAGCAGCCAAGTGCGCTCTAGTTAACTTACATAGTCCAAGGGCCTGCTTGTTAACCTACATAGACGAAGGGCCCGTTAGTTAACCTAGATATTCCAAGTGCCCGCTAGTTAACCTACATAGTCCAAGTGCCCGCTAGGTAACCTAGACAGTCCAAGTGACCACTAGGTTACCTACATAGTTCAAGTGCCCGTTCGTTAACCTACATAGTCCAAGTGCCCGCTAGGTAACGTAGACAGCCCATGTGCACGCTAGGGAACATATATAGTCCAAGTGCGCACTAGGGAACCTAGATAGTCCAAGTGCCCACCAGTTAACCTACATAGTCCAAGTGCCTGCTAGGTAAACTACATAGTCCAAGTGCCCACTAGGTAACCTAGACAGTCCAATTGCCCGCTAGTTAACCTAGATAGTCCAAGTAACCGCTAGGGAACCTACATAGTCCAAGCGCCCGCTAGGGTACCTACATATTCCAAGTGCTCGCTAGTCAACCTACATAGTCCAAGTGCCCGTTAGTTAACCTAGATAGTCAAAGTCCCTGCTAGGTAACCTAGATAGTCCAAGTGCCCGCTAGGTAACCTACATAGTCCAAGTGCCCGTTAGGTAACCTTGATAGTCCAATTGCCCGTGGGCTAACCTAGATAGTCCAAGTGTCCGCTAGTTAACCTACATAGTCCAAGTGACCATTCGATAACCTAGATAGTCCAAGTGCCCGCTAGGTAACTTAGACAGTCCAAGTGCCCGCTAGGTTACCTACATAGTCCAAGTGCACGTTCGTTTACCTAGATAGTCCAAGTGCCCGCTGGTAACCTACATAGTCCAAGAGCCCGCTAGGTAACCTTGATAGTCCAAGTGCCTTCTAGTTAACCTACATAATCTAAGTGCCCGCTAGGGAACCTACATAATCCAAGTGCCCGTTAGGTAACCTATATAGTCCAAGTGCCCGCTAGTTAACCTAGATAGTCCAAGTGCCCGCTAATTAACCAGGAACGTCTAAGTGCCCTCTAGTTAACTTACATAGTCCAAGTGCCCGCTAGGTAACGTAGATAGCCCAAGTGCCCACTAGGGAACGTACATAGTCCAAGGGCCCGCTAGGTAACCTAGGTAGTCCAAGTGCCCGCTAGTTAACCTACATAGTCCAAGTGCCTGCTAGGTAAACTACATAGTCCAAGTGTCCACTAGGTAACCTAGACAGTCCAATTGCCCGCTAGTTAACCTAGACAGTCCAAGTACTCGCTAGGGAACCTACATAGTCCAAGTGCTCGCTAGTCAACCTACATAGTCCAAGTGCCCGTTAGTTAACCTAGATAGTCAAAGTCCCTACTAGGTAACATAGATAGTCCAAGTGCCCGCTAGGTAACCTACATAGTCCAAGTGCCTGCTAGGTAAACTACATAGTCCAAGTGTCCACTAGGTAACCTAGACAGTCCAATTGCCCGCTAGTTAACCTAGATAGTCCAAGTAACCGCTAGGGAACCTACATAGTCCAAGCGCCCGCTAGGGAACCTACATATTCCAAGTGCTCGCAAGTCAACCTACATAGTCCAAGTGCCCGTTAGTTAACCTAGATAGTCAAAGTCCCTGCTAGGTAACCTAGATAGTCCAAGTGCCCGCTAGGTAACCTACATAGTCCAAGTGCCCGTTAGGTAACCTTGATAGTCCAATTGCCCGTGGGCTAACCTAGATAGTCCAAGTGTCCGCTAGTTAACCTACATAGTCCAAGTGACCATTCGATAACCTAGATAGTCCAAGTGCCCGCTAGGTAACCTAGACAGTCCGAGTGCCCGCTAGGTTACCTACATAGTCCAAGTGCACGTTCGTTTACCTAGATAGTCCAAGTGCCCGCTGGTAACCTACATAGTCCAAGAGCCCGCTAGGTAACCTTGATAGTCCAAGTGCCTTCTAGTTAACCTACATAATCTAAGTGCCCGCTAGGGAACCTACATAATCCAAGTGCCCGTTAGGTAACCTATATAGTCCAAATGCCCGCTAGGGCACCTCCATAGTCCAAGTGCCCGCTAGTTAACCTAGATAGTCCAAGTGCCCGCTAGTTAACCTAGATAGTCCAAGTGCCCGCTAATTAACCAGGAAAGTCTAAGTGCCCTCTAGTTAACTTACATAGTCCAAGGACCTGCTAGTTAACCTACATAGATCAAGGGCCCGCTAGGTGACCTAGACAGTCCAAGTGACCACAAGGTTACCTACATAGTCCAAGTGCCCGTTCGTTAACCTACATAGTCCAAGTGCCCGCTAGGTAAAGTAGATAGCCCAAGTGCCCACTAGGGAACGTACATAGTCCAAGGGCCCGCTAGGTAACCTAGATAGTCCAAGTGCCCGCTAGTTAACCTACATAGTCCAAGTGCCTGCTAGGTAAACTACATAGTCCAAGTGCCCACTAGGTAACCTAGACAGTCCAATTGCCCGCTAGTTAACCTAGACAGTCCAAGTAATCGCTAGGGAACCTACATAGTCCAAGTGCTCGCTAGTCAACCTACATAGTCCAAGTGCCCGTTAGTTAACCTAGATGGTCAAAGTCCCTACTAGGTAACACAGATAGTCCTAGTGCCCGCTAGGTAACCTACATAGTCCAAGTGCCCGTTAGGTAACCTTGATAGTCCAATTGCCCGTGGGATAACCTAGATAGTCCAAGTGGTCGCTAGTTAACCTACATAGTCCAAGTGCCCGTTCGAAAACCTAGATAGTCCAAGTGCCCGCTAGGTAACCTACATAGTCCAAGTGCCCGCTAGTTAACCTAGATAGTCCAAGTGCCCGCTAGTTAACCTAGATCGTCCAAGTGTCCGCTAGGTAACCTACATAGTCCAAGTGCCTGCTAGGTAACCTAGATAGTCCAATTGCCTGTTAGCTAACCTACATAGTCCAAGTGTCCGTTCGTTAACCTAGATAGTCCAAGTGCCCGTTTGGTAACCTACATAGTCCAAGTGCCCGCTTTGTGACCTGGATAGTCCAAGTGCCCGCTAGTTAACCTACATAGTCAACGTGCCCGATAGTTAACCTACATAGTCCAAGTGCCTTCTAGGGAGCCTACATTGTCCACGTGACCGCTAGGGAACCTACATAGTCCAATTGCCCGTTAGGGAACCTACATAGTCCAAGTGCTCGCTGGGTAACCTACATAGTCCAAATGCCCGCAAGGAAACATACATAGTCTAAGTGCCCTCTAGGGAATCTACATAATCCAAGTGCCCATTAGGTAACCTATATAGTCCAGATGCCCGCTAGGGAACCTCCATAGTCCAAGTGCCCGCTAGTTAACCTAGATAGTCCAAGTGCCCGCTAGTTAACCTAGATAGTCCAAGTTCCCGCTAATTAACCAGGAACGTCCAAGTGCCCTCTAGTTAACTTACATAGTCCAAGGGCCTGCTAGTTAACCTACATATATCAAGGGCCCGCTAGGTGACCTAGACAGTCCAAATGACCACTAGGTTACCTACATAGTCCAAGTGCCTGTTCGTTAACCTACATAGTCCAAGTGCCCGCTAGGTAACGTAGATAGCCCAAGTGCCCGCTAGGGAACGTACATAGTCCAAGTGCCCGCTAGGTAACCTAGATAGTCCAAGTGCCCGCTAGTTAACCAACATGGTCCAAGTGCCTGCTAGGTAAACTACATAGTCCAAGTGCCCACTAGGTAACCTAGACAGTCCAATTGCCCGCTAGTTAACCTAGACAGTCCAAGTAACCGCTAGGTAACGTAGATAGCCCAAGTGCCCGCTAGGTAACCTAGATAGTCCATGTGCCTGCTAATTAACCTACATAGTCCAAGTGCCTGATAGAAACCTATATAGTCCAAGTGCCCGATAGGGAACCTAAATAGTCCAAGTGCCCGCGATGGAAGCTACATAGTCCAAGTGCCCGTTTGGGAACCAATACTCTTAGTGCTGGCTAGGGAACCTGTATCATCCAATTGCCCGCCAGGTAACCTAGATAGTCCAAGTGCCCGCTAGGAAACCTACAAAGTCCAAGTGCCTTCTAGGTAAACTACATAGTCCAAGGGCTCACTAGGTAACCTAGACAGTCCAATTGCCCGCTAGTTAACATAGATAGTCCAAGTGCCCATGAGTTAACCTAGATAGTCCAAGTGCCCGCTAGTTAACCAGGAGCAGCCAAGTGCGCTCTAGTTAACTTACATAGTCCAAGGGCCTGCTTGTTAACCTACATAGACGAAGGGCCCGTTAGTTAACCTAGATATTCCAAGTGCCCGCTAGTTAACCTACATAGTCCAAGTGCCCGCTAGGTAACCTAGACAGTCCAAGTGACCACTAGGTTACCTACATAGTTCAAGTGCCCGTTCGTTAACCTACATAGTCCAAGTGCCCGCTAGGTAACGTAGACAGCCCATGTGCACGCTAGGGAACATATATAGTCCAAGTGCGCACTAGGGAACCTAGATAGTCCAAGTGCCCACCAGTTAACCTACATAGTCCAAGTGCCTGCTAGGTAAACTACATAGTCCAAGTGCCCACTAGGTAACCTAGACAGTCCAATTGCCCGCTAGTTAACCTAGATAGTCCAAGTAACCGCTAGGGAACCTACATAGTCCAAGCGCCCGCTAGGGTACCTACATATTCCAAGTGCTCGCTAGTCAACCTACATAGTCCAAGTGCCCGTTAGTTAACCTAGATAGTCAAAGTCCCTGCTAGGTAACCTAGATAGTCCAAGTGCCCGCTAGGTAACCTACATAGTCCAAGTGCCCGTTAGGTAACCTTGATAGTCCAATTGCCCGTGGGCTAACCTAGATAGTCCAAGTGTCCGCTAGTTAACCTACATAGTCCAAGTGACCATTCGATAACCTAGATAGTCCAAGTGCCCGCTAGGTAACTTAGACAGTCCAAGTGCCCGCTAGGTTACCTACATAGTCCAAGTGCACGTTCGTTTACCTAGATAGTCCAAGTGCCCGCTGGTAACCTACATAGTCCAAGAGCCCGCTAGGTAACCTTGATAGTCCAAGTGCCTTCTAGTTAACCTACATAATCTAAGTGCCCGCTAGGGAACCTACATAATCCAAGTGCCCGTTAGGTAACCTATATAGTCCAAGTGCCCGCTAGTTAACCTAGATAGTCCAAGTGCCCGCTAATTAACCAGGAACGTCTAAGTGCCCTCTAGTTAACTTACATAGTCCAAGTGCCCGCTAGGTAACGTAGATAGCCCAAGTGCCCACTAGGGAACGTACATAGTCCAAGGGCCCGCTAGGTAACCTAGGTAGTCCAAGTGCCCGCTAGTTAACCTACATAGTCCAAGTGCCTGCTAGGTAAACTACATAGTCCAAGTGTCCACTAGGTAACCTAGACAGTCCAATTGCCCGCTAGTTAACCTAGACAGTCCAAGTACTCGCTAGGGAACCTACATAGTCCAAGTGCTCGCTAGTCAACCTACATAGTCCAAGTGCCCGTTAGTTAACCTAGATAGTCAAAGTCCCTACTAGGTAACATAGATAGTCCAAGTGCCCGCTAGGTAACCTACATAGTCCAAGTGCCCGTTAGGTAACCTTGATAGTCCAATTGCCCGTGGGATAACCTAGATAGTCCAAGTGTTCGCTAGTTAACCTACATAGTCCAAGTGCCCGTTCGAAAACCTAGATAGTCCAAGTGCCCGCTAGGTAACCTGCATAGTCCAAGTGCCCGCTAGTTAACCTAGATAGTCCAAGTGCCCGCTAGGTAACCTACATAGTCCAAGTGCCTGCTAGGTAACCTAGATAGTCCAATTGCCTGTTAGCTAACCTACATAGTCCAAGTGTCCGTTCGTTAACCTAGATAGTCCAAGTGCCCGTTTGGTAACCTACATACTCCAAGTGCCCGCTTCGTAACCTGGATAGTCCAAGTGCCCGCTAGTTAACCTACATAGTCAACGTGCCCGAGAGTTAACCTACATAGTCCAAGTGCCTTCTAGGGAGCCTACATTGTCCACGTGACCGCTAGGGAACCTACATAGTCCAAGTGCCCGTTAGGGAACCTACATAGTCCAAGTGCTCGCTAGGTAACCTACATAGTCCAAATGCCCGCAAGGAAACATACATAGTCTAAGTGCCCTCTAGGGAATCTACATAATCCAAGTGCCCGTTAGGTAACCTATATAGTCCAGATGCCCGCTAGGGAACCTCCATAGTCCAAGTGCCCGCTAGTTAACCTAGATAGTCCAAGTGCCCGCTAGGTAACCTAGATAGTCTAAGTTCCCGCTAATTAACCAGGAACGTCCAAGTGCTCTCTAGTTAACTTACATAGTCCAAGGGCCTGCTAGTTAACCTCCATAGATCAAGGGCCCGCTAGGTGACCTAGACAGTCCAAGTGACCACTAGGTTACCTACATAGTCCAAGTGCCCGTTCGTTAACCTACATAGTCCAAGTGCCCGCTAGGTAACGTAGATAGCCCAAGTGCCCGCTAGGGAACGTACATAGTCCAAGTGCCCGCTAGGTAACCTAGATAGTCCAAGTGCCCGCTAGTTAACCAACATAGTCCTAGTGCCTGCTAGGTAAACTACATAGTCCAAGTGCCCACTAGGTAACCTAGACAGTCCAATTGCCCGCTAGTTAACCTAGACAGTCCAAGTACCCGCTAGGGAACCTACACAGTCCAAGCGCCCGCTAGGGAACCTACATAGTCCAAGTGCTCGCTAGGCAACCTACATAGTCCAAGTGCCCCTTAGTTAACCTAGATAGTCAAAGTGCCTGCTAGGTAACCTAGATAGTCCAAGTGCCCGCTAGGTAACCTACATAGTCCAAGTGCCCATTAGGTAACCTTGATAGTCCAATTGCCCGTTAGCTAACCTAGATAGTCCAAGTGTCCCCTAGTTAACCTACATAGTCCAAGTGCCCTCTAGGTAACCTAGAAAGTCCAAGTGCCCGCTAGGTATCCTACATAGTCCATGTGCCCGCTAGGTAACCTACATAGTCCAAGTGCCCGCTAGTTAACCTAGATAGTCCAAGGGCACGCTAGTTAACCTAGACAGTCCAAGTGCCCGCTAGTTAAGCTACATAATCCAAGTGTCCGTTAACTAACCTAGATAGTCCAAGGGCCCGCTAGTTGACCTACATATTCCAAGTGCCCGCTAGGTAACCTAGATAGACCTAGTGCCCGCTAGGGGACATACATAGTCCAAGTGCCCGCTAGGGTATATACGTAGACCAAGTGCCCGCTAGGTAACCTAGATAGTCCATGTGCCTGCTAATTAACCTACATAGTCCAAGTGCCCGATAGAAACCTATATAGTCCAAGTGCCCGATAGGGAACCTACATAGTCCACGTGCCCGCGATGGAAGCTACATAGTCCAAGTGCCCGTTTGGGAACCAATACTCTTAGTGCTGGCTAGGGAACCTGTATCATCCAATTGCCCGCCAGGTAACCTAGATAGTCCAAGTACCCGCTAGGAAACCTACAAAGTCCAAGTGCCTTCTAGGTAAACTACATAGTCCAAGGGCTCACTAGGTAACCTAGACAGTCCAATTGCCCACTAGTTAACCTAGATAGTCCAAGTGCCCATGAGTTAACCTAGATAGTCCAAGTGCCCGCTAGTTAACCAGGAGCAGCCAAGTGCGCTCTAGTTAACTTACATAGTCCAAGGGCCTGCTTGTTAACCTACATAGAAGAAGGGCCCGTTAGTTAACCTAGATATTCCAAGTGCCCGCTAGTTAACCTACATAGTCCAAGTGCCCGCTAGGTAACCTAGACTGTCCAAGTGACCACTAGGTTACCTACATAGTTCAAGTGCCCGTTCGTTAACCTACATAGTCCAAGTGCCCGCTAGGTAACGTAGACAGCCCATGTGCACGCTAGGGAACATATATAGTCCAAGTGCGCGCTAGGGAACCTAGATAGTCCAAGTGCCCGCCACTTAACCTACATAGTCCAAGTGCCTGCTAGGTAAACTACATAGTCCAAGTGCCCACTAGGTAACCTAGACAGTCCAATTGCCCGCTAGTTAACCTAGATAGTCCAAGTAACCGCTAGGGAACCTACATAGTCCAAGTGCTCGCAAGTCAACCTACATAGTCCAAGTGCCCGTTAGTTAACCTAGATAGTCAAAGTCCCTGCTAGGTAACCTAGATAGTCCAAGTGCCCGCTAGGTAACCTACATAGTCCAAGTGCCCGTTAGGTAACCTTGATAGTCCAATTGCCCGTGGGCTAACCTAGATAGTCCAAGTGTCCGCTAGTTAACCTACATAGTCCAAGTGACCATTCGATAACCTAGATAGTCCAAGTGCCCGCTAGGTAACCTAGACAGTCCAAGTGCCCGCTAGGTTACCTACATAGTCCAAGTGCACGTTCGTTTACCTAGATAGTCCAAGTGCCCGCTGGTAACCTACATAGTCCAAGAGCCCGCTAGGTAACCTTGATAGTCCAAGTGCCTTCTAGTTAACCTACATAATCTAAGTGCCCGCTAGGGAACCTACATAATCCAAGTGCCCGTTAGGTAACCTATATAGTCCAAATGCCCGCTAGGGCACCTCCATAGTCCAAGTGCCCGCTAGTTAACCTAGATAGTCCAAGTGCCCGCTAGTTAACCTAGATAGTCCAAGTGCCCGCTAATTAACCAGGAAAGTCTAAGTGCCCTCTAGTTAACTTACATAGTCCAAGGACCTGCTAGTTAACCTACATAGATCAAGGGCCCGCTAGGTGACCTAGACAGTCCAAGTGACCACAAGGTTACCTACATAGTCCAAGTGCCCGTTCGTTAACCTACATAGTCCAAGTGCCCGCTAGGTAAAGTAGATAGCCCAAGTGCCCACTAGGGAACGTACATAGTCCAAGGGCCCGCTAGGTAACCTAGATAGTCCAAGTGCCCGCTAGCTAACCTACATAGTCCAAGTGCCTGCTAGGTAAACTACATAGTCCAAGTGCCCACTAGGTAACCTAGACAGTCCAATTGCCCGCTAGTTAACCTAGACAGTCCAAGTAATCGCTAGGGAACCTACATAGTCCAAGTGCTCGCTAGTCAACCTACATAGTCCAAGTGCCCGTTAGTTAACCTAGATAGTCAAAGTCCCTACTAGGTAACATAGATAGTCCTAGTGCCCGCTAGGTAACCTACATAGTCCAAGTGCCCGTTAGGTAACCTTGATAGTCCAATTGCCCGTGGGATAACCTAGATAGTCCAAGTGGTCGCTAGTTAACCTACATAGTCCAAGTGCCCGTTCGAAAACCTAGATAGTCCAAGTGCCCGCTAGGTAACCTACATAGTCCAAGTGCCCGCTAGTTAACCTAGATAGTCCAAGTGCCCGCTAGTTAACCTAGATCGTCCAAGTGTCCGCTAGGTAACCTACATAGTCCAAGTGCCTGCTAGGTAACCTAGATAGTCCAATTGCCTGTTAGCTAACCTACATAGTCCAAGTGTCCGTTCGTTAACCTAGATAGTCCAAGTGCCCGTTTGGTAACCTACATACTCCAAGTGCCCGCTTCGTAACCTGGATAGTCCAAGTGCCCGCTAGTTAACCTACATAGTCAACGTGCCCGATAGTTAACCTACATAGTCCAAGTGCCTTCTAGGGAGCCTACATTGTCCACGTGACCGCTAGGGAACCTACATAGTCCAAGTGCCCGTTAGGGAACCTACATAGTCCAAGTGCTCGCTGGGTAACCTACATAGTCCAAATGCCCGCAAGGAAACATACATAGTCTAAGTGCCCTCTAGGGAATCTACATAATCCAAGTGCCCATTAGGTAACCTATATAGTCCAGATGCCCGCTAGGGAACCTCCATAGTCCAAGTGCCCGCTAGTTAACCTAGATATTCCAAGTGCCCGCTAGTTAACCTAGATAGTCCAAGTTCCCGCTAATTAACGAGGAACGTCCAAGTGCCCTCTAGTTAACTTACATAGTCCAAGGGCCTGCTAGTTAACCTACATATATCAAGGGCCCGCTAGGTGACCTAGACAGTCCAAATGACCACTAGGTTACCTACATAGTCCAAGTGCCTGTTCGTTAACCTACATAGTCCAAGTGCCCGCTAGGTAACGTAGATAGCCCAAGTGCCCGCTAGGGAACGTACATAGTCCAAGTGCCCGCTAGGTAACCTAGATAGTCCAAGTGCCCGCTAGTTAACCAACATGGTCCAAGTGCCTGCTAGGTAAACTACATAGTCCAAGTGCCCACTAGGTAACCTAGACAGTCCAATTGCCCGCTAGTTAACCTAGACAGTCCAAGTAACCGCTAGGTAACGTAGATAGCCCAAGTGCCCGCTAGGTAACCTAGATAGTCCATGTGCCTGCTAATTAACCTACATAGTCCAAGTGCCCGATAGAAACCTATATAGTCCAAGTGCCCGATAGGGAACCTAAATAGTCCAAGTGCCCGCGATGGAAGCTACATAGTCCAAGTGCCCGTTTGGGAACCAATACTCTTAGTGCTGGCTAGGGAACCTGTATCATCCAATTGCCCGCCAGGTAACCTAGATAGTCCAAGTGCCCGCTAGGAAACCTACAAAGTCCAAGTGCCTTCTAGGTAAACTACATAGTCCAAGGGCTCACTAGGTAACCTAGACAGTCCAATTGCCCGCTAGTTAACATAGATAGTCCAAGTGCCCATGAGTTAACCTAGATAGTCCAAGTGCCCGCTAGTTAACCAGGAGCAGCCAAGTGCGCTCTAGTTAACTTACATAGTCCAAGGGCCTGCTTGTTAACCTACATAGACGAAGGGCCCGTTAGTTAACCTAGATATTCCAAGTGCCCGCTAGTTAACCTACATAGTCCAAGTGCCCGCTAGGTAACCTAGACAGTCCAAGTGACCACTAGGTTACCTACATAGTTCAAGTGCCCGTTCGTTAACCTACATAGTCCAAGTGCCCGCTAGGTAACGTAGACAGCCCATGTGCACGCTAGGGAACATATATAGTCCAAGTGCGCACTAGGGAACCTAGATAGTCCAAGTGCCCACCAGTTAACCTACATAGTCCAAGTGCCTGCTAGGTAAACTACATAGTCCAAGTGCCCACTAGGTAACCTAGACAGTCCAATTGCCCGCTAGTTAACCTAGATAGTCCAAGTAACCGCTAGGGAAAATACATAGTCCAAGCGCCCGCTAGGGAACCTACATATTCCAAGTGCTCGCTAGTCAACCTACATAGTCCAAGTGCCCGTTAGTTAACCTAGATAGTCAAAGTCCCTGCTAGGTAACCTAGATAGTCCAAGTGCCCGCTAGGTAACCTACATAGTCCAAGTGCCCGTTAGGTAACCTTGATAGTCCAATTGCCCGTGGGCTAACCTAGATAGTCCAAGTGTCCGCTAGTTAACCTACATAGTCCAAGTGACCATTCGATAACCTAGATAGTCCAAGTGCCCGCTAGGTAACTTAGACAGTCCAAGTGCCCGCTAGGTTACCTACATAGTCCAAGTGCACGTTCGTTTACCTAGATAGTCCAAGTGCCCGCTGGTAACCTACATAGTCCAAGAGCCCGCTAGGTAACCTTGATAGTCCAAGTGCCTTCTAGTTAACCTACATAATCTAAGTGCCCGCTAGGGAACCTACATAATCCAAGTGCCCGTTAGGTAACCTATATAGTCCAAATGCCCGCTAGGGAACCTCCATAGTCCAAGTGCCCGCTAGTTAACCTAGATAGTCCAAGTGCCCGCTAGTTAACCTAGATAGTCCAAGTGCCCGCTAATTAACCAGGAACGTCTAAGTGCCCTCTAGTTAACTTACATAGTCCAAGGGCCTGCTAGTTAACCTACATAGATCAAGGGCCCGCTAGGTGACCTAGACAGTCCAAGTGACCACTAGGTTACCTACATAGTCCAAGTGCCCGTTCGTTAACCTACATAGTCCAAGTGCCCGCTAGGTAACGTAGATAGCCCAAGTGCCCACTAGGGAACGTACATAGTCCAAGGGCCCGCTAGGTAACCTAGGTAGTCCAAGTGCCCGCTAGTTAACCTAGACAGTCCAAGTACTCGCTAGGGAACCTACATAGTCCAAGTGCTCGCTAGTCAACCTACATAGTCCAAGTGCCCGTTAGTTAACCTAGATAGTCAAAGTCCCTACTAGGTAACATAGATAGTCCAAGTGCCCGCTAGGTAACCTACATAGTCCAAGTGCCCGTTAGGTAACCTTGATAGTCCAATTGCCCGTGGGATAACCTAGATAGTCCAAGTGTTCGCTAGTTAACCTACATAGTCCAAGTGCCCGTTCGAAAACCTAGATAGTCCAAGTGCCCGCTAGGTAACCTGCATAGTCCAAGTGCCCGCTAGTTAACCTAGATAGTCCAAGTGCCCGCTAGGTAACCTACATAGTCCAAGTGCCTGCTAGGTAACCTAGATAGTCCAATTGCCTGTTAGCTAACCTACATAGTCCAAGTGTCCGTTCGTTAACCTAGATAGTCCAAGTGCCCGTTTGGTAACCTACATACTCCAAGTGCCCGCTTCGTAACCTGGATAGTCCAAGTGCCCGCTAGTTAACCTACATAGTCAACGTGCCCGAGAGTTAACCTACATAGTCCAAGTGCCTTCTAGGGAGCCTACATTGTCCACGTGACCGCTAGGGAACCTACATAGTCCAAGTGCCCGTTAGGGAACCTACATAGTCCAAGTGCTCGCTAGGTAACCTACATAGTCCAAATGCCCGCAAGGAAACATACATAGTCTAAGTGCCCTCTAGGGAATCTACATAATCCAAGTGCCCGTTAGGTAACCTATATAGTCCAGATGCCCGCTAGGGAACCTCCATAGTCCAAGTGCCCGCTAGTTAACCTAGATAGTCCAAGTGCCCGCTAGGTAACCTAGATAGTCTAAGTTCCCGCTAATTAACCAGGAACGTCCAAGTGCTCTCTAGTTAACTTACATAGTCCAAGGGCCTGCTAGTTAACCTCCATAGATCAAGGGCCCGCTAGGTGACCTAGACAGTCCAAGTGACCACTAGGTTACCTACATAGTCCAAGTGCCCGTTCGTTAACCTACATAGTCCAAGTGCCCGCTAGGTAACGTAGATAGCCCAAGTGCCCGCTAGGGAACGTACATAGTCCAAGTGCCCGCTAGGTAACCTAGATAGTCCAAGTGCCCGCTAGTTAACCAACATAGTCCAAGTGCCTGCTAGGTAAACTACATAGTCCAAGTGCCCACTAGGTAACCTAGACAGTCCAATTGCCCGCTAGTTAACCTAGACAGTCCAAGTACCCGCTAGGGAACCTACACAGTCCAAGCGCCCGCTAGGGAACCTACATAGTCCAAGTGCTCGCTAGGCAACCTACATAGTCCAAGTGCCCCTTAGTTAACCTAGATAGTCAAAGTGCCTGCTAGGTAACCTAGATAGTCCAAGTGCCCGCTAGGTAACCTACATAGTCCAAGTGCCCATTAGGTAACCTTGATAGTCCAATTGCCCGTTAGCTAACCTAGATAGTCCAAGTGTCCCCTAGTTAACCTACATAGTCCAAGTGCCCTCTAGGTAACCTAGAAAGTCCAAGTGCCCGCTAGGTATCCTACATAGTCCATGTGCCCGCTAGGTAACCTACATAGTCCAAGTGCCCGCTAGTTAACCTAGATAGTCCAAGGGCACGCTAGTTAACCTAGACAGTCCAAGTGCCCGCTAGTTAAGCTACATAATCCAAGTGTCCGTTAACTAACCTAGATAGTCCAAGGGCCCGCTAGTTGACCTACATATTCCAAGTGCCCGCTAGGTAACCTAGATAGACCTAGTGCCCGCTAGGGGACATACATAGTCCAAGTGCCCGCTAGGGTATATACGTAGACCAAGTGCCCGCTAGGTAACCTAGATAGTCCATGTGCCTGCTAATTAACCTACATAGTCCAAGTGCCCGATAGAAACCTATATAGTCCAAGTGCCCGATAGGGAACCTACATAGTCCACGTGCCCGCGATGGAAGCTACATAGTCCAAGTGCCCGTTTGGGAACCAATACTCTTAGTGCTGGCTAGGGAACCTGTATCATCCAATTGCCCGCCAGGTAACCTAGATAGTCCAAGTACCCGCTAGGAAACCTACAAAGTCCAAGTGCCTTCTAGGTAAACTACATAGTCCAAGGGCTCACTAGGTAACCTAGACAGTCCAATTGCCCGCTAGTTAACCTAGATAGTCCAAGTGCCCATGAGTTAACCTAGATAGTCCAAGTGCCCGCTAGTTAACCAGGAGCAGCCAAGTGCGCTCTAGTTAACTTACATAGTCCAAGGGCCTGCTTGTTAACCTACATAGACGAAGGGCCCGTTAGTTAACCTGGATATTCCAAGTGCCCGCTAGTTAACCTACATAGTCCAAGTGCCCGCTAGGTAACCTAGACTGTCCAAGTGACCACTAGGTTACCTACATAGTTCAAGTGCCCGTTCGTTAACCTACATAGTCCAAGTGCCCGCTAGGTAACGTAGACAGCCCATGTGCACGCTAGGGAACATATATAGTCCAAGTGCGCGCTAGGGAACCTAGATAGTCCAAGTGCCCGCCACTTAACCTACATAGTCCAAGTGCCTGCTAGGTAAACTACATAGTCCAAGTGCCCACTAGGTAACCTAGACAGTCCAATTGCCCGCTAGTTAACCTAGATAGTCCAAGTAACCGCTAGGGAACCTACATAGTCCAAGCGCCCGCTAGGGAACCTACATATTCCAAGTGCTCGCTAGTCAACCTACATAGTCCAAGTGCCCGTTAGTTAACCTAGATAGTCAAAGTCCCTGCTAGGTAACCTAGATAGTCCAAGTGCCCGCTAGGTAACCTACATAGTCCAAGTGCCCGTTAGGTAACCTTGATAGTCCAATTGCCCGTGGGCTAACCTAGATAGTCCAAGTGTCCGCTAGTTAACCTACATAGTCCAAGTGACCATTCGATAACCTAGATAGTCCAAGTGCCCGCTAGGTAACCTAGACAGTCCAAGTGCCCGCTAGGTTACCTACATAGTCCAAGTGCACGTTCGTTTACCTAGATAGTCCAAGTGCCCGCTGGTAACCTACATAGTCCAAGAGCCCGCTAGGTAACCTTGATAGTCCAAGTGCCTTCTAGTTAACCTACATAATCTAAGTGCCCGCTAGGGAACCTACATAATCCAAGTGCCCGTTAGGTAACCTATATAGTCCAAATGCCCGCTAGGGCACCTCCATAGTCCAAGTGCCCGCTAGTTAACCTAGATAGTCCAAGTGCCCGCTAGTTAACCTAGATAGTCCAAGTGCCCGCTAATTAACCAGGAAAGTCTAAGTGCCCTCTAGTTAACTTACATAGTCCAAGGACCTGCTAGTTAACCTACATAGATCAAGGGCCCGCTAGGTGACCTAGACAGTCCAAGTGACCACAAGGTTACCTACATAGTCCAAGTGCCCGTTCGTTAACCTACATAGTCCAAGTGCCCGCTAGGTAAAGTAGATAGCCCAAGTGCCCACTAGGGAACGTACATAGTCCAAGGGCCCGCTAGGTAACCTAGATAGTCCAAGTGCCCGCTAGCTAACCTACATAGTCCAAGTGCCTGCTAGGTAAACTACATAGTCCAAGTGCCCACTAGGTAACCTAGACAGTCCAATTGCCCGCTAGTTAACCTAGACAGTCCAAGTAATCGCTAGGGAACCTACATAGTCCAAGTGCTCGCTAGTCAACCTACATAGTCCAAGTGCCCGTTAGTTAACCTAGATAGTCAAAGTCCCTACTAGGTAACATAGATAGTCCTAGTGCCCGCTAGGTAACCTACATAGTCCAAGTGCCCGTTAGGTAACCTTGATAGTCCAATTGCCCGTGGGATAACCTAGATAGTCCAAGTGGTCGCTAGTTAACCTACATAGTCCAAGTGCCCGTTCGAAAACCTAGATAGTCCAAGTGCCCGCTAGGTAACCTACATAGTCCAAGTGCCCGCTAGTTAACCTAGATAGTCCAAGTGCCCGCTAGTTAACCTAGATCGTCCAAGTGTCCGCTAGGTAACCTACATAGTCCAAGTGCCTGCTAGGTAACCTAGATAGTCCAATTGCCTGTTAGCTAACCTACATAGTCCAAGTGTCCGTTCGTTAACCTAGATAGTCCAAGTGCCCGTTTGGTAACCTACATAGTCCAAGTGCCCGCTTCGTAACCTGGATAGTCCAAGTGCCCGCTAGTTAACCTACATAGTCAACGTGCCCGATAGTTAACCTACATAGTCCAAGTGCCTTCTAGGGAGCCTACATTGTCCACGTGACCGCTAGGGAACCTACATAGTCCAAGTGCCCGTTAGGGAACCTACATAGTCCAAGTGCTCGCTGGGTAACCTACATAGTCCAAATGCCCGCAAGGAAACATACATAGTCTAAGTGCCCTCTAGGGAATCTACATAATCCAAGTGCCCATTAGGTAACCTATATAGTCCAGATGCCCGCTAGGGAACCTCCATAGTCCAAGTGCCCGCTAGTTAACCTAGATAGTCCAAGTGCCCGCTAGTTAACCTAGATAGTCCAAGTTCCCGCTAATTAACCAGGAACGTCCAAGTGCCCTCTAGTTAACTTACATAGTCCAAGGGCCTGCTAGTTAACCTACATATATCAAGGGCCCGCTAGGTGACCTAGACAGTCCAAATGACCACTAGGTTACCTACATAGTCCAAGTGCCTGTTCGTTAACCTACATAGTCCAAGTGCCCGCTAGGTAACGTAGATAGCCCAAGTGCCCGCTAGGGAACGTACATAGTCCAAGTGCCCGCTAGGTAACCTAGATAGTCCAAGTGCCCGCTAGTTAACCAACATGGTCCAAGTGCCTGCTAGGTAAACTACATAGTCCAAGTGCCCACTAGGTAACCTAGACAGTCCAATTGCCCGCTAGTTAACCTAGACAGTCCAAGTAACCGCTAGGTAACGTAGATAGCCCAAGTGCCCGCTAGGTAACCTAGATAGTCCATGTGCCTGCTAATTAACCTACATAGTCCAAGTGCCCGATAGAAACCTATATAGTCCAAGTGCCCGATAGGGAACCTAAATAGTCCAAGTGCCCGCGATGGAAGCTACATAGTCCAAGTGCCCGTTTGGGAACCAATACTCTTAGTGCTGGCTAGGGAACCTGTATCATCCAATTGCCCGCCAGGTAACCTAGATAGTCCAAGTGCCCGCTAGGAAACCTACAAAGTCCAAGTGCCTTCTAGGTAAACTACATAGTCCAAGGGCTCACTAGGTAACCTAGACAGTCCAATTGCCCGCTAGTTAACATAGATAGTCCAAGTGCCCATGAGTTAACCTAGATAGTCCAAGTGCCCGCTAGTTAACCAGGAGCAGCCAAGTGCGCTCTAGTTAACTTACATAGTCCAAGGGCCTGCTTGTTAACCTACATAGACGAAGGGCCCGTTAGTTAACCTAGATAGTCCAAGTGCCCGCTAGGTAACCTAGACAGTCCAAGTGACCACTAGGTTACCTACATAGTTCAAGTGCCCGTTCGTTAACCTACATAGTCCAAGTGCCCGCTAGGTAACGTAGACAGCCCATGTGCACGCTAGGGAACATATATAGTCCAAGTGCGCACTAGGGAACCTAGATAGTCCAAGTGCCCACCAGTTAACCTACATAGTCCAAGTGCCTGCTAGGTAAACTACATAGTCCAAGTGCCCACTAGGTAACCTAGACAGTCCAATTGCCCGCTAGTTAACCTAGATAGTCCAAGTAACCGCTAGGGAACCTACATAGTCCAAGCGCCCGCTAGGGAACCTACATATTCCAAGTGCTCGCTAGTCAACCTACATAGTCCAAGTGCCCGTTAGTTAACCTAGATAGTCAAAGTCCCTGCTAGGTAACCTAGATAGTCCAAGTGCCCGCTAGGTAACCTACATAGTCCAAGTGCCCGTTAGGTAACCTTGATAGTCCAATTGCCCGTGGGCTAACCTAGATAGTCCAAGTGTCCGCTAGTTAACCTACATAGTCCAAGTGACCATTCGATAACCTAGATAGTCCAAGTGCCCGCTAGGTAACTTAGACAGTCCAAGTGCCCGCTAGGTTACCTACATAGTCCAAGTGCACGTTCGTTTACCTAGATAGTCCAAGTGCCCGCTGGTAACCTACATAGTCCAAGAGCCCGCTAGGTAACCTTGATAGTCCAAGTGCCTTCTAGTTAACCTACATAATCTAAGTGCCCGCTAGGGAACCTACATAATCCAAGTGCCCGTTAGGTAACCTATATAGTCCAAATGCCCGCTAGGGAACCTCCATAGTCCCAGTGCCCGCTAGTTAACCTAGATAGTCCAAGTGCCCGCTAGTTAACCTAGATAGTCCAAGTGCCCGCTAATTAACCAGGAACGTCTAAGTGCCCTCTAGTTAACTTACATAGTCCAAGGGCCTGCTAGTTAACCTACATAGATCAAGGGCCCGCTAGGTGACCTAGACAGTCCAAATGACCACTAGGTTACCTACATAGTCCAAGTGCCTGTTCGTTAAATTACATAGTCCAAGTGCCCGCTAGGTAACGTAGATAGCCCAAGTGCCCGCTAGGGAACCTACATAGTCCAAGTGCTCGCTAGGCAACTTACATAGTCCAAGTGCCCCTTAGTTAACCTAGATAGTCAAAGTGCCTGCTAGGTAACCTAGATAGTCCAAGTGCACGCTAGGTAACCTACATAGTCCAAGTGCCCATTAGGTAACCTTGATAGTCCAATTGCCCGTTAGCTAACCTAGATAGTCCAAGTGTCCCCTAGTTAACCTACATACTCCAAGTGCCCTCTAGGTAACCTAGATAGTCCAAGTGCCCGCTAGGTATCCTACATAGTCCATGTGCCCGCTAGGTAACCTACATAGTCCAAGTGCCCGCTAGTTAACCTAGATAGTCCAAGGGCACGCTAGTTAACCTAGACAGTCCAAGTGCCCGCTAGTTAAGCTACATAATCCAAGTGTCCGTTAACTAACCTAGATAGTCCAAGGGCCCGCTAGTTGACCTACATATTCCAAGTGCCCGCTAGGTAACCTAGATAGACCTAGTGCCCGCTAGGGGACATACATAGTCCAAGTGCCCGCTAGGGTATGTACGTAGACCAAGAGCCCGCTAGGTAACCTAGATAGTCCATGTGCCTGCTAATTAACCTACATAGTCCAAGTGCCCGATAGAAACCTATATAGTCCAAGTACCCGATAGTGAACCTACATAGTCCAAGTGCCCGCGATGGAAGCTACATAGTCCAAGTGCCCGTTTGGCAACCAATACTCTTAGTGATGGCTAGGGAACCTGTATCATCCAATTGCCCGCCAGGTAACCTAGATAGTCCAAGTGCCCGCTAGGAAACCTACAAAGTCCAAGTGCCTTCTAGGTAAACTACATAGTCCAAGGGCTCACTAGGTAACCTAGACAGTCCAATTGCCCGCTAGTTAACCTAGATAGTCCAAGTGCCCATGAGTTAACCTAGATAGTCCAAGTGCCCGCTAGTTAACCAGGAGCAGCCAAGTGCGCTCTAGTTAACTTACATAGTCCAAGGGCCTGCTTGTTAACCTACATAGACGAAGGGCCCGTTAGTTAACCTAGATATTCCATGTGCCCGCTAGTTAACCTACATAGTCCAAGTGCCCGCTAGGTAACCTAGACAGTCCAAGTGACCACTAGGTTACCTACATAGTTCAAGTGCCCGTTCGTTAACCTACATAGTCCAAGTGCCCGCTAGGTAACGTAGACAGCCAATGTGCACGCTAGGGAACATATATAGTCCAAGTGCGCGCTAGGGAACCTAGATAGTCCAAGTGCCCGCTAGGTAACCTAGACAGTCCAAGTGCCTGCTAGGTTACCTACATAGTCCAAGTGCACGTTCGTTTACCTAGATAGTCCAAGTGCCCGCTGGTAACCTACATAGTCCAAGAGCCCGCTAGGTAACCTTGATAGTCCAAGTGCCTTCTAGTTAACCTACATAATCTAAGTGCCCGCTAGGGAACCTACATAATCCAAGTGCCCGTTAGGTAACCTATATAGTCCAAATGCCCGCTAGGGAACCTCCATAGTCCAAGTGCCCGCTAGTTAACCTAGATAGTCCAAGTGCCCGCTAGTTAACCTAGATAGTCCAGGTGCCCGCTAATTAACCAGGAACGTCTAAGTGCCCTCTAGTTAACTTACATAGTCCAAGGGCCTGCTAGTTAACCTACATAGATCAAGGGCCTGCTAGGTGACCTAGACAGTCCAAGTGACCACTAGGTTACCTACATAGTCCAAGTGCCCGTTCGTTAACCTACATAGTCCAAGTGCCCGCTAGGTAACGTAGATAGCCCAAGTGCCCACTAGGGAACGTACATAGTCCAAGGGCCCGCTAGGTAACCTAGATATTCCAATTGCCCGCTAGTTAACCTACATAGTGCAAGTGCCTGCCAGGTAAACTACATAGTCCAAGTGCACACTAGGTAACCTAGACAGTCCAATTGCCCGCTAGTTAACCTTGACAGTCCAAGTACCCGCTAGGGAACCTACATAGTCCAAGTGCTCGCTAGTCAACCTACATAGTCCAAGTGCCCGTTAGTTAACCTAGATAGTCAAAGTCCCTACTAGGTAACATAGATAGTCCAAGTGCCCGCTAGGTAACCTATATAGTCCAAGTGCCCGTTAGGTAACCTTGATAGTCCAATTGCCCGTGGGATAACCTAGATAGTCCAAGTGCCCGCTAGGTAACCTACATAGTCCAAGTGCCCGCTAGTTAATCTAGATATTCCAAGTGCCCGCTAGTTAACCTAGATCGTCCAAGTGTCCGCTAGGTAACCTACATAGTCCAAGTGCCTGCTAGGTAACCTAGATAGTCCAATTGCCTGTTAGCTAACCTACATAGTCCAAGTGTCCGTTCGTTAACCTAGATAGTCCAAGTGCCCGTTTGGTAACCTACATACTCCAAGTGCCCGCTTCGTAACCTGGATAGTCCAAGTGCCCGCTAGTTAACCTACATAGTCAACGTGCCCGATAGTTAACCTACATAGTCCAAGTGCCTTCTAGGGAGCCTACATTGTCCACGTGACCGCTAGGGAACCTACATAGTCCAAGTGCCCGTTAGGGAACCTACATAGTCCAAGTGCTCGCTAGGCAACCTACATAGTCCAAATGCCCGCAAGGAAACATACATAGTCTAAGTGCCCTCTAGGGAATCTACATAATCCAAGTGCCCGTTAGGTAACCTATATAGTCCAGATGCCCGCTAGGGAACCTCCATAGTCCAAGTGCCCGCTAGTTAACCTAGATAGTCCAAGTGCCCGCTAGTTAACCTATATAGTCCAAGTTCCCGCTAATTAACCAGGAATGTCCAAGTGCCCTCTAGTTAACTTACATAGTCCAAGGGCCTGCTAGTTAACCTACATAGATCAAGGGCCCGCTAGGTGACCTAGACAATCCAAGTGACCACTAGGTTACCTACATAGTCCAAGTGCCCGTTCGTTAACCTACATAGTCCAAGTGCCCGCTAGGTAACGTAGATAGCCCAAGTGCCCGCTAGGGAACGTACATAGTCCAAGTGCCCGCTAGGTAACCTAGATAGTCCAAGTGCCCGCTAGTTAACCAACATAGTCCAAGTGCCTGCTAGGTAAACTACATAGTCCAAGTGCCCACTAGGTAACCTAGACAGTCCAATTGCCCGCTAGTTAACCTAGACAGTCCAAGTACCCGCTAGGGAACCTACATAGTCCAAGCGCCCGCTAGGGAACCTACATAGTCCAAGTGCTCACTAGGCAACCTACATAGTCCAAGTGCCCCTTAGTTAACCTAGATAGTCAAAGTCCCTACTAGGTAACATAGATATTCCAAGTGCCCGCTAGGTAACCTACATAGTCCAAGTGCCCGTTAGGTAACCTTGATAGTCCAATTGCCCGTGGGATAACCTAGATAGTCCAAGTGTTCGCTAGTTAACCTACATAGTCCAAGTGCCCGTTCGAAAACCTAGATAGTCCAAGTGCCCGCTAGGTAACCTACATAGTCCAAGTGCCCGCTAGTTAACCTAGATAGTCCAAGTGCCCGCTAGTTAACCTAGATCGTCCAAGTGTCCGCTAGGTAACCTACATAGTCCAAGTGCCTGCTAGGTAACCTAGATAGTCCAATTGCCTGTTAGCTAACCTACATAGTCCAAGTGTCCGTTCGTTAACCTAGATAGTCCAAGTGCCCGTTTGGTAACCTACATAGTCCAAGTGCCCGCTTCGTAACCTGGATAGTCCAAGTGCCCGCTAGTTAACCTACATAGTCAACGTGCCCGATAGTTAACCTACATAGTCCAAGTGCCTTCTAGGGAGCCTACATTGTCCACGTGACCGCTAGGGAACCTACATAGTCCAAGTGCCCGTTAGGGAACCTACATAGTCCAAGTGCTCGCTAGGCAACCTACATAGTCCAAATGCCCGCAAGGAAACATACATAGTCTAAGTGCCCTCTAGGGAATCTACATAATCCAAGTGCCCGTTAGGTAACCTATATAGTCCAGATGCCCGCTAGGGAACCTCCATAGTCCAAGTGCCCGCTAGTTAACCTAGATAGTCCAAGTGCCCGCTAGTTAACCTAGATAGTCCAAGTTCCCGCTAATTAACCAGGAATGTCCAAGTGCCCTCTAGTTAACTTACATAGTCCAAGGGCCTGCTAGTTAACCTACATAGATCAAGGGCCCGCTAGGTGACCTAGACAATCCAAGTGACCACTAGGTTACCTACATAGTCCAAGTGCCCGTTCGTTAACCTACATAGTCCAAGTGCCCGCTAGGTAACGTAGATAGCCCAAGTGCCCGCTAGGGAACGTGCATAGTCCAAGTGCCCGCTAGGTAACCTAGATAGTCCAAGTGCCCGCTAGTTAACCAACATAGTCCAAGTGCCTGCTAGGTAAACTACATAGTCCAAGTGCCCACTAGGTAACCTAGACAGTCCAATTGCCCGCTAGTTAACCTAGACAGTCCAAGTACTCGCTAGGGAACCTACATAGTCCAAGTGCTCGCTAGTCAACCTACATAGTCCAAGCGCCCGCTAGGGAACCTACATAGTCCAAGTGCTCACTAGGCAACCTACATAGTCCAAGTGCCCCTTAGTTAACCTAGATAGTCAAAGTGCCTGCTAGGTAACCTAGATAGTCCAAGTGCCCGCTAGGTAACCTACATAGTCCAAGTGCCCATTAGGTAACCTTGATAGTCCAATTGCCCGTTAGCTAACCTAGATAGTCCATGTGTCCTCTAGTTAACCTACATAGTCCAAGTGCCCTCTAGGTAACCTAGATAGTCCAAGTGCCCGCTAGGTATCCTACATAGTCCATGTGCCCGCTAGGTAACCTACATAGTCCAAGTGCCCGCTAGTTAACCTAGATAGTCCAAGGGCACGCTAGTTAAACTAGATAGTCCAAGTGCCCGCTAGTTAACCTAGATCGTCCAAGTGTCCTCTAGGTAACCTACATAGTCCAAGTGCCTACTAGGTACCCAAGATAGTCAAAGTGCCTGTTAGCTAACCTACATAGTCCAAGTGCCCGTTCGTTAACCTAGATAGTCCAAGTGCCCGCTATGTTACCTAGACAGTCCAAGTGCCCTCTAGGTTACCTACATCTTCCAAGTGTCCGTTCGTTAACCTAGATAGTCCAAGTGCCCGTTTGGTAACCTACATAGTCCAAGTGCCCGCTTCGTAACCTGGATAGTCCAAGTGCCCGCTAGTTAACCTACATAGTCAAAGTGCCCGATAGGTAACCTGCATAGTCCAAGTGCCTTCTAGGGAGCCAACATAGTCCACGTGACCGCTAGGGAACCTACATAGTCCAAGTGCCCGTTAGGGAACCTACATAGTCCAAGTGCTCGCTAGGTAACCTACATAGTCCAAATGCCCGCAAGGAAACATACATAGTCTAAGTGCCCGCTAGGGAATCTACATAATCCAAGTGCCCGTTAGGTAACCTATATATTCCAGATGCCCCTAGGGAACCTCCATAGTCCAAGTGCCCGCTAGTTAACCTAGATAGTCCAAGTTCCCGCTAATTAACCAGGAACGTCCAAGTGCCCTCTAGTTAACTTACATAGTCCAAGTGCCTGCTAGTTAACCTACATAGATCAAGGGCCCGCTAGGTGACCTAGACAGTCCAAGTGACCACTAGGTTACCTACATAGTCCAAGTGCCCATTCGTTAACCTACATAGTCCAAGTGCCCGCTAGGTAACGTAGATAGCCCAAGTGCCCGCTAGGGAACGTACATAGTCCAAGTGCCCGCTAGGTAACCTAGATAGTCCAAGTGCCCGCTAGTTAACCAACATAGTCTAAGTGCCCACTAGGTAACCTAGACAGTCCAATTGCCCGCTAGTTAACCTAGACAGTCCAAGTACCCGCTAGGGAACCTACATAGTCCAAGCGCCCGCTAGGGAACCTACATAGTCCAAGTGCTCGCTAGGCAACCTACATAGTCCAAGTGCCCCTTAGTTAACCTAGATAGTCAAAGTGCCTGCTAGGTAACCTAGATAGTCCAAGTGCCCGCTAGGTAACCTACATAGTCCAAGTGCCCATTAGGTAACCTTGATAGTCCAATTGCCCGTTAGCTAACCTAGATAGTCCAAGTGTCCCCAAGTTAACCTACATAGTCCAAGTGCCCTCTAGGTAACCTAGATAGTCCAAGTGCCCGCTAGGTATCCTACATAGTCCATGTGCCCGCTAGGTAACCTACATAGTCCAAGTGCCCGCTAGTTAACCTAGATAGTCCAAGGGCACGCTAGTTAAACTAGATAGTCCAAGTGCCCGCTAGTTAACCTAGATCGTCCAAGTGTCCTCTAGGTAACCTACATAGTCCAAGTGCCTGCTAGGTAACCTAGATAGTCAAAGTGCCTGTTAGCTAACCTACATAGTCCAAGTGCCCGTTCGTTAACCTAGATAGTCCAAGTGCCCGCTATGTTACCTAGACAGTCCAAGTGCCCTCTAGGTTACCTACATCTTCCAAGTGTCCGTTCGTTAACCTAGATAGTCCAAGTGCCCGTTTGGTAACCTATATAATCCAAGTGCCCGCTTCGTAACCTGGATAGTCCAAGTGCCCGCTAGTTAACCTACATAATCAAAGTGCCCGATAGGTAACCTGCATAGTCCAAGTGCCTTCTAGGGAGCCAACATAGTCCACGTGACCCCTAGGGAACCTACATAGTCCAAGTGCCCGTTAGGGAACCTACATAGTCCAAGTGCTCGCTAGGTAACCTACATAGTCCAAATGCCCGCAAGGAAACATACATAGTCTAAGTGCCCGCTAGGGAACCTACATAATCCAAGTGCTCGTTAGGTAACCTATATAGTCCAAATGCCCGCTAGGGAACCTCCATAGTCCAAGTGCCCGCTAGTTAACCTAGATAGTCCAAGTGCCCGCTACTTAACCTAGATCGTCCACGTGTCCGCTAGGTAACCTACATAGTCCAAGTGCCTGCTAGGTAACCTAGATAGTCAAAGTGCCTGTTAGCTAACCTACACAGTCCAAGTGCCCGTTCGTTAACCTAGATAGTCCAAGTGCCCGCTATGTTACCTAGACAGTCCAAGTGCCCTCTAGGTTACCTACATAGTCCAAGTGTCCGTTCGTTAACCTAGATAGTCCAAGTGCCCGTTTGGTAACCTACATAATCCAAGTGCCCGCTTCGTAACCTGGATAGTCCAAGAGCCCGCTAGTTAACCTACATAGTCAAAGTGTACATAGGTAACCTACATAGTCCCAGTGCCTTCTAGGGAGCCAACATAGTTCACGTGACCGCTAGGGAACCTACATAGTCCAAGTGCCCGTTAGGGATCCTACATAGTCCAAGTCCCTGCTAGGTAACCTACATAGTCCATGTGCCCGCTAGGTAACCTACATAGTCCAAGTGCCCGCTAGGTAACTTAGATCGTCCAAGTGTCCGCTAGGTAACCTATATAGTCCAAGTGCCTGCTAGGTAACCTACATAGTCCAAGTGCGTGTTAGCTAACCTAAATAGTCCAAGTGTCCGTTCGTTAACCTAGATAGTCCAAGTGCTAGTTTGGTAACCTACATTGTCCAAGTGCCCGCTTGGTAACCTGGATAGTCCAAGTGCCCGCTAGTTAACCTACATAGTCAAAGTGCCCGATAGGTAACCTACATAGTCCAAGTGCCTTCTAGGAAGCCTACATAGTCCACGTGACCGCTAGGGAACCTACATAGTCCAAGTGCCCGTTAGAGAACCTACATAGTCCAAGTGCTCACTAGGTAACCCACATAGTCCAAATGCCCGCAAGGAAACCTACATAGTCTAAGTGCCCGCTAGGGAACCTACATAATCCATGTGCCCGTTAGGTAACCTAGATAGTCCAAGTGCCCTTTAGCTAACCTATACAGTCCAAGGGCCCGCTAGTTGACCTACATAGTCCAAGTGCCAGCTAAGTAACCTAGATAGTACAAGTGCCCGCTAGGTATCCTACATAGTCCATGTGCCTGCTAGGCAACCTACATAGTCCAAGTGCCCGCTAGTTAACCTTGATAGTCCAAGGGCCCGCTAGTTAACCTAAATAGTCCAAGTGCCCGCTAATTAACCTAGATCGTCCAAGTGTCCTCTAGGTAACCTAGACAGTCCAAGTGCCCGCTAGTTAACCTACATAGTCCAAGTGCCCGCTAGCTAACCTACATAATCCAAGTGCCCGTTAGCAAACCTAGATAGTCCAAGGGCCCGCTAGTTGACCTACATAGTCCAAGTGCCCGCTAGGTAACCTAGATAGACCAAGTGCCCACTAGTTAAACTAGATAGTCCTAGTGAACTTTAGTTAACCTAGATACTCCAAGTGCCCTCTAGGTGACATACATAGTCCAAGTGCCTGCTAGGTAACCTAGATAGTTCAAGTGCCCGCTAGGGTATGTACATAGACCAAGTGCCCGCTAGGTAAACCAGATAGTTCACGTGCCCGGTAAGGACCCTACATAGTCCAAAAGCCCGCTACGGAACCTACATGGACCAAGTGCCCCTTAGGGATCCAATAGTCTTAGTGCTGGCTAGGGAACCTGCATCATCCAAGTGCTGACTAGGTAACCTAGATAGTACAAGGGCCTGCTAGTTAACCTACATAGTCCAAGTGCCCGATAGGGAACCTACATAGTCCAAGTGCCCGCTGAGTAACGTACATAGTACAAGTGCCCGCTAGGGAACCTACATACTCCAAGTGCCCGTTAGGGAGCGTACATAGTCCAAGTGCGCGCTAGGTAACATAGATAGTCCAAGTGCCGCAAGTTAACCTACATAGTCCAAGTGCCCGCTAGGTAACCTAGATAGTCCAAGGGCCCTCTTGTTAACCTATGTAGTCCAAGTGCCCGATATTTAACCTACATAGTCCAAGTGCCCGCTAGTTAACCTAGATAGTCCAAGTGTCCGCTAGGTAACCTACATAGTCCAAATGCCCGCAAGGAAACCTACATAGTTAAAGTGCCCGCTAGGGAACCTACATAATCCAAGTGCCCGCTCAGGAACATACATAGTCCAAGTGACCGTTAGCTATCCTAGATAGTCCAAGGGCCCGCTAGTTGACCTACAAAGTCCAAGTGCCAGCTAGGTAACCTAGATAGTATAAGTGCTCGCTAGGGAACCTAGATAGTACAAGTGCCTGTTAGCTAACCTAGATAGTCCAAGTGGCGGCTAGGTAACCTACATAGTCCAAGTGCCCTTTCTTTAACCTAGATAATCCAAGTGCCCGCTAGGTAACATAGACTGTCCAAGTGCCCGCTAGTTAACCTACATATTCCAAGTGCCCGCTAGGTAACCTACAGAGTCCAAGTGCCCTTTCTTTAACCTAGATAATCCAAGTGCCCGGTAGGTAACATAGACAGTCCAAGTGCCCGCTAATTAACCTACATAGTCCCAGTGCCCGCTAGGGATCCTACATAGTCCAAGTGCCCGCTAGGCAACCTACACAGTCCAAGTGCCCGTTCGTTAACCTAGATAGTCAAAGTGCCTGCTAGGTAACCTAGATAATCCAAGTGCCCGCTAGGTAACCTACATAGTCCAAGTGTCCGCTAGGTAACCTAAATAGTCCAAATGCCCGCTAGGGAAACTACATAGTCCACGTGCCCGCTAGTTAACCTAGATAGTCCTAGTGCCCCCTAGTAAACCTACATAATAATGGGCCCGCTAGTTAACCTACATAGTGCAAGTGTCCGGTAGTTAACCTACATAGTCCAAGTGCAGCTAAGTAACCTAGATAGTCCAAGTGCCCGCTAGGGATCCTTCATAATCCAAGTGCCAGCTAGGTAACCTAGGTAGTCCAAATGCCTGCTAGTTAACCTAGATAGCCCTATTGCCCGTTAGTTAACCTAAATAGTCCAAGTGCCCACTAGGGGACGTACATAGTCCAAGTGCCCGCTAGGTAACCTAGATAGTCCAAGTGCGCGCTAGGGTATGTACATAGTCCAAGTGCTTGCTAGGAAACCTAGGTAGTCCAAGTGCCCGCTAGTTAACCTACATAGTCCAAGGGCCCGCTAGTTAACCTACATAGTCCATGGTCCACTAGTTAACCTAGATAGTCCAAGTACCTGATAGTTAAAATAGATCGTCCAATTGTCCGCTAGTTAACCTACATAGTCCAAGTGCCCTTTAGGGACCTTAGATAGTCCAAGTGCCCGCTAGGGAACCTATATAGTCCAATTGCCCGCTCTGGAACATACATAGTCCAAGTGCCTGTTAGTTAACCTAGATAATCCAATTGCCCGCTAGTTAACCTAGATAGTCCAAATGCCCTCTAGGGGACATACATAGTCCAAGTGCCCGCTAAGGTATGTACATAGACCAAGTGCCCGCTAGTTAACCTAGATAGTCCATGTGCCCTCTAATTAACCTACATAGTCCAAGTGCCCGATAGAAAGCTATATAGTCCAAGTGCCCGATAGGGAACCAATACTCTTAGTGCTGGCTAGGGAACCTGTATCATCCAAGTGCCCGCTAGGTAACCTAGATAGTCCAAGTGCACGCTAGGTAACATACAAAGTCCAAGTGCCCGCTAGGTAATCTATATAATCCAAATGCCCGCTAGGAACCTACATAGTCCAAGTACCCTCTAGTTAAACTACATAGTCCAAGGGCTCGCTTGTTAACTTTGATAGTCCAAGTGCCCTCTGGTTAACCTAGATCGTCCAAGTGCCCGCTAGTTAACCTAGATCATCCAAGTGCCGGCTAGTTAACCTACATAGTCCAAGGGCCCACTTGTTAACCTAGATCGTCCAAGTGTCCTCTAGTTAACCTACATAGTCCAAGTGCCCTCTAGGTAACCTACATAGTGCAAGTGTCCGCTAGGTAACCTACATAGTCCAAGTGCCCGCTAGTTAACAGAGATAGTCCAAGTGCCCGCTTGGGAAGGTACATAGTCCAAGTTCCCGCTAGGTAACCTAGAGAGTGCAAGTGCCCGCTAGTTAACTTACATAGTCCAAGTGCCTGCTAGGTAACCTAGATAGTCCAAGGGCCTGCTAGTTAACCTATATAGTCCAAGTACCCGCTAGGTAACCTACATAGTGCAAGTGTCCGCTAGTTAAACTAGATAGTCCAAGTGCCCGCTAGGTAACCTACATAGTGCAAGTGTCCGCTAGTTAAACTACGTAGTCCAAGGGACTGCTAGTTAACCTAGATAGTCCAAGTACCCGCTAGTTAACCTAGATCGTCCAATTGTCTGCCAGTTAACCTACAGAGTCCAAGTTCCCTTTAGGGAATCTAGATAGTCCAAGTGCCCTTTAGGAAACCTACATAGTCCAATTGCTCGCTCTGGAACATACATAGTCCAAGTGCCTTTTAGTTAACCTAGATAATCCAAGTGCCCGCTAGTTAACTTACTTAGTCCAAGTGCCCGCTAGGTAACCTACATAATCCAAGTGCCCGCTAGGTAACCAATATAGTCCAAATGCCCACTAGGGAACCTACATAGTCCATGTGCCCGCTAGTTAACCTAGATAGTCCAAGTGCCGGCGAGTTAACCTAGATAGTCCAAGTGCCCGTTAGTTAACCAGGATCAGCCAAGTGCGCTCTAGTTAACTTACATAGCCAAGGGCCTGCTAGTTAACCTACATAGACGAAGGGCCCGTCAGTTAACCTAGATATTCCAAGTGCCCGCTAGTTAACCTATATAGTCCAAGTGCCCGCTAGGTAACTTAGACAGTCCAAGTGACCACTAGGTTACCTACATAGTTCAAGTGTCCCCTAGGTAACCTAGATAGTCCAAGTGCCTGCTAGGTATCCTACATAGTCCATGTGCCCGCTAGGTAACCTACATATTCCAAGTGGCCGCTAGTTATATAGATAGTCCAAGTGCCCGCTAGTAAACCTAGATAGTCCAAGGGCCCGCTAGTTAACCTAGATAGTCCAAGTGCACGCTAGTTAACCTACATAGTCCAAGTGCCCTCTAGGTGACCTAGACAGTCCAAGTGACCACTAGGTTACCTACATAGTCCAAGTGCCCTTTCGTTAACCTACATAGTCCAAGTGCCCGGTAGTTAACATAGATATTCCAAGTGCCCTCTAGGTAACCTAGATAGTCCAAGTGCCCGCTAGGTATCCTACATAGTCCATGTGCCCGCTAGGTAACCTATATAGTCCAAGTGCCAGCTAGTTAACATAGATAGTCCCAGTGCCCGCTAGTAAACCTAGATAGTCCAAGTACCCGCTAGTTAACCTAGATCGTCCAATCGTCCGCTAGTTAACCTACATAGTCCAAGTGCCCTCTAGGGAACCTAGATAGTCCAAGTGCCCGCTAGGGAATCTACGTAGTGCAAGTGTCCGCTAGTTAAACTACGTAGTCCAACGGACCGCTAGTTAACCTAGAAAGTCCAAGTACCCGCTAGTTAACCAGGATCAGCTAAGTGCGCACTAGTTTACTTACATAGTCCAAGGGCCTGCTAGTTAACCTACATAGTCCAAGTGCCCGTTAGGGATCCTACATAGTCCAAGTGCCCTCTAGTAAACCTAGATAGTCCAAGTACCCGCTAATTAACCTAGATCGTCCAATTGTCCGCTAGTTAACCTACATAGTCCAAGTGCCCGCTAGGGATCCTAAATAGTCCAAGTGCCCGCTAGGCAACCTACATAGTCCAAGTGCCCGCTTGTTAACCTAGATAGTCCTAGTGCCCCCTAGTAAACCTACATAATAATGGGCCCGCTAGTTAACCTTCATAGTGCAAGTGTCCGCTAGTTAACCTACATAGTCCAAGTGCCCGATAAGTAACCTAGATAGTCCAAGTACCCGCTAGGGATCGTTCATAATCCAAGTACCTGCTAGGTAACCTAGATAGTCCAACTGCCTGCTAGTTAACCTAGATAGCCCTGTTGCCCGTTAGTTAACCTAGATACTCCAAGTGCCCACTAGGGGACGTACGTGGTCCAAGTGCCCGCTAGGTAACCTACATAGTGCAAGTGTCCGCTAGTTAAACTACGTAGTCCAAGGGACCGCTAGTTAACCTAGATAGTCCAAGTAACCACTAGTTAACCTAGATCGTCCAATTGTCCGCTACTTAACCTACATAGTCCAAGTACGCTTTAGGGAACCTAGATAGTCCAAGTGCCTGCTAGGGAACCTACATAGTCCAATTGCTCACTCTGGAACATACGTAGTCCAAGTGCCTGTTAGTTAACCTAGATAATCCAAGTGCCCGCTAGTTAACTTACATAGTACAAGTGCCCGCTAGGTAACCTACATAATCCAAGTGCCCGCTAGGTAACCTATATGGTCCAAATGCCCGCTAGGGAACCTACATAGTCCAAGTGCCCGCTAGTTAACCTAGATAGTCCAAGTGCCCGCGAGTTAACCTAGATAGTCCAAGGGCCTGCTAGTTAACTGGATCAGCCAAGTGCGCTCTAGTTAACTTACATAGTCCAAGGACCTGCTAGTTAACCTACATAGACGAAGGGCACGTCAGTTAACCTAGATATTCCAAGTGCCCGCTAGTTAACCTATATAGTCCAAGTGCCCTCTAGGTAACCTAGACAGTCCAAGTGACCACTAGGTTACCTACATAGTTCAAGTGCCCTCTAGGTAACCTAGATAGTCCAAGTGCCCGCTAGGTATCCTACATAGTCCATGTGCCCGCTACGTAACCTACACAGTCCAAGTGCCCGCTAGTTAACATCGATAGTCCAAGTGCCCGCTAGTAAACCTAGATAGTCCAAGGGCCCACTAGTTAACCTAGATAGTCCAAGTGCCCGCTAGTTAACCTTGATAGTGCAAGTGCACGCTAGTTAACCTACATAGTCCAAGTGCCCGCTAGGTGACCTAGACAGTCCAAGTGACCACTAGTTTACCTACATAGTCCAAGTGCCCATTCGTTAACCTACATAGTCCAAGTGCCCGGAAGTTAACATAGATAGTCCAAGTGCCCTCTAGGTAACCTAGATAGTCCAAGTGCCTGCTAGGTATCCTACATAGTCCAATTGCTCGCTCTGGAACATACATAGTCCAAGTGCCTGTTAGTTAACCTAGATAATCCAAATGCCCGCTAGTTAACTTACATAGTCCAAGTGCCCGATAGGTAACCTACATAATCCTAGTGCCCGCTAGGTAGCCTATATAGTCCAAATGCCCGCTAGGGAACCTACATAGTCCAAGTGCCCGCTAGTTAACCTAGATAGTCCAAGTGCCCACGAGTTAATCTAGATAGTCCAAGTGCCCGCTAGTTAACCAGGATCAGCTAAGTGCGCTCTAGTTAACTTACATAGTCCAAGGTCCTGCTAGTTAACCTACATAATCCAAGTGCCCGCTAGGGATCCTACATAGTCCAAGTGCCTGCTAGGCAACCTACATAGTCCAAGTGCCCGCTAGGTAACCTACATAATCCAAGTGCCCGCTAGGTAACCAATATAGTCCAAATGCCCACTAGGGAACCTACATAGTCCAAGTGCCCGCTAGTTAACCTAGATAGTCCAAGTGCCGGCGAGTTAACCTAGATAGTCCAAGTGCCCGTTAGTTAACCAGGATCAGCCAAGTGCGCTCTAGTTAACTTACATAGCCAAGGGCCTGCTAGTTAACCTACATAGACGAAGGGCCCGTCAGTTAACCTAGATATTCCAAGTGCCCGCTAGTTAACCTATATAGTCCAAGTGCCCGCTAGGTAACTTAGACAGCCCAAGTGCCCGCTAGGGAACGTACATAGTTCAAGTGCCCCCTAGGTAACCTAGATAGTCCAAGTGCCTGCTAGGTATCCTACATAGTCCATGTGCCCGCTAGGTAACCTACATATTCCAAGTGGCCGCTAGTTATATAGATAGTCCAAGTGCCCGCTAGTAAACCTACATAGTCCAAGGGCCCGCTAGTTAACCTAGATAGTCCAAGTGCACGCTAGTTAACCTACATAGTCCAAGTGCCCGCTAGGTGACCTAGACAGTCCAAGTGACCACTAGGTTACCTACATAGTCCAAGTGCCCGTTCGTTAACCTACATAGTCCAAGTGCCCGGTAGTTAACATAGATAGTCCAAGTGCCCTCTAGGTAAACTGGATAGTCCAAGTGCCCGCTAGGTATCCTACATAGTCCATGTGCCCGCTAGGTAACCTATATAGTCCAAGTGCCAGCTAGTTAACATAGATAGTCCAAGTGCCCGCTAGTAAACCTAGATAGTCCAAGTACCCGCTAGTTAACCTAGATCGTCCAATTGTCCGCTAGTTAACCTACATAGTCCAAGTGCCCTCTAGGGAACCTAGATAGTCCAAGTGCCCGCTAGGGAATCTACGTAGTGCAAGTGTCCGCTAGTTAAACTACGTAGTCCAACGGACCTCTAGTTAACCTAGAAAGTCCAAGTACCCGCTAGTTAACCAGGATCAGCTAAGTGCGCTCTAGTTTACTTACATAGTCCAAGGGCCTGCTAGTTAACCTACATATTCCAAGTGCCCGTTAGGGATCCTACATAGTCCAAGTGCCCGCTAGTAAACCTAGATAGTCCAAGTACCCGCTAGTTAACCTAGATCGTCCAATTGTCCGCTAGTTAACCTACATAGTCCAAGTGCCCGCTAGGGATCCTAAATAGTCCAAGTGCCCGCTAGGCAACTACATAGTCCAAGTGCCCGTTAGTTAACCTAGATAGTCAAAGTGCCTGCTAGGTAACCTCGATAGTCCAAGTGCCCGCTAGGCAACCTACATAGTCCAAGTGCCCGCTAGGTAACCTAGATATTCCAAGTGCCCGCTAATTATCCTACAGAGTCCATATGCCCGCTAGGTAACCTACATAGTCCAAGTGCCCGCTAGTTAACTTAGATAGTCCAATTGTCCGCCAGTTAACCTACATAGTCCAAGTGCCCTTCAGGGAACCTAGATAGTCCAAGTGCCCGCTAGGGAACCTACATAGTCCAATTGCTCGCTCTGGAACATACGTAGTCCAAGTGCCTGTTAGTTAACCTAGATAATCCAAGTGCCCGCTAGTTAACTTACATAATCTAAGTGCCCGCTAGGTAACCTACATAATCCGAGTGCCCGCTAGGTAACCTATATAGTCCAAATGCCCGCTAGGGAACCTACATAGTCCAAGTGCCCGCTAGTTAACCTAGATAGTCCAAGTGCCCACAAGTTAACCTAAATAGTCCAAGTGCCCGCTAGTTAACCAGGATCAGCTAAGTGCTCCCTAGTTAACTTACAATGTCCAAGGACCTGCTAGGGATCCTACATAGTGCAAGTCCCCGCTAGGCAAACTACATAGTATAAGTGCCCGTTAGTTAACCTAGATAGTCAAAGTGCCTGCTAGGTAACCTAGATAGTCCAAGTGCCCGCTAGGTAACCTACATAGTCCAAGTGCCCGCTAGGTAACCTAAATAGTCCAAATGCCCGCTAGGGAAACTACATAGTCCATGTGCCCGCTTGTTAACCTAGATAGTCCTAGTGCCCCCTAGTAAACCTACATAATAATGGGCCCGCTAGTTAACCTTCATAGTGCAAGTGTCCGCTAGTTAACCTACATAGTCCAAGTGCCCGTTAAGTAACCTAGATAGTCCAAGTACCCGCTAGGGATCGTTCATAATCCAAGTACCTGCTAGGTAACCCAGATAGTCCAACTGCCTGCTAGTTAACCTAGATAGCCCTGTTGCCCGTTAGTTAACCTAGATAGTCCAAGTGCCCACTAGGGGACGTACGTGGTCCAAGTGCCCGCTAGGTAACCTACATAGTCCAAGTGCCCGCTAGTTAACCTACATAGTGCAAGTGTCCGCTAGTTAAACTACGTAGTCCAAGGGACCGCTAGTTAACCTAGATAGTCCAAGTAACCACTAGTTAACCTAGATCGTCCAATTGTCCGCTACTTAACCTACATAGTCCAAGTACGCTTTAGGGAACCTAGATAGTCCAAGTGCCTGCTAGGGAACCTACATAGTCCAATTGCTCACTCTGGAACATACGTAGTCCAAGTGCCTGTTAGTTAACCTAGATAATCCAAGTGCCCGCTAGTTAACTTACATAGTACAAGTGCCCGCTAGGTAACCTACATAATCCAAGTGCCCGCTAGGTAACCTATATAGTCCAAATGCCCGCTAGGGAACCTACATAGTCCAAGTGCCCGCGAGTTAACCTAGATAGTCCAAGGGCCTGCTAGTTAACTGGATCAGCCAAGTGCGCTCTAGTTAACTTACATAGTCCAAGGGCCTGCTAGTTAACCTACATAGACGAAGGGCACGTCAGTTAACCTAGATATTCCAAGTGCCCGGTAGTTAACCTATATAGTCCAAGTGCCCTCTAGGTAACCTAGACAGTCCAAGTGACCACTAGGTTACCTACATAGTTCAAGTGCCCTCTAGGTAACCTAGATAGTCCAAGTGCCCGCTAGGTATCCTACATAGTCCATGTGCCCGCTACGTAACCTACATAGTCCAAGTGCCCGCTAGTTAACATCGATAGTCCAAGTGCCCGCTAGTAAACCTAGATAGTCCAAGGGCCCACTAGTTAACCTAGATAGTCCAAGTGCCCGCTAGTTAACCTAGATAGTGCAAGTGCACGCTAGTTAACCTACATAGTCCAAGTGCCCGCTAGGTGACCTAGACAGTCCAAGTGACCACTAGTTTACCTACATAGTCCAAGTGCCCGTTCATTAACCTACATAGTCCAAGTGCCCGGAAGTTAACATAGATAGTCCAAGTGCCCTCTAGGTAACCTAGATAGTCCAAGTGCCTGCTAGGTATCCTACATAGTCCAATTGCTCGCTCTGGAACATACATAGTCCAAGTGCCTGTTAGTTAACCTAGATAATCCAAATGCCCGCTAGTTAATTTACATAGTCCAAGTGCCCGATAGGTAACCTACATAATCCTAGTGCCCGCTAGGTAGCCTATATAGTCCAAATGCCCGCTAGGGAACCTACATAGTCCAAGTGCCCGCTAGTTAACCTAGATAGTCCAAGTGCCCACGAGTTAATCTAGATAGTCCAAGTGCCCGCTAGTTAACCAGGATCAGCTAAGTGCGCTCTAGTTAACTTACATAGTCCAAGGTCCTGCTAGTTAACCTACATAATCCAAGTGCCCGCTAGGGATCCTACATAGTCCAAGTGCCCGCTAGGCAACCTACATAGTCCAAGTGCCCGTTAGTTAACCTAGATAGTCAAAGTGCCTGCTAGGTAACCTAGATAGTCCAAGTGCCCGCTAGGTAACCTAAATAGTCCAAAAGCCCGCTAGGGAAACTACATAGTCCAAGTGCACGCTAGGCAACCTATATAGTCCAAGTGCCCGCTAAGTAACCTAGATAGTCCAAGTGCCTGCTAGGGATCCTTCATAATCAAAGTGCCTGCTAGGTAACCTAGATAGTCCAAATGCCTGCTAGTTAACCTAGATAGCCCTATTGCCCGTTACTTAACCTAGACAGTCCAAGTGACCACTAGGGGACGTACGTAGTCCAAGTGCCCGCTAGGTAACCAAGATAGTCCAAGTGCGCGCTAGGGTATGTACATAGTCCAAGTATCTGCTAGGAAACCAAGGTAGTCCAAGTGCCCGCTAGTTAACCTACATAGTCCAAGGGCCCGCTATTTAACCTACATAGTCCAAGGTCCACTAGTTAACCTAGATAGTCCAAGTACCCGCTAGTTAACCTAGATCGTCCAATTGTCCGCTAGTTAACCTACATAGTCCAAGTGCCCTTTAGGGAACCTAGATAATCCAAGTGCCCGCTAGAAAACCTACATAGTCCAATTGCCCGCTCTGGAACATACATAGTCCAAGTGCCTGTTAGTTAACCTAGATAATCCAAGTGCCCGCTAGTTAACCTAGATAGTCCAAGTGCCCTCTAGGGGACATACATAGTCCAAGTGCCCGCTAGGGTATGTACATAGACCAAGTGCCCGCTAGGTAACCTAGATAGTCCATGTGCCCGCTAATTAACCTACATAGTCCAAGTGCCCGATAGAAACCTACATAGTCCAAGTGCCCGCTATGTAACCTACATAGTCCAAGTGCCCGTTAGGGAACCAATACTCTTAGTGCTGGCTAGGGAACCTGTATCATCCAAGTGCCCGCTAGGTAACCTAGATAGTCCAAGTGCCCGCTAGGTAACCTACAAAGTCCAAGTGCCCGCTAGGTAATCTATAACCCAAATGCCCACTAGGGAACCTACATAGTCCAAGTACCCGCTAGTTACCCTACATAGTCCAAGGGCTCGCTTGTTAACTTTGATAGTCCACGTGCCCGCTGGTTAACCTAGATCGTCCAAGTGCCCGCTAGTTAATCTAGATCATCCAAGTGCCGGTAGTTAACCTACATAGTCCAAGGGCCCACTTGTTAACCTAGATCGTCCAAGTGTCCTCTAGTTAACCTACATAGTCCAAGTGCCCGCTAGGTAACCTACATAGTGCAAGTGTCTGCTAGGTAACCTACATTGTCCAAGTGCCCGCTAGTTAACATAGATAGTCCAAGTGCCCGCTTGGGAAGGTACATAGTCCAAGTGCCCGCTAGGTAAGCTAGAGAGTGCAAGTGCCCGCTAGATAACTTACATAGTCCAAGTGCCTGCTAGGTAACCTAGATAGTCCAAGGGCCTGCTAGCTAACCTATATAGTCCAAGTACCCGTTAGGTAACCTACATAGTGCAAGTGTCCGCTAGTTAACCTACATAGTCCAAGTATCTGCTAGGAAACCAAGGTAGTCCAAGTGCCCGCTAGTTAACCTACATAGTCCAAGGGCCCGCTATGTAACCTACATAGTCCAAGGTCCACTAGTTAACCTAGATAGTCCAAGTACCCGCTAGTTAACCTAGATCGTCCAATTGTCCGCTAGTTAACCTACATAGTCCAAGTGCCCTTTAGGGAACCTAGATAATCCAAGTGCCCGCTAGAAAACCTACATAGTCCAATTGCCCGCTCTGGAACATACATAGTCCAAGTGCCTGTTAGTTAACCTAGATAATCCAAGTGCCCGCTAGTTAACCTAGATAGTCCAAGTGCCCTCTAGGGGACATACATAGTCCAAGTGCCCGCTAGGGTATGTACATAGACCAAGTGCCCGCTAGGTAACCTAGATAGTCCATGTGCCCGCTAATTAACCTACATAGTCCAAGTGCCCGATAGAAACCTACATAGTCCAAGTGCCTGCTATGTAACCTACATAGTCCAAGTGCCCGTTAGGGAACCAATACTCTTAGTGCTGGCTAGGGAACCTGTATCATCCAAGTGCCCGCTAGGTAACCTAGATAGTCCAAGTGCCCGCTAGGTAACCTACAAAGTCCAAGTGCCCGCTAGGTAATCTATAACCCAAATGCCCACTAGGGAACCTACATAGTCCAAGTACCCGCTAGTTACCCTACATAGTCCAAGGGCTCGCTTGTTAACTTTGATAGTCCAAGTGCCCGCTGGTTAACCTAGATCGTCCAAGTGCCCGCTAGTTAATCTAGATCATCCAAGTGCCGGTAGTTAACCTACATAGTCCAAGGGCCCACTTGTTAACCTAGATCGTCCAAGTGTCCTCTAGTTAACCTACATAGTCCAAGTGCCCGCTAGGTAACCTACATAGTGCAAGTGTCTGCTAGGTAACCTACATTGTCCAAGTGCCCGCTAGTTAACATAGATAGTCCAAGTGCCCGCTTGGGAAGGTACATAGTCCAAGTGCCCGCTAGGTAAGCTAGAGAGTGCAAGTGCCCGCTAGATAACTTACATAGTCCAAGTGCCTGCTAGGTAACCTAGATAGTCCAAGGGCCTGCTAGCTAACCTATATAGTCCAAGTACCCGTTAGGTAACCTACATAGTGCAAGTGTCCGCTAGTTAACCTACATAGTCCAAGTGCACGCTAGTTAACCTAGATAGTCCAAGTGCCCGCTAGGTAACCTACATAGTGCAAGTGTCCGCTAGTTAAACTACGTAGTACAAGGGACCGCTAGTTAACCTAGATAGTCCAAGTACCCGCTAGTTAACCTAGATCGTCCAATTGTCCGCTAGTTAACCTACATAGTCCATGTGCCCTTTAGGGAACCTAGATAGTCCAAGTGCCCGCTAGGGAACATAAATAGTCCAATTGCTCGCTCTGGAACATACATAGTCCAAGTGCCTGCTAGTTAACATAGATAATCCAAGTGTCCGCTAGTTAACTTACATAGTCCAAGTGCCCGCTAGGTAACCTACATTATCCAAGTGCCCGCTAGGTAAACTATATAGTCCAAATGCCCGCTAGGGAACCTACATAGTCCAAGTGCCCGCGAGTTAACCTAGATAGTCCATGTGCCCGCTAGTTAACCAGGATCAGCCAAGTGCGCTCTAGTTAACTTACATAGTCCAAGGGCCTGCTAGTTAACCTACATAGACGAAGGGCCCGTCAGTTAACCTAGATATTCCAAGTGCCCGCTAGTTAACCTATATAGTCCAAGTGCCCGCTAGGTAACCAGGACAGTCCAAGTGACCACTAGGTTACCTACATAGGTCAAGTGCCCTCTAGGTAACCTACATAATCCAAGTTCCCGCTAGGTATCCTACATAGTCCATGTGCCCGCTAGGTTACCTACATAGTCCAAGTGCCCGCTAGTTAACATAGATAGTCCAAGTGCCCGCTAGAAACCTAGATAGTCCAAGGGCCCGCTAGTTAACCTAGATAGTCCAAGTGCCCACTAGTTAATCTAGATAGTCCAAGTGCACGCTAGTTAACCTACATAGTCCAAGTGCCCGCTAGGTGACCTAGACAGTCCAAGTGACCACTAGGTTACCTACATAGTCCAAGTGCCCTTTCGTTAACCTACCTAGTCCAAGTGCCCGGTAGTTAACATAGATAGTCCATGTGCCCTCTAGGTAACCTAGATAGTCCAAGTGCCCGCTAGGTATCCTACATAGTCCATGTGCCCGCTAGGTAACCTATATAGTCCAAATGCCCGCTAGGTAACCTACATAGTCCAAGTGCCCGCTAGTTAACCTAGATAGTCCAAGTGCCCACGAGTTAACCTAGATAGTCCAAGTGCCCGCTAGTTAACCAGGATCAGCTAAGTGCTCTCTAGTTAACTAACATAGTCCAAGGGCCTGCTAGTTAACCTACATAGACGATGGGCCCGTTAGTTAACCTAGATATTCCAAGTGCTCGTTCGTTAACCTACAGAGTCCAAGTGCCCGCTAGGTAACGTAGACAGCCCAAGTGCCCGCTAGGGAACGTACATAGTCCAAGTGCCCGCTAGGGAACCTAGATAGTCCATGTGCCCGCTAATTAACCTACATAGTACAAGTGCCTGCTAGGTAAACTATATAGTCCAAGTGCCCGCTAGGGATCCTACATAGTCCAAGTGCCCGCTAGGCAACCTACATAGTATAAGTGCCCGTTAGTTAACCTAGATAGTCAAAGTGCCTGGTAGGTAACCTAGATAGTCCAAGTGCCCTCTACGGGACATACATAGTCCAAGTGCCCGCTAGGGTATGTACATAGACCAAGTGCCCGCTAGGTAACCTACATAGTCCATGTGCCCGCTAATTAACCTACATTGTCCAAGTGCACGATAGAAACCTACATAGTACAAGTGCCCGCTATGGAACCTACATAGTCCAAGTGCCCGTTAGGGAACCAATACTCTTAGTGCTGGCTAGGGAACATGTATCATCCAAGTGCCCGCTAGGTAACCTAGATATCCAAGTGCCCGCTAGGTAACCTACAAAGTCCAAGTGCCCGCTAGGAAATCTATAATCCAAATGCCCGCTAGGGAACCTACATAGTCCAAGTACCCGCTAGTTAACCTACATAGTCCAAAGGCTCGCTTGTTAACTTTGATAGTCCAAGTGCCCGCTGGTTAACCTAGATCGTCCAAATGCCCGCTAGTTAACCTAGATCATCCAAGTGCCGGCTAGTTAACCTACATAGTCCAAGGGCCCACTTGTTAACCTAGATCGTCCAAGTGTCCTCTAGTTAACCTACATAGTCATAGTGCCCGCTAGGTAACCTACATAGTGCAAGTGTCCGCTAGGTAACCTACATTGTCCAAGTGCCCGCTAGTTAACATAGATAGTCCAAGTGCCCGCTTGGGAAGGTCATAGTCCAAGTGCCCGCTAGGTAAGCTAGAGAGTGCAAGTGCCCGCTAGTTAACTTACATAGTCCAAGTGCCTGCTAGGTAACCTAGATAGTCCAAGGGCCTGCTAGCTAACCTATATAGTCCAAGTACCCGCTAGGTAACCTACATAGTGCAAGTGTCCGCTAGTTAACCTACATAGTCCAAGTGCACGCTAGTTAACCTAGATAGTCCAAGTGCCCGCTAGGTAACCTACATAGTGCAAGTGTCCGCTAGTTAAACTACGTAGTCCAAGGGACCGCTAGTTAACCTAGATAGTCCAAGTACCCGCTAGTTAACCTAGATCGTCCAATTGTCCGCTAGTTAACCTACATAGTCCAAGTGCCCTTTAGGGAACCTAGATAGTCCAAGTGCCCGCTAGGGAACCTAAATAGTCCAATTGCTCGCTCTGGAACATACATAGTCCAAGTGCCTGTTAGTTAACCTAGATAATCCAAGTGCCCGCTAGTTAATTTACATAGTCCAAGTGCCCGCTAGGTAACCTACATAATCCAAGTGCCCGCTAGGTAAGCTATGTAGTCCAAATGCCCGCTAGGGAACCTACATAGTCCAAGTGCCCGCGAGTTAACCTAGATAGTCCAAGTGCCCGCTAGTTAACCAGGATCAGCCAAGTGCGCTCTAGTTAACTTACATAATCCAAGGGCCTGCTAGTTAACCTACATAGACGAAGGGCCCGTCAGTTAACCTAGATATTCCAAGTGCCCGCTAGTTACCCTATATAGTCCAAGTGCCCGCTAGGTAACCAGGACAGTCCAAGTGACCACTAGGTTACCTACATAGGTCAAGTGCCCTCTAGGTAACCTACATAATCCAAGTGCCCGCTAGGTATCCTACATAGTCCATGTGCCCACTAGGTAACCTACATAGTCCAAGTGCCCGCTAGTTAACATCGATAGTCCAAGTGCCCGCTAGTAAACCTAGATAGTCCAAGGGCCCGCTAGTTAACCTAGATAGTCCAAGTGCCCGCTAGTTAATCTAGATAGTCCAAGTGCACGCTAGTTAACCTACATAGTCCACGTGCCCGCTAGGTGACCTAGACAGTCCAAGTGACCACTAGGTTACCTACTTAGTCCAAGTGCCCGTTCGTTAACCTACATAGTCCAAGTGCCCGGTAGTTAACATAGATAGTCCATGTGCCCTCTAGGTAACCTAGATAGTCCAAGTGCCTGCTAGGTATCCTACATAGTCCATGTGCCCGCTAGTTAACCTAGATAGTCCAAGTGCCCACGAGTTAACCTAGATAGTCCAAGTGCCCGCTAGTTAACCAGGATCAGCTAAGTGCTCTCTAGTTAACTTACATAGTCCAAGGGCCTGCTAGTTAACCTACATAGACGATGGGCCCGTTAGTTAACCTAGATATTCCAAGTACCCGTTCGTCAACCTACATAGTCCAAGTGCCCGCTAGGTAACGTAGACATCCCAAGTGCCCGCTAGGGAACGTACATAGTCCAAGTGCCCGCTAGGGTAACCTAGATAGTCCAAGTGCCCGCTAGTTAACCAGGATCAGCCAAGTGCGCTCTAGTTAACTTACATAATCCAAGGGCCTGCTAGTTAACCTACATAGACGAAGGGCCCGTCAGTTAACCTAGATATTCCAAGTGCCCGCTAGTTACCCTATATAGTCCAAGTGCCCGCTAGGTAACCAGGACAGTCCAAGTGACCACTAGGTTACCTACATAGGTCAAGTGCCCTCTAGGTAACCTACATAATCCAAGTGCCCGCTAGGTATCCTACATAGTCCATGTGCCCACTAGGTAACCAACATAGTCCAAGTGCCTGCTAGTTAACATCGATAGTCCAAGTGCCCGCTAGTAAACCTAGATAGTCCAAGGGCCCGCTAGTTAACCTAGATAGTCCAAGTGCCCGCTAGTTAATCTAGATAGTCCAAGTGCACGCTAGTTAACCTACATAGTCCAAGTGCCCGCTAGGTGACCTAGACAGTCCAAGTGACCACTAGGTTACCTACATAGTCCAAGTGCCCGTTCGTTAACCTACATAGTCCAAGTGCCCGGTAGTTAACATAGATAGTCCATGTGCCCTCTAGGAAACCTAGATAGTCCAAGTGCCTGCTAGGTATCCTACATAGTCCATGTGCCCGCTAGTTAACCTAGATAGTCCAAGTGCCCACGAGTTAACCTAGATAGTCCAAGTGCCCGCTAGTTAACCAGGATTAGCTAAGTGCTCTCTAGTTAACTTACATAGTCCACGGGCCTGCTAGTTAACCTACATAGACGATGGGCCCGTTAGTTAACCTAGATATTCCAAGTGCCCGTTCGTCAACCTACATAGTCCAAGTGCCCGCTAGGTAACGTAGACATCCCAAGTACCCGCTAGGGAACGTACATAGTCCAAGTGCCCGCTAGGGAACCTAGATAGTCCAAGTGCCCGCTAGTTAACCTACATAGTCTAAGTGCCTGCTAGGTAAACTACATAGTCCAAGTGCCCGCTAGGGATCCTACATAGTCCAAGTGCCCGCTAGGCAACCTAAATAGTCCAAATGCCCGCTAGGGAAAATACGTAGTCCAAGGGATCGCTAGTAAACCTAGATAGTCCAAGTACCCGCTAGTTAACCTAGATCGTCCAATTGTCCGCTAGTTAACCTACATAGTCCAAGTGCCCTTTAGGGAACCTAGATAGTCCAAGTGCCCATGAGTTAACATAGATAGTTCAAGTGCCCGCTGGTTAACCAGGATCAGCTAAGTGCGCTCTAGTTAACTTACATACTCCAAGGGCCTGCTAGTTAACCTACATAGTCCAAGTGCCCGCTAGGGATCCTACATAGTCCAAGTGCCCGCTAGGCAACCTACATAGTCCAAGTGCCCGTTATTTAACCTAGATAGTCAAAATGCCTGCTAGGTAACCTACATAGTCCAAGTGACCGCTAGGTAACCTAAATAGTCCAAATGCCCGCTAGGGAAACTTCATAGTCCAAGTGCCCGCTAGTTAACTTAGATAGTCCTATTGCCCCCTAGTAAACCTACATAATAATGGGCCTGCTAGTTAACCTACATAGTGCAAGTGTCCGCTAGTTAACCTACATAGTCCAAGTGCCCGCTAAGTAACCTAAATAGTCCAAGTACCCGCTAGGGATCCTTCATAATCCAAGTGCCTGCTAGGTAACCTAGATAGTCCAACTGCCTGCTAGTTAACCTAGATAGCCCTATTGTCCGTTAGTTAACCTAGATAGTCCAAGTGCCCACTAGGGGACGTACGTAGTCCAAGTTCCCGCTAGGTAACCTAGATAGTCCAAGTGAGCGCTAGGATATGTACATAATCCAAGTGCCTGCTAGGAAACCTAGGTAGTCCAAGTGCCCGCTAGTTAACCTTCATAGTCCAAGGGCCCGCTATTTAACCTACATAGTCCAAGGTCCGCTAGTTAACCTAGATTGTCCAAGTACCCTCTAGTTAACCTAGATCGTCCAATTGTCCGCTAGTTAACCTACATAGTCCAAGTGCCCTTTAGGGAACCTAGATAGTCCAAGTGCCCGCTAGGGAACCTACATAGTCCAATTGCCCGCTCTGGAACATACATAGTCCAAGTGCCTGTTAGTTAAACTAGATAATCCAAGTGCCCGCTAGTTAACCTAGATAGTCCAAGTGCCCTCTAGGGGACATACATAGTCCAAGTGCCCGCTAGGGTATGTACATAGACCAAGTGCCCGCTAGGTAACCTAGATAGTCCATGTGCACGCTAATTAACCTACATAGTCCAAGTGCCCGATAGAAACCTACATAGTCCAAATGCCCGCTTTGGAACCTACATAGTCCAAGTGCCCGTTAGGGAACCAATACTCTTAGTGCTGGCTAGGGAACCTGTATCATCCAAGTGCCCGCTAGGTAACCTACATAGTCCAAGTGCCCGCTAGGCAACCTACACAGTGCAAGTGTCCGGTAGTTAAACTACGTAGTCCAAGGGACCGCTAGTTAACCTAGATAGTCCAAGTACCCGCTAGTTAACCTAGATCGTCCAATTGTCCGCTAGTTAACCTACGTAGTCCAAGTGCCCTTTAGGGAACCTAGATAGTCCAAGTGCCCGCGAGTTAACCTAGATAGTCCAAGTGCCCGCTAGTTAACCAGGATCAGCCAAGTGCGCTCTAGTTAACTTACATAGTCCAAGGGCCTGCTAGTTAACCTATAGACGAAGGGCCCGTCAGTTAACCTAGATATTCCAAGTGCCCGCTAATTAACCTATATAGTCCAAGTGCCCGCTAGGTAACCTAGACAGTCCAAGTGACCACTAGGTTACCTACATAGGACAAGTGTCCTCTAGGTAACGTAGATAATCCAAGTGCCCGCTAGGTATCCTACATAGTCCATGTGCCCGCTAGGTAACCTATATAGTGAAAGTGCCCGCTAGTTAACATAGATAGTCCAAGTGCCCGCTAGTAAACCTAGATAGTCCAAGGGCCCGCTAGTTAACCTAGATAGTCCAAGTGCCCGCTAGTTAACCTAGATAGTCCAAGTGCACGCTAGTTAACCTACATAGTCCAAGTGCCCGCTAGGTGACCTAGACAGTCCAAGTGACCACTAGGTTACCTACATAGTCCAAGTGCCCGCTAGTTAACCTAGATAGTCCAAGTGCCCGCTAGGAAACCTACATAGTGCAAGTGACCGCTAGTTAACCTACATTGTCCAAGTGCCCGCTAGTTAACCTAGATAGTCCAAGTGCCCGCTAGGTAACCTACATGGTGCAAGTGTCCGCTAGTTAACCTACATTGTCCAAGTGCCCGCTAGTTAACCTAGATAGTCCAAGTGCCCGCTAGGAAACCTACATAGTGCAAGTGACCGCTAGTTAACCTACGTAGTCCAAGGGACCGCTAGTTAACCTAGATAGTCCAAGTACCCGCTAGTTAACCTAGATCGTCCAATTGTCCGCTAGTTAACCTACATAGTCCATGTGCCCTTTAGGGAACCTAGCTAGTCCAAGTGACCGCTAGGGAACCTACATACTCCAATTTCCCGCTCTGGAACATACATAGTCCAAGTGCCTGTTAGTTAACCTAGATAATCCAAGTGCCCGCTAGTTAACCTAGATAGTCCAAGTGCCCGTTAGGTAACCTACATAGTCCAAGTGCTCGTTAGGTAACCTATATAGTCCAAGTGCCCGCTAGGGAACCTAGATAGTCCAAGTGCTATCTAGGTAACCTAGATAGTCCAAGGGCCTACTAGTTAACCTACATAATCCAAGGGCTCGCTTGTTAACTTTGATAGTCCAAGTGCCCACTGGTTAACCTAGATCGTCCAATTGCCCGCTAGTTAACCTAGATCGTCCAAGTCCCGGCTAGTTAACATACATAGTCCAATGGTCCACTTGTTAACCTAGATCATCCAAGTGTCCTCTAGTTAACCTACATAGTCCAAGTGCCCGCTAGGTAACCTACATAGTGAAAGTGTCCGCTAGGTAACCTACATAGTCCATGTGCCCGCTAGTCAACATAAATAGTCCAAGTGCCCGCTAGGGAAGGTACATAGACCAAATACCCGATAGGTAACCTAGAGAGTGCAAGTGCCCGCTAGTTAACCTACATAGTCCAAGTGCCTGCTAGGTAACCTAGATAGTCCAAGGGCCTGCTAGTTAACCTACATAGTCCAAGTGCCCGCTAGGTAACCTACATAGTGCAAGTGTCCGCTAGTTAACCTACATAGTCCAAGTGCCCGCTAGGTAACATAGATAGTCCAAGTGCCGCAAGTTACCCAACACAGTCCAAGTGCCCGCTAGGTAACCTAGATAGTACAAGGGCCCTCTTGTTAAACTATGGAGTCCAAGTGCCCGCTAGTTAACCTACATAGTCCAAGTGCCCGCTAGGTAACCTACATAGTCCAAATGCCCGCAAGGAAACCTATATAGTTAAAGTGCCCGCTAGGAAACCTACATAATCCAAGTGCCCGCTCTGGAACATACATAGTCCAAGTGACCGTTAGCTAACCAAGATAGTCCAAGTGGTGGCTAAGTAACCTACATAGTCCAAGTGCCCTTTCGTTAACGTACATAGTCCAAGTGCCCGCTAGGGATCCTACATAGTCCAAGTCCCGCTAGGCAACCTACATAGTCCAAGTGCCCATTAGTTAACCTAGATAGTCAAAGTGCCTGCTAGGTAACCTAGATAGTCCAAGTGCCCGCTAGGTAACCTAAATAGTCCAAATGCCCGCTAGGGAAACTACATAGTCCAAGTGCCCGCTAGTTAACATAGATAGTCCTAGTGCCCCCTAGTAAACCTACATAATAATGGGCCCGCTAGTTAACCTACATAGTGCAAGTGTCCGCTAGTTAACCTACATAGTCCAAGTGCCCGCTAAGTAACCTAGATAGTCCACGTGCCCGATAAGGATCCTTCATAATCCAAGTGCCTGCTAGGTAACCTAGATAGTCCAACTGCCTGCTAGTTAACCTAGATAGTCCTATTGCCCGTTAGTTAACCTAGATAGTCCAAGTGCCCACTAGGGGACGTACGTAGTCCAAGTGCCCGCTAGGTAACCTAGATAGTCCAAGTGCGCGCTAGGGTAAGTACATAATCCAAGTGCCTGCTAGGAAACCTAGATAGTCCAAGTGCCCGCTTGTTAACCTACATAGTCCAAGGTCCGCTAGTTAACCTAGATCGTCCAATTGTCCGCTAGTTAACCTACATAGTCCAAGTGCCCTTTAGGGAACCTAGATAGTCCAAGTGCCCGCTAGGGAACCTACATAGTCCAATTGCCCGCTCTGCAACATACAGAGTCCAAGTGCCTGTTAGTTAACCTAGATAATCCAAGTGCCCGCTAGGTAACCTACATAGTGCAAGTGTCCGCTAAGTAACCTAGATAGTCCAAGTGCCCGCAAGGGATCCTTCATAATTCAAGTGCCTGCTAGGTAACCTAGATAGTCCAACTGCCTGCTAGTTAACCTAGATAGTCCTATTGCCCGTTAGTTAACCTAGATAGTCCAAGTGCCCACTAGGGGACGTACGTAGTCCAAGTGCCCACTAGGTAACCTAGATAGTCCAAGTGCGCGCTAGGGTATGAACATAGTCCAAGTGCCTGCTAGGAAACCTAGGTAGTCCAAGTGCCCGCTAGTTAACCTACATAGTCCAAGGGCCCGCTATTTAACCTACATAGTCCAAGGTCCGCTAGTTAACCTAGATAGTCCAAGTACCCGCTAGTTAACCTAGATCGTCCAATTGTCCGCTAGTTAACCTACATAGTCCAAGTGCCCTTTAGGGAACCTAGATAGTCCAAGTTCCCGCTAGGTAACCTACATAGTCCAATTGCCCGCTCTGGAACATACATAGTCCAAGTGCCTGTTAGTTAACCTAGATAATCCAAGTGCCCGCTAGTTAACCTAGATAGTCCAAGTGCCCGTTAGGTAAACTACATAGTCCAAATGCTCATTAGGTAACCTATATAGTCCAAATGCCCGATAAGGAACCTACATAGTCCAAGTGCCCGCTAGTTAACCTATATAGTGCACGTGCCCGCTAGTAAACCTAGATAGTCCAAGTGCCCGCTAGTTAACCTAATAGTACAAATGTCCCTTACGGATCCTACTTAGTCCAAGTGCCCGTTCGATAACATAGATAGTCCAAGTGCCCGCTAGGGAACCTAGATAGTCCAAGTGCTCGTTAGGAAACCTATATAGTCCAAATGCCCGATAGGGAACCTACATAGTCCAAGTGCCAGCTAGTTAACCTAGATAGTGCAAGTGCCCGCTAGTAAACCTAGATAGTCCAAGTGCCCGCTAGTTAACCTAGATAGTCCAAGTGCCCGTTAGGTAACCTACATAGTCCAAGTGCTCGTTAGGAAACCTATATAGTCCAAATGCCCGATAGGGAACCTACATAGTCCAAGTGCCAGCTAGTTAACCTAGATAGTGCAAGTGCCCGCTAGTAAACCTAGATAGTCCAAGTGCCCGCTAGTTAACCTAATAGTACAAATGTCCCATAGGGATCCTACTTAGTCCAAGTGCCCGTTCGTTAACCTAGATAGTCCAAGTGCTATCTAGGTAACCTAGATAGTCCAAGGGCCCGCTAGTTAACCTAGATAGTCCAAGGGCTCGCTTGTTAACTTTGATAGTCCAAGTGCCCACTGGTTAACCTAGATCGTCCAATTGCCCGCTAGTTAACCTAGATCGTCCAAGTCCCGGCTAGTTAACCTACATAGTCCAATGGCCCACTTGTTAACCTAGATCATCCAATTGTCCTCTAGTTAACCTACATAGTCCAAGTGCCCGCTAGGTAACCTACATAGTGAAAGTGTCCGCTAGGTAACCTACATAGTCCAAGTGCCCGCTAGTCAACATAAATAATCCAAGTGCCCGCTAGGGAAGGTACATAGTCCAAATACCCGATAGGTAACCGAGAGAGTGCAAGTGCCCGCTAGTTAACCTACATAATCCAAGTGCCTGCTAGGTAACCTAGATAGTCCAAGGGCCTGCTAGTTAACCTACATAGTCCAAGTGCCCGCTAGGTAACCTGCATAGTGCAAGTGTCCGCTAGTTAACCTACATTGTCCAAGTGCCCGCTAGTTAACCTAGATAGTCCAAGTGCCCGCTAGGAAACCTACATAGTGCAAGTGACCGCTAGTTAACCTACGTAGTCCAAGGGACCGCTAGTTAACCTAGATAGTCCAAGTACCCGCTAGTTAACCTAGATCGTCCAATTGTCCGCTAGTTAACCTACATAGTCCATGTGCCCTTACGGAACCTAGTTAGTCCAAGTGCCCGCTAGGGAACCTACATAGTCCAATTGCCCGCTCTGGAACATATATAGTCCAAGTGCCTGTTAGTTAACCTAGATAATTCAAGTGCCCGCAAGTTAACCTACATAGTCCAAGTGCCCGCTAGGTAACCTACATAATCCAAGTGCCCGCTAGGTAACCAATATAGTCCAAATGCCCACTAGGGAACCTACATAGTCCAAGTGCCCGCTAGTTAACCTAGATAGTCCAAGTGCCCACTAGTTAACCTAGATAGTCCAAGTACCCGCTAGTTAACTAGGATTGTCCAAGTGCCCTCTAGTTAACTTACATAGTCCAAGGGCCTGCTAGTTAACCTACATAGACAAAGGGCCAGCTAGTTAACCTACATAGTCCAAGTGGCCGCTAGGTAACCTAGACAGTCCAAGTGACCACTAGGTTACCTACATAGTCCAAGTGCCCGTTCGTTAACCTACATAGTCCAACTGCCCCCTAGGTAACGTAGATAGCCCAAGTACCCGCTAGGGAGTGTACATAGTCTAAGTGCCCGCTAGGTAACCTAGATATTCCAAGTGCCCGCTACTTAACCTACATTGTTCAAGTGTCTGCTAGGTAAACTACATAGTCCAAGTGCCCACAAGATAACCTAGACAGTCCAATTGCCCGCTAGTTTACCTAGACAGTCCAAGTACCTGCTAGGGGACATACATAGTCCAAGCGCCCGCTAGGGAACCTACATACTCTAAGTGCTCGCTAGGCAACCTACATAGTCCATGTACCCGTTAGTTAACCTAGATAGTCAAAGTGCCTGCTAGGTAACCTAGATAGTCCAAGTGCCCGCTAGGTAACCTACATAGTCCAATTGCCCGTTAGCTAACCTAGATAGTCCAAGTGTCCGCTAGTTAACCTACATAGTCAAAATGTCCGTTCGTTAACCTAGATAGTCCAAGTGCCCGCAAGGTAACCTAGACAGTCCAAGTGCCCGCTAGGTTACCTACATAGTCCAAGTGCACGTTCGTTAACCCAGATAGTCCAAGTGCCCGCTGGTAACCTACAAAGTCCAAGAGCCCGCTAGGTAACCTTGATAGTCCAAGTGTTTTATAGTTTACCTACATAGTCTAAGTGCCCGCTAGGTAACCTAGATAGTCCAAGTGCCCGCTAGTTAACCTAGATAGTCCAAGTGTCCGCTAGTAAACCTAGATAGTCCATTGGCCCGCTAGTTACCCTAGATAGTCCATGTGCCCGCTAGTTAACCTAGATCGTCCAAGTGTCCGCTAGTTAACCTAGATATTCCAAGTTCCCGCTAGTTAACTAGAATCGTCCAAGTGCCCTCTAGTTAACTTACATAGTCCATGGGCCCGCTAGGTAACCTAGACAGTCCAAGTGACCACTAGGTTACCTACATAGTCCAAGTGCCCTTTCGTTAACCTACATAGTCCAAGTGCCCGCAAGGTAACGTAGATAGCCCAGGTGCCCGCTAGGGAACGTACATAGTCCAAGTGCCCGCTAGGTAACCTAGATAGTCCATGTGCCCGCTAGTTAACCAACGTAGTACAAGTGCTTGCTAGGTAAACTACATAGTTCAAGTGCCCACTAGGTAACCTAGACAGTTCAATTGCCCGCTAGTTAACCTAGACAGTCCAAGTACCCACTACGTTACCTACATAGTCCAACCGCCCGCTACGGAACCTACATAGTCCAAGTGCTCGCTAGGTAACCTAGATAGTCAAAGTGCCTGCTAGGCAACCTTGATAATCCAAGTGCCCGCTAGTTAACCTAGATCGTCCAATTATCCGCTAGTTAAACTACATAGTCCAAGTGCCCTTTAGGGAACCTAGATAGTCCAAGTGCCCGCTAGGGAACCTACATAGTCCAATTGCCCGCTCTGGAACATACATAGTCCAAGTGCCTGTTAGTTAACCTAGATAATCCAAGTGCCCGCTAGTTAACCTACATAGTGCAAGTGTCCGCTAGTTAAACTACATAGTCCAAGTGCCCGCTAAGTAACCTAGGTAGTCCAAGTGCCCGCAAGGGATCCTTCATAATCCAAGTGCCTGCTAGGTAACCTAGATAGTCCAACTGCCTGCTAGTTAACCTAGATAGTCCTATTGCCCGTTAGTTAACCTAGATAGTCCAAGTGCCCACTAGGGGACGTACGTAGTCCAAGTGCCCGCTAGGTAACCTAGATAGTCCAAGTGCGCGCTAGGGTATGTACATTGTCCAAGTGCCTGCTAGGAAACCTAGGTAGTCCAAGTGCCCGCTAGTTAACCTACATAGTCCAAGGGCCCGCTATTTAACCTACATAGTCCAAGGTCCGCTAGTTAACCTAGATAGTCCAAGTACCCTTTAGGGAACCTAGATAGTCCAAGTGCCCGCTAGGGAACCTACATAGTCCAATTGCCCGCTCTGGAACATACATAGTCCAAGTGCCTGTTAGTTAACCTAGATAATCAAAGTGCCCGCTAGTTAACCTAGATAGTCCAAGTGCCCGCTAGGTAACCTACATAGTCCAAGTGCTCGTTAAGTAACCTATATAGTCCAAATGCCCGATAGGGAACCTACATAGTCCAAGTGCCCGCTAGTTAACCTAGATAGTCCAAGTGCCCGCTAGTTAACCTAATAGTACAAATGTCCCATAGGGATCCTACTTAGTCCAAGTGCCCGTTCGTTAACCTACATAGTCCAACTGCCCCCTAGGTAACGTAGATAGCCCAAGTACCCGCTAGGGAGTGTACATAGTCTAAGTGCCCGCTAGGTAACCTAGATATTCCAAGTGCCCGCTACTTAACCTACATTGTTCAAGTGTCTGCTAGGTAAACTACATAGTCCAAGTGCCCACAAGATAACCTAGACAGTCCAATTGCCCGCTAGTTTACCTAGACAGTCCAAGTACCCGCTAGGGGACATACATAGTCCAAGCGCCCGCTAGGGAACCTACATAGTCCAAGTGCTCGCTAGGCAACCTACATAGTCCATGTACCCGTTAGTTAACCTAGATAGTCAAAGTGCCTGCTAGGTAACCTAGATAGTCCAAGTGCCCGCTAGGTAACCTACATAGTCCAATTGCCCGTTAGCTAACCTAGATAGTCCAAGTGTCCGCTAGTTAACCTACATAGTCAAAATGTCCGTTCGTTAACCTAGATAGTCCAAGTGCCCGCAAGGAAACCTAGACAGTCCAAGTGCCCGCTAGGTTACCTACATAGTCCAAGTGCACGTTCGTTAACCCAGATAGTCCAAGTGCCCGCTGGTAACCTACAAAGTCCAAGAGCCCGCTAGGTAACCTTGATAGTCCAAGTGTTTTATAGTTTACCTACATAGTCTAAGTGCCCGCTAGGTAACCTAGATAGTCCAAGTGCCCGCTAGTTAACCTAGATAGTCCAAGTGTCCGCTAGTAAACCTAGATAGTCCATTGGCCCGCTAGTTACCCTAGATAGTCCATGTGCCCGCTAGTTAACCTAGATCGTCCAAGTGTCCGCTAGTTAACCTAGATATTCCAAGTTCCCGCTAGTTAACTAGAATCGTCCAAGTGCCCTCTAGTTAACTTACATAGTCCATGGGCCCGCTAGGTAACCTAGACAGTCCAAGTGACCACTAGGTTACCTACATAGTCCAAGTGCCCTTTCGTTAACCTACATAGTCCAAGTGCCCGCAAGGTAACGTAGATAGCCCAGGTGCCCGCTAGGGAACGTACATAGTCCAAGTGCCCGCTAGGTAACCTAGATAGTCCATGTGCCCGCTAGTTAACCAACGTAGTACAAGTGCTTGCTAGGTAAACTACATAGTTCAAGTGCCCACTAGGTAACCTAGACAGTTCAATTGCCCGCTAGTTAACCTAGACAGTCCAAGTACCCACTAGGTTACCTACATAGTCCAACCGCCCGCTACGGAACCTACATAGTCCAAGTGCTCGCTAGGTAACCTAGATAGTCAAAGTGCCTGCTAGGCAACCTTGATAATCCAAGTGCCCGCTAGTTAACCTAGATCGTCCAATTATCCGCTAGTTAAACTACATAGTCCAAGTGCCCTTTAGGGAACCTAGATAGTCCAAGTGCCCGCTAGGGAACCTACATAGTCCAATTGCCCGCTCTGGAACATACATAGTCCAAGTGCCTGTTAGTTAACCTAGATAATCCAAGTGCCCGCTAGTTAACCTACATAGTGCAAGTGTCCGCTAGTTAAACTACATAGTCCAAGTGCCCGCTAAGTAACCTAGGTAGTCCAAGTGCCCGCAAGGGATCCTTCATAATCCAAGTGCCTGCTAGGTAACCTAGATAGTCCAACTGCCTGCTAGTTAACCTAGATAGTCCTATTGCCCGTTAGTTAACCTAGATAGTCCAAGTGCCCACTAGGGGACGTACGTAGTCCAAGTGCCCGCTAGGTAACCTAGATAGTCCAAGTGCGCGCTAGGGTATGTACATTGTCCAAGTGCCTGCTAGGAAACCTAGGTAGTCCATGTGCCCGCTAGTTAACCTACATAGTCCAAGGGCCCGCTATTTAACCTACATAGTCCAATTGCCCGCTCTGGAACATACATAGTCCAAGTGCCTGTTAGTTAACCTAGATAATCCAAGTGCCCTCTAGTTAACCTAGATAGTCCAAGTGCCCGCTAGGTAACCTACATAGTCCAAGTGCTCATTAGGTAACCTATATAGTCCAAATGCCCGATAGGGAACCTAAATAGTCCAAGTGCCCGCTAGTTAACCTAGATAGTCCAAGTGCCCGCTAGTTAACCTAATAGTACAAATGTCCCATAGGGATCCTACTTAGTCCAAGTGCCCGTTCGTTAACATAGATAGTCCAAGTGCCCGCTAGGGAACCTAGATAGTCCAAGTGCTATCTAGGTAACCTAGATAGTCCAAGGGCCCGCTAGTAAACCTACATAGTCCAAGGGCTCGCTTGTTAACTTTGATAGTCCAAGTGCCCACTGGTTAACCTAGATCGTCCAATTGCCCGCTAGTTAACCTAGATCGTCCAAGTCCCGGCTAGTTAACATACATAGTCCAAGGGCCCACTTGTTAACCTAGATCATCCAAGTGTCCTCTAGATAACCTACATAGTCCAAGTGCCCGCTAGTTAACATAAATAGTCCAAGTGCCCGCTAGGAAAGGTACATAGTCCAAATACCCGATAGGTAACCTAGAGAGTGCAAGTGCCCGCTAGTTAACCTACATAGTCCAAGTGCCTGCTAGGTAACCTAGATAGTCCAAGGGCCTGCTAGTTAACCTACATAGTCCAAGTGCCCGCTTGGTAACCTACATACTGCAAGTGTCCGCTAGTTAACCTACATTGTCCAATTGCCCGCTAGTTAAATTAGATAGTCCAATTGCCCGCTAGGAAACCTACATAGTGCAAGTGACCGCTAGTTAACCTACGAAGACCAAGGGACCGCTAGTTAACCTAGATAGTCCAAGTACCCGCTAGTTAACCTAGATCGTCCAATTGTCCGCTAGTTAACATACATAGTCCATGTGCCCTTTAGGGAACCTAGCTAGTCCAAGTGCCCGCTAGGGAACCTACAATGTCCAATTGCCCTCCCTGGAACATACATAGTCCAAGTGCCTGTTAGTTAACCTAGATAATTCAAGTGCCCGCTATTTAACCTAGATATTCCAAGTGACCGTTAGGTAACCAAATAGTCCAAGTGCTCGTTAGGTAACTTTTATAGTCCAAATGCCCGCTAGGGAACCTACATAGTCCAAGTGCCTGCTAGTTAACCTAGATAGTCCAAGTGCCCGCTAGTTAACCTACATAGTCCAAGTGCCCGCTAGTTAACCTAGATAGTCCAAGTACCGCTAGTTAACTAGGATCGTCCAAGTGCCCTCTGGTTAACTTACATAGTCCAAGGGCCTGTTAGTTAACCTATATAGACCAAGCGCCCGCTAGTTAACCTAGATAGTCCAAGTGCCCACTAGTTAACCTACATAGTCCAAGTGCCCGCCTGGTAACCTAGACAGTCCAAGTGACCATTAGGTTACCTACATAGTCCAATAGCCCGTTCGTTAACCTACATAGTCCAAGTGCCCGCTAGGTAAAGTAGATAGCCCATGTGCCCGCTAGGGAACGTACATAGTCCAAGTGACTCTAGGTAACCTAGATAGTCCAAGTGCCCGCTAGGTATCCTACATAGTCCATGTGCCCGCTAGGTAACCTACATAGTCCAAGTGCCCGCTAGTTAACCTTGATAGTCCAAGGGCCCGCTAGTTAACATAGATAGTCCAAGTGCCCGCTAATTAACCTAGATCGTCCAAGTGTCCTCTAGGTAACCTAGACAGTCCAAGTGCCAACTAGTTAACCTACATAGTCCAAGTGCCCGCTAGTTAACCTACATAATCCAAGTGCCCGTTAGCTAACCTAGATAGTCCAAGGGCCCGCTAGTTGACCTACATAGTCCAAGTGCCTGCTAGGTAACCTAGATAGACCAAGTACCCGCTAGGTAAACTAGATAGTCCTAGTGCCCTTTAGTTAACCCAGATAGTCCAAGTGCCCTCTAGGGGACATACATAGTCCTAGTGCCCGCTAGGGTATGTACATAGACCAAGTGCCCGCTAGGTAACCTAGATAGTCCACGTTCCCGCTAGTTAACCTACATAGTCCAAGTGCGCGATAGAAACCTATATAGTCCAAGTGCCCGATAGGGAACCTACAAAGTCCAAGTGCGCGCTATGGAACCTACATAATCCAAGTGCCCGCTATGGAACCTACATAGTCCAAGTGTCCGCTAGGGAACCTAGATAGTCCAAGTGCTATCTAGGTAACCTAGATTGTCCAAGGGCCCACTAGTTAACCTACATATTCCAAGGGCTCGCTTGTTAACTTTGATAGTCCAAGTGCCCGCTGGTTAACCTAGATCTTCCAATTGCCCGCTAGTTAACCTAGATAGTCCAAGTGCCCGCTAGGTAACCTAGAGAGTGCAAGTGCCCGCTAGTTAACCTACATAGTCCAGTTACCTACTAGGTAACCTAGATAGTCCAAGGGCCTGCTAGTTAACCTAGATAGTCCAAGTGCCCGCTAGGTAACCTACATAGTGCAAGTGTCCGCTAGTTAACCTACGTAGTGCAAGGGACCGCTAGTTAACCTAGATAGTCCAAGTACCTGATAGTTAACCTAGATCGTCCAATTGTCCGCTAGTTAACCTACATAGTCCAAGTGCCCTTTAGGGAACCTAGCTAGTCCAAGTGCCCGCTAGGGAACCTACATAGTCCAATTGCCCGCTCTGGAACATACATAGTCCAAGTGCTTGTTAGTTAACCTAGATAATGCAAGTGCCCGCTAGTTAACCTACATAGTCCAAGTGCCCGCTAGGTAACCAATATAGTCCAAATGCCCGCTAGGGAACCTACATAGTCCAAGTGCCCACTAGTTAACCTAGATAGTCCAAGTGCCCACTAGTTAACCTAGATAGTCCAAGTACCCACTAGTTAACTAGGATCATCCAAGTGCCCTCTAGTTAACTTACATAGTCCAAGGGACTGCTAGTTAACCTACATAGACCAAGGGCCAGCTAGTTAACCTTCATAATCCAAGTGGCCGCTAGGTAACCTAGACAGTCCAAGTGACCACTAGATTACCAACATAGTCCAAGTGCCCGTTCGTTAACCTACATAGTCCAAATACCTTTTAGGGAACCTAGATAGTCCAAGTGCCCGCTAGGGAACCTACATAGTCCAAGTGCCCGCTAGGTAACCTAGATAGTCCAAGTACCCGCTAGTTAACCTAGATCGTCCAATTGTCCGCTAGTTAACCTACATAGTCCAAGTGCCCGCAGGGAACCTACATAGTCCAATTGCCCGCTCTGGAACATACATAGTCCAAGTGCCTGTTAGTTAACCTAGATAGTCCAAGTACCGCTAGTTAACTAGGATCGTCCAAGTGCCCTCTAGTTAAGTTACATAGTCCTAGGGCCTGTTAGTTAACCTATATAGACCAAGGGCCCGCTAGTTAACCTAGATAGTCAAAGTGCCCACTAGTTAACCTACATAGTCCAAGTGCCCGCTAGTTAACCTAGATAGTCCAAGTACCGCTAGTTAACTAGGATCGTCCAAGTGCCCTCTGGTTAACTTACATAGTCCAAGGGCCTGTTAGTTAACCTATATAGACCAAGCGCCCGCTAGTTAACCTAGATAGTCCAAGTGCCCACTAGTTAACCTACATAGTCCAAGTGCCCGCCTGGTAACCTAGACAGTCCAAGTGACCATTAGGTTACCTACATAGTCCAATAGCCCGTTCGTTAACCTACATAGTCCAAGTGCCCGCTAGGTAAAGTAGATAGCCCATGTGCCCGCTAGGGAACGTACATAGTCCAAGTGACTCTAGGTAACCTAGATAGTCCAAGTGCCCGCTAGGTATCCTACATAGTCCATGTGCCCGCTAGGTAACCTACATAGTCCAAGTGCCCGCTAGTTAACCTTGATAGTCCAAGGGCCCGCTAGTTAACATAGATAGTCCAAGTGCCCGCTAATTAACCTAGATCGTCCAAGTGTCCTCTAGGTAACCTAGACAGTCCAAGTGCCAACTAGTTAACCTACATAGTCCAAGTGCCCGCTAGTTAACCTACATAATCCAAGTGCCCGTTAGCTAACCTAGATAGTCCAAGGGCCCGCTAGTTGACCTACATAGTCCAAGTGCCTGCTAGGTAACCTAGATAGACCAAGTACCCGCTAGGTAAACTAGATAGTCCTAGTGCCCTTTAGTTAACCCAGATAGTCCAAGTGCCCTCTAGGGGACATACATAGTCCTAGTGCCCGCTAGGGTATGTACATAGACCAAGTGCCCGCTAGGTAACCTAGATAGTCCACGTTCCCGCTAGTTAACCTACATAGTCCAAGTGCGCGATAGAAACCTATATAGTCCAAGTGCCCGATAGGGAACCTACAAAGTCCAAGTGCGCGCTATGGAACCTACATAATCCAAGTGCCCGCTATGGAACCTACATAGTCCAAGTGTCCGCTAGGGAACCTAGATAGTCCAAGTGCTATCTAGGTAACCTAGATTGTCCAAGGGCCCACTAGTTAACCTACATATTCCAAGGGCTCGCTTGTTAACTTTGATAGTCCAAGTGCCCGCTGGTTAACCTAGATCTTCCAATTGCCCGCTAGTTAACCTAGATAGTCCAAGTGCCCGCTAGGTAACCTAGAGAGTGCAAGTGCCCGCTAGTTAACCTACATAGTCCAGTTACCTACTAGGTAACCTAGATAGTCCAAGGGCCTGCTAGTTAACCTAGATAGTCCAAGTGCCCGCTAGGTAACCTACATAGTGCAAGTGTCCGCTAGTTAACCTACGTAGTGCAAGGGACCGCTAGTTAACCTAGATAGTCCAAGTACCTGATAGTTAACCTAGATCGTCCAATTGTCCGCTAGTTAACCTACATAGTCCAAGTGCCCTTTAGGGAACCTAGCTAGTCCAAGTGCCCGCTAGGGAACCTACATAGTCCAATTGCCCGCTCTGGAACATACATAGTCCAAGTGCTTGTTAGTTAACCTAGATAATGCAAGTGCCCGCTAGTTAACCTACATAGTCCAAGTGCCCGCTAGGTAACCAATATAGTCCAAATGCCCGCTAGGGAACCTACATAGTCCAAGTGCCCACTAGTTAACCTAGATAGTCCAAGTGCCCACTAGTTAACCTAGATAGTCCAAGTACCCACTAGTTAACTAGGATCATCCAAGTGCCCTCTAGTTAACTTACATAGTCCAAGGGACTGCTAGTTAACCTACATAGACCAAGGGCCAGCTAGTTAACCTTCATAATCCAAGTGGCCGCTAGGTAACCTAGACAGTCCAAGTGACCACTAGATTACCAACATAGTCCAAGTGCCCGTTCGTTAACCTACATAGTCCAAATACCTTTTAGGGAACCTAGATAGTCCAAGTGCCCGCTAGGGAACCTACATAGTCCAAGTGCCCGCTAGGTAACCTAGATAGTCCAAGTACCCGCTAGTTAACCTAGATCGTCCAATTGTCCGCTAGTTAACCTACATAGTCCAAGTGCCCGCAGGGAACCTACATAGTCCAATTGCCCGCTCTGGAACATACATAGTCCAAGTGCCTGTTAGTTAACCTAGATAGTCCAAGTACCGCTAGTTAACTAGGATCGTCCAAGTGCCCTCTAGTTAAGTTACATAGTCCTAGGGCCTGTTAGTTAACCTATATAGACCAAGGGCCCGCTAGTTAACCTAGATAGTCAAAGTGCCCACTAGTTAACCTACATAGTCCAAGTGCCCGCTAGGTAACCTAGACAGTCCAAGTGACTACTAGGTTACCTACATAGTCCAAGAGCCCGTTCGTTAACCTACATAGTCCAAGTGCCCGCTAGGTAAAGTAGATAGCCCATGTGCCCGCTAGGTATCCTACATAGTCCATGTGCCCGCTAGGTAACCTACATAGTCCAATTGCCCGCTAGGGAACCTACATAGTCCAAGTGCCCGCTAGGTAACCTAGATAGTCCAAGTGCCCGCTAATTAACCTAGATCGTCCAAGTGTCCTCTAGGTAACCTAGACAGTCCAAGTGCCAACTAGTTAACCTACATAGTCCAAGTGCCCGCTAGTTAACCTACATAATCCAAGTGCCCGTTAGCTAACCTAGATAGTCCAAGGGCCCGCTAGTTGACCTACATAGTCCAAGTGCCTGCTAGGTAACCTAGATAGACCAAGTACCCGCTAGTTAAACTAGATAGTCCTAGTGCCCTTTAGTTAACCCAGATAGTCCAAGTGCCCTCTAGGGGACATACATAGTCCTAGTGCCCGCTAGGGTATGTACATAGACCATGTGCCCGCTAGGTAACCTAGATAGTCCACGTTCCCGCTAGTTAACCTACATAGTCCAAGTGCGCGATAGAAACCTATATAGTCCAAGTGCCCGATAGGGAACCTACAAAGTCCAAGTGCGCGCTATGGAACCTACATAATCCAAGTGCCCGCTATGGAACCTACATAGTCCAAGTGTCCGCTAGGGAACCTAGATAGTCCAAGTGCTATCTAGGTAACCTAGATTGTCCAAGGGCCCACTAGTTAACCTACATATTCCAAGGGCTCGCTTGTTAACTTTGATAGTCCAAGTGCCCGCTGGTTAACCTAGATCTTCCAATTGCCCGCTAGTTAACCTAGATCGTCCAAGTGTCCTCTAGTTAACCTACATAGTGCAAGTATCCGCTAGGTAACCTACATAGTCCAATTGCCCGCTAGTTAACATAGATAGTCCAAGTGCCCGCTAGGGAAGGTGCATAGTCCAAGTGCCCGCTAGGTAACCTAGAGAGTGGAAGTGCCCGCTAGTTAACCTACATAGTCCAGTTACCTACTAGGTAACCTAGATAGTCCAAGGGCCTGCTAGTTAACCTAGATAGTCCAAGTGCCCGCTAGGTAACCTACATAGTGCAAGTGTCCGCTAGTTAACCTACGTAGTGCAAGGGACCGCTAGTTAACCTAGATAGTCCAAGTACCCGATAGTTAACCTAGATCGTCCAATTGTCCGCTAGTTAACCTACATAGTCTAAGTGCCCTTTAGGGAACCTAGCTAGTCCAAGTGCCCGCTAGGGAACCTACATAGTCCAATTGCCCGCTCTGGAACATACATAGTCCAAGTGCCTGTTAGTTAACCTAGATAATGCAAGTGCCCGCTAGTTAACCTACATAGTCCAAGTGCCCGCTAGGTAACCAATATAGTCCAAATGCCCGCTAGGGAACCTACATAGTCCAAGTGCCCGCTAGTTAACCTAGATAGTCCAAGTGCCCACTAGTTAACCTAGATAGTCCAAGTACCCACTAGTTAACTAGGATCATCCAAGTGCCCTCTAGTTAACTTACATAGTCCAAGGGACTGCTAGTTAACCTACATAGACCGAGGGCCAGTTAGTTAACCTTCATAATCCAAGTGGCCGCTAGGTAACCTAGACAGTCCAAGTGACCACTAGGTTACCAACATAGTCCAAGTGCCCGTTCGTTAACCTACATAGTCCATGTACCCTTTAGGGAACCTAGATAGTCCAAGTGCCCGCTAGGGAACCTACATAGTCCAAGTGCCCGCTAGGTAACCTAGATAGTCCAAGTACCCGCTAGTTAACCTAGATCGTCCAATTGTCCGCTAGTTAACCTACATAGTCCAAGTGCCCTTTAGGGAACCTAGATAGTCCAAGTGCCCGCAGGGAACCTACATAGTCCAATTGCCCGCTCTGGAACATACATTGTCCAAGTGCGTGTTAGTTAACCTAGGTAGTCCAAGTACCGCTAGTTAACTAGGATCGTCCAAGTTCCCTCTAGTTAAGTTACATAGTCCAAGGGCCTGTTAGTTAACCTATATAGACCAAGGGCCCGCTAGTTAACCTAGATAGTCCAAGTGCCCACTAGTTAACCTACATAGTCCAAGTGCCCGCTAGGTAACCTAGACAGTCCAAGTGACTACTAGGTTACCTACATAGTCCAAGAGCCCGTTCGTTAACCTACATAGTCCAAGTGCCTGCTAGGTAAAGTACATAGCCCATGTGCCCGCTAGGGAACGTACATAGTCCAAGTGCCCTCTAGGTAACCTAGATAGTCCAAGTGCCCGCTAGGTGTCCTACATAGTCCATGTGCCCGATAGGTAACCTACATAGTCCAAGTGCCCGCTAGTTAACCTTGATAGTCCAAGGGCCCGCTAGTTAACCTAGATAGTCCAAGTGCCCGCTAATTAACCTAGATCGTCCAAGTGTCCTCTAGGTAACCTAGACAGTCCAAGTGCCAACTAGTTAACCTACATAGTCCAAGTGCCCGCTAGTTAACCTACATAATCCAAGTGCCCGTTAGCTAACCTAGATAGTCCAAGGGCCCGCTAGTTGACCTACATAGTCCAAGTGCCCGGTAGAAACCTACATAGTCCAAGTGCCCGATAGGGAACCTACATAGTCCAAGTGCCCGCTATGGAACCTACATATTCCAAGTGCCCGCTAGGGAACCTAGATAGTCCAAGTGCTATCTAGGTAACCTAGATAGTCCAAGGGCCCACTAGTTAACCTACATAGTCCAAGGGATCGCTTGTTAACTTTGATAGTCCAAGTGCCCGCTGGTTAACCTAGATCGTCCAAGTGCCCGCTAGTTAACCTAGATCGTCAAAGTGCCGGCTAGTTAACCTACATAGTCCAAGGGCCCACTTGTTAACGTAGATCGTACAATTCTCTGCTAGTAAACCTACATAGTCCATGTGCCCTTTAGGAAAGCTAGCTAGTCCAAGTGCCCGCTAGGGAACCTACATAGTCCAAATCCCCGCTCGGGAACATACATAGTCCAAGTGTCTGTTAGTTAACCTAGATAATTCAAGTGCCCGCTAGTTAACCTAGATAGTACAAGTGACCGTTAGGTAACCAAATAGTCCAAGTGCTCGTTAGGTAACTTTTATAGTCCAAATGCCCGCTAGGGAACCTACATAGTCCAAGTGCCTGCTAGTTAACCTAGAAAGTCCAAGTGCCCGCTAGTTAACCTACATAGTCCAAGTGCCCGCTAGTTAACCTAGATAGTCCAAGTACTGCTAGTTAACTAGGATCGTCCAAGTGCCCTCTAGTTAACTTACATGGTCCAAGGGCCTGTTAGTTAACCTATATAGACCAAGGGCCCGCTAGTTAACCTAGATAGTCCAAGTGCCCACTAGTTAACCTACATAGTCCAAGTGCCCGCTAGGTAACCTAGACAGTCCAAGTAACCACTAGGTTACCTACATAGTCCAAGAGCCCGTTCGTTAACGTACATAGTCCAAGTGCCCGCTAGGTAAAGTAGATAGCCCATGTGCCCGCTAGGGAACGTACATAGTCCAAATGCCCTCTAGGTAACCTAGATAGTCCAAGTGCCCGCTAGGTATCCTACATAGTCCATGTGCCCGCTAGGTAACCTACATAGTCCAAGTGCCCGCTAGTTAACCTTGATAGTCCAAGGGCCCGCTAGTTAACCTAGATAGTCCAAGTGCCCGCTAATTAACCTAGATCGTCCAAGTGTCCTCTAGGTAACCTAGACAGTCCAAGTGCCAATTAGTTAACCTACATAGTCCAAGTGCCCGCTAGTTACCCTACATAATCCAAGTGCCCGTTAGCTAACCTAGATAGTCCAAGGGCCCGCTAGTTGACCTACATAGTCCAAGTGCCTGCTAGGTAACCTAGATAGACCAAGTACCCGCTAGTTAAACTAGATAGTCCTAGTGCCCTTTAGTTAACCCAGATAGTCCAAGTGCCCTCTAGGGGACATACATAGTCCTAGTGCCCGCTAGGGTATGTACATAGACCAAGTGCCCGCTAGGTAACCTAGATAGTCCACGTTCCCGCTAGTTAACCTACATAGTCCAAGTGCGCGATAGAAACCTATATAGTCCAAGTGCCCGATAGGGAACCTTCAAAGTCCAAGTGCGCGCTATGGAACCTACATAATCCAAGTGCCCGATAGGGAACCAATAGTCTAAGTGCTGGCTAGGGAACTTGCATCATCCAAGTGCCCGCTAGGTAACCTAGATAGTCCAAGGGCCCGCTAGTTAACCTACATAGTCCAAGTGCCCGGTAGAAACCTACATAGTCCAAGTGCCCGATAGGGAACCTACATAGTCCAAGTGCCTGCTATGGAACTACATAGTCCAAGTGCCCTCTAGGGAACCTAGATAGTCCAAGTGCTATCTAGGTAACCTAGATAGTCCAAGGGCCCACTAGTTAACCTACATAGTCCAAGGGCTTGCTTGTTAACTTTGATAGTCCAAGTGCCCGCTGGTTAACCTAGATCGTCCAAGTGCCCGCTAGTTAACCTAGATCGTCAAAGTGCCGGCTAGTTAACCTACATAGTCCAAGGCCCCACTTGTTAACCTAGATCGTCCAATTGTCCGCTAGTAAACCTACATAGTCCATGTGCCCTTTAGGGAACCTAGCTAGTCCAAGTGCCCGCTAGGGAACCTACATAGTCCAATTGCCCGCTCGGGAACATACATAGTCCAAGTGGCTGTTAGTTAACCTAGGTAATTCAAGTGCCCGCTAGTTAACCTAGATAGTCCAAGTGACCGTTAGGTAACCAAATAGTCCAAGTGCTGGTTAGGTAACTTTTATAGTCCAAATGCCCGCTAGGGAACCTACATAGTCCAAGTGCCTGCTAGTTAACCTAGAGAGTCCAAGTGCCCGCTAGTTAACCTACATAGTCCAAGTGCCCGCTAGTTAACCTAGATAGTCCAAGTACCGCTAGTTAACTAGGATCGTCCAAGTGCCCTCTAGTTAACTTACATAGTCCAAGGGCCTGTTAGTTAACCTATATAGACCAAGGGCCCGCTAGTTAACCTAGATATTCCAAGTGCCCACTAGTTAACCTACATAGTCCAAGTGCCCGCAAGGTAACCTAGACATTCCAAGTGACCACTAGGTTACCTACATAGTCCAAGAGCCCGTTCCTTAACCTACATAGTCCAAGTGCCCGCTAGGTAAAGTAGATAGCCCATGTGCCCGCTAGGGAACGTACATAGTCCAAGTGCCCTCTAGGTAACCTAGATAGTCCAAGTACCCGCTAGGTATCCTACATAGTCCATGTGCCCGCTAGGTAACCTACATAGTCCAAGTGCCCGCTAGTTAACCTTGATAGTCCAAGGGCCCGCTAGTTAACCTAGATAGTCCAAGTGCCCGCTAATTAACCTAGATCGTACAAGTGTCCTCTAGGTAACCTAGACAGTCCAAGTGCCAACTAGTTAACCTACATAGTCCAAGTGCCCGCTAGTTAACCTACATAATCCAAGTGCCCGTTAGCTAACCTAGATAGTCCAAGGGCCCGCTAGTTTACCTACATAGTCCAAGTGCCGGCTAGGTAACCTAGATAGACCAAGTACCCGCTAGTTAAACTAGATAGTCATAGTGCCCTTTACTTAACCCAGATAGTCCAAGTGCCCTCTAGGGGACATAGATAGTCCTAGTGCCCGCTAGGGTATGTACATAGACCAAGTGCCCGCTAGGAAACCTAGATAGTCCACGTTCCCGCTAGTTAACCTACATAGTCCAAGTGCGCGATAGAAACCTATATAGTCCAAGTGCCCGATAGGGAACCTACAAAGTCCAAGTGCGCGCTATGGAACCTTCATAATCCAAGTGCCCGTTAGGGAACCAATAGTCTAAGTGCTGGCTAGGGAACTTGCATCATCCAAGTGCCCGCTAGGTAACCTAGATAGTCCAAGGGCCCGCTAGTTAAACTACATAGCCCAAGTGCCCGGTAGAAACCTACATAGTCCAAGTGCCCGATAGGGAACCTACATAGTCCAGGTGCCCGCTATGGAACCTACATAGTCCAAGTGCCCGCTAGGGAACCTAGATAGTCCAAGTGCTATCTAGGTTACCTAGATTGTCCAAGGGCCCACTAGTTAACCTACATATTCCAAGGGCTCGCTTGTTAACTTTGATAGTCCAAGTGCCCGCTGGTTAACCTAGATCTTCCAATTGCCCGCTAGTTAACCTAGATCGTCCAAGTGTCCTCTAGTTAACCTACATAGTGCAAGTGACCGCTAGGTAACCTACATAGTCCATTTGCCCGCTAGTTAACATAGATAGTCCAAGTGCCCGCTAGGGATGGTACATAGTCCAAGTGCCCGCTAGGTAACCTAGAGAGTGCAAGGGCCCGCTAGTTAACCTACATAGTCCAAGTACCTGCTAGGTAACCTAGATAGTCCACGGGCCTGCTAGTTAACCTAGATAGTGCAAGTGCCCGCTAGGTAACCTACATAGTGCAAGTGTCCGCTAGTTAACCTACGTAGTGCAAGGGACCGCTAGTTAACCTAGATAGTCCAAGTACCCGCTAGTTAACCTAGATCGTCCAATTGTCTGCTAGTTAACCTACATAGTCCAAGTTCCCTTTAGGGAACCTAGCTAGTCCAAGTGCCCGCTAAGGAACCTACATAGTCCAATTGCCCGCTCTGGAACATACATAGTCCAAGTGCCTGTTAGTTAACCTAGATAATCCAAGTGCCCGCTAGTTAACCTACATAGTCCAAGTGCCCGCTAGGTAACCAATATAGTCCAAAAGCCCGCTAGGGAACCTACATAGTCCAAGTGCCCGCTAGTTAACCTAGATACTCCAAGTACCCGCTAGTTAACTAGGATCGTCCAAGTGCCCTCTAGTTAACTTACATTGTCCAAGGGACTGCTAGTTAACCTACATAGACCAAGGGCCAGCTAGTTAACCTACATAGTCCAAGTGGCCGCTAGGTAACCTAGACAGTTCATGTGACCACTAGGTTACCTACATAGTCCAAGTGCCCGTTCGTTAAACTACATAGTCCAAGTGCCTGGTAGAAACCTACATAGTCCAAGTGCCCGATAGGGAACCTACATAGTCCAAGTGCCCGCTATGGAACCTACATAGTCCAAGTGCCCGCTTGGGAACCTATATAGTCCAAGTGCTATCTAGGTAACCTAGATTGTCCAAGGGTCCACTAGTTAACCTACATATTCCAAGGGCTCGCTTGTTAAATTTGATAGTCCAAGTGCCAGCTGGTTAACCTAGATCTTCCAATTGCACGCTAGTAAACCTAGATCGTCCAAGTGTCCTCTAGTTAACCAACATAGTCCAATTGCCCGCTAGTTAACATAGATAGTCCAAGTGCCCGCTAGGGAAGGTACATAGTCCAAGTGCCCGCTAGGTAACCTAGAGAGTGGAAGTGCCCGCTAGTTAACCTACATAGTCCAAGTACCTGCTAGGTAACCTAGATAGTCCAAGGGCTTGCTAGTTAACCTAGATAGTCCAAGTGCCCACTAGGTAACCTACATAGTTCAAGTGTCCGCTAGTTAACCTACGTAGTGCAAGGGACCGCTAGTTAACCTAGATAGTCCAAGTATCCGCTAGTTAACCTAGATCGTCCAATTGTCCGCTAGTTAACCTACATAGTCCAAGTGCCCTGTAGGGAACGTAGCTAGTCCAAGTGCCCGCTAGGGAACCTACATAGTCCAATTGCCCGCTCTGGAACATACATAGTCCAAGTGCCTATTAGTTAACCTAGATAATCCAAGTGCCCGCTAGTTAACCTACATATTCCAAGTGCCCGCTAGGTAACCAAATAGTCCAAGTGCTCGTTAGGTAACTTTTATAGTCCAAATGCCCGCTAGGGAACCTACATAGTCCAAGTGCCTGCTAGTTAACCTAGATAGTCCAAGTGCCCGCTAGTTAACCTACATAGTCCAAGTGCCCGCTAGTTAACCTAGATAGTCCAAGTACCGCTAGTTAACTAGGATCGTCCAAGTGCCCTCTGGTTAACTTACATAGTCCAAGGGCCTGTTAGTTAACCTATATAGACCAAGCGCCCGCTAGTTAACCTAGATAGTCCAAGTGCCCACTAGTTAACCTACATAGTCCAAGTGCCCGCCTGGTAACCTAGACAGTCCAAGTGACCATTAGGTTACCTACATAGTCCAATAGCCCGTTCGTTAACCTACATAGTCCAAGTGCCCGCTAGGTAAAGTAGATAGCCCATGTGCCCGCTAGGGAACGTACATAGTCCAAGTGACTCTAGGTAACCTAGATAGTCCAAGTGCCCGCTAGGTATCCTACATAGTCCATGTGCCCGCTAGGTAACCTACATAGTCCAAGTGCCCGCTAGTTAACCTTGATAGTCCAAGGGCCCGCTAGTTAACATAGATAGTCCAAGTGCCCGCTAATTAACCTAGATCGTCCAAGTGTCCTCTAGGTAACCTAGACAGTCCAAGTGCCAACTAGTTAACCTACATAGTCCAAGTGCCCGCTAGTTAACCTACATAATCCAAGTGCCCGTTAGCTAACCTAGATAGTCCAAGGGCCCGCTAGTTGACCTACATAGTCCAAGTGCCTGCTAGGTAACCTAGATAGACCAAGTACCCGCTAGGTAAACTAGATAGTCCTAGTGCCCTTTAGTTAACCCAGATAGTCCAAGTGCCCTCTAGGGGACATACATAGTCCTAGTGCCCGCTAGGGTATGTACATAGACCAAGTGCCCGCTAGGTAACCTAGATAGTCCACGTTCCCGCTAGTTAACCTACATAGTCCAAGTGCGCGATAGAAACCTATATAGTCCAAGTGCCCGATAGGGAACCTACAAAGTCCAAGTGCGCGCTATGGAACCTACATAATCCAAGTGCCCGCTATGGAACCTACATAGTCCAAGTGTCCGCTAGGGAACCTAGATAGTCCAAGTGCTATCTAGGTAACCTAGATTGTCCAAGGGCCCACTAGTTAACCTACATATTCCAAGGGCTCGCTTGTTAACTTTGATAGTCCAAGTGCCCGCTGGTTAACCTAGATCTTCCAATTGCCCGCTAGTTAACCTAGATAGTCCAAGTGCCCGCTAGGTAACCTAGAGAGTGCAAGTGCCCGCTAGTTAACCTACATAGTCCAGTTACCTACTAGGTAACCTAGATAGTCCAAGGGCCTGCTAGTTAACCTAGATAGTCCAAGTGCCCGCTAGGTAACCTACATAGTGCAAGTGTCCGCTAGTTAACCTACGTAGTGCAAGGGACCGCTAGTTAACCTAGATAGTCCAAGTACCTGATAGTTAACCTAGATCGTCCAATTGTCCGCTAGTTAACCTACATAGTCCAAGTGCCCTTTAGGGAACCTAGCTAGTCCAAGTGCCCGCTAGGGAACCTACATAGTCCAATTGCCCGCTCTGGAACATACATAGTCCAAGTGCTTGTTAGTTAACCTAGATAATGCAAGTGCCCGCTAGTTAACCTACATAGTCCAAGTGCCCGCTAGGTAACCAATATAGTCCAAATGCCCGCTAGGGAACCTACATAGTCCAAGTGCCCACTAGTTAACCTAGATAGTCCAAGTGCCCACTAGTTAACCTAGATAGTCCAAGTACCCACTAGTTAACTAGGATCATCCAAGTGCCCTCTAGTTAACTTACATAGTCCAAGGGACTGCTAGTTAACCTACATAGACCAAGGGCCAGCTAGTTAACCTTCATAATCCAAGTGGCCGCTAGGTAACCTAGACAGTCCAAGTGACCACTAGATTACCAACATAGTCCAAGTGCCCGTTCGTTAACCTACATAGTCCAAGTACCTTTTAGGGAACCTAGATAGTCCAAGTGCCCGCTAGGGAACCTACATAGTCCAAGTGCCCGCTAGGTAACCTAGATAGTCCAAGTACCCGCTAGTTAACCTAGATCGTCCAATTGTCCGCTAGTTAACCTACATAGTCCAAGTGCCCGCAGGGAACCTACATAGTCCAATTGCCCGCTCTGGAACATACATAGTCCAAGTGCCTGTTAGTTAACCTAGATAGTCCAAGTACCGCTAGTTAACTAGGATCGTCCAAGTGCCCTCTAGTTAAGTTACATAGTCCTAGGGCCTGTTAGTTAACCTATATAGACCAAGGGCCCGCTAGTTAACCTAGATAGTCAAAGTGCCCACTAGTTAACCTACATAGTCCAAGTGCCCGCTAGGTAACCTAGACAGTCCAAGTGACTACTAGGTTACCTACATAGTCCAAGAGCCCGTTCGTTAACCTACATAGTCCAAGTGCCCGCTAGGTAAAGTAGATAGCCCATGTGCCCGCTAGGTATCCTACATAGTCCATGTGCCCGCTAGGTAACCTACATAGTCCAATTGCCCGCTAGGGAACCTACATAGTCCAAGTGCCCGCTAGGTAACCTAGATAGTCCAAGTGCCCGCTAATTAACCTAGATCGTCCAAGTGTCCTCTAGGTAACCTAGACAGTCCAAGTGCCAACTAGTTAACCTACATAGTCCAAGTGCCCGCTAGTTAACCTACATAATCCAAGTGCCCGTTAGCTAACCTAGATAGTCCAAGGGCCCGCTAGTTGACCTACATAGTCCAAGTGCCTGCTAGGTAACCTAGATAGACCAAGTACCCGCTAGTTAAACTAGATAGTCCTAGTGCCCTTTAGTTAACCCAGATAGTCCAAGTGCCCTCTAGGGGACATACATAGTCCTAGTGCCCGCTAGGGTATGTACATAGACCATGTGCCCGCTAGGTAACCTAGATAGTCCACGTTCCCGCTAGTTAACCTACATAGTCCAAGTGCGCGATAGAAACCTATATAGTCCAAGTGCCCGATAGGGAACCTACAAAGTCCAAGTGCGCGCTATGGAACCTACATAATCCAAGTGCCCGCTATGGAACCTACATAGTCCAAGTGTCCGCTAGGGAACCTAGATAGTCCAAGTGCTATCTAGGTAACCTTGATTGTCCAAGGGCCCACTAGTTAACCTACATATTCCAAGGGCTCGCTTGTTAACTTTGATAGTCCAAGTGCCCGCTGGTTAACCTAGATCTTCCAATTGCCCGCTAGTTAACCTAGATCGTCCAAGTGTCCTCTAGTTAACCTACATAGTGCAAGTATCCGCTAGGTAACCTACATAGTCCAATTGCCCGCTAGTTAACATAGATAGTCCAAGTGCCCGCTAGGGAAGGTGCATAGTCCAAGTGCCCGCTAGGTAACCTAGAGAGTGGAAGTGCCCGCTAGTTAACCTACATAGTCCAGTTACCTACTAGGTAACCTAGATAGTCCAAGGGCCTGCTAGTTAACCTAGATAGTCCAAGTGCCCGCTAGGTAACCTACATAGTGCAAGTGTCCGCTAGTTAACCTACGTAGTGCAAGGGACCGCTAGTTAACCTAGATAGTCCAAGTACCCGATAGTTAACCTAGATCGTCCAATTGTCCGCTAGTTAACCTACATAGTCTAAGTGCCCTTTAGGGAACCTAGCTAGTCCAAGTGCCCGCTAGGGAACCTACATAGTCCAATTGCCCGCTCTGGAACATACATAGTCCAAGTGCCTGTTAGTTAACCTAGATAATGCAAGTGCCCGCTAGTTAACCTACATAGTCCAAGTGCCCGCTAGGTAACCAATATAGTCCAAATGCCCGCTAGGGAACCTACATAGTCCAAGTGCCCGCTAGTTAACCTAGATAGTCCAAGTGCCCACTAGTTAACCTAGATAGTCCAAGTACCCACTAGTTAACTAGGATCATCCAAGTGCCCTCTAGTTAACTTACATAGTCCAAGGGACTGCTAGTTAACCTACATAGACCGAGGGCCAGTTAGTTAACCTTCATAATCCAAGTGGCCGCTAGGTAACCTAGACAGTCCAAGTGACCACTAGGTTACCAACATAGTCCAAGTGCCCGTTCGTTAACCTACATAGTCCATGTACCCTTTAGGGAACCTAGATAGTCCAAGTGCCCGCTAGGGAACCTACATAGTCCAAGTGCCCGCTAGGTAACCTAGATAGTCCAAGTACCCGCTAGTTAACCTAGATCGTCCAATTGTCCGCTAGTTAACCTACATAGTCCAAGTGCCCTTTAGGGAACCTAGATAGTCCAAGTGCCCGCAGGGAACCTACATAGTCCAATTGCCCGCTCTGGAACATACATTGTCCAAGTGCGTGTTAGTTAACCTAGGTAGTCCAAGTACCGCTAGTTAACTAGGATCGTCCAAGTTCCCTCTAGTTAAGTTACATAGTACAAGGGCCTGTTAGTTAACCTATATAGACCAAGGGCCCGCTAGTTAACCTAGATAGTCCAAGTGCCCACTAGTTAACCTACATAGTCCAAGTGCCCGCTAGGTAACCTAGACAGTCCAAGTGACTACTAGGTTACCTACATAGTCCAAGAGCCCGTTCGTTAACCTACATAGTCCAAGTGCCTGCTAGGTAAAGTACATAGCCCATGTGCCCGCTAGGGAACGTACATAGTCCAAGTGCCCTCTAGGTAACCTAGATAGTCCAAGTGCCCGCTAGGTGTCCTACATAGTCCATGTGCCCGATAGGTAACCTACATAGTCCAAGTGCCCGCTAGTTAACCTTGATAGTCCAAGGGCCCGCTAGTTAACCTAGATAGTCCAAGTGCCCGCTAATTAACCTAGATCGTCCAAGTGTCCTCTAGGTAACCTAGACAGTCCAAGTGCCAACTAGTTAACCTACATAGTCCAAGTGCCCGCTAGTTAACCTACATAATCCAAGTGCCCGTTAGCTAACCTAGATAGTCCAAGGGCCCGCTAGTTGACCTACATAGTCCAAGTGCCCGGTAGAAACCTACATAGTCCAAGTGCCCGATAGGGAACCTACATAGTCCAAGTGCCCGCTATGGAACCTACATAGTCCAAGTGCCCGCTAGGGAACCTAGATAGTCCAAGTGCTATCTAGGTAACCTAGATAGTCCAAGGGCCCACTAGTTAACCTACATAGTCCAAGGGATCGCTTGTTAACTTTGATAGTCCAAGTGCCCGCTGGTTAACCTAGATCGTCCAAGTGCCCGCTAGTTAACCTAGATCGTCAAAGTGCCGGCTAGTTAACCTACATAGTCCAAGGGCCCACTTGTTAACGTAGATCGTACAATTCTCTGCTAGTAAACCTACATAGTCCATGTGCCCTTTAGGAAAGCTAGCTAGTCCAAGTGCCCGCTAGGGAACCTACATAGTCCAAATCCCCGCTCGGGAACATACATAGTCCAAGTGTCTGTTAGTTAACCTAGATAATTCAAGTGCCCGCTAGTTAACCTAGATAGTACAAGTGACCGTTAGGTAACCAAATAGTCCAAGTGCTCGTTAGGTAACTTTTATAGTCCAAATGCCCGCTAGGGAACCTACATAGTCCAAGTGCCTGCTAGTTAACCTAGAAAGTCCAAGTGCCCGCTAGTTAACCTACATAGTCCAAGTGCCCGCTAGTTAACCTAGATAGTCCAAGTACTGCTAGTTAACTAGGATCGTCCAAGTGCCCTCTAGTTAACTTACATGGTCCAAGGGCCTGTTAGTTAACCTATATAGACCAAGGGCCCGCTAGTTAACCTAGATAGTCCAAGTGCCCACTAGTTAACCTACATAGTCCAAGTGCCCGCTAGGTAACCTAGACAGTCCAAGTAACCACTAGGTTACCTACATAGTCCAAGAGCCCGTTCGTTAACGTACATAGTCCAAGTGCCCGCTAGGTAAAGTAGATAGCCCATGTGCCCGCTAGGGAACGTACATAGTCCAAATGCCCTCTAGGTAACCTAGATAGTCCAAGTGCCCGCTAGGTATCCTACATAGTCCATGTGCCCGCTAGGTAACCTACATAGTCCAAGTGCCCGCTAGTTAACCTTGATAGTCCAAGGGCCCGCTAGTTAACCTAGATAGTCCAAGTGCCCGCTAATTAACCTAGATCGTCCAAGTGTCCTCTAGGTAACCTAGACAGTCCAAGTGCCAATTAGTTAACCTACATAGTCCAAGTGCCCGCTAGTTACCCTACATAATCCAAGTGCCCGTTAGCTAACCTAGATAGTCCAAGGGCCCGCTAGTTGACCTACATAGTCCAAGTGCCTGCTAGGTAACCTAGATAGACCAAGTACCCGCTAGTTAAACTAGATAGTCCTAGTGCCCTTTAGTTAACCCAGATAGTCCAAGTGCCCTCTAGGGGACATACATAGTCCTAGTGCCCGCTAGGGTATGTACATAGACCAAGTGCCCGCTAGGTAACCTAGATAGTCCACGTTCCCGCTAGTTAACCTACATAGTCCAAGTGCGCGATAGAAACCTATATAGTCCAAGTGCCCGATAGGGAACCTTCAAAGTCCAAGTGCGCGCTATGGAACCTACATAATCCAAGTGCCCGATAGGGAACCAATAGTCTAAGTGCTGGCTAGGGAACTTGCATCATCCAAGTGCCCGCTAGGTAACCTAGATAGTCCAAGGGCCCGCTAGTTAACCTACATAGTCCAAGTGCCCGGTAGAAACCTACATAGTCCAAGTGCCCGATAGGGAACCTACATAGTCCAAGTGCCTGCTATGGAACTACATAGTCCAAGTGCCCTCTAGGGAACCTAGATAGTCCAAGTGCTATCTAGGTAACCTAGATAGTCCAAGGGCCCACTAGTTAACCTACATAGTCCAAGGGCTCGCTTGTTAACTTTGATAGTCCAAGTGCCCGCTGGTTAACCTAGATCGTCCAAGTGCCCGCTAGTTAACCTAGATCGTCAAAGTGCCGGCTAGTTAACCTACATAGTCCAAGGCCCCACTTGTTAACCTAGATCGTCCAATTGTCCGCTAGTAAACCTACATAGTCCATGTGCCCTTTAGGGAACCTAGCTAGTCCAAGTGCCCGCTAGGGAACCTACATAGTCCAATTGCCCGCTCGGGAACATACATAGTCCAAGTGGCTGTTAGTTAACCTAGATAATTCAAGTGCCCGCTAGTTAACCTAGATAGTCCAAGTGACCGTTAGGTAACCAAATAGTCCAAGTGCTGGTTAGGTAACTTTTATAGTCCAAATGCCCGCTAGGGAACCTACATAGTCCAAGTGCCTGCTAGTTAACCTAGAGAGTCCAAGTGCCCGCTAGTTAACCTACATAGTCCAAGTGCCCGCTAGTTAACCTAGATAGTCCAAGTACCGCTAGTTAACTAGGATCGTCCAAGTGCCCTCTAGTTAACTTACATAGTCCAAGGGCCTGTTAGTTAACCTATATAGACCAAGGGCCCGCTAGTTAACCTAGATATTCCAAGTGCCCACTAGTTAACCTACATAGTCCAAGTGCCCGCAAGGTAACCTAGACATTCCAAGTGACCACTAGGTTACCTACATAGTCCAAGAGCCCGTTCCTTAACCTACATAGTCCAAGTGCCCGCTAGGTAAAGTAGATAGCCCATGTGCCCGCTAGGGAACGTACATAGTCCAAGTGCCCTCTAGGTAACCTAGATAGTCCAAGTACCCGCTAGGTATCCTACATAGTCCATGTGCCCGCTAGGTAACCTACATAGTCCAAGTGCCCGCTAGTTAACCTTGATAGTCCAAGGGCCCGCTAGTTAACCTAGATAGTCCAAGTGCCCGCTAATTAACCTAGATCGTACAAGTGTCCTCTAGGTAACCTAGACAGTCCAAGTGCCAACTAGTTAACCTACATAGTCCAAGTGCCCGCTAGTTAACCTACATAATCCAAGTGCCCGTTAGCTAACCTAGATAGTCCAAGGGCCCGCTAGTTTACCTACATAGTCCAAGTGCCGGCTAGGTAACCTAGATAGACCAAGTACCCGCTAGTTAAACTAGATAGTCATAGTGCCCTTTACTTAACCCAGATAGTCCAAGTGCCCTCTAGGGGACATAGATAGTCCTAGTGCCCGCTAGGGTATGTACATAGACCAAGTGCCCGCTAGGAAACCTAGATAGTCCACGTTCCCGCTAGTTAACCTACATAGTCCAAGTGCGCGATAGAAACCTATATAGTCCAAGTGCCCGATAGGGAACCTACAAAGTCCAAGTGCGCGCTATGGAACCTTCATAATCCAAGTGCCCGTTAGGGAACCAATAGTCTAAGTGCTGGCTAGGGAACTTGCATCATCCAAGTGCCCGCTAGGTAACCTAGATAGTCCAAGGGCCCGCTAGTTAAACTACATAGCCCAAGTGCCCGGTAGAAACCTACATAGTCCAAGTGCCCGATAGGGAACCTACATAGTCCAAGTGCCCGCTATGGAACCTACATAGTCCAAGTGCCCGCTAGGGAACCTAGATAGTCCAAGTGCTATCTAGGTTACCTAGATTGTCCAAGGGCCCACTAGTTAACCTACATATTCCAAGGGCTCGCTTGTTAACTTTGATAGTCCAAGTGCCCGCTGGTTAACCTAGATCTTCCAATTGCCCGCTAGTTAACCTAGATCGTCCAAGTGTCCTCTAGTTAACCTACATAGTGCAAGTGACCGCTAGGTAACCTACATAGTCCATTTGCCCGCTAGTTAACATAGATAGTCCAAGTGCCCGCTAGGGATGGTACATAGTCCAAGTGCCCGCTAGGTAACCTAGAGAGTGCAAGGGCCCGCTAGTTAACCTACATAGTCCAAGTACCTGCTAGGTAACCTAGATAGTCCACGGGCCTGCTAGTTAACCTAGATAGTGCAAGTGCCCGCTAGGTAACCTACATAGTGCAAGTGTCCGCTAGTTAACCTACGTAGTGCAAGGGACCGCTAGTTAACCTAGATAGTCCAAGTACCCGCTAGTTAACCTAGATCGTCCAATTGTCTGCTAGTTAACCTACATAGTCCAAGTTCCCTTTAGGGAACCTAGCTAGTCCAAGTGCCCGCTAAGGAACCTACATAGTCCAATTGCCCGCTCTGGAACATACATAGTCCAAGTGCCTGTTAGTTAACCTAGATAATCCAAGTGCCCGCTAGTTAACCTACATAGTCCAAGTGCCCGCTAGGTAACCAATATAGTCCAAAAGCCCGCTAGGGAACCTACATAGTCCAAGTGCCCGCTAGTTAACCTAGATACTCCAAGTACCCGCTAGTTAACTAGGATCGTCCAAGTGCCCTCTAGTTAACTTACATTGTCCAAGGGACTGCTAGTTAACCTACATAGACCAAGGGCCAGCTAGTTAACCTACATAGTCCAAGTGGCCGCTAGGTAACCTAGACAGTTCATGTGACCACTAGGTTACCTACATAGTCCAAGTGCCCGTTCGTTAACCTACATAGTCCAAGTGCCTGGTAGAAACCTACATAGTCCAAGTGCCCGATAGGGAACCTACATAGTCCAAGTGCCCGCTATGGAACCTACATAGTCCAAGTGCCCGCTTGGGAACCTATATAGTCCAAGTGCTATCTAGGTAACCTAGATTGTCCAAGGGTCCACTAGTTAACCTACATATTCCAAGGGCTCGCTTGTTAAATTTGATAGTCCAAGTGCCAGCTGGTTAACCTAGATCTTCCAATTGCACGCTAGTAAACCTAGATCGTCCAAGTGTCCTCTAGTTAACCAACATAGTCCAATTGCCCGCTAGTTAACATAGATAGTCCAAGTGCCCGCTAGGGAAGGTACATAGTCCAAGTGCCCGCTAGGTAACCTAGAGAGTGGAAGTGCCCGCTAGTTAACCTACATAGTCCAAGTACCTGCTAGGTAACCTAGATAGTCCAAGGGCTTGCTAGTTAACCTAGATAGTCCAAGTGCCCACTAGGTAACCTACATAGTTCAAGTGTCCGCTAGTTAACCTACGTAGTGCAAGGGACCGCTAGTTAACCTAGATAGTCCAAGTATCCGCTAGTTAACCTAGATCGTCCAATTGTCCGCTAGTTAACCTACATAGTCCAAGTGCCCTGTAGGGAACGTAGCTAGTCCAAGTGCCCGCTAGGGAACCTACATAGTCCAATTGCCCGCTGTGGAACATACATAGTCCAAGTGCCTATTAGTTAACCTAGATAATCCAAGTGCCCGCTAGTTAACCTACATATTCCAAGTGCCCGCTAGGTAACCAATATAGTCCAAATGCCCGCTAGGGAACCTACATAGTCCAAGTGCCCGCTAGTTAACCTAGATAGTCCAAGTGCCCACTAGTTAACCTAGATAGTCCAAGTACCCACTAGTTAACTAGGATCGTCCAAGTGCCCTCTAGTTAACTTACATAGTCCAAGGGACTGCTAGTTAACCTACATAGACCATGGGCCAGCTAGTTAACCTTCATAGTCCAAGTGTCCGCTAGGTAACCTAGACAGTCCAAGTGACCACTAGGTTACCAACATAGTGAAGTGCCCGTTCGTTTACCTACATAGTCCAAGTGCCCTTTAGGGAACCTAGATAGTCCAAGTGCCCGCTAGGGAACCTACATAGTCCAAGTGCCCGCTAGGTAACCTAGATAGTCCAAGTACCCGCTAGTTAACCTAGATCGTCCAATTGTCCGCTAGTTAACCTACATAGTCCAAGTGCCCTTTAGGGAATCTAGATAGTCCAAGTGCCCGCAGGGAACCTACAAAGTCCAATTGCCCTCTCTGGAACATACATAGTCCAAGTGCCTGTTAGTTAACCTTGATAATCCAAGTGCCCGCTATTTAACCTACATAGTCCAAGTGCCGCTAGTTAACTAGGATCGTCCAAGTGCCCTCTAGCTAACTTACATAGTCCAAGGGCCTGTTAGTTAACCTATATAGACCAAGGTCCCGCTAGTTAACCTAGATAGTCCAAGTGCCCACTAGTTAACCTACATAGTCCAAGTGCCCGCTAGGTAACCTAGACAGTCCAAGTGACTACTAGGTTACCTACATAGTCCAAGAGCCCGTTCGTTAACCTACATAGTCCAAGTGCCCGCTAGGTAAAGTAGATAGCCCATGTGCCTGCTAGGGAACGTACATAGTCCAAGTGCCCTCTAGGTAACCTAGATAGTCCAAGTGCCGCCTAGGTATCCTACATAGTCCATGTGCCCGCTAGGTAACCTACATAGTCCAAGTGCCCGCTAGTTAACCTTGATAGTCCAAGGGCCCGCTAGTTAACCTAGATAGTCCAAGTGCCCGCTAATTAACCTAGATCGTCCAAGTGTCCTCTAGGTAACCTAGACAGTCCAAGTGCCAACTAGTTAACCTACATAGTCCAAGTGCCCGCTAGTTAACCTACATAATCCAAGTGCCCGTTAGCTAACCTAGATAGTCCAAGGGCCCGCTAGTTGACCTACATAGTCCAAGTGCCTGCTAGGTAACCTAGATAGACCAAGTACCCGCTAGTTAAACTAGATAGTCCTAGTGCCCTTTAGTTAACCCAGATAGTCCAAGTGCCCTCTAGGGGACATACATAGTCCTAGTGCCCGCTAGGGTATGTACATAGACCAAGTGCCCGCTAGGTAACCTAGATAGTCCACGTTCCCGCTCGTTAACCTATATAGTCCAAGTGCCCGATAGGGAACCTTCAAAGTCCAAGTGCGCGCTATTGAACCTACATAATCCAAGTGCCCGTTAGGGAACCAATAGTCTAAGTGCTGGCTAGGGAACTTGCATCATCAAAGTGCCCGCTAGGTAACCTAGATAGTCCAAGGGCCCGCTAGTTAACTTACATAGTCCAAGTGCCCGGTAGAAACCTACATAGTCCAAGAGCCCGATAGGGAACCTACATAGTCCAAGTGTCCGCTATGGAACCTACATAGTCCAAGTGCCCGCTAGGGAACCTAGATAGTCCAAGTGCTATCTAGGTAACCTAGATTGTCCAAGGGCCCACTAGTTAACCTACATATTCCAAGGGCTCGCTTGTTAACTTTGATAGTCCAAGTGCCCGCTGGTTAACCTAGATCTTCCATTTGCCCGCTAGTTAACCTAGATCGTCCAAGTGTCCTCTAGTTAACCTACATAGTGCAAGTGACCGCTAGGTAACCTACATAGTCCAATTGCCCGCTAGTTAACATAGATAGTCCAAGTGCCCGCTAGGTAACCTAGAGAGTGCAAGTGCCCGCTAGTTAACCTACATAGTCAAAGTACCTGCTAGGTAACCTAGATAGTCCAAGGGCCTGCTAGTTAACCTAGATAGTCCAAGTGCCCGCTAGGTAACCTACATAGTTCAAGTGTCCGCTAGGTAACCTACGTAGTGCAAGGGACCGCTGGTTAACCTAGATAGTCCAAGTACCCGCTAGTTAACCTAGATCGTCCAATTGTCTGCTAGTTAACCTACATAGTCCAAGTGCCCTTTAGGGAACCTAGCTAGTCCAAGTGCCCGCTAGGGAACCTACATAGTCCAATTGCCCGCTCTGGAACATACATAGTCCAAGTGCCTTTTAGTTAACCTAGATAATCCAAGTGCCCGCTAGTTAACCTACATAGTCCAAGTGCCCGCTAGGTAACCAATATAGTCCAAAAGCCCGCTAGGGAACCTACATAGTCCAAGTGCCCGCTAGTTAACCTAGATAGTCCAAGTGCCCACTACTTAACCTAGATACTCCGAGTACCCGCTAGTTAACTAGGATCGTCCTAGTGCCCTCTAGTTAACTTATATAGTCCAAGGGACTGCTAGTTAACCTACATAGACCAAGGGCCAGCTAGTTAACCTACATAGTCCAAGTGGCCGCTAGGTAACCTAGACAGTCCAAGTGACCACTAGGTTACCTACATAGTCCAAGTGCCCATTCGTTAACCTACATAGTCCAAGTGCCCGGTAGAAACCTACATAGTCCAAGTGCCCGATAGGGAACCTACATAGTCCAAGTGCCCGCTATGGAACCTACATAGTCCAAGTGCCCGCTAGGGAACCTAGATAGTCCAAGTGCTATCTAGGTAACCTAGATTGTCTAAGGGCCCGCAAGTTAACCTACATATTCCAAGGGCTCGCTTGTTAACTTTGATAGTCCAAGTGCCCGCTGGTTAACCTAGATCTTCCAATTGCCCGCTAATTAACCGATATCGTCCAAGTGTCCTCTAGTTAACCTACATAGTGCAAGTGTCCGCTAGGTAACCTACATAGTCCAATTGCTCGCTAGTTAACATAGATAGTCCAAGTGCCCGCTAGGGAAGGTACATAGTCCAAGTGCCCGCTAGGTAACCTAGAGAGTGCAAGTGCCCGCTAGTTAACCTACATAGTCCAAGAACCTGCTAGGTAACCTAGATAGTCCAAGGGCCTGCTAGTTAACCTAGATAGTGCAAGTGCCCGCTAGGTAACCTACATAGTGCAAGTGTCCGCTAGTTAACCTACGTAGTGTAAGGGACCGCTAGTTAACCTAGATAGTCCAAGTACCCGCTAGTTAACCTAGATCGTCCAATTGTCCGCTAGTTAACCTACATAGTCCAAGTGCCCTTTAGGGAACCTAGCTAGTCCAAGTGCCCGCTAGGGAACCTACATAGTCCAATTGCCCGCTCTGGAACATACATAGTCCACGTGCCTGTTAGTTAACCTAGAAAATCCAAGTGCCCGCTAGTTAACCTACATAGTCCAAGTGTCCGCTAGGTAACCAATATAGTCCAAATGCCCGCTAGGGAACCTACATAATCCAAGTGCCCGCTAGTTAACCTAGATAGTCCAAGTGCCCCCTAGTTAACCTAGATAGTCCAAGTACCCACTAGTTAACTAGGATCGTCCAAGTGCCCTCTAGTTAACTTACATAGTCCAAGGGACTGCTAGTTAACCTACATAGACCAAAGGCCAGCTAGTTAACCTTCATAGTCCAAGTGGCCGCTAGGTAACCTAGACAGTCCAAGTGACCACTAGGTTACCTACAAAGTCCAAGTGCCCGTTCGTTAACCTACATAGTCCAAGTGCCCTTTAGGGAACCTAGATAGTCCAAGTGCCCGCTAGGGAACCTACATAGTCCAAGTGCCCGCTAGGTAACCTAGATAGTCCAAGTACCCGCTAGTTAACCTAGATCGTCCAATTGTCCGCTAGTTAACCTACATAGTCCAAGTGCCCTTTAGGGAACCTAGATAGTCCAAGTGCCCGCAGGGAACCTACATAGTCCAATTGCCCGCTCTGGAACATACATAGTCCAAGTGCCTGTTAGTTAACCTAGATAATCCAAGTGCCCGCTAGTTAACCTACATAGTGCAAGTGTCCGCTAGTTAACCTACATAGTCCAAGTGCCCGCTAAGTAACCTAGATATTCCAATTGCCCGCAAGGGATCCTTCATAATCCAAGTGCCTGCTAGGTAACCTAGATAGTCCAACTGCCTGCTAGTTAACCTAGATAGTCCTATTGCCCGTTAGTTAACCTAGATAGTCCAAGTGCCCACTAGGGGACGTACGTAGTCCAAGTGCCCGCTAGGTAACCTAGATAGTCCAAGTGCGCGCTAGGGTATGTACATAATCCAAGTGCCTGCTAGGAAACCTAGGTAGTCCAAGTGCCCGCTATTTAACCTACATAGTCCAAGGTCCGCTAGTTAAACTAGATAGTCCAAGTACCCGCTAGTTAACCTAGATCGTCCAATTGCCCGCTAGTTAAACTACATAGCCCAAGTGCCCGGTAGAAACCTACATAGTCCAAGTGCCCGATAGGGAACCTACATAGTCCAAGTGCCCGCTATGGAACCTACATAGTCCAAGTGCCCGCTAGGGAACCTAGATAGTCCAAGTGCTATCTAGGTTACCTAGATTGTCCAAGGGCCCACTAGTTAACCTACATATTCCAAGGGCTCGCTTGTTAACTTTGATAGTCCAAGTGCCCGCTGGTTAACCTAGATCTTCCAATTGCCCGCTAGTTAACCTAGATCGTCCAAGTGTCCTCTAGTTAACCTACATAGTGCAAGTGACCGCTAGGTAACCTACATAGTCCATTTGCCCGCTAGTTAACATAGATAGTCCAAGTGCCCGCTAGGGATGGTACATAGTCCAAGTGCCCGCTAGGTAACCTAGAGAGTGCAAGGGCCCGCTAGTTAACCTACATAGTCCAAGTACCTGCTAGGTAACCTAGATAGTCCACGGGCCTGCTAGTTAACCTAGATAGTGCAAGTGCCCGCTAGGTAACCTACATAGTGCAAGTGTCCGCTAGTTAACCTACGTAGTGCAAGGGACCGCTAGTTAACCTAGATAGTCCAAGTACCCGCTAGTTAACCTAGATCGTCCAATTGTCTGCTAGTTAACCTACATAGTCCAAGTTCCCTTTAGGGAACCTAGCTAGTCCAAGTGCCCGCTAAGGAACCTACATAGTCCAATTGCCCGCTCTGGAACATACATAGTCCCAGTGCCTGTTAGTTAACCTAGATAATCCAAGTGCCCGCTAGTTAACCTACATAGTCCAAGTGCCCGCTAGGTAACCAATATAGTCCAAAAGCCCGCTAGGGAACCTACATAGTCCAAGTGCCCGCTAGTTAACCTAGATACTCCAAGTACCCGCTAGTTAACTAGGATCGTCCAAGTGCCCTCTAGTTAACTTACATTGTCCAAGGGACTGCTAGTTAACCTACATAGACCAAGGGCCAGCTAGTTAACCTACATAGTCCAAGTGGCCGCTAGGTAACCTAGACAGTTCATGTGACCACTAGGTTACCTACATAGTCCAAGTGCCCGTTCGTTAACCTACATAGTCCAAGTGCCTGGTAGAAACCTACATAGTCCAAGTGCCCGAAAGGGAACCTACATAGTCCAAGTGCCCGCTATGGAACCTACATAGTCCAAGTGCCCGCTTGGGAACCTATATAGTCCAAGTGCTATCTAGGTAACCTAGATTGTCCAAGGGTCCACTAGTTAACCTACATATTCCAAGGGCTCGCTTGTTAAATTTGATAGTCCAAGTGCCAGCTGGTTAACCTAGATCTTCCAATTGCACGCTAGTAAACCTAGATCGTCCAAGTGTCCTCTAGTTAACCAACATAGTCCAATTGCCCGCTAGTTAACATAGATAGTCCAAGTGCCCGCTAGGGAAGGTACATAGTCCAAGTGCCCGCTAGGTAACCTAGAGAGTGGAAGTGCCCGCTAGTTAACCTACATAGTCCAAGTACCTGCTAGTTAACCTAGATAGTCCAAGGGCTTGCTAGTTAACCTAGATAGTCCAAGTGCCCACTAGGTAACCTACATAGTTCAAGTGTCCGCTAGTTAACCTACGTAGTGCAAGGGACCGCTAGTTAACCTAGATAGTCCAAGTATCCGCTAGTTAACCTAGATCGTCCAATTGTCCGCTAGTTAACCTACATAGTCCAAGTGCCCTGTAGGGAACGTAGCTAGTCCAAGTGCCCGCAAGGGAACCTACATAGTCCAATTGCCCGCTCTGGAACATACATAGTCCAAGTGCCTATTAGTTAACCTAGATAATCCAAGTGCCCGCTAGTTAACCTACATATTCCAAGTGCCCGCTAGGTAACCAATATAGTCCAAATGCCCGCTAGGGAACCTACATAGTCCAAGTGCCCGCTAGTTAACCTAGATAGTCCAAGTGCCCACTAGTTAACCTAGATAGTCCAAGTACCCACTAGTTAACTAGGATCGTCCAAGTGCCCTCTAGTTAACTTACATAGTCCAAGGGACTGCTAGTTAACCTACATAGACCATGGGCCAGCTAGTTAACCTTCATAGTCCAAGTGTCCGCTAGGTAACCTAGACAGTCCAAGTGACCACTAGGTTACCAACATAGTGAAGTGCCCGTTCGTTAACCTACATAGTCCAAGTGCCCTTTAGGGAACCTAGATAGTCCAAGTGCCCGCTAGGGAACCTACATAGTCCAAGTGCCCGCTAGGTAACCTAGATAGTCCAAGTACCCGCTAGTTAACCTAGATCGTCCAATTGTCCGCTAGTTAACCTACATAGTCCAAGTGCCCTTTAGGGAATCTAGATAGTCCAAGTGCCCGCAGGGAACCTACAAAGTCCAATTGCCCTCTCTGGAACATACATAGTCCAAGTGCCTGTTAGTTAACCTTGATAATCCAAGTGCCCGCTATTTAACCTACATAGTCCAAGTGCCGCTAGTTAACTAGGATCGTCCAAGTGCCCTCTAGCTAACTTACATAGTCCAAGGGCCTGTTAGTTAACCTATATAGACCAAGGTCCCGCTAGTTAACCTAGATAGTCCAAGTGCCCACTAGTTAACCTACATAGTCCAAGTGCCCGCTAGGTAACCTAGACAGTCCAAGTGACTACTAGGTTACCTACATAGTCCAAGAGCCCGTTCGTTAACCTACATAGTCCAAGTGCCCGCTAGGTAAAGTAGATAGCCCATGTGCCTGCTAGGGAACGTACATAGTCCAAGTGCCCTCTAGGTAACCTAGATAGTCCAAGTGCCGCCTAGGTATCCTACATAGTCCATGTGCCCGCTAGGTAACCTACATAGTCCAAGTGCCCGCTAGTTAACCTTGATAGTCCAAGGGCCCGCTAGTTAACCTAGATAGTCCAAGTGCCCGCTAATTAACCTAGATCGTCCAAGTGTCCTCTAGGTAACCTAGACAGTCCAAGTGCCAACTAGTTAACCTACATAGTCCAAGTGCCCGCTAGTTAACCTACATAATCCAAGTGCCCGTTAGCTAACCTAGATAGTCCAAGGGCCCGCTAGTTGACCTACATAGTCCAAGTGCCTGCTAGGTAACCTAGATAGACCAAGTACCCGCTAGTTAAACTAGATAGTCCTAGTGCCCTTTAGTTAACCCAGATAGTCCAAGTGCCCTCTAGGGGACATACATAGTCCTAGTGCCCGCTAGGGTATGTACATAGACCAAGTGCCCGCTAGGTAACCTAGATAGTCCACGTTCCCGCTCGTTAACCTATATAGTCCAAGTGCCCGATAGGGAACCTTCAAAGTCCAAGTGCGCGCTATTGAACCTACATAATCCAAGTGCCCGTTAGGGAACCAATAGTCTAAGTGCTGGCTAGGGAACTTGCATCATCAAAGTGCCCGCTAGGTAACCTAGATAGTCCAAGGGCCCGCTAGTTAACTTACATAGTCCAAGTGCCCGGTAGAAACCTACATAGTCCAAGAGCCCGATAGGGAACCTACATAGTCCAAGTGTCCGCTATGGAACCTACATAGTCCAAGTGCCCGCTAGGGAACCTAGATAGTCCAAGTGCTATCTAGGTAACCTAGATTGTCCAAGGGCCCACTAGTTAACCTACATATTCCAAGGGCTCGCTTGTTAACTTTGATAGTCCAAGTGCCCGCTGGTTAACCTAGATCTTCCATTTGCCCGCTAGTTAACCTAGATCGTCCAAGTGTCCTCTAGTTAACCTACATAGTGCAAGTGACCGCTAGGTAACCTACATAGTCCAATTGCCCGCTAGTTAACATAGATAGTCCAAGTGCCCGCTAGGTAACCTAGAGAGTGCAAGTGCCCGCTAGTTAACCTACATAGTCAAAGTACCTGCTAGGTAACCTAGATAGTCCAAGGGCCTGCTAGTTAACCTAGATAGTCCAAGTGCCCGCTAGGTAACCTACATAGTTCAAGTGTCCGCTAGGTAACCTACGTAGTGCAAGGGACCGCTGGTTAACCTAGATAGTCCAAGTACCCGCTAGTTAACCTAGATCGTCCAATTGTCTGCTAGTTAACCTACATAGTCCAAGTGCCCTTTAGGGAACCTAGCTAGTCCAAGTGCCCGCTAGGGAACCTACATAGTCCAATTGCCCGCTCTGGAACATACATAGTCCAAGTGCCTTTTAGTTAACCTAGATAATCCAAGTGCCCGCTAGTTAACCTACATAGTCCAAGTGCCCGCTAGGTAACCAATATAGTCCAAAAGCCCGCTAGGGAACCTACATAGTCCAAGTGCCCGCTAGTTAACCTAGATAGTCCAAGTGCCCACTACTTAACCTAGATACTCCGAGTACCCGCTAGTTAACTAGGATCGTCCTAGTGCCCTCTAGTTAACTTATATAGTCCAAGGGACTGCTAGTTAACCTACATAGACCAAGGGCCAGCTAGTTAACCTACATAGTCCAAGTGGCCGCTAGGTAACCTAGACAGTCCAAGTGACCACTAGGTTACCTACATAGTCCAAGTGCCCGTTCGTTAACCTACATAGTCCAAGTGCCCGGTAGAAACCTACATAGTCCAAGTGCCCGATAGGGAACCTACATAGTCCAAGTGCACGCTATGGAACCTACATAGTCCAAGTGCCCGCTAGGGAACCTAGATAGTCCAAGTGCTATCTAGGTAACCTAGATTGTCTAAGGGCCCGCAAGTTAACCTACATATTCCAAGGGCTCGCTTGTTAACTTTGATAGTCCAAGTGCCCGCTGGTTAACCTAGATCTTCCAATTGCCCGCTAATTAACCGATATCGTCCAAGTGTCCTCTAGTTAACCTACATAGTGCAAGTGTCCGCTAGGTAACCTACATAGTCCAATTGCTCGCTAGTTAACATAGATAGTCCAAGTGCCCGCTAGGGAAGGTACATAGTCCAAGTGCCCGCTAGGTAACCTAGAGAGTGCAAGTGCCCGCTAGTTAACCTACATAGTCCAAGAACCTGCTAGGTAACCTAGATAGTCCAAGGGCCTGCTAGTTAACCTAGATAGTGCAAGTGCCCGCTAGGTAACCTACATAGTGCAAGTGTCCGCTAGTTAACCTACGTAGTGTAAGGGACCGCTAGTTAACCTAGATAGTCCAAGTACCCGCTAGTTAACCTAGATCGTCCAATTGTCCGCTAGTTAACCTACATAGTCCAAGTGCCCTTTAGGGAACCTAGCTAGTCCAAGTGCCCGCTAGGGAACCTACATAGTCCAATTGCCCGCTCTGGAACATACATAGTCCACGTGCCTGTTAGTTAACCTAGAAAATCCAAGTGCCCGCTAGTTAACCTACATAGTCCAAGTGTCCGCTAGGTAACCAATATAGTCCAAATGCCCGCTAGGGAACCTACATAATCCAAGTGCCCGCTAGTTAACCTAGATAGTCCAAGTGCCCCCTAGTTAACCTAGATAGTCCAAGTACCCACTAGTTAACTAGGATCGTCCAAGTGCCCTCTAGTTAACTTACATAGTCCAAGGGACTGCTAGTTAACCTACATAGACCAAAGGCCAGCTAGTTAACCTTCATAGTCCAAGTGGCCGCTAGGTAACCTAGACAGTCCAAGTGACCACTAGGTTACCTACAAAGTCCAAGTGCCCGTTCGTTAACCTACATAGTCCAAGTGCCCTTTAGGGAACCTAGATAGTCCAAGTGCCCGCTAGGGAACCTACATAGTCCAAGTGCCCGCTAGGTAACCTAGATAGTCCAAGTACCCGCTAGTTAACCTAGATCGTCCAATTGTCCGCTAGTTAACCTACATAGTCCAAGTGCCCTTTAGGGAACCTAGATAGTCCAAGTGCCCGCAGGGAACCTACATAGTCCAATTGCCCGCTCTGGAACATACATAGTCCAAGTGCCTGTTAGTTAACCTAGATAATCCAAGTGCCCGCTAGTTAACCTACATAGTGCAAGTGTCCGCTAGTTAACCTACATAGTCCAAGTGCCCGCTAAGTAACCTAGATATTCCAATTGCCCGCAAGGGATCCTTCATAATCCAAGTGCCTGCTAGGTAACCTAGATAGTCCAACTGCCTGCTAGTTAACCTAGATAGTCCTATTGCCCGTTAGTTAACCTAGATAGTCCAAGTGCCCACTAGGGGACGTACGTAGTCCAAGTGCCCGCTAGGTAACCTAGATAGTCCAAGTGCGCGCTAGGGTATGTACATAATCCAAGTGCCTGCTAGGAAACCTAGGTAGTCCAAGTGCCCGCTATTTAACCTACATAGTCCAAGGTCCGCTAGTTAAACTAGATAGTCCAAGTACCCGCTAGTTAACCTAGATCGTCCAATTGCCCGCTAGTTAAACTACATAGCCCAAGTGCCCGGTAGAAACCTACATAGTCCAAGTGCCCGATAGGGAACCTACATAGTCCAAGTGCCCGCTATGGAACCTACATAGTCCAAGTGCCCGCTAGGGAACCTAGATAGTCCAAGTGCTATCTAGGTTACCTAGATTGTCCAAGGGCCCACTAGTTAACCTACATATTCCAAGGGCTCGCTTGTTAACTTTGATAGTCCAAGTGCCCGCTGGTTAACCTAGATCTTCCAATTGCCCGCTAGTTAACCTAGATCGTCCAAGTGTCCTCTAGTTAACCTACATAGTGCAAGTGACCGCTAGGTAACCTACATAGTCCATTTGCCCGCTAGTTAACATAGATAGTCCAAGTGCCCGCTAGGGATGGTACATAGTCCAAGTGCCCGCTAGGTAACCTAGAGAGTGCAAGGGCCCGCTAGTTAACCTACATAGTCCAAGTACCTGCTAGGTAACCTAGATAGTCCACGGGCCTGCTAGTTAACCTAGATAGTGCAAGTGCCCGCTAGGTAACCTACATAGTGCAAGTGTCCGCTAGTTAACCTACGTAGTGCAAGGGACCGCTAGTTAACCTAGATAGTCCAAGTACCCGCTAGTTAACCTAGATCGTCCAATTGTCTGCTAGTTAACCTACATAGTCCAAGTTCCCTTTAGGGAACCTAGCTAGTCCAAGTGCCCGCTAAGGAACCTACATAGTCCAATTGCCCGCTCTGGAACATACATAGTCCCAGTGCCTGTTAGTTAACCTAGATAATCCAAGTGCCCGCTAGTTAACCTACATAGTCCAAGTGCCCGCTAGGTAACCAATATAGTCCAAAAGCCCGCTAGGGAACCTACATAGTCCAAGTGCCCGCTAGTTAACCTAGATACTCCAAGTACCCGCTAGTTAACTAGGATCGTCCAAGTGCCCTCTAGTTAACTTACATTGTCCAAGGGACTGCTAGTTAACCTACATAGACCAAGAGCCAGCTAGTTAACCTACATAGTCCAAGTGGCCGCTAGGTAACCTAGACAGTTCATGTGACCACTAGGTTACCTACATAGTCCAAGTGCCCGTTCGTTAACCTACATAGTCCAAGTGCCTGGTAGAAACCTACATAGTCCAAGTGCCCGATAGGGAACCTACATAGTCCAAGTGCCCGCTATGGAACCTACATAGTCCAAGTGCCCGCTTGGGAACCTATATAGTCCAAGTGCTATCTAGGTAACCTAGATTGTCCAAGGGTCCACTAGTTAACCTACATATTCCAAGGGCTCGCTTGTTAAATTTGATAGTCCAAGTGCCAGCTGGTTAACCTAGATCTTCCAATTGCACGCTAGTAAACCTAGATCGTCCAAGTGTCCTCTAGTTAACCAACATAGTCCAATTGCCCGCTAGTTAACATAGATAGTCCAAGTGCCCGCTAGGGAAGGTACATAGTCCAAGTGCCCGCTAGGTAACCTAGAGAGTGGAAGTGCCCGCTAGTTAACCTACATAGTCCAAGTACCTGCTAGTTAACCTAGATAGTCCAAGGGCTTGCTAGTTAACCTAGATAGTCCAAGTGCCCACTAGGTAACCTACATAGTTCAAGTGTCCGCTAGTTAACCTACGTAGTGCAAGGGACCGCTAGTTAACCTAGATAGTCCAAGTATCCGCTAGTTAACCTAGATCGTCCAATTGTCCGCTAGTTAACCTACATAGTCCAAGTGCCCTGTAGGGAACGTAGCTAGTCCAAGTGCCCGCTAGGGAACCTACATAGTCCAATTGCCCGCTCTGGAACATACATAGTCCAAGTGCCTATTAGTTAACCTAGATAATCCAAGTGCCCGCTAGTTAACCTACATATTCCAAGTGCCCGCTAGGTAACCAATATAGTCCAAATGCCCGCTAGGGAACCTACATAATCCAAGTGCCCGCTAGTTAACCTAGATAGTCCAAGTGCCCCCTAGTTAACCTAGATAGTCCAAGTACCCACTAGTTAACTAGGATCGTCCAAGTGCCCTCTAGTTAACTTACATAGTCCAAGGGACTGCTAGTTAACCTACATAGACCAAAGGCCAGCTAGTTAACCTTCATAGTCCAAGTGGCCGCTAGGTAACCTAGACAGTCCAAGTGACTACTAGGTTACCTACATAGTCCAAGAGCCCGTTCGTTAACCTACATAGTCCAAGTGCCCGCTAGGTAAAGTAGATAGCCCATGTGCCTGCTAGGGAACGTACATAGTCCAAGTGCCCTCTAGGTAACCTAGATAGTCCAAGTGCCGCCTAGGTATCCTACATAGTCCATGTGCCCGCTAGGTAACCTACATAGTCCAAGTGCCCGCTAGTTAACCTTGATAGTCCAAGGGCCCGCTAGTTAACCTAGATAGTCCAAGTGCCCGCTAATTAACCTAGATCGTCCAAGTGTCCTCTAGGTAACCTAGACAGTCCAAGTGCCAACTAGTTAACCTACATAGTCCAAGTGCCCGCTAGTTAACCTACATAATCCAAGTGCCCGTTAGCTAACCTAGATAGTCCAAGGGCCCGCTAGTTGACCTACATAGTCCAAGTGCCTGCTAGGTAACCTAGATAGACCAAGTACCCGCTAGTTAAACTAGATAGTCCTAGTGCCCTTTAGTTAACCCAGATAGTCCAAGTGCCCTCTAGGGGACATACATAGTCCTAGTGCCCGCTAGGGTATGTACATAGACCAAGTGCCCGCTAGGTAACCTAGATAGTCCACGTTCCCGCTCGTTAACCTATATAGTCCAAGTGCCCGATAGGGAACCTTCAAAGTCCAAGTGCGCGCTATTGAACCTACATAATCCAAGTGCCCGTTAGGGAACCAATAGTCTAAGTGCTGGCTAGGGAACTTGCATCATCAAAGTGCCCGCTAGGTAACCTAGATAGTCCAAGGGCCCGCTAGTTAACTTACATAGTCCAAGTGCCCGGTAGAAACCTACATAGTCCAAGAGCCCGATAGGGAACCTACATAGTCCAAGTGTCCGCTATGGAACCTACATAGTCCAAGTGCCCGCTAGGGAACCTAGATAGTCCAAGTGCTATCTAGGTAACCTAGATTGTCCAAGGGCCCACTAGTTAACCTACATATTCCAAGGGCTCGCTTGTTAACTTTGATAGTCCAAGTGCCCGCTGGTTAACCTAGATCTTCCATTTGCCCGCTAGTTAACCTAGATCGTCCAAGTGTCCTCTAGTTAACCTACATAGTGCAAGTGACCGCTAGGTAACCTACATAGTCCAATTGCCCGCTAGTTAACATAGATAGTCCAAGTGCCCGCTAGGTAACCTAGAGAGTGCAAGTGCCCGCTAGTTAACCTACATAGTCAAATTACCTGATAGGTAACCTAGATAGTCCAAGGGCCTGCTAGTTAACCTAGATAGTCCAAGTGCCCGCTAGGTAACCTACATAGTTCAAGTGTCCGCTAGGTAACCTACGTAGTGCAAGGGACCGCTGGTTAACCTAGATAGTCCAAGTACCCGCTAGTTAACCTAGATCGTCCAATTGTCTGCTAGTTAACCTACATAGTCCAAGTGCCCTTTAGGGAACCTAGCTAGTCCAAGTGCCCGCTAGGGAACCTACATAGTCCAATTGCCCGCTCTGGAACATACATAGTCCAAGTGCCTTTTAGTTAACCTAGATAATCCAAGTGCCCGCTAGTTAACCTACATAGTCCAAGTGCCCGCTAGGTAACCAATATAGTCCAAAAGCCCGCTAGGGAACCTACATAGTCCAAGTGCCCGCTAGTTAACCTAGATAGTCCAAGTGCCCACTACTTAACCTAGATACTCCGAGTACCCGCTAGTTAACTAGGATCGTCCTAGTGCCCTCTAGTTAACTTATATAGTCCAAGGGACTGCTAGTTAACCTACATAGACCAAGGGCCAGCTAGTTAACCTACATAGTCCAAGTGGCCGCTAGGTAACCTAGACAGTCCAAGTGACCACTAGGTTACCTACATAGTCCAAGTGCCCGTTCGTTAACCTACATAGTCCAAGTGCCCGGTAGAAACCTACATAGTCCAAGTGCCCGATAGGGAACCTACATAGTCCAAGTGCACGCTATGGAACCTACATAGTCCAAGTGCCCGCTAGGGAACCTAGATAGTCCAAGTGCTATCTAGGTAACCTAGATTGTCTAAGGGCCCGCAAGTTAACCTACATATTCCAAGGGCTCGCTTGTTAACTTTGATAGTCCAAGTGCCCGCTGGTTAACCTAGATCTTCCAATTGCCCGCTAATTAACCGATATCGTCCAAGTGTCCTCTAGTTAACCTACATAGTGCAAGTGTCCGCTAGGTAACCTACATAGTCCAATTGCTCGCTAGTTAACATAGATAGTCCAAGTGCCCGCTAGGGAAGGTACATAGTCCAAGTGCCCGCTAGGTAACCTAGAGAGTGCAAGTGCCCGCTAGTTAACCTACATAGTCCAAGAACCTGCTAGGTAACCTAGATAGTCCAAGGGCCTGCTAGTTAACCTAGATAGTGCAAGTGCCCGCTAGGTAACCTACATAGTGCAAGTGTCCGCTAGTTAACCTACGTAGTGTAAGGGACCGCTAGTTAACCTAGATAGTCCAAGTACCCGCTAGTTAACCTAGATCGTCCAATTGTCCGCTAGTTAACCTACATAGTCCAAGTGCCCTTTAGGGAACCTAGCTAGTCCAAGTGCCCGCTAGGGAACCTACATAGTCCAATTGCCCGCTCTGGAACATACATAGTCCACGTGCCTGTTAGTTAACCTAGAAAATCCAAGTGCCCGCTAGTTAACCTACATAGTCCAAGTGTCCGCTAGGTAACCAATATAGTCCAAATGCCCGCTAGGGAACCTACATAATCCAAGTGCCCGCTAGTTAACCTAGATAGTCCAAGTGCCCCCTAGTTAACCTAGATAGTCCAAGTACCCACTAGTTAACTAGGATCGTCCAAGTGCCCTCTAGTTAACTTACATAGTCCAAGGGACTGCTAGTTAACCTACATAGACCAAAGGCCAGCTAGTTAACCTTCATAGTCCAAGTGGCCGCTAGGTAACCTAGACAGTCCAAGTGACCACTAGGTTACCTACAAAGTCCAAGTGCCCGTTCGTTAACCTACATAGTCCAAGTGCCCTTTAGGGAACCTAGATAGTCCAAGTGCCCGCTAGGGAACCTACATAGTCCAAGTGCCCGCTAGGTAACCTAGATAGTCCAAGTACCCGCTAGTTAACCTAGATCGTCCAATTGTCCGCTAGTTAACCTACATAGTCCAAGTGCCCTTTAGGGAACCTAGATAGTCCAAGTGCCCGCAGGGAACCTACATAGTCCAATTGCCCGCTCTGGAACATACATAGTCCAAGTGCCTGTTAGTTAACCTAGATAATCCAAGTGCCCGCTAGTTAACCTACATAGTGCAAGTGTCCGCTAGTTAACCTACATAGTCCAAGTGCCCGCTAAGTAACCTAGATATTCCAATTGCCCGCAAGGGATCCTTCATAATCCAAGTGCCTGCTAGGTAACCTAGATAGTCCAACTGCCTGCTAGTTAACCTAGATAGTCCTATTGCCCGTTAGTTAACCTAGATAGTCCAAGTGCCCACTAGGGGACGTACGTAGTCCAAGTGCCCGCTAGGTAACCTAGATAGTCCAAGTGCGCGCTAGGGTATGTACATAATCCAAGTGCCTGCTAGGAAACCTAGGTAGTCCAAGTGCCCGCTATTTAACCTACATAGTCCAAGGTCCGCTAGTTAAACTAGATAGTCCAAGTACCCGCTATTAACCTAGATCGTCCAATTGCCCGCTAGTTAACCATGATCGTCCAAGTCCCGGCTAGTTAACATACATAGTCCAAGGGCCCACTTGTTAACCTAGATCATCCAAGTGTCCTCTAGTAAACCTACATAGTGCAAGTGACCGCTAGGTAACCTACATAGTGAAAGTGTCCGCTAGGTAACCTACATAGTCCAAGTGCCCGCTAGTTAACATGAATAGTCCAAGTGCCCGCTAGGGAAGGTACATAGTCCAAATACCCGATAGGTAACCTAGATAGTCCAAGGGCCTGCTAGTTAACCTACATAGTCCAAGTACCCGCTAGGTAACCTACATAGTGCAAGTGTCCGCTAGTTAACCTACATTGTCCAAGTGCCCGCTAGTTAACCTAGATAGTCCAAGTGCCCGCTAGGAAACCTACATAGTGCAAGTGACCGCTAGTTAACCTACGTAGTCCAAGGGACCGCTAGTTAACCTAGATAGTCCAAGTACCTGCTAGTTAACCTAGATCATCCAATTGTCCGCTAGTTAACTTACATAGTCCATGTGCCCTTTAGGGAACCTAGCTAGTCCAAGTGCCCGCTAGGGAACCTACATAGTCAAATTGCCCGCTCTGGAACATACATAGTCCAAGTGCCTGTTAGTTAACCTAGATAATTCAAGTACCCGCTAGTTAACCTAGATAGTCCAAGTGACCGTTAGGTAACCAAATAGTCCAAGTGCTCGTTAGGTAACCTATAGAGTCCAAATACCCGCTAGGGAACCTACATAGTCCTAGTGCCTGCTAGTTAACCTAGATAGTCCAAGTGCCCGCTAGTTAACCTACATAGTCCAAGTGCCCGCTAGTTAACCTAGATAGTCAAAGTGCCGCTAGTTAACCTAGATAGTCCAAGTACCGCTAGTTAACTAGGATCGTCCAAGTGCCCTCTAGTTAACTTACATAGTCCAAGGGCCTGTTAGTTAACCTATATAGACCAAGGGCCCGCTAGTTAACCTAAATAGTCCAAGTGCCCACTAGTTAACCTACATAGTCCAAGTGCCCGCTAGGTAACCTAGACAGTCCAAGTGACCACTAGGTTACCTACATAGTCCAAAAGCCCGTTCGTTAACCTACATAGTCCAAGTGCCCGCTAGGTAACGTAGATAGCCCATGTGCCCGCTGGGGAACGTCATTAGTCCAAGTGCCCTCTAGGTAACCTAGATAGTCCAAGTGCCCGCTAGTTATCCTACATAGTCCATGTGCCTGCTAGGCAACCTACATAGTCCAAGTGCTCGCTAGTTAACCTTGATAGTCCAAGGGCCCGCTAGTTAACCTAGATAGTCCAAGTGCCCGCTAATTAACCTAGAGAGTCCAAGTGTCCTCTAGGTAACCTAGAGAGTCCAAGTGCCCGCTAGTTAACCTACATAGTCCAAGGGCCTGTTAGTTAACCTATATAGACCAAGGGCCCGCTAGTTAACCTAAATAGTCCAAGTGCCCACTAGTTAACCTACATAGTCCAAGTGCCCGCTAGGTAACCTAGACAGTCCAAGTGACCACTAGGTTACCTACATAGTCCAAAATCCCGTTCGTTAACCTACATAGTCCAAGTGCCCGCTAGGTAACGTAGATAGCCCATGTGCCCGCTGGGGAACGTCATTAGTCCAAGTGCCCTCTAGGTAACCTAGATAGTCCAAGTGCCCGCTAGTTATCCTACATAGTCCATGTGCCTGCTAGGCAACCTACATAGTCCAAGTGCTCGCTAGTTAACCTTGATAGTCCAAGGGCCCGCTAGTTAACCTAGATAGTCCAAGTGCCCGCTAATTAACCTAGAGAGTCCAAGTGTCCTCTAGGTAACCTAGAGAGTCCAAGTGCCCGCTAGTTAACCTACATAATCCAAGTGCCCGTTAGATAACCTAGATAGTCCAACGGCCCGCTAGTTGACCTACATAGTCCAAGTGCCCGCTAGGTAACCTAGATAGACCAAGTACCCGCTAGTTAAATTAGATAGTCCTAGTGCCCTTTAGTTAACCCAGATAGTCCAAGTGCCCTCTAGGGGACATACATAGTCCTAGTGCCCGCTAGGATATGTACATAGACCAAGTGCCCGCAGGTAACCTAGATAGTCCACGTTCCCGCTAGTTAACCTACATAGTCCAAGTGCGCGATAGAAACCTATATAGTCCAAGTGCCTTCTAGGGGCCATACATAGTCCTAGTGCCCGCTAGGGTATGTACATAGACCAAGTGCCCGCTAGGTAACCTGGATAGTCCACGTTCCCGCTAGTTAACCTACATAGTCCAAGTGCACGATAGAAACCTATATAGTCCAAGTGCCTGATAGGGAACCTTCAAAGTCCAAGTGCGCGCTATGGAACCTACATAATCCAAGTGCCCGATAGGGAACCAATAGTCTAAGTGCTGGCTAGGGAACTTGCATCATCCAAGTGCCCGCTAGGTAACCTAGATAGTCCAAGGGCCCGCTAGTTAACCTACATAGTCCAAGTGGCCGCTAGGTAACCTAGACAGTCCAAGTGACCACTAGGTTACCTACATAGTCCAAGTGCCCGTTCGTTAACCTACATAGTCCAAGTGCCCGGTAGAAACCTACATAGTCCAAGTGCCCGATAGGGAACCTACATAGTCCAAGTGCACGCTATGGAACCTACATAGTCCAAGTGCCCGCTAGGGAACCTAGATAGTCCAAGTGCTATCTAGGTAACCTAGATTGTCTAAGGGCCCGCAAGTTAACCTACATATTCCAAGGGCTCGCTTGTTAACTTTGATAGTCCAAGTGCCCGCTGGTTAACCTAGATCTTCCAATTGCCCGCTAATTAACCGATATCGTCCAAGTGTCCTCTAGTTAACCTACATAGTGCAAGTGTCCGCTAGGTAACCTACATAGTCCAATTGCTCGCTAGTTAACATAGATAGTCCAAGTGCCCGCTAGGGAAGGTACATAGTCCAAGTGCCCGCTAGGTAACCTAGAGAGTGCAAGTGCCCGCTAGTTAACCTACATAGTCCAAGAACCTGCTAGGTAACCTAGATAGTCCAAGGGCCTGCTAGTTAACCTAGATAGTGCAAGTGCCCGCTAGGTAACCTACATAGTGCAAGTGTCCGCTAGTTAACCTACGTAGTGTAAGGGACCGCTAGTTAACCTAGATAGTCCAAGTACCCGCTAGTTAACCTAGATCGTCCAATTGTCCGCTAGTTAACCTACATAGTCCAAGTGCCCTTTAGGGAACCTAGCTAGTCCAAGTGCCCGCTAGGGAACCTACATAGTCCAATTGCCCGCTCTGGAACATACATAGTCCACGTGCCTGTTAGTCAACCTAGAAAATCCAAGTGCCCGCTAGTTAACCTACATAGTCCAAGTGTCCGCTAGGTAACCAATATAGTCCAAATGCCCGCTAGGGAACCTACATAATCCAAGTGCCCGCTAGTTAACCTAGATAGTCCAAGTACCCACTAGTTAACTAGGATCGTCCAAGTGCCCTCTAGTTAACTTACATAGTCCAAGGGACTGCTAGTTAACCTACATAGACCAAAGGCCAGCTAGTTAACCATCATAGTCCAAGTGGCCGCTAGGTAACCTAGACAGTCCAAATGACCACTAGGTTACCTACAAAGTCCAAGTGCCCGTTCGTTAACCTACATAGTCCAAGTGCCCTTTAGGGAACCTAGATAGTCCAAGTGCCCGCTAGGGAACCTACATAGTCCAAGTGCCCGCTAGGTAACCTAGATAGTCCAAGTACCCGCTAGTTAACCTAGATCGTCCAATTGTCCGCTAGTTAACCTACATAGTCCAAGTGCCCTTTAGGGAACCTAGATAGTCCAAGTGCCCGCAGGGAACCTACATAGTCCAATTGCCCGCTCTGGAACATACATAGTCCAAGTGCCTGTTAGTTAACCTAGATAATCCAAGTGCCCGCTAGTTAACCTACATAGTGCAAGTGTCCGCTAGTTAACCTACATAGTCCAAGTGCCCGCTAAGTAACCTAGATATTCCAATTGCCCGCAAGGGATCCTTCATAATCCAAGTGCCTGCTAGGTAACCTAGATAGTCCAACTGCCTGCTAGTTAACCTAGATAGTCCTATTGCCCGTTAGTTAACCTAGATAGTCCAAGTGCCCACTAGGGGACGTACGTAGTCCAAGTGCCCGCTAGGTAACCTAGATAGTCCAAGTGCGCGCTAGGGTATGTACATAATCCAAGTGCCTGCTAGGAAACCTAGGTAGTCCAAGTGCCCGCTATTTAACCTACATAGTCCAAGGTCCGCTAGTTAACCTAGATCGTCCAATTGCCCGCTAGTTAACCATGATCGTCCAAGTCCCGGCTAGTTAACATACATAGTCCAAGGGCCCACTTGTTAACCTAGATCATCCAAGTGTCCTCTAGTAAACCTACATAGTGCAAGTGACCGCTAGGTAACCTACATAGTGAAAGTGTCCGCTAGGTAACCTACATAGTCCAAGTGCCCGCTAGTTAACATGAATAGTCCAAGTGCCCGCTAGGGAAGGTACATAGTCCAAATACCCGATAGGTAACCTAGATAGTCCAAGGGCCTGCTAGTTAACCTACATAGTCCAAGTACCCGCTAGGTAACCTACATAGTGCAAGTGTCCGCTAGTTAACCTACATTGTCCAAGTGCCCGCTAGTTAACCTAGATAGTCCAAGTGCCCGCTAGGAAACCTACATAGTGCAAGTGACCGCTAGTTAACCTACGTAGTCCAAGGGACCGCTAGTTAACCTAGATAGTCCAAGTACCTGCTAGTTAACCTAGATCATCCAATTGTCCGCTAGTTAACTTACATAGTCCATGTGCCCTTTAGGGAACCTAGCTAGTCCAAGTGCCCGCTAGGGAACCTACATAGTCAAATTGCCCGCTCTGGAACATACATAGTCCAAGTGCCTGTTAGTTAACCTAGATAATTCAAGTACCCGCTAGTTAACCTAGATAGTCCAAGTGACCGTTAGGTAACCAAATAGTCCAAGTGCTCGTTAGGTAACCTATAGAGTCCAAATACCCGCTAGGGAACCTACATAGTCCTAGTGCCTGCTAGTTAACCTAGATAGTCCAAGTGCCCGCTAGTTAACCTACATAGTCCAAGTGCCCGCTAGTTAACCTAGATAGTCAAAGTGCCGCTAGTTAACCTAGATAGTCCAAGTACCGCTAGTTAACTAGGATCGTCCAAGTGCCCTCTAGTTAACTTACATAGTCCAAGGGCCTGTTAGTTAACCTATATAGACCAAGGGCCCGCTAGTTAACCTAAATAGTCCAAGTGCCCACTAGTTAACCTACATAGTCCAAGTGCCCGCTAGGTAACCTAGACAGTCCAAGTGACCACTAGGTTACCTACATAGTCCAAAAGCCCGTTCGTTAACCTACATAGTCCAAGTGCCCGCTAGGTAACGTAGATAGCCCATGTGCCCGCTGGGGAACGTCATTAGTCCAAGTGCCCTCTAGGTAACCTAGATAGTCCAAGTGCCCGCTAGTTATCCTACATAGTCCATGTGCCTGCTAGGCAACCTACATAGTCCAAGTGCTCTCTAGTTAACCTTGATAGTCCAAGGGCCCGCTAGTTAACCTAGATAGTCCAAGTGCCCGCTAATTAACCTAGAGAGTCCAAGTGTCCTCTAGGTAACCTAGAGAGTCCAAGTGCCCGCTAGTTAACCTACATAGTCCAAGTGCCCGCTAGTTAACCTACATAATCCAAGTGCCCGTTAGATAACCTAGATAGTCCAACGGCCCGCTAGTTGACCTACATAGTCCAAGTGCCCGCTAGGTAACCTAGATAGACCAAGTACCCGCTAGTTAAATTAGATAGTCCTAGTGCCCTTTAGTTAACCCAGATAGTCCAAGTGCCCTCTAGGGGACATACATAGTCCTAGTGCCCGCTAGGATATGTACATAGACCAAGTGCCCGCAGGTAACCTAGATAGTCCACGTTCCCGCTAGTTAACCTACATAGTCCAAGTGCGCGATAGAAACCTATATAGTCCAAGTGCCCTCTAGGGGCCATACATAGTCCTAGTGCCCGCTAGGGTATGTACATAGACCAAGTGCCCGCTAGGTAACCTGGATAGTCCACGTTCCCGCTAGTTAACCTACATAGTCCAAGTGCACGATAGAAACCTATATAGTCCAAGTGCCTGATAGGGAACCTTCAAAGTCCAAGTGCGCGCTATGGAACCTACATAATCCAAGTGCCCGATAGGGAACCAATAGTCTAAGTGCTGGCTAGGGAACTTGCATCATCCAAGTGCCCGCTAGGTAACCTAGATAGTCCAAGGGCCCGCTAGTTAACCTACATAGTCCAAGTGGCCGCTAGGTAACCTAGACAGTCCAAGTGACCACTAGGTTACCTACATAGTCCAAGTGCCCGTTCGTTAACCTACATAGTCCAAGTGCCCGGTAGAAACCTACATAGTCCAAGTGCCCGATAGGGAACCTACATAGTCCAAGTGCACGCTATGGAACCTACATAGTCCAAGTGCCCGCTAGGGAACCTAGATAGTCCAAGTGCTATCTAGGTAACCTAGATTGTCTAAGGGCCCGCAAGTTAACCTACATATTCCAAGGGCTCGCTTGTTAACTTTGATAGTCCAAGTGCCCGCTGGTTAACCTAGATCTTCCAATTGCCCGCTAATTAACCGATATCGTCCAAGTGTCCTCTAGTTAACCTACATAGTGCAAGTGTCCGCTAGGTAACCTACATAGTCCAATTGCTCGCTAGTTAACATAGATAGTCCAAGTGCCCGCTAGGGAAGGTACATAGTCCAAGTGCCCGCTAGGTAACCTAGAGAGTGCAAGTGCCCGCTAGTTAACCTACATAGTCCAAGAACCTGCTAGGTAACCTAGATAGTCCAAGGGCCTGCTAGTTAACCTAGATAGTGCAAGTGCCCGCTAGGTAACCTACATAGTGCAAGTGTCCGCTAGTTAACCTACGTAGTGTAAGGGACCGCTAGTTAACCTAGATAGTCCAAGTACCCGCTAGTTAACCTAGATCGTCCAATTGTCCGCTAGTTAACCTACATAGTCCAAGTGCCCTTTAGGGAACCTAGCTAGTCCAAGTGCCCGCTAGGGAACCTACATAGTCCAATTGCCCGCTCTGGAACATACATAGTCCACGTGCCTGTTAGTTAACCTAGAAAATCCAAGTGCCCGCTAGTTAACCTACATAGTCCAAGTGTCCGCTAGGTAACCAATATAGTCCAAATGCCCGCTAGGGAACCTACATAATCCAAGTGCCCGCTAGTTAACCTAGATAGTCCAAGTGCCCCCTAGTTAACCTAGATAGTCCAAGTACCCACTAGTTAACTAGGATCATCCAAGTGCCCTCTAGTTAACTTACATAGTCCAAGGGACTGCTAGTTAACCTACATAGACCAAAGGCCAGCTAGTTAACCTTCATAGTCCAAGTGGCCGCTAGGTAACCTAGACAGTCCAAGTGACCACTAGGTTACCTACAAAGTCCAAGTGCCCGTTCGTTAACCTACATAGTCCAAGTGCCCTTTAGGGAACCTAGATAGTCCAAGTGCCCGCTAGGGAACCTACATAGTCCAAGTGCCCGCTAGGTAACCTAGATAGTCCAAGTACCCGCTAGTTAACCTAGATCGTCCAATTGTCCGCTAGTTAACCTACATAGTCCAAGTGCCCTTTAGGGAACCTAGATAGTCCAAGTGCCCGCAGGGAACCTACATAGTCCAATTGCCCGCTCTGGAACATACATAGTCCAAGTGCCTGTTAGTTAACCTAGATAATCCAAGTGCCCGCTAGTTAACCTACATAGTGCAAGTGTCCGCTAGTTAACCTACATAGTCCAAGTGCCCGCTAAGTAACCTAGATATTCCAATTGCCCGCAAGGGATCCTTCATAATCCAAGTGCCTGCTAGGTAACCTAGATAGTCCAACTGCCTGCTAGTTAACCTAGATAGTCCTATTGCCCGTTAGTTAACCTAGATAGTCCAAGTGCCCACTAGGGGACGTACGTAGTCCAAGTGCCCGCTAGGTAACCTAGATAGTCCAAGTGCGCGCTAGGGTATGTACATAATCCAAGTGCCTGCTAGGAAACCTAGGTAGTCCAAGTGCCCGCTATTTAACCTACATAGTCCAAGGTCCGCTAGTTAAACTAGATAGTCCAAGTACCCGCTAGTTAACCTAGATCGTCCAATTGCCCGCTAGTTAACCATGATCGTCCAAGTCCCGGCTAGTTAACATACATAGTCCAAGGGCCCACTTGTTAACCTAGATCATCCAAGTGTCCTCTAGTAAACCTACATAGTGCAAGTGACCGCTAGGTAACCTACATAGTGAAAGTGTCCGCTAGGTAACCTACATAGTCCAAGTGCCCGCTAGTTAACATGAATAGTCCAAGTGCCCGCTAGGGAAGGTACATAGTCCAAATACCCGATAGGTAACCTAGATAGTCCAAGGGCCTGCTAGTTAACCTACATAGTCCAAGTACCCGCTAGGTAACCTACATAGTGCAAGTGTCCGCTAGTTAACCTACATTGTCCAAGTGCCCGCTAGTTAACCTAGATAGTCCAAGTGCCCGCTAGGAAACCTACATAGTGCAAGTGACCGCTAGTTAACCTACGTAGTCCAAGGGACCGCTAGTTAACCTAGATAGTCCAAGTACCTGCTAGTTAACCTAGATCATCCAATTGTCCGCTAGTTAACTTACATAGTCCATGTGCCCTTTAGGGAACCTAGCTAGTCCAAGTGCCCGCTAGGGAACCTACATAGTCAAATTGCCCGCTCTGGAACATACATAGTCCAAGTGCCTGTTAGTTAACCTAGATAATTCAAGTACCCGCTAGTTAACCTAGATAGTCCAAGTGACCGTTAGGTAACCAAATAGTCCAAGTGCTCGTTAGGTAACCTATAGAGTCCAAATACCCGCTAGGGAACCTACATAGTCCTAGTGCCTGCTAGTTAACCTAGATAGTCCAAGTGCCCGCTAGTTAACCTACATAGTCCAAGTGCCCGCTAGTTAACCTAGATAGTCAAAGTGCCGCTAGTTAACCTAGATAGTCCAAGTACCGCTAGTTAACTAGGATCGTCCAAGTGCCCTCTAGTTAACTTACATAGTCCAAGGGCCTGTTAGTTAACCTATATAGACCAAGGGCCCGCTAGTTAACCTAAATAGTCCAAGTGCCCACTAGTTAACCTACATAGTCCAAGTGCCCGCTAGGTAACCTAGACAGTCCAAGTGACCACTAGGTTACCTACATAGTCCAAAAGCCCGTTCGTTAACCTACATAGTCCAAGTGCCCGCTAGGTAACGTAGATAGCCCATGTGCCCGCTGGGGAACGTCATTAGTCCAAGTGCCCTCTAGGTAACCTAGATAGTCCAAGTGCCCGCTAGTTATCCTACATAGTCCATGTGCCTGCTAGGCAACCTACATAGTCCAAGTGCTCGCTAGTTAACCTTGATAGTCCAAGGGCCCGCTAGTTAACCTAGATAGTCCAAGTGCCCGCTAATTAACCTAGAGAGTCCAAGTGTCCTCTAGGTAACCTAGAGAGTCCAAGTGCCCGCTAGTTAACCTACATAGTCCAAGGGCCTGTTAGTTAACCTATATAGACCAAGGGCCCGCTAGTTAACCTAAATAGTCCAAGTGCCCACTAGTTAACCTACATAGTCCAAGTGCCCGCTAGGGAAGGTACATAGTCCAAATACCCGATAGGTAACCTAGATAGTCCAAGGGCCTGCTAGTTAACCTACATAGTCCAAGTACCCGCTAGGTAACCTACATAGTGCAAGTGTCCGCTAGTTAACCTACATTGTCCAAGTGCCCGCTAGTTAACCTAGATAGTCCAAGTGCCCGCTAGGAAACCTACATAGTGCAAGTGACCGCTAGTTAACCTACGTAGTCCAAGGGACCGCTAGTTAACCTAGATAGTCCAAGTACCTGCTAGTTAACCTAGATCATCCAATTGTCCGCTAGTTAACTTACATAGTCCATGTGCCCTTTAGGGAACCTAGCTAGTCCAAGTGCCCGCTAGGGAACCTACATAGTCAAATTGCCCGCTCTGGAACATACATAGTCCAAGTGCCTGTTAGTTAACCTAGATAATTCAAGTACCCGCTAGTTAACCTAGATAGTCCAAGTGACCGTTAGGTAACCAAATAGTCCAAGTGCTCGTTAGGTAACCTATAGAGTCCAAATACCCGCTAGGGAACCTACATAGTCCTAGTGCCTGCTAGTTAACCTAGATAGTCCAAGTGCCCGCTAGTTAACCTACATAGTCCAAGTGCCCGCTAGTTAACCTAGATAGTCAAAGTGCCGCTAGTTAACCTAGATAGTCCAAGTACCGCTAGTTAACTAGGATCGTCCAAGTGCCCTCTAGTTAACTTACATAGTCCAAGGGCCTGTTAGTTAACCTATATAGACCAAGGGCCCGCTAGTTAACCTAAATAGTCCAAGTGCCCACTAGTTAACCTACATAGTCCAAGTGCCCGCTGGTTAACCTACATAATCCAAGTGCCCGTTAGATAACCTAGATAGTCCAACGGCCCGCTAGTTGACCTACATAGTCCAAGTGCCCGCTAGGTAACCTAGATAGACCAAGTACCCGCTAGTTAAATTAGATAGTCCTAGTGCCCTTTAGTTAACCCAGATAGTCCAAGTGCCCTCTAGGGGACATACATAGTCCTAGTGCCCGCTAGGGTATGTACATAGACCAAGTGCCCGCAGGTAACCTAGATAGTCCACTTTCCCGCTAGTTAACCTACATAGTCCAAGTGCGCGATAGAAACCTATATAGTCCAAGTGCCCTCTAGGGGCCATACATAGTCCTAGTGCCCGCTAGGGTATGTACATAGACCAAGTGCCCGCTAGGTAACCTGGATAGTCCACGTTCCCGCTAGTTAACCTACATAGTCCAAGTGCACGATAGAAACCTATATAGTCCAAGTGCCTGATAGGGAACCTTCAAAGTCCAAGTGCGCGCTATGGAACCTACATAATCCAAGTGCCCGATAGGGAACCAATAGTCTAAGTGCTGGCTAGGGAACTTGCATCATCCAAGTGCCCGCTAGGTAACCTAGATAGTCCAAGGGCCCGCTAGTTAACCTACATAGTCCAAGTGCCCGGTAGAAACCTACATAGTCCAAGTGCCCGCTATGGAACCTACATAGTCCAAGTGCCCGCTAGGGAACCTAGATAGTCCAAGTGCTATCTAGGTAACCTACATAGTCCAAGGTCCACTAGTTAAACTAGATAGTCCAAGTACCCGCTAGTTAACCTAGATCGTCCAATTGCCCGCTAGTTAACCATGATCGTCCAAGTCCCGGCTAGTTAACATACATAGTCCAAGGGCCCACTTGTCAACCTAGATCATCCAAGTGTCCTCTAGTAAACCTACATAGTGCAAGTGACCGCTAGGTAACCTACATAGTGAAAGTGTCCGCTAGGTAACCTACATAGTCCAAGTGCCCGCTAGTTAACATGAATAGTCCAAGTGCCCGCTAGGGAAGGTACATAGTCCAAATACCCGATAGGTAACCTAGATAGTCCAAGGGCCTGCTAGTTAACCTACATAGTCCAAGTACCCGCTAGGTAACCTACATAGTGCAAGTGTCCGCTAGTTAACCTACATTGTCCAAGTGCCCGCTAGTTAACCTAGATAGTCCAAGTGCCCGCTAGGAAACCTACATAGTGCAAGTGACCGCTAGTTAACCTACGTAGTCCAAGGGACCGCTAGTTAACCTAGATAGTCCAAGTACCTGCTAGTTAACCTAGATCATCCAATTGTCCGCTAGTTAACTTACATAGTCCATGTGCCCTTTAGGGAACCTAGCTAGTCCAAGTGCCCGCTAGGGAACCTACATAGTCAAATTGCCCGCTCTGGAACATACATAGTCCAAGTGCCTGTTAGTTAACCTAGATAATTCAAGTACCCGCTAGTTAACCTAGATAGTCCAAGTGACCGTTAGGTAACCAAATAGTCCAAGTGCTCGTTAGGTAACCTATAGAGTCCAAATACCCGCTAGGGAACCTACATAGTCCTAGTGCCTGCTAGTTAACCTAGATAGTCCAAGTGCCCGCTAGTTAACCTACATAGTCCAAGTGCCCGCTAGTTAACCTAGATAGTCAAAGTGCCGCTAGTTAACCTAGATAGTCCAAGTACCGCTAGTTAACTAGGATCGTCCAAGTGCCCTCTAGTTAACTTACATAGTCCAAGGGCCTGTTAGTTAACCTATATAGACCAAGGGCCCGCTAGTTAACCTAAATAGTCCAAGTGCCCACTAGTTAACCTACATAGTCCAAGTGCCCGCTAGGTAACCTAGACAGTCCAAGTGACCACTAGGTTACCTACATAGTCCAAAAGCCCGTTCGTTAACCTACATAGTCCAAGTGCCCGCTAGGTAACGTAGATAGCCCATGTGCCCGCTGGGGAACGTCATTAGTCCAAGTGCCCTCTAGGTAACCTAGATAGTCCAAGTGCCCGCTAGTTATCCTACATAGTCCATGTGCCTGCTAGGCAACCTACATAGTCCAAGTGCTCGCTAGTTAACCTTGATAGTCCAAGGGCCCGCTAGTTAACCTAGATAGTCCAAGTGCCCGCTAATTAACCTAGAGAGTCCAAGTGTCCTCTAGGTAACCTAGAGAGTCCAAGTGCCCGCTAGTTAACCTACATAGTCCAAGTGCCCGCTAGTTAACCTACATAATCCTAGTGCCCGTTAGATAACCTAGATAGTCCAACGGCCCGCTAGTTGACCTACATAGTCCAAGTGCCCGCTAGGTAACCTAGATAGACCAAGTACCCGCTAGTTAAGTTAGATAGTCCTAGTGCCCTTTAGTTAACCCAGATAGTCCAAGTGCCCTCTAGGGGACATACATAGTCCTAGTGCCCGCTAGGGTATGTACAAAAACCAAGTGCCCGCAGGTAACCTAGATAGTCCACGTTCCCGCTAGTTAACCTACATAGTCCAAGTGCGCGATAGAAACCTATATAGTCCAAGTGCCCTCTAGGGGCCATACATAGTCCTAGTGCCCGCTAGGGTATGTACATAGACCAAGTGCCCGCTAGGTAACCTGGATAGTCCACGTTCCCGCTAGTTAACCTACATAGTCCAAGTGCACGATAGAAACCTATATAGTCCAAGTGCCTGATAGGGAACCTTCAAAGTCCAAGTGCGCGCTATGGAACCTACATAATCCAAGTGCCCGATAGGGAACCAATAGTCTAAGTGCTGGCTAGGGAACTTGCATCATCCAAGTGCCCGCTAGGTAACCTAGATAGTCCAAGGGCCCGCTAGTTAACCTACATAGTCCAAGTGCCCGGTAGTAACCTACATAGTCCAAGTGCCCGATAGGGAACCTACATAGTCCAAGTGCCCGCTATGGAACCTACATAGTCCAAGTGCCCGCTAGGGAACCTAGATAGTCCAAGTGCTATCTAGGTAACCTAGATAGTCCAAGGGCCCACTAGTTAACCTACATAGTCCAAGGGCTCGCTTGTTAACTTTGATAGTCCAAGTGCCCGCTGGTTAACCTAGATCGTCCAAGTGCCCGCTAGTTAACCTAGATCGTCAAAGTGCCGGCTAGTTAACCTACATAGTCCAAGGGCCCACTTGTTAACCAAGATCGTCCAATTGTCCGCTACTAAACCTACATAGTCCATGTGCCCTTTAGGGAACCTAGCTAGTCCAAGTGCCCGCTAGGGAACCTACATAGTCCAAATGCCCGCTCGGGAACATACATAGTCCAAGTGCCTGTTAGTTAACCTAGATAATTCAAGTGCCCGCTAGTTAACCTAGATAGTCCAAGTGACCGTTAGGTAACCAAATAGTCCAAGTGCTCGTTAGGTAACTTTTATAGTCCAAATGCCCGCTAGGGAACCTACATAGTCCAAGTGCCTGCTAGTTAACCTAGAGAGTCCAAGTGCCCGCTAGTTAACCTACATAGTCCAAGTGCCCGCTAGTTAACCTAGATAGTCCAAGTACCGCTAGTTAACTAGGATCGTCCAAGTGCCCTCTAGTTAACTTACATAGTCCAAGGGCCTGTTAGTTAACCTATATAGACCAAGGGCCCGCTAGTTAACCTAGATATTCCAAGTGCCCACTAGTTAACCTACATAGTCCAAGTGCCCGCAAGGTAACCTAGACATTCCAAGTGACCACTAGGTTACCTACATAGTCCAAGAGCCCGTTCGTTAACCTACATAGTCCAAGTGCCGGCTAGGTAAAGTAGATAGCCCATGTGCCCGCTAGGGAACGTACATAGTCCAAGTGCCCTCTAGGTAACCTAGATAGTCCAAGTGCCCGCTAGGTATCCTACATAGTCCATGTGCCCGCTAGGTAACCTACATAGTCCAAGTGCCCGCTAGTTAACCTTGATAGTCCAAGGGCCCGCTAGTTAACCTAGATAGTCCAAGTGCCCGCTAATTAACCTAGATCGTCCAAGTGTCCTCTAGGTAACCTAGACAGTCCAAGTGCCAACTAGTTAACCTACATAGTCCAAGTGCCCGCTAGTTAACCTACATAATCCAAGTGCCCGTTAGCTAACCTAGATAGTCCAAGGGCCCGCTAGTTGACCTACTTAGTCCAAGTGCCTGCTAGGTAACCTAGATAGACCAAGTACCCGCTAGTTAACTAGATAGTCCTAGTGCCCTTTAGTTAACCCAGATAGTCCAAGTGCCCTCTAGGGGACATACATAGTCCTAGTGCCCGCTAGGGTATGTACATAGACCAAGTGCCCGCTAGGTAACCTAGATAGTCCACGTTCCCGCTAGTTAACCTACATAGTCCAAGTGCGCGATAGAAACCTATATAGTCCAAGTGCCCGATAGGGAACCTACAAAGTCCAAGTGCGCGCTATGGAACCTACATAATCCAAGTGCCCGTTAGGGAACCAATAGTCTAAGTGCTGGCTAGGGAACTTGCATCATCCAAGTGCCCGCTAGGTAACCTAGATAGTCCAAGGGCCCGCTAGTTAACCTACATAGTCCAAGTGCCCGGTAGAAACCTACATAGTCCAAGTGCCCGCTAGGGTACCTAGATAGTCCAAGTGCTATCTAGGTTACCTAGATTGTCCAAGGGCCCACTAGTTAACCTACATATTCCAAGGGCTCGCTTGTTAACTTTGATAGTCCAAGTGCCCGCTGGTTAACCTAGATCTTCCAATTGCCCGCTAGTTAACCTAGATGGTCCAAGTGTCCTCTAGTTAACCTACATAGTGCAAGTGACCGCTAGGTAACCTACATAGTCCAATTGCCCGCTAGTTAACATAGATAGTCCAAGTGCCCGCTAGGGATGGTACATAGTCCAAGTGCCCGCTAGGTAACCTAGAGAGTGCAAGTGCCCGCTAGTTAACCTACATAGTCCAAGTACCTGCTAGGTAACCTAGATAGTCCAAGGGCCTGCTAGTTAACCTAGATAGTGCAAGTGCCCGCTAGGTAACCTACATAGTGCAAGTGTCCGCTAGTTAACCTACGTAGTGCAAGGGACCGCTAGTTAACCTAGATAGTCCAAGTACCCGCTAGTTAACGTAGATCGTCCAATTGTCTGCTGGTTAACCTACATAGTCCAAGTGCCCTTTAGGGAACCTAGCTAGTCCAAGTGCCCGGTAAGGAACCTACATAGTCCAATTGCCCGCTCTGGAACATACATAGTCCAAGTGCCTGTTAGTTAACCTAGATAATCCAAGTGCCCGCTAGTTAACCTACATAGTCCAAGTGCCCGCTAGGAAACCAATATAGTCCAAAAGCCCGCTAGGGAACCTACATAGTCCAAGTGCCCGCTAGTTAACCTAGATAGTCCAAGTGCCCACTAGTTAACCTAGATACTCCAAGTACCCGCTAGTTAACTAGGATCGTCCAAGTGCCCTCTAGTTAACTTACATAGTCCAAGGGACTGCTAGTTAACCTACATAGACCAAGGGCCAGCTAGTTAACCTACATAGTCCAAGTGGCCGCTAGGTAACCTAGACAGTCCATGTGACCACTAGGTTACCTACATAGTCCAAGTGCCCGTTCGTTAACCTACATAGTCCAAGTGCCCGGTAGAAACCTACATAGTCCAAGTGCCCACTATGGAACCTACATAGTCCAAGTGCCCGCTAGGGAACCTAGATAGTCCAAGTGCTATCTAGGTAACCTAGATTGTCCAAGGGCCCACTAGTTAACCTACATATTCCAAGGGCTCGCTTGTTAAATTTGATAGTCCAAGTGCCCGCTGGTTAACCTAGATCTTCCAATTGCACGCTAGTAAACCTAGATCGTCCAAGTGTCCTCTAGTTAACCTACATAGTCCAATTGCCCGCTAGTTAACATAGATAGTCCAAGTGCCCGCTACGGAAGGTACATAGTCCAAGTGCCCGCTAGGTAACCTAGAGAGTGGAAGTGCCCGCTAGTTAACCTACATAGTCCAAGTACCTGCTAGGTAACCTAGATAGTCCAAGGGCTTGCTAGTTAACCTAGATAGTCCAAGTGCCCGCTAGGTAACCTACATAGTGCAACTGTCCGCTAGTTAACCTACGTAGTGCAAGGGACCGCTAGTTAACCTAGATAGTCCAAGTACCCGCTAGTTAACCTAGGTCGACCAATTGTCCGCTAGTTAACCTACATAGTCCAAGTGCCCTGTAGGGAACGTAGCTAGTCCAAGTGCCCGCTAGGGAACCTACATAGTCCAATTGCCCGCTCTGGAATATACATAGTCCAAGTACCTGTTAGTTAACCTAGATAATCCAAGTGCCCGCTAGTTAACCTACATATTCCAAGTGCCCGCTAGGTAACCAATATAGTCCAAATGCCCGCTAGGGAACCTACATAATCCAAGTGCCCGCTAGTTAACCTAGATAGTCCAAGTGCCCACTAGTTAACCTAGATAGTCCAAGTACCCACTAGTTAACTAGGATCGTCCTAGTGCCCTCTAGTTAACTTACATAGTCCAAGGGACTGCTAGTTAACATACATAGACCAAGGGCCAGCTAGTTAACCTTCATAGTCCAAGTGGCCGCTAGGTAACCTAGACAGTCCAAGTGACCACTAGGTTACCAACATAGTCGAAGTGCCCTTTCGTTAACCTACATAGTCCAAGTGCCCTTTAGGGAACCTAGATAGTCCAAGTGCCCGCTAGGGAACCTACATAGTCCAAGTGCCCGCTAGGTAAACTAGATAGTCCAAGTACCCGCTAGTTAACCTAGATCGTCCAATAGTCCGCTAGTTAACCTACATAGTCCAAGTGCCCTTTAGGGAACCTAGATAGTCCAAGTGCCCGCAGGGAACCTACATAGTCCAATTGCCCGCTCTGGAACATACATAGTCGAAGTGCCTGTTAGTTAACCTTGATAATCCAAGTGCCCGCTAGTTAACCTACATAGTCCAAGTGCCCGCTAGTTAACCTAGATAGTCCAAGTACCGCTAGTTAACTAGGATCGTCCAAGTGCCCTTTAGCTAACTTACATAGTCCAAGGGCCTGTTAGTTAACCTATATAGACCAAGGGCCCGCTAGTTAACCTAGATATTCCAAGTGCCCACTAGTTAACCTACATAGTCCAAGTGCCCGCTAGGTAACCTAGACAGTCCAAGTGACTACTAGGTTACCTACATAGTCCAAGAGCCCGTTCGTTAACCTACATAGTCCAAGTGCCCGCTAGGTAAAGTAGATAGCCCATGTGCCCGCTAGGGAACGTACATAGTCCAAGTGCCCTCTAGGTAACCTAGATAGTCCAAGTGCCGCCTATGTATCCTACATAGTCCAAGTGCCCGCTAGTTAACCTTGATAGTCCAAGGGCCCGCTAGTTAACCTAGATAGTCCAAGTGCCCGCAAATTAACCTAGATCGTCCAAGTGTCCTCTAGGTAACCTAGACAGTCCAAGTGCCAACTAGTTAACCTACATAGTCCAAGTGCCCGCTAGTTAACCTACATAATCCAAGTGCCCGTTAGCTAACCTAGATAGTCCAAGGGCCCGCTAATTGACCTACATAGTCCAAGTGCCTGCTAGGTAACCTAGATAGACCAAGTACCCGCTAGTTAAACTAGATAGTCCTAGTGCCCTTTAGTTAACCCAGATAGTCCAAGTGCCCTCTAGGGGACATACATAGTCCTAGTGCCCGCTAGGGTATGTACATAGACCAAGTGCCCGCTAGGTAACCTAGATAGTCCACGTTCCCGCTCGTTAACCTATATAGTCCAAGTGCCCGATAGGGAACCTTCAAAGTCCAAGTGCGCGCTATGGAACCTACATAATCCAAGTGCCCGTTAGGGAACCAATAGTCTAAGTGCTGGCTAGGGAACTTGCATCATCAAAGTGCCCGCTAGGTAACCTAGATAGTCCAAGGGCCCGCTAGTTAACTTACATAGTCCAAGTGCCCGGTAGAAACCTACATAGTCCAAGTGCCCGATAGGGAACCTACATAGTCCAAGTGCCCGCTATGGAACCTACATAGTCCAAGTGCCCGCTAGGGAACCTAGATAGTCCAAGTGCTATCTAGGTAACCTAGATTGTCCAAGGGCCCACTAGTTAACCTACATATTCCAAGGGCTCGCTTGTTAACTTTGATAGTCCAAGTGCCCGCTGGTTAACCTAGATCTTCCAATTGCCCGCTAGTTAACCTAGATAGTCCAAGTGTCCTCTAGTTAACCTACATAGTGCAAGTGTCCGCTAGGTAACCTACATAGTCCAATTGCCCGCTAGTTAACATAGATAGTCCAAGTGCCCGCTAGGGAAGGTACATAGTCCAAGTGCCCGCTAGGTAACCTAGAGAGTGGAAGTGCCCGCTAGTTAACCTACATAGTCCAAGTACCTGCTAGGTAACCTAGATAGTCCAAGGGCCTGCTAGTTAACCTAAATAGTCCAAGTGTCCGCTAGGTAACCTACGTAGTGCAAGGTACCGCTAGTTAACCTAGATAGTCCAAGTACCCGCTAGTTAACCTAGATCGTCCAATTGTCTGCTAGTTAACCTACATAGTCCAAGTGCCCTTTAGGGAACCTAGCTAGTCCAAGTGCCCGCTAGGGAACCTACATAGTCCAATTGCCCGCTCTGGAACATACATAGTCCAAGTGCCTGTTAGTTAACCTAGATAAGCCAAGTGCCCGCTAGTTAACCTACATAGTCCAAGTGCCCGCTAGGTAACCAATATAGTCCAAAAGCCCGCTAGGGAACCTACATAGTCCAAGTGCCCGCTAGTTAACCTAGATAGTCCAAGTGCTCACTAGTTAACCTAGATACTCCAAGTACCCGCTAGTTAACTAGGATCGTCCTAGTGCCCTCTAGTTAACTTATATAGTCCAAGGGACTGCTAGTTAACCTACATAGACCAAGGGCCAGCTAGTTAACCTACATAGTCCAAGTGGCCGCTAGGTAACCTAGACAGTCCATGTGACCACTAAATTACCTACATAGTCCAAGTGCCCGTTCATTAACCTACATAGTCCAAGTGCCCGGTAGAAACCTACATAGTCCAAGTGCCCGACAGGGAACCTACATAGTCCAAGTGCACGCTATGGAACCTACATAGTCCAAGTGCCCGCTAGGGAACCTAGATAGTCCAAGTGCTATCTAGGTAACCTAGATTGTCCAAGGGCCCGCAAGTTAACCTACATATTCCAAGGGCTCGCTTGTTAACTTTGATAGTCCAAGTGCCCGCTGGTTAACCTAGATTTTCTAATTGCCCGCTAGTTAACCTATATCGTCCAAGTGTCCTCTAGTTAACCTACATAGTGCAAGTGTCCGCTAGGTAACCTACATAGTCCAATTGCTCGCTAGTTAACATAGATAGTCCAAGTGCCCGCTAGGGAAGGTACATAGTCCAAGTGCCCGCTAGGTAACCTAGAGAGTGCAAGTGCCCGCTAGTTAACCTACATAGTCCAAGTACCTGCTAGGTAACCTAGATAGTCCAAGGGCCTGCTAGTTAACCTAGATAGTGCATGTGCCCGCTAGGTAACCTATATAGTGCAAGTGTCCGCTAGTTAACCTACGTAGTGCAAGGGACCGCTAGTTAACCTAGATAGTCCAAGTACCCGCTAGTTAACCTAGATCGTCCAATTGTCCGCTAGTTAACCTACATAGTCCAAGTGCCCTTTAGGGAACCTAGCTAGTCCAAATGCCCGCTAGGGAACCTACATAGTCCAATTGCCCGCTCTGGAACATACATAGTCCACGTGCCTGTTAGTTAACCTAGAAAATCCAAGTGCCCGCTAGTTAACCTACATAGTCCAAGTGCCCGCTAGGTAACCAATATAGTCCAAATGCCCGCTAGGGAACCTACATAATCCAAGTGCCCGCTAGTTAACCTAGATAGTCCAAGTGCCCACTAGTTAACCTAGATAGTCCAAGTACCCACTAGTTAACTAGGATCGTCCAAGTGCCCTCTAGTTAACTTACATAGTCCAAGGGACTGCTAGTTAACCTACATAGACCAAAGGCCAGCTAGTTAACCTTCATAGTCCAAGTGGCCGCTAGGTAACCTAGACAGTCCAAGTGACCACTAGGTTACCTACAAAGTCCAAGTGCCCGTTCGTTAACCTACATAGTCCAAGTGCCCTTTAGGGAACCTATATAGTCCAAGTGCCCGCTAGGGATCCTACATAGTCCAAGTGCCCGCTAGGTAACCTAGATAGTCCAAGTACCCGCTAGTTAACCTAGATCGTCCAATTGTCCGCTAGTTAACCTACATAGTCCAAGTGCCCTTTAGGGAACCTAGATAGTCCAAGTGCCCGCAGGGAACCTACATAGTCCATTTGCCCGCTCTGGAACATACATAGTCCAAGTGCCTGTTAGTTAACCTAGATAATCCAAGTGCCCGCTAGTTAACCTACATAGTGCAAGTGTCCGCTAGTTAACCTACATAGTCCAAGTGCCCGCTAAGTAACCTAGATATTCCAAGTGCCCGCAAGGGATCCTTCATAATCAAAGTGCCTGCTAGGTAACCTAGATAGTCCAACTGCCTGCTAGTAAACCTAGATAGTCCTATTGCCCGTTAGTTAACCTAGATAGTCCAAGTGCCCACTAGGGGACGTACGTAGTCCAAGTGCCCGCTAGGTAACCTAGATAGTCCATGTGCGCGCTAGGGTATGTACATAATCCAAGTGCCTGCTAGGAAACCTAGGTAGTCCAAGTATCCGCTATTTAACCTACATAGTCCAAGGTCCGCTAGTTAAACTAGATAGTCCAAGTACCCGCTAGTTAACCTAGATCGTCCAATTGTCCGCTAGTTAACCTACATAGTCCAAGTGCCCTTTAGGGAAACTAGATAGTCCAATTGCCCGCTTGGGAACCTACATAGTCCAATTGCCCGCTCTGGAACATACATAGTCCAAGTGCCTGTTAGTTAACCTAGATAATCCAAGTGCCCGCTAGTTAACCTAGATAGTCCAAGTGCCCGTTAGGTAACCTACATAGTCCAAGTGCTCGTTAGGTAACCTATATAGACCAAATGCCCGATAGGGAACCTACATAGTCCAGTGCCCGCTAGTTAACCTAGATAGTCCAAGTGCCCGCTAGTTAACCTAATAGTACAAATGTCCCATAGGGATCCTACTTAGTCCAAGTGCCCGTTCGTTAACCTAGATAGTCCAAGTGCCCGCTAGGGAACCTAGATAGTCCAAGTGCTATCTAGGTAACCTAGATAGTCCAAGGGCCCGCTAGTTAACCTACATAGTCCAAGGGCTCGCTTGTTAACTTTGATAGTCCAAGTGCCCACTGGTTAACCTAGATCGTCCAATTGCCCGCTAGTTAACCATGATCGTCCAAGTCCCTGCTAGTTAACATACATAGTCCAAGGGCCCACTTGTTAACCTAGATCATCCAAGTGTCCTCTAGTAAACCTACATAGTGCAAGTGACCGCTAGGTAACCTACATAGTGAAAGTGTCCGCTAGGTAACCTACATAGTCCAAGTGCCCGCTAGTTAACATGAATAGTCCAAGTGCCCGCTAGGGAAGGTATATAGTCCAAATACCCGATAGGTAACCTAGAGAGTGCAAGTGCCCGCTAGTTAACCTACATAGTCGAAGTGCCTGCTAGGTAACCTAGATAGTCCAAGGGCCTGCTAGTTAACCTACATAGTCCAAGTACCCGCTAGGTAACCTACATAGTGCAAGTGTCCGCTTGTTAACCTACATTGTCCAAGTGCCCGCTAGATAACCTAGATAGTCCAAGTGCCCGCTAGGAAACCTACATAGTGCAAGTGACCGCTAGTTAACCTACGTAGTCCAAGGAACCGCTAGTTAACCTAGATAGTCCAAGTACCCGCTAGTTAACCTAGATCGTCCAATTGTCCGATAGTTAACTTACATAGTCCATGTGCCCTTTAGGGAACCTAGCTAGTCCAAGTGCCCGCTAGGGAACCTACATAGTCCAATTGCCCGCTCTGGAACATACATAGTCCAAGTGCCTGTTAGTTAACCTAGATAATTCAAGTGCCCGCTAGTTAACCTAGATAGTCCAAGTGACCATTAGGTAACCAAATAGTCCAAGTGCTCGTTAGGTAACCTATAGAGTCCAAATGCCCGCTAGGGAACCTAGATAGTCCAAGTGCCTGCTAGTTAACCTAGATAGTCCAAGTGCCCGCTAGTTAACCTACATAGTCCAGGTGCCCGCTAGTTAACCTAGATAGTCAAAGTGCCTGCTAGTTAACCTAGATAGTCCAAGTACCGCTAGTTAACTAGGATCGTCCAAGTGCCCTCTAGTTAACTTACATAGTCCAAGGGCCTGTTAGTTAACCTATATAGACCAAGGGCCCGCTAGTTAACCTAAATAGTCCAAGTGCCCACTAGTTAACCAACATAGTCCAAGTGCCCTTTAGGGAACCTAGATAGTCCAAGTGTCCGCAGGGAACCTACATAGTCCAATTGCCCGCTCTGGAACATACATAGTCCAAGTGCCTGTTAGTTAACCTAGATAATCCAAGTGCCCGCTAGTTAACCTACATAGTGCAAGTGTCCGCTAGTTAACCTACATAGTCCAAGTGCCCGCTAAGTAACCTAGATATTCCAAGTGCCCGCAAGGGATCCTTCATAATCCAAGTGCCTGCTAGGTAACCTAGATAGTCCAACTGCCTGCTAGTTAACCTAGATAGTCCTATTGCCCGTTAGTTAACCTAGATAGTCCAAGTGTCCACTAGGGGACGTACGTAGTCCAAGTGCCCGCTAGGTAACCTAGATAGTCCAAGTGCGCGCTAGGGTATGTACATAATCCAAGAGCCTGCTAGGAAACCTAGGTAGTCCAAGTGCCCGCTATTTAACCTACATAGTCCAAGGTCCTCTAGTTAAACTAGATAGTCCAAGTACCCGCTAGTTAACCTAGATCGTCCAATTGTCCGCCAGTTAACCTACATAGTCCAAGTGCCCTTTAGGGAAACTAGATAGTCCAAGTGCCTGCTAGGGAACCTACATAGTCCAATTGCCCGCTCTGGAACATACATAGTCCAAGTGCCCGTTAGTTAACCTAGATAATCCAAGTGCCCGCTAGTTAACCTAGATAGTCCAAGTGCCCGTTAGGTAACCTACATAGCCAAGTGCTCGTTAGGTAACCTATATAGACCAAATGCCCGATAGGGAACCTACATAGTCCAAGTGCCCGCTAGTTAACCTAGATAGTTCAAGTGCCCGCTAGTTAACCTAATAATACAAATGTCCCATAGGGATCCTACTTAGTCCAAGTGCCCGTTCGTTAACCCAGATAGTTCAAGTGCCCGCTAGGGAACCTAGATAGTCCAAGTGCTATCTAGGTAACCTAGAGAGTCCAAGGGCCCGCTAGTTAACCTACATAATCCAAGGGCTCGCTTGTTAACTTTGATAGTCCAAGTGCCCACTGGTTAACCTAGATCGTTCAATTGCCCGCTAGTTAACCATGATCGTCCAAGTCCCGGCTAGTTAACATACATAGTCCAAGGGCCCACTTGTTAACCTAGATCATCCAAGTGTGCTCTAGTAAACCTACATAGTGCAAGTGACCGCTAGGTAACCTACATAGTGAAAGTGTCCGCTAGGTAACCTACATAGTCCAAGTGCCCGCTAGTTAACATGAATAGTGCAAGTGCCCGCTAGGGAAGGTACATAGTCCAAATACCCGATAGGTAACCTAGAGAGTGCAAGTGCCCGCTAGTTAACCTACATAGTCGAAGTGCCTGCTAGCTAACCTAGATAGTCCAAGGGCCTGCTAGTTAACCTACATAGTCCAAGTACCTGCTAGGTAACCTACATAGTGCAGGTGTCCGCTAGTTAACCTACATTGTCCAAGTGCCCGCTAGTTAACCTAGATAGTCCAAGTGCCCGCTAGGAAACCTACATAGTGCAAGTGACCGCTACTTAACCTACGTAGTCCAAGGGACCGCTAGTTAACCTAGATAGTCCAAGTACCCGCTAGTTAACCTAGATCGTCCAATTGTCCGCTAGTTAACTTACATAGTCCATGTGCCCTTTAGGGAACCTAGCTAGTCCAAGTGCCCGCTAGGGAACCTACATAGTCCAATTGCCCGCTCTGGAACATACATAGTCCAAGTGCCTGTTAGTTAACCTAGATAATTCAAGTACCCGCTAGTTATCCTAGATAGTCCAAGTGACCGTTAGGTAACCAAATAGTCCAAGTGCTCGTTAGGTAACCTATAGAGTCCAAATACCCGCTAGGGAACCTACATAGTCCTAGTGCCTGCTAGTTAACCTAGATAGTCCAAGTGCCCGCTAGTTAACCTACATAGTCCAAGTGCCCGCTAGTTAACCTAGATAGTCAAAGTGCCTGCTAGTTAACCTAGATAGTCCAAGTACCGCTAGTTAACTAGGATCGTCCAAGTGCCCTCTAGTTAACTTACATAGTCCAAGGGCCTGTTAGTTAACCTATATAGACCAAGGGCCCGCTAGTTAACCTAAATAGTCCAAGTGCCCACTAGTTAACCTACATAGTCCAAGTGCCCGCTAGGTAACCTAGACAGTCCAAGTGACCACTAGGTTACCTACATAGTCCAAAAGCCCTTTCGTTAACCTACATAGTCCAAGTGCCCGCTAGGTAACGTAGACAGCCCATGTGCCCGCTGGGGATCCTACATAGTCCATGTGCCTGCTAGGCAACCTACATAGTCCAAGTGCCCGCTAGTTAACCTTGATAGTCCAAGGGCCCGCTAGTTAACCTAGATAGTCCAAGTGCCCGCTAATTAACCTAGATCGTCCAAATGTCCTCTAGGTAACCTAGACAGTCCAAGTGCCCGCTCGTTAACCTACATAATCCAAGTACCCGTTAGCTAACCTAGATAGTCCAAGGGCCCGCTAGTTGACTTACATAGTCCAAGTGCCCGCTAGGTAACCTAGATAGACCAAGTACCCGCTAGTTAAACTAGATAGTCCTAGTGCCCTTTAGTTAACCCAGATAGTCCAAGTGCCCTCTAGGGGACATACATAGTCCTAGTGCCCGCTAGGGTATGTACATAGACCAAGTGCCCGCAGGTAACCTAGATAGTCCACGTTCCCGCTAGTTAACCTACATAGTCCAAGTGCGCGATAGAAACCTATATAGTCCAAGTGCCCTCTAGGGGACATACATAGTCCTAGTGCCCGCTAGGGTATGTACATAGACCAAGTGCCCGCTAGGTAACCTAGATAGTCCACGTTCCCGCTAGTTAACCTACATAGTCCAAGTGCACGATAGAAACCTATATAGACCAAGTGCCTGATAGGGAACCTTCAAAGTCCAAGTGCGCGCTATGGAGCCTACATAATCCAAGTGCCCGATAGGGAACCAATAGTCTGAGTGCTGGCTAGGGAACTTGCATCATCCAAGTGCCCGCTAGGTAACCTAGATAGTCCAAGGGCCCGCTAATTAACCTACATAGTCCAAGTGCCCGGTAGAAACCTACATAGTCCAAGTGCCCGATAGGGAACCTACATAGTCCAAGTGCCCGCTATGGAACCTACATAGTCCAAGTGCCCGCTAGGGAACCTAGATAGTCCAAGTGCTATCTAGGTAACCTAGATAGTCCAAGGGCCCACTAGTTAACCTACATAGTCCAAGGGCTCGCTTGTTAACTTTGATAGTCCAAGTGCCCGCTGGTTAACCTAGATCGTCCAAGTGACCGCTAGTTAACCTAGATCGTCAAAGTGCCGGCTAGTTAACCTATATAGTCCAAGGGCCCACTTGTTAACCTAGATCGTCCAATTGTCCGCTAGTTAACCTACATAGTCCATGGGCCCTTTAGGGAACCTAGCTAGTCCAAGTGCCCGCTAGGGAACCTACATAGTCCAATTGCCCGCTCAGGAACATACATAGTCCAAGTGCCTGTTAGTTAACCTAGATAATTCAAGTGCCCGCTACTTAACCTAGATAGTCCAAGTGACCGTTAGGTAACCAAATAGTCCAAGTGCTCGTTAGGTAACTTTTATAGTCCAAATGCCCGCTAGGGAACCTACATAGTCCAAGTGCCTGCTAGTTAACCTAGAGAGTCCAAGTGCCCGCTAGTTAACCTACATAGTCCAAGTGCCCGCTAGTTAACCTAGATAGTCCAAGAACCGCTAGTTAACTAGGATCGTCCAAGTACCCTCTAGTTAACTTACATACTCCAAGGGCCTGTTAGTTAACCTATATAGACCAAGGGCCCGCTAGTTAACCTAGATAGTCCAAGTGCCCACTAGTTAACCTACATAGTCCAAGTGCCCGCAAGGTAACCTAGACATTCCAAGTGACCACTAGGTTACCTACATAGTCCAAGAGCCTGTTCGTTAACCTACATAGTCAAGTGCCCGCTAGGTAAAGTAGATAGCCCATGTGCCCGCTAGGGAACGTAAATAGTCCAAGTGCCCTCTAGGTAACCTAGATAGTCCAAGTGCCCGCTAGGTATCCTACATAGTCCATGTGGCCGCTAGGAAACCTACATAGTCCAAGTGCCCGCTAGTTAACCTTGATAGTCCAAGGGCCCGCTAGTTAACCTAGATAGTCCAAGTGCCCGCTAATTAACCTAGATCGTCCAAGTGTCCTCTAGGTAACCTAGACAGTCCAAGTGCCAACTAGTTAACCTACATAGTCCAAGTGCCGGCTAGTTAACCTACATAATCCAAGTGCCCGTTAGCTAACCTAGATAGTCCAAGGGCCCGCTAGTTGACCTATATAGTCCAAGTGCCTGCTAGGTAACCTAGATAGACCAAGTAACCGCTAGTTAACTAGATAGTCCTAGTGCCCTTTAGTTAACCCAGATAGTCCAAGTGCCCTCTAGGGGACATATATAGTCCAAGTGCCCGATAGGGAACCTACTAAGTCCAAGTGCGCGCTATGGAACCTACATAATCCAAGTGCCCGTTAGGGAACCAATAGCCTAAGTGCTGGCTAGGGAACTTGCATCATCCAAGTGCCCGCTAGGTAACCTAGAGTAGTCCAAGGGACCGCTAGTTAACCTACATAGTCCAAGTGGCCGGTAGAAACCTACATAGTCCAAGTGCCCGATAGGGAACCTACATAGTCCAAGTGCCCGCTATGGAACCTACATAGTCCAAGTGCCCGCTAGGTAACCTAGATAGTCCAAGTGCGCGCTAGGGTATGTACATAATCCAAGTGCCTGCTAGGAAACCTAGGTAGTCCAAGTGCCCGCTATTTAACCTACATAGTCCAAGGTCCGCTAGTTAAACTAGCTAGTCCAAGAACCCGCTAGTTAACCTAGATCGTCCAATTGTCCGCTAGTTAACCTACATAGTCCAAGTGCCCTTTAGGGAAACTAGATAGTCAAAGTACCCGCTAGGGAACCTACATAGTCCAATTGCCCGCTCTGGAACATACATAGTCCAAGTGCCTGTTAGTTAACCTAGATAATCCAAGTGCCCGCTAGTTAACCTAGATAGTCCAAGTGCCCGTTAGGTAACCTACATAGTCCAAGTGCTCGTTAGGTAACCTATATAGACCAAATGTCCAATAGGGAACCTACATAGTCCAAGTGCCCGCTAGTTAACCTAGATAGTCCAAGTGCCCGCTAGTTAACCTAATAATACAAATGTCCCATAGGGATCCTACTTAGTCCAAGTGCCCGTTCGTTAACCTAGATAGTCCAAGTGCCCGCTAGGGAACCTAGATAGTCCAAGTGCTATCTAGGTAACCTAGATAGTCCAAGGGCCCGCTAGTTAACCTACATAGTCCAAGGGCTCGCTTGTTAACTTTGATAGTCCAAGTGCCCACTGGTTAACCTAGATCATCCAATTGCCCGCTAGTTAACCATGATCGTCCAAGTCCCGGCTAGTTAACATACATAGTCCAAGGGCCCACTTGTTAACCTAGATCATCCAAGTGTCCTCTAGTTAACCTACATAGTGCAAGTGACCGCTAGGTAACCTACATAGTGAAAGTGTCCGCTAGGTAACCTAGATAGTCCAAGGGCCTGCTAGTTAACCTACATAGTCCAAGTACCCGCTAGGTAACCTACATAGTGCAAGTGTCCGCTAGTTAACCTACATTGTCCAAGTGCCCGCTAGTTAACCTAGATAGTCCAAGTGCCCGCTAGGAAACCTACATAGTGCAAGTGACCACTAGTTAACCTACGTAGTCCAAGGGACCGCTAGTTAACCTAGATAGTCCAAGTACCCGCTAGTTAACCTAGATCGTCCAATTGTCCGCTAGTTAACTTACATAGTCCATGTGCCCTTTAGGGAAACTAGCTAGTCCAAGTTCCCGCTAGGGAACCTACATAGTCCAATTGCCCGCTCTGGAACATACATAGTCCAAGTGCCTGTTAGTTAACCTAGATAATTCAAGGGCCCGCTAGTTAACCTAGATAGTCCAAGTGACCGTTAGGTAACCAAATAGTCCAAGTGCTCGTTAGGTAACCTATAGAGTCCAAATGCCCGCTAGGGAACTAACATAGTCCAAGTGCCTGCTAGTTAACCTAGATAGTCCAAGTGCCCGCTAGTTAACCTACATAGTCCAAGTGCCCGCTAGTTAACCTAGATAGTCAAAGTGCCTGCTAGTTAACCTAGATAGTCCAAGTACCGCTAGTTAACTAGGATCGTCCAAGTGCCCTCTAGTTAACTTACATAGTCCAAGGGCCTGTTAGTTAACCTATATAGACCAAGGGCCCGCTAGTTAACCGAAATAGTCCAAGTGCCCACTAGTTAACCTACATAGTCCAAGTGCCCGCTAGGTAACCTAGACAGTCCAAGTGACCACTAGGTTACCTACTTAGTCCAAAAGCCCGTTCGTTAACCTACATAGTCCAAGTGCCCGCTAGGTAACGTAGATAGCCCATGTGCCCGCTAGGGAACGTACATAGTCCAAGTGCCCTCTAGGTAACCTAGATAGTCCAAATGCCCGCTAGGTATCCTACATAATCCATGTGCCTGCTAGGTAACCTACATAGTCCAAGTGCCCGCTAGTTAACCTTGATAGTCCAAGGGCCTTCTAGTTAACCTAGATAGTCCAAGTACCCGCTAGGTAACCTACATAGTGCAAGTGTCCGCTATTTAACCTACATTGTCCAGGTGCCCGCTAGTTAACCTAGATAGTCCAAGTGCCCGCTAGGAAACCTACATAGTGCAAGTGACCACTAGTTAACCTACGTAGTCCAAGGGACCGCTAGTTAACCTAGATAGTCCAAGTACCCGCTAGTTAACCTAGATCGTCCAATTGTCCGCTAGTTAACTTACATAGTCCATGTGCCCTTTAGGGAACCTAGGTAGTCCAAGTGTCCGCTAGGGAACCTACATAGTCCAATTGCCCGCTCTGGAACATACATAGTCCAAGTGCCTGTTAGTTAACCTAGATAATTCAAGTGCCCGCTAGTTAACCTAGATAGTCCAAGTGACCGTTAGGTAACCAAATATTCCAAGTGCTCGTTAGGTAACCTATAGAGTCCAAATGCCCGCTAGGGAACCTACATAGTCCAAGTGCCTGCTAGTTACCCTAGATAGTCCAAGTGCCCGCTAGTTAACCTACATAGTCCAAGTGCCCGCTAGTTAACCTAGATAGTCAAAGTGCCTGCTAGTTAACCTAGATAGTCCAAGTACCGCTAGTTAACTAGGATCGTCCAAGTGCCCTCTAGTTAACTTACATAGTCCAAGGGCCTGTTAGTTAACCTATATAGACCAAGGGCCCGCTAGTTAACCTAAATAGTCCAAGTGCCCACTAGTTAACCTACATAGTCCAAGTGCCCGCTAGGTAACCTAGACAGTCCAAGTGACCACTAGGTTACCTACTTAGTCCAAAAGCCCGTTCGTTAACCTACATAGTCCAAGTGCCCGCTAGGTTACGTAGATAGCCCATGTGCCCGCTAGGGAACGTACATAGTCCAAGTGCCCTCTAGGTAACCTAGATAGTCCAAATGCCCGCTAGGTATCCTACATAGTCCATGTGCCTGCTAGGTAACCTACATAGTCCAAGTGCCCGCTAGTTAACCTTGATAGTCCAAGGGCCTGCTAGTTAACCTAGATAGTCCAAGTGCCCGCTAATTAACCTAGATCGTCCAAGTGTCCTCTATGTAACCTAGACAGTCCAAGTGCCCGCTAGTTAACCTACATAGTCCAAGTGCCCGCTAGTTAACCTACATAATCCAAGTGCCCGTTAGATAACCTAGATAGTCCAAGGGCACGCTAGGTAACCTAGATAGACCAAGTACCCGCTAGTTAAACTAGATAGTCCTAGTGCTCTTTAGTTAACCCAGATAGTCCAAGTGCCCTTTAGGGGACATTCATAGTCCTAGTGCCCGCTAGGGTATGTACATAGACCAAGTGCCCGCTAGGTAACCTAGATAGTCCACGTTCCCGCTAGTTAACCTACATAGTCCAAGTGCGCGATAGAAACCTATATAGTCCAAGTGCCCAATAGGGAACATACAAAGTCCAAGTGCGCGCTATGGAACCTACATAATCCAAGTGCCCGTTAGGGAACCAATAGTCTAAGTGCTGGCTAGGGAACTTGCATCATCCAAGTGCCCGCTAGGTAACCTAGATAGTCCAAGGGCCCGCTAGTTAACCTACATAGTCCAAGTGCCCGGTAGAAACCAACATAGTCCAAGTGCCCGATAGGGAACCTACATAGTCCAAGTGCCCGCTAGGGAACCTAGATAGTCCAAGTGCTATCTAGGTTACCTAGATTGTCCAAGGGCCCACTAGTTAACCTACATATTCCAAGGGCTCGCTTGTTAACTTTGATAGTCCAAGTGCCCGCTGGTTAACCTAGATCTTCCAATTGCCCGCTAGTTAACCTAGATCGTCCAAGTGTCCTCTAGTTAACCTACATAGTGCAAGTGTCCGCTAGGTAACCTACATAGTCCAATTGCCCGCTAGTTAACATAGATAGTCCAAGTGCCCGCTAGGGAAGGTACATAGTCCAAGTGCCCGCTAGGTAACCTAGAGAGTGCAAGTGCCCGCTAGTTAACCTACATAGTCCAAGTACCTGCTAGGTAACCTAGATAGTCCAAGGGCCTGCTAGTTAACCTAGATAGTCCAAGTGCCCGCTAGGTAACCTAGATAGTCCAAGTACCCACTAGTTAACCTAGATCGTCCAATTGTCCGCTAGTTAACCTACATAGTCCAAGTGCCCTTTAGGGAACCTAGATAGTCCAAGTGCCCGCTAGTTAACCTACATAGTGCAAGTGTCCGCTAGTTAACCTACATAGTCCAAGTGCCCGATAAGTAACCTAGATAGTCCAAGTGCCCGCAAGGGATCCTTCATAATCCAAGTGCCTGCTAGGTAACCTAGATAGTCCAACTGCCTGCTAGTTAACCTAGATAGTCCTATTGCCCGTTAGTTAACCTAGATAGTCCAAGTGCCCACTAGGGGACGTACGTAGTCCAAGTGCCCGCTAGGTAACCTAGATAGTCCAAGTGCGTGCTAGGGTATGTACATAATCCAAATGCCTGCTAGGAAACCTAGGTAGTCCAAGTGCCCGCTAGTTAACCTACATAGTTCAAGGGTCCGCTCTTTAACCTACATAGTCCAAGGTCCGCTAGTTAACCTAGATAGTCCAAGTACCCGCTAGTTAACCTAGATCGTCCAATTGTCCGCTAGTTAACCTACATAGTCCAAGTGCCCTTTAGGGAAACTAGATAGTCCAAGTGCCCGCTAGGGAACCTACATAGTCCAATTGCCCGCTCTGGAACATACATAGTCCAAGTGCCTGTTAGTTAACCTAGATAATCCAAGTGCCCGCTAGTTAACCTAGATACTCCAAGTGCCCGTTATGTAACCTACATAGTCCAAGTTCTCGTTATGTAACCTATATAGACCAAATGCCCGATAGGGAACCTACATAGTCCATTGCCCGCTAGTTAACCTAGATAGTCCAAGTGCCCGCTAGTTAACCTAATAGTACAAATGTCCCATAGGGATCCTACTTAGTCCAAGTGCCCGTTCGTTAACCTAGATAGTCCAAGTGCCCGCTAGGGAACCTAGATAGTCCAAGTGCTATCTAGGTAACCTAGATAGTCCAAGGGCCCGCTAGTTAACCTACATAGTCCAAGGGCTCGCTTGTTAACTTTGATAGTCCAAGTGCCCACTGGTTAACCTAGATCGTCCAATTGCCCGCTAGTTAACCAAGATCGTCCAAGTCCCGGCTAGTTAACATACATAGTCCAAGGGCCCACTTGTTAACCTAGATCATCCAAGTGTCCTCTAGTTAACCTACATAGTCCAAGTGCCCGCTAGGTAACCTACATAGTGAAAGTGTCCACTAGGTAACCTACATAGTCCAAGTGCCCGCTAGTTAACATAAATAGTCCAAGTGCCCGCTAGGGAAGGTACATAGTCCAAATACCAGATAGGTAACCTAGAGAGTGCAAGTGCCCGCTAGTTAACCTACATAGTCGAAGTGCCTGCTAGGTAACCTAGATAGTCCAATGGCCTGCTAGTTAACCTAGATAGTCCAAGTGCCCGCTAGGAAACCTACATAGTGCAAGTGACCGCTAGTTAACCTACGTAGTCCAAGGGACCGCTAGTTAACCTAGATAGTCCAAGTGCCCACTAGTTAACCTAATAGTACAAATGTCCCATAGGGATCCTACTTAGTCCAAGTGCCCGTTCGTTAACCTAGATAGTCCAAGTGCCCGCTAGGGAACCTAGATAGTCCAAGTGCTATCTAGGTAACCTAGATAGTCCAAGGGCCCGCTAGTTAACCTACATAGTCCAAGGGCTCGCTTGTTAACTTTGATAGTCCAAGTGCCCACTGGTTAACCTAGATCGTCCAATTGCCCGCTAGTTAACCTAGATCGTCCAAGTGACCGTTAGGTAACCAAATAGTCCAAGTGCTCGTTAGGTAACCTATAGAGTCCAAATGCCCGCTAGGGAACCTACATAGTCCAAGTGCCTGCTAGTTAACCTAGATAGTCCAAGTGCCCGCTAGTTAACCTACATAGTCCAAGTGCCCGCTAGTTAACCTAGATAGTCAAAGTGCCTGCTAGTTAACCTAGATAGTCCAAGTACCACTAGTTAACTAGGATCGTCCAAGTGCCCTCTAGTTAACTTACATAGTCCAAGGGCCTGTTAGTTAACCTATATAGACCAAGGTCCCGCTAGTTAACCTAAATAGTCCAAGTGCCCACTAGTTAACCTACATAGTCCAAGTGCCCGCTAGGTAACCTAGACAGTCCAAGTGACCACTAGGTTACCTACATAGTCCAAAAGCCCGTTCGTTAACCTACATAATCCAAGTGCCCGCTAGTTAACCTAGATAGTCCAAGTGCCCGTTTGTTAAACTACATAGTCCAAGTGCTCGTTAGGTAACCTATATTGACCAAATGCCCGATAGGGAACCTACATAGACCAAGTGCCCGCTAGTTAACCTAGATAGTCCAAGTGCCCACTAGTTAACCTAATAGTACAAATGTCCCATAGGGATCCTACTTAGTCCAAGTGCCCGTTCGTTAACCTAGATAGTCCAAGTGCCCGCTAGGGAACCTAGATAGTCCAAGTGCTATCTAGGTAACCTAGATAGTCCAAGGGCCCGCTATTTAACCTACATAGTCCAAGGGCTCGCTTGTTAACTTTGATAGTCCAAGTGCCCACTGGTTAACCTAGATCGTCCAATTGCCCGCTAGTTAACCATGATCGTCCAAGTCCCGGCTAGTTAACATACATAGTCCATGGGCCCACTTGTTAACCTAGATCATCCAAGTGTCCTCTAGTTAACCTACATAGTGCAAGTGACCGCTAGGTAACCTACATAGTGAAAGTGTCCGCTAGGTAACCTACATAGTCCAAGTGCCCGCTAGTTAACATGAATAGTCCAAGTGCCCGCTAGGGAAGGTACATAGTCCAAATACCCGATAGGTAACCTAGAGAGTGCAAGTGCCCGCTAGTTAACCTACATAGTCGAAGTGCCTGCTAGGTAACCTAGATAGTCCAAGGGCCTGCTAGTTAAACTACATAGTCCAAGTAAGCGCTAGGTAACCTACATAGTGCAAGTGTCCGCTAGTTAACCTACATTGTCCAAGTGCCCGCTAGTTAACCTAGATAGTCCAAGTGCCCGCTAGGAAACCTACATAGTGCAAGTGACCACTAGTTAACCTACGTAGTCCAAGTGACCGCTAGTTAACCTAGATAGTCCAAGTGCCCACTAGTTAACCTAATAGTACAAATGTCCCATAGGGATCCTACTTAGTCCAAGTGCCCGTTCGTTAACCTAGATAGTCCAAGTGCCCGCTAGGGAACCTAGATAGTCCAAGTGCTATCTAGGTAACCTAGATAGTCCAAGGGCCCGCTAGTTAACCTACATAGTCCAAGGGCTCGCTTGTTAACTTTGATAGTCCAAGTGCCCACTGGTTAACCTAGATCGTCCAATTGCCCGCTAGTTAACCTAGATCGTCCAAGTGACCGTTAGGTAACCAAATAGTCCAAGTGCTCGTTAGGTAACCTATAGAGTCCACATGCCCGCTAGGGAACCTACATAGTCCAAGTGCCTGCTAGTTAACCTAGATAGTCCAAGTGCCCGCTAGTTAACCTACATAGTCCAAGTGCCCGCTAGTTAACCTAGATAGTCAAAGTGCCTGCTAGTTAACCTAGATAGTCCAAGTACCACTAGTTAACTAGGATCGTCCAAGTGCCCTCTAGTTAACTTACATAGTCCAAGGGCCTGTTAGTTAACCTATATAGACCAAGGTCCCGCTAGTTAACCTAAATAGTCCAAGTGCCCACTAGTTAACCTACATAGTCAAAGTGCCCGCTAGGTAACCTAGACAGTCCAAGTGACCACTAGGTTACCTACATAGTCCAAAAGCCCGTTCGTTAACCTACATAGTCCAAGTGCCCGCTAGGTAACGTAGATAGCCCATGTGCCCGCTAGGGAACGTACATAGTCCAAGTGCCCTCTAGGTAACCTAGATAGTCCAAGTGCCCGCTAGGTATCCTACATAGTCCATGTGCCTGCTAGGTAACCTACATAGTCCAAGTGCCCGCTAGTTAACCTTGATAGTCCAAGGGCCTGCTAGTTAACCTAGATAGTCCAAGTGCCCGCTAATTAACCTAGATCGTCCAAGTGTCCTCTAGGTAACCTAGACAGTCCAAGTGCCCGCTTGTTAACCTACATAGTCCAAGTGCCCGCTAGTTAACCTACATAATCCAAGTGCCCGTTAGATAACCTAGATAGTCCAAGGGCCCGCTAGTTGACCTACATAGTCCAAGTGCCCGCTAGGTAACCTAGATAGACCAAGTACCCGCTAGTTAAACTAGATAGTCCTAGTGCCCTTTAGTTAACCCAGATAGTCCAAGTGCCCTCTAGGGGACATACATAGTCCTAGTGCCCGCTAGGGTATGTACATAGACCAAGTGCCCGCTATGTAACCTAGATAGTCCACGTTCCCGCTAGTTAACCTACATAGTCCAAGTGCGCGATAGAAACCTATATAGTCCAAGTGCCCGATAGGGAACCTACAAAGTCCTAGTGCGCGCTATGGAACCTACATAATCCAAGTGCCCGTTAGGGAACCAATAGTCTAAGTGCTGGCTAGGGAACTTGCATCATCCAAGTGCCCGCTAGGTAACCTAGATAGTCCAAGGGCCCGCTAGTTAACCTACATAGTCCAAGTGCCCGGTAGAAACCTACATAGTCCAAGTGCCCGATAGGGAACCTACATAGTCCAAGTGCCCGCTATGGAACCTACATAGTCCAAGTGCCCGCTAGGGAACCTAGATAGTCCAAGTGCTATCTAGGTTACCAAGATTGTCCAAGGGCCCACTAGTTAACCTACATATTCCAAGGGCTCGCTTGTTAACTTTGATAGTCCAAGTGCCCGCTGGTTAACCTAGATCTTCCAATTGCACGCTAGTTAACCTAGATCGTCCAAGTGTCCTCTAGTTAACCTACATAGTGCAAGTGTCCGCTAGGTAACCTACATAGTCCAATTGCCCGCTAGTTAACATAGATAGTCCAAGTGCTCGCTAGGGAAGGTACATAGTCCAAGTGCCCGCTAGGTAACCTAGAGAGTGCAAGTGCCCGCTAGTTAACCTACATAGTCCAAGTACCTGCTAGGTAACCTAGATAGTCCAAGGGCCTGCTAGTTAACCTAGATAGTCCAAGTGCCCGCTAGGTAACCTACATAGTTCAAGTGTCCGCTAGTTAACCTACGTAGTGCAAGGGACCACTGGTTAACCTAGATAGTCCAAGTACCCACTAGTTAACCTAGATCGTCCAATTGTCCGCTAGTTAACCTACATAGTCCAAGTGCCCTTTAGAGAACCTAGCTAGTCCAAGTGCCCACTAGGGAACCTACATAGGCTAATTGCCCGCTCTGGAACATACATAGTCCAAGTGCCTGTTAGTTAACCTAGATAATCCAAGTGCCCGCTAGTTAACCTACATAGTCCAAGTGCCCGCTAGGTAACCAATATAGTCCAAATGCCCGCTAGGGAACCTACATAGTCCAAGTGCCCGCTAGTTAACCTAGATAGTCCAAGTGCCCACTAGTTAACCTAGATAGTCCAAGTACCCGCTAGTTAACTAGGATCGTCCAAGTGCCCTCTAGTTAACTTACATAGTCCAAGGGACTGCTAGTTAACCTACATAGACCAAGGGCCAGCTAGTTAACCTACATAGTCCAAGTGGCCGCTAGGTAACCTAGCCAGTCCAAGTGACCACTAGGTTACCTACATAGTCCAAGTGCCCGTTCGTTAACCTACATAGTCCAAGTGCCCTTTAGGGAACCTAGATAGTCCAAGTGCCCGCTAGGGAACCTACATAGTCCAAGTGCCCGCTAGGTAACCTAGATAGTCCAAGTACCCGCTAGTTAACCTAGATCGTCCAATTGTCCGCTAGTTAACCTACATAGTCCAAGTTTTCTTTAGGGAACCTAGATAGTCCAAGTGCCCGCTAGGGAACCTACATAGTCCAATTGCCCGCTCTGGAACATACATAGTCCAAGTGCCTGTTAGTTAACCTAGATAATCCAAGTGCCCGCTAGTTAACCTACATAGTGCAAGTGTCCGCTAGTTAACCTACATAGTCCAAGTGCCCGATAAGTAACCTAGATAGTCCAAGTGCCCGCAAGGGATCCTTCATAATCCAAGTGCCTGCTAGGTAACCTAGATAGTCCAACTGCCTGCTAGTTAACCTAGATAGTCCTATTGCCCGTTAGTTAACCTAGATAGTCCAAGTGCCCACTAGGGGACGTACGTAGTCCAAGTGCCCGCTAGGTAACCTAGATAGTCCAAGTGCGTGCTAGGGTATGTACATAATCCAAGTGCCTGCTAGGAAACCTAGGTAGTCCAAGTGCCCACTAGTTAACCTACATAGTCCAAGAGTCCGCTATTTAACCTACATAGTCCAAGGTCCGCTAGTTAACCTAGATAGTCCAAGTACCCGCTAGATAACCTAGATCGTCCAATTGTCCGCTAGTTAACCTACATAGTCCAAGTGCCCTTTAGGGAAACTAGATAGTCCAAGTGCCCGCTAGGGAACCTACATAGTCCAATTGCCCGATCTGGAACATACATAGTCCAAGTGCCTGTTAGTTAACCTAGATAATCCAAGTGCCCGCTAGTTAACCTAGATAGTCCAAGTGCCCGTTATGTAACCTACATAGTCCACGTGCTCGTTAGGTAACCTATATAGACCAAATGCCCGATAGGGAACCTACATAGTCCAAGTGCCCGCTAGTTAACCTAGATAGTCCAAGTGCCCGCTAGTTAACCTAATAGTACAAATGTCCCATAGGGATCCTACTTAGTCCAAGTGCCCGTTCGTTAACCTAGATAGTCCAAGTGCCCGCTAGGGAACCTAGATAGTCCAAGTGCTATCTAGTTAACCTAGATAGTCCAAGGGCCCGCTAGTTAACCTACATAGTCCAAGTGCCCGCTAGGTAACCAATATAGTCCAAATGCCCGCTAGGGAACCTACATAATCCAAGTGCCCGCTAGTTAACCTAGATAGTCCAAGTGCCCACTAGTTAACCTAGATAATCCAAGTACCCACTAGTTAACTAGGATCGTCCAAGTGCCCTCTAGTTAACTTACATAGTCCAAGGGACTGCTAGTTAACCTACATAGACCAAGGGCCAGCTAGTTAACCTTCATAGTGCAAGTGGCCGCTAGGTAACCTAGACAGTCCAAGTGACCACTAGGTTACCTACAAAGTCCAAGTGCCCGTTCGTTAACCTACATAGTCCAAGTGCCCTTTAGGGAACCTAGATAGTCCAAGAGCACGCTAGGGAACCTACATAGTCCAAGTGCCCGCTAGGTAACCTAGATAGTCCAAGTACCCGCTAGTTAACCTAGATCGTCCAATTGTCCGCTAGTTAACCTACATAGTCCAAGTGCCCGCAGGGAACCTACATAGTCCAATTGCCCGCTCTGGAACATACATAGTCCAAGTGCCTGTTAGTTAACCTAGATAATCCAAGTGCCCGCTAGTTAACCTACATAGTCCAAGTGCCCGGTAAGTAACCTAGATATTCCAAGTGCCCGCAAGGGATCCTTCATAATCCAAGTGCCTGCTAGGTAACCTAGGTAGTCCAACTGCCTGCTAGTTAACCTAGATAGTCCTATTGCCCGTTAGTTAACCTAGATAGTCCAAGTGTCCACTAGGGGACGTACGTAGTCCAAGTGCCCTCTAGGGAACCTACATAGTCCAATTGCCCGCTCTGGAACATACATAGTCCAAGTGCCTTTTAGTTAAACTAGATAATCCAAGTGCCCGCTAGTTAACCTAGATAGTCCAAGTGCCCGTTAGGTAACCTACATAGTCCAAGTGCTCGTTAGGTAACCTATATTGACCAAATGCCCGATAGGGAACCTACATAGACCAAATGCCCGCTAGTTAACCTAGATAGTCCAAGTGCCCGCTAGTTAACCTAATAGTACCAATGTCCCATAGGGATCCTACTTAGTCCAAGTGCCCGTTCGTTAACCTAGATAGTCCAAGTGCCCGCTAGGGAACCTAGATAGTCCAAGTGCTATCTAGGTAACCTAGATAGTCCAAGGGCCCGCTATTTAACCTACATAGTCCAAGGGCTCGCTTGTTAACTTTGATAGTCCAAGTGCCCACTGGTTAACCTAGATCGTCCAATTGCCCGCTAGTTAACCATGATCGTCCAAGTCCCGGCTAGTTAACATACATAGTCCAAGGGCCCACTTGTTAACCTAGATCATCCAAGTGTCCTCTAGTTAACCTACATAGTGCAAGTGACCGCTAGGTAACCTACATAGTGAAAGTGTCCGCTAGGTAACCTACATAGTCCAAGTGCCCGCTAGTTAACATGAATAGTCCAAGTGCCCGCTAGGGAAGGTACATAGTCCAAATACCCGATAGGTAACCTAGAGAGTGCAAGTGCCCGCTAGTTAACCTACATAGTCGAAGTGCCTGCTAGGTAACCTAGATAGTCCAAGGGCCTGCTAGTTAACCTACATAGTCCAAGTAAGCGCTAGGTAACCTACATAGTGCAAGTGTCCGCTAGTTAACCTACATTGTCCAAGTGCCCGCTAGTTAACCTAGATAGTCCAAGTGCCCGCTAGGCAACCTACATAGTGCAAGTGACCGCTAGTTAACCTACGTAGTCCAAGGGACCGCTAGTTAACCTAGATAGTCCAAGTGCCCGCTAGTTAACCTAATAGTACAAATGTCCCATAGGGATCCTACTTAGTCCAAGTGCCCGTTCGTTAACCTAGATGGTCCAAGTGCCCGCTAGGGAACCTAGATAGTCCAAGTGCTATCTAGGTAACCTAGATAGTCCAAGGGCCCGCTAGTTAACCTACATAGTCCAAGGGCTCGCTTGTTAACTTTGATAGTCCAAGTGCCCACTGGTTAACCTAGATCGTCCAATTGCCCGCTAGTTAACCTAGATCGTCCAAGTGACCGTTAGGTAACCAAATAGTCCAAGTGCTCGTTAGGTAACCTATAGAGTCCAAATGCCCACTAGGGAACCTACATAGTCCAAGTGCCTGCTAGTTAACCTAGATAGTCCAAGTGCCCGCTAGTTAACCTACATAGTCCAAGTGCCCGCTAGTTAACCTAGATAGTCCAAGTACCGCTAGTTAACTAGGATCGTCCAAGTGCCCTCTAGTTAACTTACATAGTCCAAGGGCCTGTTAGTTAACCTATATAAACCAAGGTCCCGCTAGTTAACCTAAATAGTCCAAGTGCCCACTAGTTAACCTACATAGTCCAAGTGCCCGCTAGGTAACCTAGACAGTCCAAGTGACCAGTAGGTTACCTACATAGTCCAAAAGCCCGTTCGTTAACCTACATAGTCCAAGTGCCCGCTAGGTAACGTAGATAGCCCATGTGCCCGCTAGGGAACGTACATAGTTAAGTGCCCTCTAGGTAACCTAGATAGTCCAAGTGCCCGCTAGGTATCCTACATAGTCCATGTGCCTGCTAGGTAACCTACATAGTCCAAGTGCCCGCTAGTTAACCTTGATAGTCCAAGGGCCTGCTAGTTAACCTAGATAGTCCAAGTGCCCGCTAATTAACCTAGATCGTCCAAGTGTCCTCTAGGTAACCTAGACAGTCCAAGTGCCTGCTAGTTAACCTACATAGTCCAGGTGCCCGCTAGTTAACCTACATAATCCAAGTGCCCGTTAGATAACCTAGATAGTCCAAGGGCCCGCTAGTTGACCTACATAGTCCAAGTGCCCGCTAGGTAACCTAGATAGACCAAGTACCCGCTAGTTAAACTAGATAGTCCTAGTGCCTTTTAGTTAACCCAGATAGTCCAAGTGCCCCCTAGGGGACATACATAGTCCTAGTGCCCGCTAGGGTATGTACATAGACCAAGTGCCCGCTAGGTAACCTAGATAGTCCACGTTCCCGCTCGTTAACCTATATAGTCCAAGTGCCCGATAGGGAACCTACAAAGTCCAAGTGCGCGCTATGGAACCTACATAATCCAAGTGCCCGTTAGGGAACCAATAGTCTAAGTGCTGGCTAGGGAACTTGCATCATCCAAGTGCCCGCTAGGTAACCTAGATAGTCCAAGGGCCCGCTAGTTAACCTAATAGTACAAATGTCCCATAGGGATCCTACTTAGTCCAAGTGCCCGCTATGGAACCTACATAGTCCAAATGCCCGCTAGGGAACCTAGATAGTCCAAGTGCTATCTAGGTTACCAAGATTGTCCAAGGGCCCACTAGTTAACCTACATATTCCAAGGGCTCGCTTGTTAACTTTGATAGTCCAAGTGCCCGCTGGTTAACCTAGATATTCCAATTGCCCGCTAGTTAACCTAGATCGTCCAAGTGTCCTCTAGTTAACCTACATAGTGCAAGTGTCCGCTAGGTAACCTACATAGTCAAATTGCCCGCTAGTTAACATAGATAGTCCAAGTGCCCGCTAGGGAAGGTACATAGTCCAAGTGCCCGCTAGGTAACCTAGAGAGTGCAAGTGCCCGCTAGTTAACCTACATAGTCCAAGTACCTGCTAGGTAACCTAGATAGTCCAAGGGCCTGCTAGTTAACCTAGATAGTCCAAGTGCCCGCTAGGTAACCTACATAGTGCAAGGGTCCGCTAGTTAACCTACGTAGTGCAAGGGACCGCTAGTTAACCTAGATAGTCCAATTACCCGCTAGTTAACCTAGATCGTCCAATTGTCCGCTAGTTAACCTACATAGTCCAAGTGCCCTTTAGGGAACCTAGGTAGTCCAAGTGCCCACTAGGGAACCTACATAGGCCAATTGCCCGCTCTGGAACATACATAGTCCAAGTGCCTGTTAGTTAACCTAGATAATCCAAGTGCCCGCTAGTTAACCTACATAGTCCAAGTGCCCGCTAGGTAACCAATATTGTCCAAATGCCCGCTAGGGAACCTACATAGTCCAAGAGCCGGCTAGTTAACCTAGATAGTCCTATTGCCCGTTAGTTAACCTAGATAGTCCAAGTGCCCACTAGGGGACGTACGTAGTCCAAGTGCCCGCTAGGTAACCTAGATAGTCCAAGTGCGCGCTAGGGTATGTACATAATCCAAGTGCCTGCTAGTTAACCTAGATAGTCCAAGTGCCCGCTAGGTAACCTTCATAGTCCAAGTGCTCGTTAGGTAACCTATATAGACCAAATGCCCGATAGGGAACCTACATAGTCCAAGTGCCCGCTAGTTAACCTAGATAGTCCAAGTGCCCGCTAGTTAACCTAATAGTACAAATGTCCCATAGGGATCCTACTTAGTCCAAGTGCCCGTTCGTTAACCTAGATAGTCCAAGTGCCCGCTAGGGAACCTAGATAGTCCAAGAGCTATCAAGGTAACCTAGATAGTCCAAGGGCCCGCTAGTTTACCTACATAGTCCAAGTGCCCGCTAGGTAACCAATATAGTCCAAATGCCCGCTAGGGAACCTACATAATCCAAGTGCCCGCTAGTTAACCTAGATAATCCAAGTGCCCACTAGTTAACCTAGATAGTCCAAGTAACCACTAGTTATCTAGGATCGTTCAAGTGCCCTCTAGTTAACTTACATAGTCCAAGGGACTGCTAGTTAACCTACATAGACCAAAGGCCAGCTACTTAACCTTCATATTCCAAGTGGCCGCTAGGTAACCTAGACAGTCAAAGTGACCACTAGGTTACCTACAAAGTCCAAGTGCCCGTTCGTTAACCTACATAGTCCAAGTGCCCTTTAGGGAACCTAGATAGTCCAAGTGCCCGCTAGGGAACCTACATAATCCAAGTGCCCGCTAGGTAACCTAGATAGTCCAAGGGCCCGCTATTTAACCTACATAGTCCAAGGGCTCGCTTGTTAACTTTGATAGTCCAAGTGCCCACTGGTTAACCTAGATCGTCCAATTGCCCGCTAGTTAACCATGATCGTCCAAGTCCCGGCTAGTTAACATACATAGTCCATGGGCCCACTTGTTAACCTAGATCATCCAAGTGTCCTCTAGTTAACCTACATAGTGCAAGTGACCGCTAGGTAACCTACATAGTGAAAGTGTCCGCTAGGTAACCTACATAGTCCAAGTGCCCGCTAGTTAACATGAATAGTCCAAGTGCCCGCTAGGGAAGGTACATAGTCCAAATACCCGATAGGTAACCTAGAGAGTGCAAGTGCCCGCTAGTTAACCTACATAGTCGAAGTGCCTGCTAGGTAACCTAGATAGTCCAAGGGCCTGCTAGTTAACCTACATAGTCCAAGTAAGCGCTAGGTAACCTACATAGTGCAAGTGTCCGCTAGTTAACCTACATTGTCCAAGTGCCCGCTAGTTAACCTAGATAGTCCAAGTGCCCGCTAGGAAACCTACATAGTGCAAGTGACCACTAGTTAACCTACGTAGTCCAAGGGATCGCTAGTTAACCTAGATAGTCCAAGTGCCCACTAGTTAACCTAATAGTACAAATGTCCCATAGGGATCCTACTTATTCCAAGTGCCCGTTCGTTAACCTAGATAGTCCAAGTGCCCGCTAGGGAACCTAGATAGTCCAAGTGCTATCTAGGTAACCTAGATAGTCCAAGGGCCCGCTAGTTAACCTACATAGTCCAAGGGCTCGCTTGTTAACTTTGATAGTCCAAGTGCCCACTGGTTAACCTAGATCGTCCAATTGCCCGCTAGTTAACCTAGATCGTCCAAGTGACCGTTAGGTAACCAAATAGTCCAAGTGCTCGTTAGGTAACCTATAGAGTCCAAATGCCCGCTAGGGAACCTACATAGTCCAAGTGCCTGCTAGTTAACCTAGATAGTCCAAGTGCCCGCTAGTTAACCTACATAGTCCAAGTGCCCGCTAGTTAACCTAGATAGTCAAAGTGCCTGCTAGTTAACCTAGATAGTCCAAGTACCACTAGTTAACTAGGATCGTCCAAGTGCCCTCTAGTTAACTTACATAGTCCAAGGGCCTGTTAGTTAACCTATATAGACCAAGGTCCCGCTAGTTAACCTAAATAGTCCAAGTGCCCACTAGTTAACCTACATAGTCCAAGTGCCCGCTAGGTAACCTAGACAGTCCAAGTGACCACTAGGTTACATACATAGTCCAAAAGCCCGTTCGTTAACCTACATAGTCCAAGTGCCCGCTAGGTAACGTAGATAGCCCATGTGCCCGCTAGGGAACGTACATAGTCCAAGTGCCCTCTAGGTAACCTAGATAGTCGAAGTGCCCGCTAGGTATCCTACATAGTCCATGTGCCTGCTAGGTAACCTACATAGTCCAAGTGCCCGCTAGTTAACCTTGATAGTCCAAGGGCCTGCTTGTTAACCTAGATAGTCCAAGTGCCCGCTAATTAACCTAGATCGTCCAAGTGTCCTCTAGGTAACCTAGACAGTCCAAGTGCCCGCTTGTTAACCTACATAGTCCAAGTGCCCGCTAGTTAACCTACATAATCCAAGTGCCCGTTAGATAACCTAGATAGTCCAAGGGCCCGCTAGTTGACCTACATAGTCCAAGTGCCCGCTAGGTAACCTAGATAGACCAAGTACCCGCTAGTTAAACTAGATAGTCCTAGTGCCCTTTAGTTAACCCAGATCGTCCAAGTGCCCTCTAGGGGACATACATAGTCCTAGTGCCCGCTAGGGTATGTACATAGACCAAGTGCCCGCTAGGTAACCTAGATAGTCCACGTTCCCGCTAGTTAACCTACATAGTCCAAGTGCGCGATAGAAACCTATATAGTCCAAGTGCCCGATGGGGAACCTACAAAGTCCTAGTGCGCGCTATGGAACCTACATAATCCAAGTGCCCGTTAGGGAACCAATAGTATAAGTGCTGGCTAGGGAACTTGCATCATCCAAGTGCCCGCTAGGTAACCTAGATAGTCCAAGGGCCCGCTAGTTAACCTACATAGTCCAAGTGCCCGGTAGAAACCTACATAGTCCAAGTGCCCGATAGGGAACCTACATAGTCCATGTGCCCGCTATGGAACCTACATAGTCCAAGTGCCCGCTAGGGAACCTAGATAGTCCAAGTGCTATCTAGGTTACCAAGATTGTCCAAGGGCCCACTAGTTAACCTACATATTCCAAGGGCTCGCTTGTTAACTTTGATAGTCCAAGTGCCCGCTGGTTAACCTAGATCTTCCAATTGCACGCTAGTTAACCTAGATCGTCCAAGTGTCCTCTAGTTAACCTACATAGTGCAAGTGTCCGCTAGGTAACCTACATAGTCCAATTGCCCGCTAGTTAACATAGATAGTCCAAGTGCTCGCTAGGGAAGGTACATAGTCCAAGTGCCCGCTAGGTAACCTAGAGAGTGCAAGTGCCCGCTAGTTAACCTACATAGTCCAAGTACCTGCTAGGTAACCTAGATAGTCCAAGGGCCTGCTAGTTAACCTAGATAGTCCAAGTGCCCGCTAGGTAACCTACATAGTTCAAGTGTCCGCTAGTTAACCTACGTAGTGCAAGGGACCGCTAGTTAACGTAGATAGTCCAAGTACCCGCTAGTTAACCTAGATCGTCCAATTGTCCGCTAGTTAACCTACATAGTCCAAGTGCCCTTTAGGGAACCTAGCTAGTCCAAGTGCCCGCTAGGGAACCTACATAGTCCAATTGCCCGCTCTGGAACATACATAGTCCAAGTGCCTGTTAGTTAACCTAGATAATCCAAGTGCCCGCTAGTTAACCTACATAGTCCAAGTGCCCGCTAGGTAACCAATATAGTCCAAATGCCCGCTAGGGAACCTACATAGTCCAAGTGCCCGCTAGTTAACCTAGATAGTCCAAGTGCCCACTAGTTAACCTAGATAGTCCAAGTACCCGCTAGTTATCTAGGATCGTCCAAGTGCCCTCTAGTTAACTTACATAGTCCAAGGGACTGCTAGTTAACCTACATAGACCAAGGGCCAGCTAGTTAACCTACATAGTCCAAGTGGCCGCTAGGTAACCTAGACAGTCCAAGTGACCACTAGGTTACCTACATAGTCCAAGTGCCCGTCGTTAACCTACATAGTCCAAGTGCCCTTTAGGGAACCTAGATAGTCCAAGTGCCCGCTAGGGAACCTACATAGTCCAAGTACCCGCTAGTTAACCTAGATCGTCCAATTGTCCGCTAGTTAACCTACATAGTCCAAGTGCCCTTTAGGGAACCTAGATAGTCCAAGTGCCCGCTAGGGAACCTACATAGTCCAATTGCCCGCTCTGGAACATACATAGTCCAAGTGCCTGTTAGTTAACCTAGATAATCCAAGTGCCCGCTAGTTAACCTACATAGTGCAAGTGTCCGCTAGTTAACCTACATAGTCCAAGTGCCCGATAAGTAACCTAGATAGTCCAAGTGCCCGCAAGGGATCCTTCATAATCCAAGTGCCTGCTAGGTAACCTAGATAGTCCAATTGCCTGCTAGTTAACCTAGATAGTCCTATTGCCCGTTAGTTAACCTAGATAGTCCAAGTGCCCACTAGGGGACGTACGCAGTCCAAGTGCCCGCTAGGTAACCTAGATAGTCCAAGTGCGTGCTAGGGTATGTACATAATCCAAGTGCCTGCTAGGAAACCTAGGTAATCCAAGTGCCCACTAGTTAACCTACATAGTCCAAGAGTCCGCTATTTAACCTACATAGTCCAAGGTCTGCTAGTTAACCTAGATAGTCCAAGTACCCGCTAGATAACCTAGATCGTCCAATTGTCCGCTAGTTAACCTACATAGTCCAAGTGCCCTTTAGGGAAACTAGATAGTCCAAGTGCCCGCTAGGGAACCTACATAGTCCAATTGCCCGATCTGGAACATACATAGTCCAAGTGCCTGTTAGTTAACCTAGATAATCCAAGTGCCCGCTAGTTAACCTAGATAGTCCAAGTGCCCGTTATGTAACCTACATAGTCCAAGTGCTCGTTAGGTAACCTATATAGACCAAATGCCCGATAGGGAACCTACATAGTCCAAGTGCCCGCTAGTTAACCTAGATAGTCCAAGTGCCCGCTAGTTAACCTAATAGTACAAATGTCCCATAGGGATCCTACTTAGTCCAAGTGCCCGTTCGTTAACCTAGATAGTCCAAGTGCCCGCTAGGGAACCTAGATAGTCCAAGTGCTATCTAGTTAACCTAGATAGTCCAAGGGCCCGCTAGTTAACCTACATAGTCCAAGTGCCCGCTAGGTAACCAATATAGTCCAAATGCCCGCTAGGGAACCTACATAATCCAAGTGCCCGGTAGTTAACCTAGATAGTCCAAGTGCCCACTAGTTAACCTAGATAATCCAAGTACCCACTAGTTAACTAGGATCGTCCAAGTGCCCTCTAGTTAACTTACATAGTCCAAGGGACTGCTAGTTAACCTACATAGACCAAGGGCCAGCTAGTTAACCTTCATAGTGCAAGTGGCCGCTAGGTAACCTAGACAGTCCAAGTGACCACTAGGTTACCTACAAAGTCCAAGTGCCCGTTCGTTAACCTACATAGTCCAAGTGCCCTTTAGGGAACCTAGATAGTCCAAGAGCACGCTAGGGAACCTACATAGTCCAAGTGCCCGCTAGGTAACCTAGATAGTCCAAGTACCCGCTAGTTAACCTAGATCGTCCAATTGTCCGCTAGTTAACCTACATAGTCCAAGTGCCCGCAGGGAACCTACATAGTCCAATTGCCCGCTCTGGAACATACATAGTCCAAGTGCCTGTTAGTTAACCTAGATAATTCAAGTACCCGCTAGTTAACCTAGATAGTCCAAGTGACCGTTAGGTAACCAAATAGTCCAAGTGCTCGTTAGGTAACCTATAGAGTCCAAATACCCGCTAGGGAACCTACATAGTCCTAGTGCCTGCTAGTTAACCTAGATAGTCCAAGTGCCCGCTAGTTAACCTACATAGTCCAAGTGCCCGCTAGTTAACCTAGATAGTCAAAGTGCCTGCTAGTTAACCTAGATAGTCCAAGTACCGCTAGTTAACTAGGATCGTCCAAGTGCCCTCTAGTTAACTTACATAGTCCAAGGGCCTGTTAGTTAACCTATATAGACCAAGGGCCCGCTAGTTAACCTAAATAGTCCAAGTGCCCACTAGTTAACCTACATAGTCCAAGTGCCCGCTAGGTAACCTAGACAGTCCAAGTGACCACTAGGTTACCTACATAGTCCAAAAGCCCTTTCGTTAACCTACATAGTCCAAGTGCCCGCTAGGTAACGTAGACAGCCCATGTGCCCGCTGGGGATCCTACATAGTCCATGTGCCTGCTAGGCAACCTACATAGTCCAAGTGCCCGCTAGTTAACCTTGATAGTCCAAGGGCCCGCTAGTTAACCTAGATAGTCCAAGTGCCCGCTAATTAACCTAGATCGTCCAAATGTCCTCTAGGTAACCTAGACAGTCCAAGTGCCCGCTCGTTAACCTACATAATCCAAGTACCCGTTAGCTAACCTAGATAGTCCAAGGGCCCGCTAGTTGACTTACATAGTCCAAGTGCCCGCTAGGTAACCTAGATAGACCAAGTACCCGCTAGTTAAACTAGATAGTCCTAGTGCCCTTTAGTTAACCCAGATAGTCCAAGTGCCCTCTAGGGGACATACATAGTCCTAGTGCCCGCTAGGGTATGTACATAGACCAAGTGCCCGCAGGTAACCTAGATAGTCCACGTTCCCGCTAGTTAACCTACATAGTCCAAGTGCGCGATAGAAACCTATATAGTCCAAGTGCCCTCTAGGGGACATACATAGTCCTAGTGCCCGCTAGGGTATGTACATAGACCAAGTGCCCGCTAGGTAACCTAGATAGTCCACGTTCCCGCTAGTTAACCTACATAGTCCAAGTGCACGATAGAAACCTATATAGACCAAGTGCCTGATAGGGAACCTTCAAAGTCCAAGTGCGCGCTATGGAGCCTACATAATCCAAGTGCCCGATAGGGAACCAATAGTCTGAGTGCTGGCTAGGGAACTTGCATCATCCAAGTGCCCGCTAGGTAACCTAGATAGTCCAAGGGCCCGCTAATTAACCTACATAGTCCAAGTGCCCGGTAGAAACCTACATAGTCCAAGTGCCCGATAGGGAACCTACATAGTCCAAGTGCCCGCTATGGAACCTACATAGTCCAAGTGCCCGCTAGGGAACCTAGATAGTCCAAGTGCTATCTAGGTAACCTAGATAGTCCAAGGGCCCACTAGTTAACCTACATAGTCCAAGGGCTCGCTTGTTAACTTTGATAGTCCAAGTGCCCGCTGGTTAACCTAGATCGTCCAAGTGACCGCTAGTTAACCTAGATCGTCAAAGTGCCGGCTAGTTAACCTATATAGTCCAAGGGCCCACTTGTTAACCTAGATCGTCCAATTGTCCGCTAGTTAACCTACATAGTCCATGGGCCCTTTAGGGAACCTAGCTAGTCCAAGTGCCCGCTAGGGAACCTACATAGTCCAATTGCCCGCTCAGGAACATACATAGTCCAAGTGCCTGTTAGTTAACCTAGATAATTCAAGTGCCCGCTACTTAACCTAGATAGTCCAAGTGACCGTTAGGTAACCAAATAGTCCAAGTGCTCGTTAGGTAACTTTTATAGTCCAAATGCCCGCTAGGGAACCTACATAGTCCAAGTGCCTGCTAGTTAACCTAGAGAGTCCAAGTGCCCGCTAGTTAACCTACATAGTCCAAGTGCCCGCTAGTTAACCTAGATAGTCCAAGAACCGCTAGTTAACTAGGATCGTCCAAGTACCCTCTAGTTAACTTACATACTCCAAGGGCCTGTTAGTTAACCTATATAGACCAAGGGCCCGCTAGTTAACCTAGATAGTCCAAGTGCCCACTAGTTAACCTACATAGTCCAAGTGCCCGCAAGGTAACCTAGACATTCCAAGTGACCACTAGGTTACCTACATAGTCCAAGAGCCTGTTCGTTAACCTACATAGTCAAGTGCCCGCTAGGTAAAGTAGATAGCCCATGTGCCCGCTAGGGAACGTAAATAGTCCAAGTGCCCTCTAGGTAACCTAGATAGTCCAAGTGCCCGCTAGGTATCCTACATAGTCCATGTGGCCGCTAGGAAACCTACATAGTCCAAGTGCCCGCTAGTTAACCTTGATAGTCCAAGGGCCCGCTAGTTAACCTAGATAGTCCAAGTGCCCGCTAATTAACCTAGATCGTCCAAGTGTCCTCTAGGTAACCTAGACAGTCCAAGTGCCAACTAGTTAACCTACATAGTCCAAGTGCCGGCTAGTTAACCTACATAATCCAAGTGCCCGTTAGCTAACCTAGATAGTCCAAGGGCCCGCTAGTTGACCTATATAGTCCAAGTGCCTGCTAGGTAACCTAGATAGACCAAGTAACCGCTAGTTAACTAGATAGTCCTAGTGCCCTTTAGTTAACCCAGATAGTCCAAGTGCCCTCTAGGGGACATATATAGTCCAAGTGCCCGATAGGGAACCTACTAAGTCCAAGTGCGCGCTATGGAACCTACATAATCCAAGTGCCCGTTAGGGAACCAATAGCCTAAGTGCTGGCTAGGGAACTTGCATCATCCAAGTGCCCGCTAGGTAACCTAGAGTAGTCCAAGGGACCGCTAGTTAACCTACATAGTCCAAGTGGCCGGTAGAAACCTACATAGTCCAAGTGCCCGATAGGGAACCTACATAGTCCAAGTGCCCGCTATGGAACCTACATAGTCCAAGTGCCCGCTAGGTAACCTAGATAGTCCAAGTGCGCGCTAGGGTATGTACATAATCCAAGTGCCTGCTAGGAAACCTAGGTAGTCCAAGTGCCCGCTATTTAACCTACATAGTCCAAGGTCCGCTAGTTAAACTAGCTAGTCCAAGAACCCGCTAGTTAACCTAGATCGTCCAATTGTCCGCTAGTTAACCTACATAGTCCAAGTGCCCTTTAGGGAAACTAGATAGTCAAAGTACCCGCTAGGGAACCTACATAGTCCAATTGCCCGCTCTGGAACATACATAGTCCAAGTGCCTGTTAGTTAACCTAGATAATCCAAGTGCCCGCTAGTTAACCTAGATAGTCCAAGTGCCCGTTAGGTAACCTACATAGTCCAAGTGCTCGTTAGGTAACCTATATAGACCAAATGTCCAATAGGGAACCTACATAGTCCAAGTGCCCGCTAGTTAACCTAGATAGTCCAAGTGCCCGCTAGTTAACCTAATAATACAAATGTCCCATAGGGATCCTACTTAGTCCAAGTGCCCGTTCGTTAACCTAGATAGTCCAAGTGCCCGCTAGGGAACCTAGATAGTCCAAGTGCTATCTAGGTAACCTAGATAGTCCAAGGGCCCGCTAGTTAACCTACATAGTCCAAGGGCTCGCTTGTTAACTTTGATAGTCCAAGTGCCCACTGGTTAACCTAGATCATCCAATTGCCCGCTAGTTAACCATGATCGTCCAAGTCCCGGCTAGTTAACATACATAGTCCAAGGGCCCACTTGTTAACCTAGATCATCCAAGTGTCCTCTAGTTAACCTACATAGTGCAAGTGACCGCTAGGTAACCTACATAGTGAAAGTGTCCGCTAGGTAACCTAGATAGTCCAAGGGCCTGCTAGTTAACCTACATAGTCCAAGTACCCGCTAGGTAACCTACATAGTGCAAGTGTCCGCTAGTTAACCTACATTGTCCAAGTGCCCGCTAGTTAACCTAGATAGTCCAAGTGCCCGCTAGGAAACCTACATAGTGCAAGTGACCACTAGTTAACCTACGTAGTCCAAGGGACCGCTAGTTAACCTAGATAGTCCAAGTACCCGCTAGTTAACCTAGATCGTCCAATTGTCCGCTAGTTAACTTACATAGTCCATGTGCCCTTTAGGGAAACTAGCTAGTCCAAGTTCCCGCTAGGGAACCTACATAGTCCAATTGCCCGCTCTGGAACATACATAGTCCAAGTGCCTGTTAGTTAACCTAGATAATTCAAGGGCCCGCTAGTTAACCTAGATAGTCCAAGTGACCGTTAGGTAACCAAATAGTCCAAGTGCTCGTTAGGTAACCTATAGAGTCCAAATGCCCGCTAGGGAACTAACATAGTCCAAGTGCCTGCTAGTTAACCTAGATAGTCCAAGTGCCCGCTAGTTAACCTACATAGTCCAAGTGCCCGCTAGTTAACCTAGATAGTCAAAGTGCCTGCTAGTTAACCTAGATAGTCCAAGTACCGCTAGTTAACTAGGATCGTCCAAGTGCCCTCTAGTTAACTTACATAGTCCAAGGGCCTGTTAGTTAACCTATATAGACCAAGGGCCCGCTAGTTAACCGAAATAGTCCAAGTGCCCACTAGTTAACCTACATAGTCCAAGTGCCCGCTAGGTAACCTAGACAGTCCAAGTGACCACTAGGTTACCTACTTAGTCCAAAAGCCCGTTCGTTAACCTACATAGTCCAAGTGCCCGCTAGGTAACGTAGATAGCCCATGTGCCCGCTAGGGAACGTACATAGTCCAAGTGCCCTCTAGGTAACCTAGATAGTCCAAATGCCCGCTAGGTATCCTACATAATCCATGTGCCTGCTAGGTAACCTACATAGTCCAAGTGCCCGCTAGTTAACCTTGATAGTCCAAGGGCCTTCTAGTTAACCTAGATAGTCCAAGTACCCGCTAGGTAACCTACATAGTGCAAGTGTCCGCTATTTAACCTACATTGTCCAGGTGCCCGCTAGTTAACCTAGATAGTCCAAGTGCCCGCTAGGAAACCTACATAGTGCAAGTGACCACTAGTTAACCTACGTAGTCCAAGGGACCGCTAGTTAACCTAGATAGTCCAAGTACCCGCTAGTTAACCTAGATCGTCCAATTGTCCGCTAGTTAACTTACATAGTCCATGTGCCCTTTAGGGAACCTAGGTAGTCCAAGTGTCCGCTAGGGAACCTACATAGTCCAATTGCCCGCTCTGGAACATACATAGTCCAAGTGCCTGTTAGTTAACCTAGATAATTCAAGTGCCCGCTAGTTAACCTAGATAGTCCAAGTGACCGTTAGGTAACCAAATATTCCAAGTGCTCGTTAGGTAACCTATAGAGTCCAAATGCCCGCTAGGGAACCTACATAGTCCAAGTGCCTGCTAGTTACCCTAGATAGTCCAAGTGCCCGCTAGTTAACCTACATAGTCCAAGTGCCCGCTAGTTAACCTAGATAGTCAAAGTGCCTGCTAGTTAACCTAGATAGTCCAAGTACCGCTAGTTAACTAGGATCGTCCAAGTGCCCTCTAGTTAACTTACATAGTCCAAGGGCCTGTTAGTTAACCTATATAGACCAAGGGCCCGCTAGTTAACCTAAATAGTCCAAGTGCCCACTAGTTAACCTACATAGTCCAAGTGCCCGCTAGGTAACCTAGACAGTCCAAGTGACCACTAGGTTACCTACTTAGTCCAAAAGCCCGTTCGTTAACCTACATAGTCCAAGTGCCCGCTAGGTTACGTAGATAGCCCATGTGCCCGCTAGGGAACGTACATAGTCCAAGTGCCCTCTAGGTAACCTAGATAGTCCAAATGCCCGCTAGGTATCCTACATAGTCCATGTGCCTGCTAGGTAACCTACATAGTCCAAGTGCCCGCTAGTTAACCTTGATAGTCCAAGGGCCTGCTAGTTAACCTAGATAGTCCAAGTGCCCGCTAATTAACCTAGATCGTCCAAGTGTCCTCTATGTAACCTAGACAGTCCAAGTGCCCGCTAGTTAACCTACATAGTCCAAGTGCCCGCTAGTTAACCTACATAATCCAAGTGCCCGTTAGATAACCTAGATAGTCCAAGGGCACGCTAGGTAACCTAGATAGACCAAGTACCCGCTAGTTAAACTAGATAGTCCTAGTGCTCTTTAGTTAACCCAGATAGTCCAAGTGCCCTTTAGGGGACATTCATAGTCCTAGTGCCCGCTAGGGTATGTACATAGACCAAGTGCCCGCTAGGTAACCTAGATAGTCCACGTTCCCGCTAGTTAACCTACATAGTCCAAGTGCGCGATAGAAACCTATATAGTCCAAGTGCCCAATAGGGAACATACAAAGTCCAAGTGCGCGCTATGGAACCTACATAATCCAAGTGCCCGTTAGGGAACCAATAGTCTAAGTGCTGGCTAGGGAACTTGCATCATCCAAGTGCCCGCTAGGTAACCTAGATAGTCCAAGGGCCCGCTAGTTAACCTACATAGTCCAAGTGCCCGGTAGAAACCAACATAGTCCAAGTGCCCGATAGGGAACCTACATAGTCCAAGTGCCCGCTAGGGAACCTAGATAGTCCAAGTGCTATCTAGGTTACCTAGATTGTCCAAGGGCCCACTAGTTAACCTACATATTCCAAGGGCTCGCTTGTTAACTTTGATAGTCCAAGTGCCCGCTGGTTAACCTAGATCTTCCAATTGCCCGCTAGTTAACCTAGATCGTCCAAGTGTCCTCTAGTTAACCTACATAGTGCAAGTGTCCGCTAGGTAACCTACATAGTCCAATTGCCCGCTAGTTAACATAGATAGTCCAAGTGCCCGCTAGGGAAGGTACATAGTCCAAGTGCCCGCTAGGTAACCTAGAGAGTGCAAGTGCCCGCTAGTTAACCTACATAGTCCAAGTACCTGCTAGGTAACCTAGATAGTCCAAGGGCCTGCTAGTTAACCTAGATAGTCCAAGTGCCCGCTAGGTAACCTAGATAGTCCAAGTACCCACTAGTTAACCTAGATCGTCCAATTGTCCGCTAGTTAACCTACATAGTCCAAGTGCCCTTTAGGGAACCTAGATAGTCCAAGTGCCCGCTAGTTAACCTACATAGTGCAAGTGTCCGCTAGTTAACCTACATAGTCCAAGTGCCCGATAAGTAACCTAGATAGTCCAAGTGCCCGCAAGGGATCCTTCATAATCCAAGTGCCTGCTAGGTAACCTAGATAGTCCAACTGCCTGCTAGTTAACCTAGATAGTCCTATTGCCCGTTAGTTAACCTAGATAGTCCAAGTGCCCACTAGGGGACGTACGTAGTCCAAGTGCCCGCTAGGTAACCTAGATAGTCCAAGTGCGTGCTAGGGTATGTACATAATCCAAATGCCTGCTAGGAAACCTAGGTAGTCCAAGTGCCCGCTAGTTAACCTACATAGTTCAAGGGTCCGCTCTTTAACCTACATAGTCCAAGGTCCGCTAGTTAACCTAGATAGTCCAAGTACCCGCTAGTTAACCTAGATCGTCCAATTGTCCGCTAGTTAACCTACATAGTCCAAGTGCCCTTTAGGGAAACTAGATAGTCCAAGTGCCCGCTAGGGAACCTACATAGTCCAATTGCCCGCTCTGGAACATACATAGTCCAAGTGCCTGTTAGTTAACCTAGATAATCCAAGTGCCCGCTAGTTAACCTAGATACTCCAAGTGCCCGTTATGTAACCTACATAGTCCAAGTTCTCGTTATGTAACCTATATAGACCAAATGCCCGATAGGGAACCTACATAGTCCATTGCCCGCTAGTTAACCTAGATAGTCCAAGTGCCCGCTAGTTAACCTAATAGTACAAATGTCCCATAGGGATCCTACTTAGTCCAAGTGCCCGTTCGTTAACCTAGATAGTCCAAGTGCCCGCTAGGGAACCTAGATAGTCCAAGTGCTATCTAGGTAACCTAGATAGTCCAAGGGCCCGCTAGTTAACCTACATAGTCCAAGGGCTCGCTTGTTAACTTTGATAGTCCAAGTGCCCACTGGTTAACCTAGATCGTCCAATTGCCCGCTAGTTAACCAAGATCGTCCAAGTCCCGGCTAGTTAACATACATAGTCCAAGGGCCCACTTGTTAACCTAGATCATCCAAGTGTCCTCTAGTTAACCTACATAGTCCAAGTGCCCGCTAGGTAACCTACATAGTGAAAGTGTCCACTAGGTAACCTACATAGTCCAAGTGCCCGCTAGTTAACATAAATAGTCCAAGTGCCCGCTAGGGAAGGTACATAGTCCAAATACCAGATAGGTAACCTAGAGAGTGCAAGTGCCCGCTAGTTAACCTACATAGTCGAAGTGCCTGCTAGGTAACCTAGATAGTCCAATGGCCTGCTAGTTAACCTAGATAGTCCAAGTGCCCGCTAGGAAACCTACATAGTGCAAGTGACCGCTAGTTAACCTACGTAGTCCAAGGGACCGCTAGTTAACCTAGATAGTCCAAGTGCCCACTAGTTAACCTAATAGTACAAATGTCCCATAGGGATCCTACTTAGTCCAAGTGCCCGTTCGTTAACCTAGATAGTCCAAGTGCCCGCTAGGGAACCTAGATAGTCCAAGTGCTATCTAGGTAACCTAGATAGTCCAAGGGCCCGCTAGTTAACCTACATAGTCCAAGGGCTCGCTTGTTAACTTTGATAGTCCAAGTGCCCACTGGTTAACCTAGATCGTCCAATTGCCCGCTAGTTAACCTAGATCGTCCAAGTGACCGTTAGGTAACCAAATAGTCCAAGTGCTCGTTAGGTAACCTATAGAGTCCAAATGCCCGCTAGGGAACCTACATAGTCCAAGTGCCTGCTAGTTAACCTAGATAGTCCAAGTGCCCGCTAGTTAACCTACATAGTCCAAGTGCCCGCTAGTTAACCTAGATAGTCAAAGTGCCTGCTAGTTAACCTAGATAGTCCAAGTACCACTAGTTAACTAGGATCGTCCAAGTGCCCTCTAGTTAACTTACATAGTCCAAGGGCCTGTTAGTTAACCTATATAGACCAAGGTCCCGCTAGTTAACCTAAATAGTCCAAGTGCCCACTAGTTAACCTACATAGTCCAAGTGCCCGCTAGGTAACCTAGACAGTCCAAGTGACCACTAGGTTACCTACATAGTCCAAAAGCCCGTTCGTTAACCTACATAATCCAAGTGCCCGCTAGTTAACCTAGATAGTCCAAGTGCCCGTTTGTTAAACTACATAGTCCAAGTGCTCGTTAGGTAACCTATATTGACCAAATGCCCGATAGGGAACCTACATAGACCAAGTGCCCGCTAGTTAACCTAGATAGTCCAAGTGCCCACTAGTTAACCTAATAGTACAAATGTCCCATAGGGATCCTACTTAGTCCAAGTGCCCGTTCGTTAACCTAGATAGTCCAAGTGCCCGCTAGGGAACCTAGATAGTCCAAGTGCTATCTAGGTAACCTAGATAGTCCAAGGGCCCGCTATTTAACCTACATAGTCCAAGGGCTCGCTTGTTAACTTTGATAGTCCAAGTGCCCACTGGTTAACCTAGATCGTCCAATTGCCCGCTAGTTAACCATGATCGTCCAAGTCCCGGCTAGTTAACATACATAGTCCATGGGCCCACTTGTTAACCTAGATCATCCAAGTGTCCTCTAGTTAACCTACATAGTGCAAGTGACCGCTAGGTAACCTACATAGTGAAAGTGTCCGCTAGGTAACCTACATAGTCCAAGTGCCCGCTAGTTAACATGAATAGTCCAAGTGCCCGCTAGGGAAGGTACATAGTCCAAATACCCGATAGGTAACCTAGAGAGTGCAAGTGCCCGCTAGTTAACCTACATAGTCGAAGTGCCTGCTAGGTAACCTAGATAGTCCAAGGGCCTGCTAGTTAAACTACATAGTCCAAGTAAGCGCTAGGTAACCTACATAGTGCAAGTGTCCGCTAGTTAACCTACATTGTCCAAGTGCCCGCTAGTTAACCTAGATAGTCCAAGTGCCCGCTAGGAAACCTACATAGTGCAAGTGACCACTAGTTAACCTACGTAGTCCAAGTGACCGCTAGTTAACCTAGATAGTCCAAGTGCCCACTAGTTAACCTAATAGTACAAATGTCCCATAGGGATCCTACTTAGTCCAAGTGCCCGTTCGTTAACCTAGATAGTCCAAGTGCCCGCTAGGGAACCTAGATAGTCCAAGTGCTATCTAGGTAACCTAGATAGTCCAAGGGCCCGCTAGTTAACCTACATAGTCCAAGGGCTCGCTTGTTAACTTTGATAGTCCAAGTGCCCACTGGTTAACCTAGATCGTCCAATTGCCCGCTAGTTAACCTAGATCGTCCAAGTGACCGTTAGGTAACCAAATAGTCCAAGTGCTCGTTAGGTAACCTATAGAGTCCACATGCCCGCTAGGGAACCTACATAGTCCAAGTGCCTGCTAGTTAACCTAGATAGTCCAAGTGCCCGCTAGTTAACCTACATAGTCCAAGTGCCCGCTAGTTAACCTAGATAGTCAAAGTGCCTGCTAGTTAACCTAGATAGTCCAAGTACCACTAGTTAACTAGGATCGTCCAAGTGCCCTCTAGTTAACTTACATAGTCCAAGGGCCTGTTAGTTAACCTATATAGACCAAGGTCCCGCTAGTTAACCTAAATAGTCCAAGTGCCCACTAGTTAACCTACATAGTCAAAGTGCCCGCTAGGTAACCTAGACAGTCCAAGTGACCACTAGGTTACCTACATAGTCCAAAAGCCCGTTCGTTAACCTACATAGTCCAAGTGCCCGCTAGGTAACGTAGATAGCCCATGTGCCCGCTAGGGAACGTACATAGTCCAAGTGCCCTCTAGGTAACCTAGATAGTCCAAGTGCCCGCTAGGTATCCTACATAGTCCATGTGCCTGCTAGGTAACCTACATAGTCCAAGTGCCCGCTAGTTAACCTTGATAGTCCAAGGGCCTGCTAGTTAACCTAGATAGTCCAAGTGCCCGCTAATTAACCTAGATCGTCCAAGTGTCCTCTAGGTAACCTAGACAGTCCAAGTGCCCGCTTGTTAACCTACATAGTCCAAGTGCCCGCTAGTTAACCTACATAATCCAAGTGCCCGTTAGATAACCTAGATAGTCCAAGGGCCCGCTAGTTGACCTACATAGTCCAAGTGCCCGCTAGGTAACCTAGATAGACCAAGTACCCGCTAGTTAAACTAGATAGTCCTAGTGCCCTTTAGTTAACCCAGATAGTCCAAGTGCCCTCTAGGGGACATACATAGTCCTAGTGCCCGCTAGGGTATGTACATAGACCAAGTGCCCGCTATGTAACCTAGATAGTCCACGTTCCCGCTAGTTAACCTACATAGTCCAAGTGCGCGATAGAAACCTATATAGTCCAAGTGCCCGATAGGGAACCTACAAAGTCCTAGTGCGCGCTATGGAACCTACATAATCCAAGTGCCCGTTAGGGAACCAATAGTCTAAGTGCTGGCTAGGGAACTTGCATCATCCAAGTGCCCGCTAGGTAACCTAGATAGTCCAAGGGCCCGCTAGTTAACCTACATAGTCCAAGTGCCCGGTAGAAACCTACATAGTCCAAGTGCCCGATAGGGAACCTACATAGTCCAAGTGCCCGCTATGGAACCTACATAGTCCAAGTGCCCGCTAGGGAACCTAGATAGTCCAAGTGCTATCTAGGTTACCAAGATTGTCCAAGGGCCCACTAGTTAACCTACATATTCCAAGGGCTCGCTTGTTAACTTTGATAGTCCAAGTGCCCGCTGGTTAACCTAGATCTTCCAATTGCACGCTAGTTAACCTAGATCGTCCAAGTGTCCTCTAGTTAACCTACATAGTGCAAGTGTCCGCTAGGTAACCTACATAGTCCAATTGCCCGCTAGTTAACATAGATAGTCCAAGTGCTCGCTAGGGAAGGTACATAGTCCAAGTGCCCGCTAGGTAACCTAGAGAGTGCAAGTGCCCGCTAGTTAACCTACATAGTCCAAGTACCTGCTAGGTAACCTAGATAGTCCAAGGGCCTGCTAGTTAACCTAGATAGTCCAAGTGCCCGCTAGGTAACCTACATAGTTCAAGTGTCCGCTAGTTAACCTACGTAGTGCAAGGGACCACTGGTTAACCTAGATAGTCCAAGTACCCACTAGTTAACCTAGATCGTCCAATTGTCCGCTAGTTAACCTACATAGTCCAAGTGCCCTTTAGAGAACCTAGCTAGTCCAAGTGCCCACTAGGGAACCTACATAGGCTAATTGCCCGCTCTGGAACATACATAGTCCAAGTGCCTGTTAGTTAACCTAGATAATCCAAGTGCCCGCTAGTTAACCTACATAGTCCAAGTGCCCGCTAGGTAACCAATATAGTCCAAATGCCCGCTAGGGAACCTACATAGTCCAAGTGCCCGCTAGTTAACCTAGATAGTCCAAGTGCCCACTAGTTAACCTAGATAGTCCAAGTACCCGCTAGTTAACTAGGATCGTCCAAGTGCCCTCTAGTTAACTTACATAGTCCAAGGGACTGCTAGTTAACCTACATAGACCAAGGGCCAGCTAGTTAACCTACATAGTCCAAGTGGCCGCTAGGTAACCTAGCCAGTCCAAGTGACCACTAGGTTACCTACATAGTCCAAGTGCCCGTTCGTTAACCTACATAGTCCAAGTGCCCTTTAGGGAACCTAGATAGTCCAAGTGCCCGCTAGGGAACCTACATAGTCCAAGTGCCCGCTAGGTAACCTAGATAGTCCAAGTACCCGCTAGTTAACCTAGATCGTCCAATTGTCCGCTAGTTAACCTACATAGTCCAAGTTTTCTTTAGGGAACCTAGATAGTCCAAGTGCCCGCTAGGGAACCTACATAGTCCAATTGCCCGCTCTGGAACATACATAGTCCAAGTGCCTGTTAGTTAACCTAGATAATCCAAGTGCCCGCTAGTTAACCTACATAGTGCAAGTGTCCGCTAGTTAACCTACATAGTCCAAGTGCCCGATAAGTAACCTAGATAGTCCAAGTGCCCGCAAGGGATCCTTCATAATCCAAGTGCCTGCTAGGTAACCTAGATAGTCCAACTGCCTGCTAGTTAACCTAGATAGTCCTATTGCCCGTTAGTTAACCTAGATAGTCCAAGTGCCCACTAGGGGACGTACGTAGTCCAAGTGCCCGCTAGGTAACCTAGATAGTCCAAGTGCGTGCTAGGGTATGTACATAATCCAAGTGCCTGCTAGGAAACCTAGGTAGTCCAAGTGCCCACTAGTTAACCTACATAGTCCAAGAGTCCGCTATTTAACCTACATAGTCCAAGGTCCGCTAGTTAACCTAGATAGTCCAAGTACCCGCTAGATAACCTAGATCGTCCAATTGTCCGCTAGTTAACCTACATAGTCCAAGTGCCCTTTAGGGAAACTAGATAGTCCAAGTGCCCGCTAGGGAACCTACATAGTCCAATTGCCCGATCTGGAACATACATAGTCCAAGTGCCTGTTAGTTAACCTAGATAATCCAAGTGCCCGCTAGTTAACCTAGATAGTCCAAGTGCCCGTTATGTAACCTACATAGTCCACGTGCTCGTTAGGTAACCTATATAGACCAAATGCCCGATAGGGAACCTACATAGTCCAAGTGCCCGCTAGTTAACCTAGATAGTCCAAGTGCCCGCTAGTTAACCTAATAGTACAAATGTCCCATAGGGATCCTACTTAGTCCAAGTGCCCGTTCGTTAACCTAGATAGTCCAAGTGCCCGCTAGGGAACCTAGATAGTCCAAGTGCTATCTAGTTAACCTAGATAGTCCAAGGGCCCGCTAGTTAACCTACATAGTCCAAGTGCCCGCTAGGTAACCAATATAGTCCAAATGCCCGCTAGGGAACCTACATAATCCAAGTGCCCGCTAGTTAACCTAGATAGTCCAAGTGCCCACTAGTTAACCTAGATAATCCAAGTACCCACTAGTTAACTAGGATCGTCCAAGTGCCCTCTAGTTAACTTACATAGTCCAAGGGACTGCTAGTTAACCTACATAGACCAAGGGCCAGCTAGTTAACCTTCATAGTGCAAGTGGCCGCTAGGTAACCTAGACAGTCCAAGTGACCACTAGGTTACCTACAAAGTCCAAGTGCCCGTTCGTTAACCTACATAGTCCAAGTGCCCTTTAGGGAACCTAGATAGTCCAAGAGCACGCTAGGGAACCTACATAGTCCAAGTGCCCGCTAGGTAACCTAGATAGTCCAAGTACCCGCTAGTTAACCTAGATCGTCCAATTGTCCGCTAGTTAACCTACATAGTCCAAGTGCCCGCAGGGAACCTACATAGTCCAATTGCCCGCTCTGGAACATACATAGTCCAAGTGCCTGTTAGTTAACCTAGATAATCCAAGTGCCCGCTAGTTAACCTACATAGTCCAAGTGCCCGGTAAGTAACCTAGATATTCCAAGTGCCCGCAAGGGATCCTTCATAATCCAAGTGCCTGCTAGGTAACCTAGGTAGTCCAACTGCCTGCTAGTTAACCTAGATAGTCCTATTGCCCGTTAGTTAACCTAGATAGTCCAAGTGTCCACTAGGGGACGTACGTAGTCCAAGTGCCCTCTAGGGAACCTACATAGTCCAATTGCCCGCTCTGGAACATACATAGTCCAAGTGCCTTTTAGTTAAACTAGATAATCCAAGTGCCCGCTAGTTAACCTAGATAGTCCAAGTGCCCGTTAGGTAACCTACATAGTCCAAGTGCTCGTTAGGTAACCTATATTGACCAAATGCCCGATAGGGAACCTACATAGACCAAATGCCCGCTAGTTAACCTAGATAGTCCAAGTGCCCGCTAGTTAACCTAATAGTACCAATGTCCCATAGGGATCCTACTTAGTCCAAGTGCCCGTTCGTTAACCTAGATAGTCCAAGTGCCCGCTAGGGAACCTAGATAGTCCAAGTGCTATCTAGGTAACCTAGATAGTCCAAGGGCCCGCTATTTAACCTACATAGTCCAAGGGCTCGCTTGTTAACTTTGATAGTCCAAGTGCCCACTGGTTAACCTAGATCGTCCAATTGCCCGCTAGTTAACCATGATCGTCCAAGTCCCGGCTAGTTAACATACATAGTCCAAGGGCCCACTTGTTAACCTAGATCATCCAAGTGTCCTCTAGTTAACCTACATAGTGCAAGTGACCGCTAGGTAACCTACATAGTGAAAGTGTCCGCTAGGTAACCTACATAGTCCAAGTGCCCGCTAGTTAACATGAATAGTCCAAGTGCCCGCTAGGGAAGGTACATAGTCCAAATACCCGATAGGTAACCTAGAGAGTGCAAGTGCCCGCTAGTTAACCTACATAGTCGAAGTGCCTGCTAGGTAACCTAGATAGTCCAAGGGCCTGCTAGTTAACCTACATAGTCCAAGTAAGCGCTAGGTAACCTACATAGTGCAAGTGTCCGCTAGTTAACCTACATTGTCCAAGTGCCCGCTAGTTAACCTAGATAGTCCAAGTGCCCGCTAGGCAACCTACATAGTGCAAGTGACCGCTAGTTAACCTACGTAGTCCAAGGGACCGCTAGTTAACCTAGATAGTCCAAGTGCCCGCTAGTTAACCTAATAGTACAAATGTCCCATAGGGATCCTACTTAGTCCAAGTGCCCGTTCGTTAACCTAGATGGTCCAAGTGCCCGCTAGGGAACCTAGATAGTCCAAGTGCTATCTAGGTAACCTAGATAGTCCAAGGGCCCGCTAGTTAACCTACATAGTCCAAGGGCTCGCTTGTTAACTTTGATAGTCCAAGTGCCCACTGGTTAACCTAGATCGTCCAATTGCCCGCTAGTTAACCTAGATCGTCCAAGTGACCGTTAGGTAACCAAATAGTCCAAGTGCTCGTTAGGTAACCTATAGAGTCCAAATGCCCACTAGGGAACCTACATAGTCCAAGTGCCTGCTAGTTAACCTAGATAGTCCAAGTGCCCGCTAGTTAACCTACATAGTCCAAGTGCCCGCTAGTTAACCTAGATAGTCCAAGTACCGCTAGTTAACTAGGATCGTCCAAGTGCCCTCTAGTTAACTTACATAGTCCAAGGGCCTGTTAGTTAACCTATATAAACCAAGGTCCCGCTAGTTAACCTAAATAGTCCAAGTGCCCACTAGTTAACCTACATAGTCCAAGTGCCCGCTAGGTAACCTAGACAGTCCAAGTGACCAGTAGGTTACCTACATAGTCCAAAAGCCCGTTCGTTAACCTACATAGTCCAAGTGCCCGCTAGGTAACGTAGATAGCCCATGTGCCCGCTAGGGAACGTACATAGTTAAGTGCCCTCTAGGTAACCTAGATAGTCCAAGTGCCCGCTAGGTATCCTACATAGTCCATGTGCCTGCTAGGTAACCTACATAGTCCAAGTGCCCGCTAGTTAACCTTGATAGTCCAAGGGCCTGCTAGTTAACCTAGATAGTCCAAGTGCCCGCTAATTAACCTAGATCGTCCAAGTGTCCTCTAGGTAACCTAGACAGTCCAAGTGCCTGCTAGTTAACCTACATAGTCCAGGTGCCCGCTAGTTAACCTACATAATCCAAGTGCCCGTTAGATAACCTAGATAGTCCAAGGGCCCGCTAGTTGACCTACATAGTCCAAGTGCCCGCTAGGTAACCTAGATAGACCAAGTACCCGCTAGTTAAACTAGATAGTCCTAGTGCCTTTTAGTTAACCCAGATAGTCCAAGTGCCCCCTAGGGGACATACATAGTCCTAGTGCCCGCTAGGGTATGTACATAGACCAAGTGCCCGCTAGGTAACCTAGATAGTCCACGTTCCCGCTCGTTAACCTATATAGTCCAAGTGCCCGATAGGGAACCTACAAAGTCCAAGTGCGCGCTATGGAACCTACATAATCCAAGTGCCCGTTAGGGAACCAATAGTCTAAGTGCTGGCTAGGGAACTTGCATCATCCAAGTGCCCGCTAGGTAACCTAGATAGTCCAAGGGCCCGCTAGTTAACCTAATAGTACAAATGTCCCATAGGGATCCTACTTAGTCCAAGTGCCCGCTATGGAACCTACATAGTCCAAATGCCCGCTAGGGAACCTAGATAGTCCAAGTGCTATCTAGGTTACCAAGATTGTCCAAGGGCCCACTAGTTAACCTACATATTCCAAGGGCTCGCTTGTTAACTTTGATAGTCCAAGTGCCCGCTGGTTAACCTAGATATTCCAATTGCCCGCTAGTTAACCTAGATCGTCCAAGTGTCCTCTAGTTAACCTACATAGTGCAAGTGTCCGCTAGGTAACCTACATAGTCAAATTGCCCGCTAGTTAACATAGATAGTCCAAGTGCCCGCTAGGGAAGGTACATAGTCCAAGTGCCCGCTAGGTAACCTAGAGAGTGCAAGTGCCCGCTAGTTAACCTACATAGTCCAAGTACCTGCTAGGTAACCTAGATAGTCCAAGGGCCTGCTAGTTAACCTAGATAGTCCAAGTGCCCGCTAGGTAACCTACATAGTGCAAGGGTCCGCTAGTTAACCTACGTAGTGCAAGGGACCGCTAGTTAACCTAGATAGTCCAATTACCCGCTAGTTAACCTAGATCGTCCAATTGTCCGCTAGTTAACCTACATAGTCCAAGTGCCCTTTAGGGAACCTAGGTAGTCCAAGTGCCCACTAGGGAACCTACATAGGCCAATTGCCCGCTCTGGAACATACATAGTCCAAGTGCCTGTTAGTTAACCTAGATAATCCAAGTGCCCGCTAGTTAACCTACATAGTCCAAGTGCCCGCTAGGTAACCAATATTGTCCAAATGCCCGCTAGGGAACCTACATAGTCCAAGAGCCGGCTAGTTAACCTAGATAGTCCTATTGCCCGTTAGTTAACCTAGATAGTCCAAGTGCCCACTAGGGGACGTAAGTAGTCCAAGTGCCCGCTAGGTAACCTAGATAGTCCAAGTGCGCGCTAGGGTATGTACATAATCCAAGTGCCTGCTAGTTAACCTAGATAGTCCAAGTGCCCGCTAGGTAACCTTCATAGTCCAAGTGCTCGTTAGGTAACCTATATAGACCAAATGCCCGATAGGGAACCTACATAGTCCAAGTGCCCGCTAGTTAACCTAGATAGTCCAAGTGCCCGCTAGTTAACCTAATAGTACAAATGTCCCATAGGGATCCTACTTAGTCCAAGTGCCCGTTCGTTAACCTAGATAGTCCAAGTGCCCGCTAGGGAACCTAGATAGTCCAAGAGCTATCTAGGTAACCTAGATAGTCCAAGGGCCCGCTAGTTTACCTACATAGTCCAAGTGCCCGCTAGGTAACCAATATAGTCCAAATGCCCGCTAGGGAACCTACATAATCCAAGTGCCCGCTAGTTAACCTAGATAATCCAAGTGCCCACTAGTTAACCTAGATAGTCCAAGTAACCACTAGTTATCTAGGATCGTTCAAGTGCCCTCTAGTTAACTTACATAGTCCAAGGGACTGCTAGTTAACCTACATAGACCAAAGGCCAGCTACTTAACCTTCATATTCCAAGTGGCCGCTAGGTAACCTAGACAGTCAAAGTGACCACTAGGTTACCTACAAAGTCCAAGTGCCCGTTCGTTAACCTACATAGTCCAAGTGCCCTTTAGGGAACCTAGATAGTCCAAGTGCCCGCTAGGGAACCTACATAATCCAAGTGCCCGCTAGGTAACCTAGATAGTCCAAGGGCCCGCTATTTAACCTACATAGTCCAAGGGCTCGCTTGTTAACTTTGATAGTCCAAGTGCCCACTGGTTAACCTAGATCGTCCAATTGCCCGCTAGTTAACCATGATCGTCCAAGTCCCGGCTAGTTAACATACATAGTCCATGGGCCCACTTGTTAACCTAGATCATCCAAGTGTCCTCTAGTTAACCTACATAGTGCAAGTGACCGCTAGGTAACCTACATAGTGAAAGTGTCCGCTAGGTAACCTACATAGTCCAAGTGCCCGCTAGTTAACATGAATAGTCCAAGTGCCCGCTAGGGAAGGTACATAGTCCAAATACCCGATAGGTAACCTAGAGAGTGCAAGTGCCCGCTAGTTAACCTACATAGTCGAAGTGCCTGCTAGGTAACCTAGATAGTCCAAGGGCCTGCTAGTTAACCTACATAGTCCAAGTAAGCGCTAGGTAACCTACATAGTGCAAGTGTCCGCTAGTTAACCTACATTGTCCAAGTGCCCGCTAGTTAACCTAGATAGTCCAAGTGCCCGCTAGGAAACCTACATAGTGCAAGTGACCACTAGTTAACCTACGTAGTCCAAGGGACCGCTAGTTAACCTAGATAGTCCAAGTGCCCACTAGTTAACCTAATAGTACAAATGTCCCATAGGGATCCTACTTATTCCAAGTGCCCGTTCGTTAACCTAGATAGTCCAAGTGCCCGCTAGGGAACCTAGATAGTCCAAGTGCTATCTAGGTAACCTAGATAGTCCAAGGGCCCGCTAGTTAACCTACATAGTCCAAGGGCTCGCTTGTTAACTTTGATAGTCCAAGTGCCCACTGGTTAACCTAGATCGTCCAATTGCCCGCTAGTTAACCTAGATCGTCCAAGTGACCGTTAGGTAACCAAATAGTCCAAGTGCTCGTTAGGTAACCTATAGAGTCCAAATGCCCGCTAGGGAACCTACATAGTCCAAGTGCCTGCTAGTTAACCTAGATAGTCCAAGTGCCCGCTAGTTAACCTACATAGTCCAAGTGCCCGCTAGTTAACCTAGATAGTCAAAGTGCCTGCTAGTTAACCTAGATAGTCCAAGTACCACTAGTTAACTAGGATCGTCCAAGTGCCCTCTAGTTAACTTACATAGTCCAAGGGCCTGTTAGTTAACCTATATAGACCAAGGTCCCGCTAGTTAACCTAAATAGTCCAAGTGCCCACTAGTTAACCTACATAGTCCAAGTGCCCGCTAGGTAACCTAGACAGTCCAAGTGACCACTAGGTTACATACATAGTCCAAAAGCCCGTTCGTTAACCTACATAGTCCAAGTGCCCGCTAGGTAACGTAGATAGCCCATGTGCCCGCTAGGGAACGTACATAGTCCAAGTGCCCTCTAGGTAACCTAGATAGTCGAAGTGCCCGCTAGGTATCCTACATAGTCCATGTGCCTGCTAGGTAACCTACATAGTCCAAGTGCCCGCTAGTTAACCTTGATAGTCCAAGGGCCTGCTTGTTAACCTAGATAGTCCAAGTGCCCGCTAATTAACCTAGATCGTCCAAGTGTCCTCTAGGTAACCTAGACAGTCCAAGTGCCCGCTTGTTAACCTACATAGTCCAAGTGCCCGCTAGTTAACCTACATAATCCAAGTGCCCGTTAGATAACCTAGATAGTCCAAGGGCCCGCTAGTTGACCTACATAGTCCAAGTGCCCGCTAGGTAACCTAGATAGACCAAGTACCCGCTAGTTAAACTAGATAGTCCTAGTGCCCTTTAGTTAACCCAGATCGTCCAAGTGCCCTCTAGGGGACATACATAGTCCTAGTGCCCGCTAGGGTATGTACATAGACCAAGTGCCCGCTAGGTAACCTAGATAGTCCACGTTCCCGCTAGTTAACCTACATAGTCCAAGTGCGCGATAGAAACCTATATAGTCCAAGTGCCCGATGGGGAACCTACAAAGTCCTAGTGCGCGCTATGGAACCTACATAATCCAAGTGCCCGTTAGGGAACCAATAGTATAAGTGCTGGCTAGGGAACTTGCATCATCCAAGTGCCCGCTAGGTAACCTAGATAGTCCAAGGGCCCGCTAGTTAACCTACATAGTCCAAGTGCCCGGTAGAAACCTACATAGTCCAAGTGCCCGATAGGGAACCTACATAGTCCATGTGCCCGCTATGGAACCTACATAGTCCAAGTGCCCGCTAGGGAACCTAGATAGTCCAAGTGCTATCTAGGTTACCAAGATTGTCCAAGGGCCCACTAGTTAACCTACATATTCCAAGGGCTCGCTTGTTAACTTTGATAGTCCAAGTGCCCGCTGGTTAACCTAGATCTTCCAATTGCACGCTAGTTAACCTAGATCGTCCAAGTGTCCTCTAGTTAACCTACATAGTGCAAGTGTCCGCTAGGTAACCTACATAGTCCAATTGCCCGCTAGTTAACATAGATAGTCCAAGTGCTCGCTAGGGAAGGTACATAGTCCAAGTGCCCGCTAGGTAACCTAGAGAGTGCAAGTGCCCGCTAGTTAACCTACATAGTCCAAGTACCTGCTAGGTAACCTAGATAGTCCAAGGGCCTGCTAGTTAACCTAGATAGTCCAAGTGCCCGCTAGGTAACCTACATAGTTCAAGTGTCCGCTAGTTAACCTACGTAGTGCAAGGGACCGCTAGTTAACGTAGATAGTCCAAGTACCCGCTAGTTAACCTAGATCGTCCAATTGTCCGCTAGTTAACCTACATAGTCCAAGTGCCCTTTAGGGAACCTAGCTAGTCCAAGTGCCCGCTAGGGAACCTACATAGTCCAATTGCCCGCTCTGGAACATACATAGTCCAAGTGCCTGTTAGTTAACCTAGATAATCCAAGTGCCCGCTAGTTAACCTACATAGTCCAAGTGCCCGCTAGGTAACCAATATAGTCCAAATGCCCGCTAGGGAACCTACATAGTCCAAGTGCCCGCTAGTTAACCTAGATAGTCCAAGTGCCCACTAGTTAACCTAGATAGTCCAAGTACCCGCTAGTTATCTAGGATCGTCCAAGTGCCCTCTAGTTAACTTACATAGTCCAAGGGACTGCTAGTTAACCTACATAGACCAAGGGCCAGCTAGTTAACCTACATAGTCCAAGTGGCCGCTAGGTAACCTAGACAGTCCAAGTGACCACTAGGTTACCTACATAGTCCAAGTGCCCGTCGTTAACCTACATAGTCCAAGTGCCCTTTAGGGAACCTAGATAGTCCAAGTGCCCGCTAGGGAACCTACATAGTCCAAGTACCCGCTAGTTAACCTAGATCGTCCAATTGTCCGCTAGTTAACCTACATAGTCCAAGTGCCCTTTAGGGAACCTAGATAGTCCAAGTGCCCGCTAGGGAACCTACATAGTCCAATTGCCCGCTCTGGAACATACATAGTCCAAGTGCCTGTTAGTTAACCTAGATAATCCAAGTGCCCGCTAGTTAACCTACATAGTGCAAGTGTCCGCTAGTTAACCTACATAGTCCAAGTGCCCGATAAGTAACCTAGATAGTCCAAGTGCCCGCAAGGGATCCTTCATAATCCAAGTGCCTGCTAGGTAACCTAGATAGTCCAATTGCCTGCTAGTTAACCTAGATAGTCCTATTGCCCGTTAGTTAACCTAGATAGTCCAAGTGCCCACTAGGGGACGTACGCAGTCCAAGTGCCCGCTAGGTAACCTAGATAGTCCAAGTGCGTGCTAGGGTATGTACATAATCCAAGTGCCTGCTAGGAAACCTAGGTAATCCAAGTGCCCACTAGTTAACCTACATAGTCCAAGAGTCCGCTATTTAACCTACATAGTCCAAGGTCTGCTAGTTAACCTAGATAGTCCAAGTACCCGCTAGATAACCTAGATCGTCCAATTGTCCGCTAGTTAACCTACATAGTCCAAGTGCCCTTTAGGGAAACTAGATAGTCCAAGTGCCCGCTAGGGAACCTACATAGTCCAATTGCCCGATCTGGAACATACATAGTCCAAGTGCCTGTTAGTTAACCTAGATAATCCAAGTGCCCGCTAGTTAACCTAGATAGTCCAAGTGCCCGTTATGTAACCTACATAGTCCAAGTGCTCGTTAGGTAACCTATATAGACCAAATGCCCGATAGGGAACCTACATAGTCCAAGTGCCCGCTAGTTAACCTAGATAGTCCAAGTGCCCGCTAGTTAACCTAATAGTACAAATGTCCCATAGGGATCCTACTTAGTCCAAGTGCCCGTTCGTTAACCTAGATAGTCCAAGTGCCCGCTAGGGAACCTAGATAGTCCAAGTGCTATCTAGTTAACCTAGATAGTCCAAGGGCCCGCTAGTTAACCTACATAGTCCAAGTGCCCGCTAGGTAACCAATATAGTCCAAATGCCCGCTAGGGAACCTACATAATCCAAGTGCCCGGTAGTTAACCTAGATAGTCCAAGTGCCCACTAGTTAACCTAGATAATCCAAGTACCCACTAGTTAACTAGGATCGTCCAAGTGCCCTCTAGTTAACTTACATAGTCCAAGGGACTGCTAGTTAACCTACATAGACCAAGGGCCAGCTAGTTAACCTTCATAGTGCAAGTGGCCGCTAGGTAACCTAGACAGTCCAAGTGACCACTAGGTTACCTACAAAGTCCAAGTGCCCGTTCGTTAACCTACATAGTCCAAGTGCCCTTTAGGGAACCTAGATAGTCCAAGAGCACGCTAGGGAACCTACATAGTCCAAGTGCCCGCTAGGTAACCTAGATAGTCCAAGTACCCGCTAGTTAACCTAGATCGTCCAATTGTCCGCTAGTTAACCTACATAGTCCAAGTGCCCGCAGGGAACCTACATAGTCCAATTGCCCGCTCTGGAACATACATAGTCCAAGTGCCTGTTAGTTAACCTAGATAATCCAAGTGCCCGCTAGTTAACCTACATAGTCCAAGTGCCCGGTAAGTAACCTAGATATTCCAAGTGCCCGCAAGGGATCCTTCATAATCCAAGTGCCTGCTAGGTAACCTAGGTAGTCCAACTGCCTGCTAGTTAATCTAGATAGTCCTATTGCCCGTTAGTTAACCTAGATAGTCCAAGTGTCCACTAGGGGACGTACGTAGTCCAAGTGCCCTCTAGGGAACCTACATAGTCCAATTGCCCGCTCTGGAACATACATAGTCCAAGTGCCTTTTAGTTAAACTAGATAATCCAAGTGCCCGCTAGTTAACCTAGATAGTCCAAGTGCCCGTTAGGTAACCTACATAGTCCAAGTGCTCGTTAGGTAACCTATATTGACCAAATGCCCGATAGGGAACCTACATAGACCAAGTGCCCGCTAGTTAACCTAGATAGTCCAAGTGCCCGCTAGTTAACCTAATAGTACCAATGTCCCATAGGGATCCTACTTAGTCCAAGTGCCCGTTCGTTAACCTAGATAGTCCAAGTGCCCGCTAGGGAACCTAGATAGTCCAAGTGCTATCTAGGTAACCTAGATAGTCCAAGGGCCCGCTATTTAACCTACATAGTCCAAGGGCTCGCTTGTTAACTTTGATAGTCCAAGTGCCCACTGGTTAACCTAGATCGTCCAATTGCCCGCTAGTTAACCATGATCGTCCAAGTCCCGGCTAGTTAACATACATAGTCCAAGGGCCCACTTGTTAACCTAGATCATCCAAGTGTCCTCTAGTTAACCTACATAGTGCAAGTGACCGCTAGGTAACCTACATAGTGAAAGTGTCCGCTAGGTAACCTACATAGTCCAAGTGCCCGCTAGTTAACATGAATAGTCCAAGTGCCCGCTAGGGAAGGTACATAGTCCAAATACCCGATAGGTAACCTAGAGAGTGCAAGTGCCCGCTAGTTAACCTACATAGTCGAAGTGCCTGCTAGGTAACCTAGATAGTCCAAGGGCCTGCTAGTTAACCTACATAGTCCAAGTACGCGCTAGGTAACCTACATAGTGCAAGTGTCCGCTAGTTAACCTACATTGTCCAAGTGCCCGCTAGTTAACCTAGATAGTCCAAGTGCCCGCTAGGAAACCTACATAGTGCAAGTGACCGCTAGTTAACCTACGTAGTCCAAGGGACCGCTAGTTAACCTAGATAGTCCAAGTGCCCGCTAGTTAACCTAATAGTACAAATGTCCCATAGGGATCCTACTTAGTCCAAGTGCCCGTTCGTTAACCTAGATGGTCCAAGTGCCCGCTAGGGAACCTAGATAGTCCAAGTGCTATCTAGGTAACCTAGATAGTCCAAGGGCCCGCTAGTTAACCTACATAGTCCAAGGGCTCGCTTGTTAACTTTGATAGTCCAAGTGCCCACTGGTTAACCTAGATCGTCCAATTGCCCGCTAGTTAACCTAGATCGTCCAAGTGACCGTTAGGTAACCAAATAGTCCAAGTGCTCGTTAGGTAACCTATAGAGTCCAAATGCCCACTAGGGAACCTACATAGTCCAAGTGCCTGCTAGTTAACCTAGATAGTCCAAGTGCCCGCTAGTTAACCTACATAGTCCAAGTGCCCGCTAGTTAACCTAGATAGTCCAAGTACCGCTAGTTAACTAGGATCGTCCAAGTGCCCTCTAGTTAACTTACATAGTCCAAGGGCCTGTTAGTTAACCTATATAAACCAAGGTCCCGCTAGTTAACCTAAATAGTCCAAGTGCCCACTAGTTAACCTACATAGTCCAAGTGCCCGCTAGGTAACCTAGACAGTCCAAGTGACCAGTAGGTTACCTACATAGTCCAAAAGCCCGTTCGTTAACCTACATAGTCCAAGTGCCCGCTAGGTTACGTAGATAGCCCATGTGCCCGCTAGGGAACGTACATAATCCAAGTGCCCTCTAGGTAACCTAGATAGTCCAAGTGCCCGCTAGGTATCCTACATAGTCCATGTGCCTGCTAGGTAACCTACATAGTCCAAGTGCCCGCTAGTTAACCTTGATAGTCCAAGGGCCTGCTAGTTAACCTAGATAGTCCAAGTGCCCGCTAATTAACCTAGATCGTCCAAGTGTCCTCTAGGTAACCTAGACAGTCCAAGTGCCCGCTAGTTAACCTACATAGTCCAAGTGCCCGCTAGTTAACCTACATAATCCAAGTGCCCGTTAGATAACCTAGATAGTCCAAGGGCCCGCTAGGTGACCTACATAGTCCAAGTGCCCGCTAGGTAACCTAGATAGACCAAGTACCCGCTAGTTAAACTAGATAGTCCTAGTGCCTTTTAGTTAACCCAGATAGTCCAAGTGCCCCCTAGGGGACATACATAGTCCTAGTGCCCGCTAGGGTATGTACATAGACCAAGTGCCCGCTAGGTAACCTAGATAGTCCACGTTCCCGCTCGTTAACCTATATAGTCCAAGTGCCCGATAGGGAACCTACAAAGTCCAAGTGCGCGCTATGGAACCTACATAATCCAAGTGCCCGTTAGGGAACCAATAGTCTAAGTGCTGGCTAGGGAACTTGCATCATCCAAGTGCCCGCTAGGTAACCTAGATAGTCCAAGGGCCCGCTAGTTAACCTAATAGTACAAATGTCCCATAGGGATCCTACTTAGTCCAAGTGCCCGCTATGGAACCTACATAGTCCAAATGCCCGCTAGGGAACCTAGATAGTCCTAGTGCTATCTAGGTTACCAAGATTGTCCAAGGGCCCACTAGTTAACCTACATATTCCAAGGGCTCGCTTGTTAACTTTGATAGTCCAAGTGCCCGCTGGTTAACCTAGATATTCCAATTGCCCGCTAGTTAACCTAGATCGTCCAAGTGTCCTCTAGTTAACCTACATAGTGCAAGTGTCCGCTAGGTAACCTACATAGTCCAATTGCCCGCTAGTTAACATAGATAGTCCAAGTGCCCGCTAGGGAAGGTACATAGTCCAAGTGCCCGCTAGGTAACCTAGAGAGTGCAAGTGCCCGCTAGTTAACCTACATAGTTCAAGTACCTGCTAGGTAACCTAGATAGTCCAAGGGCCTGCTAGTTAACCTAGATAGTCCAAGTGCCCGCTAGGTAACCTACATAGTGCAAGGGTCCGCTAGTTAACCTACGTAGTGCAAGGGACCGCTAGTTAACCTAGATAGTCCAATTACCCGCTAGTTAACCTAGATCGTCCAATTGTCCGCTAGTTAACCTACATAGTCCAAGTGCCCTTTAGGGAACCTAGGTAGTCCAAGTGCCCACTAGGGAACCTACATAGGCCAATTGCCCGCTCTAGAACATACATAGTCCAAGTGCCTGTTAGTTAACCTAGATAATCCAAGTGCCCGCTAGTTACCCTACATAGTCCAAGTGCCCGCTAGGTAACCAATATTGTCCAAATGCCCGCTAGGGAACCTACATAGTCCAAGAGCCGGCTAGTTAACCTAGATAGTCCTATTGCCCGTTAGTTAACCTAGATAGTCCAAGTGCCCATTAGGGGACGTACGTAGTCCAAGTGCCCGCTAGGTAACCTAGATAGTCCAAGTGCGCGCTAGGGTATGTACATAATCCAAGTGCCTGCTAGTTAACCTAGATAGTCCAAGTGCCCGCTAGGTAACCTTCATAGTCCAAGTGCTCGTTAGGTAACCTATATAGACCAAATGCCCGATAGGGAACCTACATAGTCCAAGTGCCCGCTAGTTAACCTAGATAGTCCAAGTGCCCGCTAGTTAACCTAATAGTACAAATGTCCCATAGGGATCCTACTTAGTCCAAGTGCCCGTTCGTTAACCTAGATAGTCCAAGTGCCCGCTAGGGAACCTAGATAGTCCAAGAGCTATCTAGGTAACCTAGATAGTCCAAGGGCCCGCTAGTTTACCTACATAGTCCAAGTGCCCGCTAGGTAACCAATATAGTCCAAATGCCCGCTAGGGAACCTACATAATCCAAGTGCCCGCTAGTTAACCTAGATAATCCAAGTGCCCACTAGTTAACCTAGATAGTCCAAGTACCCACTAGTTATCTAGGATCGTTCAAGTGCCCTCTAGTTAACTTACATAGTCCAAGGGACTGCTAGTTAACCTACATAGACCAAAGGCCAGCTAATTAACCTTCATATTCCAAGTGGCCGCTAGGTAACCTAGACAGTCCAAGTGACCACTAGGTTACCTACAAAGTCCAAGTGCCCGTTCGTTAACCTACATAGTCCAAGTGCCCTTTAGGGAACCTAGATAGTCCAAGTGCCCGCTAGGGAACCTACATAATCCAAGTGCCCGCTAGGTAACCTAGATAGTCCAAGTACCCGCTAGTTAACCTAGATCGTCCAATTGTCCGCTAGTTAACCTACATAATCCAAGTGCCCTTTAGGGAACCTAGATAGTCCAAGTACCCGCAGGGAACCTACATAGTCCAATTGCCCGCTCTGGAACATACATAGTCCAAGTGCCTGTTAGTTAACCTAGATAATCGAAGTGCCCGCTAGTTAACCTACATAGTGCAAGTGTCCGCTAGTTAACCTACATAGTCCAAGTGCCCGCTAAGTTACCTAGATATTCCAAGTGCCCGCAAGGGATCCTTCATAATCCAAGGGCCTGCTAGGTAACCTAGATAGTCCAATTACCCGCTAGTTAACCTAGATCGTCCAATTGTCCGCTAGTTAACCTACATAGTCCAAGTGCCCTTTAGGGAACCTAGGTAGTCCAAGTGCCCACTAGGGAACCTACATAGGCCAATTGCCCGCTCTGGAACATACATAGTCCAAGTGCCTGTTAGTTAACCTAGATAATCCAAGTGCCCGCTAGTTACCCTACATAGTCCAAGTGCCCGCTAGGTAACCAATATTGTCCAAATGCCCGCTAGGGAACCTACATAGTCCAAGAGCCGGCTAGTTAACCTAGATAGTCCTATTGCCCGTTAGTTAACCTAGATAGTCCAAGTGCCCACTAGGGGACGTACGTAGTCCAAGTGCCCGCTAGGTAACCTAGATAGTCCAAGTGCGCGCTAGGGTATGTACATAATCCAAGTGCCTGCTAGTTAACCTAGATAGTCCAAGTGCCCGCTAGGTAACCTTCATAGTCCAAGTGCTCGTTAGGTAACCTATATAGACCAAATGCCCGATAGGGAACCTACATAGTCCAAGTGCCCGCTAGTTAACCTAGATAGTCCAAGTGCCCGCTAGTTAACCTAATAGTACAAATGTCCCATAGGGATCCTACTTAGTCCAAGTGCCCGTTCGTTAACCTAGATAGTCCAAGTGCCCGCTAGGGAACCTAGATAGTCCAAGAGCTATCTAGGTAACCTAGATAGTCCAAGGGCCCGCTAGTTTACCTACATAGTCCAAGTGCCCGCTAGGTAACCAATATAGTCCAAATGCCCGCTAGGGAACCTACATAATCCAAGTGCCCGCTAGTTAACCTAGATAATCCAAGTGCCCACTAGTTAACCTAGATAGTCCAAGTACCCACTAGTTATCTAGGATCGTTCAAGTGCCCTCTAGTTAACTTACATAGTCCAAGGGACTGCTAGTTAACCTACATAGACCAAAGGCCAGCTACTTAACCTTCATATTCCAAGTGGCCGCTAGGTAACCTAGACAGTCCAAGTGACCACTAGGTTACCTACAAAGTCCAAGTGCCCGTTCGTTAACCTACATAGTCCAAGTGCCCTTTAGGGAACCTAGATAGTCCAAGTGCCCGCTAGGGAACCTACATAATCCAAGTGCCCGCTAGGTAACCTAGATAGTCCAAGTACCCGCTAGTTAACCTAGATCGTCCAATTGTCCGCTAGTTAACCTACATAATCCAAGTGCCCTTTAGGGAACCTAGATAGTCCAAGTACCCGCAGGGAACCTACATAGTCCAATTGCCCGCTCTGGAACATACATAGTCCAAGTGCCTGTTAGTTAACCTAGATAATCGAAGTGCCCGCTAGTTAACCTACATAGTGCAAGTGTCCGCTAGTTAACCTACATAGTCCAAGTGCCCGCTAAGTTACCTAGATATTCCAAGTGCCCGCAAGGGATCCTTCATAATCCAAGGGCCTGCTAGGTAACCTAGATAGTCCAACTGCCTGCTAGTTAACCTAGATAGTCCTATTGCCCGTTAGTTAACCTAGATAGTCCAAGTGCCCACTAGGGGATGTACGTAGTCCAAGTGCCCGCTAGGTAACCTAGATAGTCCAAGTGCGCGCTAGGGTATGTACATAATCCAAGTGCCTGCTAGGAAACCTAGGTAGTCCAAGTTCCTGCTATTTAACCTACATAGTCCAAGGTCCGCTAGTTAAACTAGATAGTCCAAGTACCCGCTAGTTAACCTAGATCGTCCAATTGTCCGCTAGTTAACCTACATAGTCCAAGTGCCCTTTAGGGAAACTAGATAGTCCAAGTGCCCTCTAGGGAACCTACATAGTCCAATTGCCCGCTCTGGAACATACATAGTCCAAGTGCCTGTTAGTTAACCTAGATAATCCAAGTGCCCGCTAGTTAACCTAGATAGTCCAAGTGCCCGTTATGTAACCTACATAGTCCAAGTGCTCGTTAGGTAACCTATATAGACCAAATGCCCGATAGGGAACCTACATAGTCCAAGTGCCCGCTAGTTAACCTAGATAGTCCAAGTGCCCGCTAGTTAACCTAATAGTACAAATGTCCCATAGGGATCCTACTTAGTCCAAGTGCCCGTTCATTAACCTAGATAGTCCAAGTGCCCGCTAGGGAACCTAGATAGTCCAAGTGCTATCTAGGTAACCTAGATAGTCCAAGGGCCCGCTAGTTAACCTACATATTCCAAGGGCTCGCTTGTTAACTTTGATAGTCCAAGTGCCCACTGGTTAACCTAGATCGTCCAATTGCCCGCTAGTAAACCATGATCGTCCAAGTCCCGGCTAGTTAACATACATAGTCCAAGGGCCTACTTGTTAACCTAGATCATCCAAGTGTCCTCTAGTTTACCTACATAGTGCAAGTGACCGCTAGGTAACCTACATAGTGAAAGTGTCCGCTAGGTAACCTACATAGTCCAAGTGCCCGCTAGTTAACATGAATAGTCCAAGTGCCCGCTAGGGAAGGTACATAGTCCAAATACCCGATAGGTAACCTAGAGAGTGCAAGTGCCCGCTAGTTAACCTACATAGTCGAAGTGCCTGCTTGGTAACCTAGATAGTCCAAGGGCCTGCTAGTTAACCTACATAGTCCAAGTACGCGCTAGGTAACCTACATAGTGCAAGTGTCCACTAGTTAACCTACATTGTCCAAGTGACTGCTAGTTAACCTAGATAGTCCAAGTGCCCGATAGGAAACCTACATAGTGCAAGTGACCGCTAGTTAACCTACGTAGTGCAAGGGACCGCTAGTTAACCTAGATAGTCCAAGTACCCGCTAGTTAACCTAGATCGTCCAATTGTCCGCTAGTTAACTTACATAGTCCATGTGCCCTTTAGGGAACCTAGATAGACCAAGTGCCCGCTAGGGAACCTACATAATCCATTTGCCCGCTCTGGAACATACATAGTCCAAGTGCCTGTTAGTTAACCTAGATAATTCAAGTGCCCGCTAGTTAACCTAGATAGTCCAAGTGACTGTTAGGTAACCAAATAATCCAAGTGCTCGTTAGGTAACCTATAGAGTCCAAACGCCCGCTAGGGAACCTACATAGTCCAAGTGCCTGCTAGTTAACCTAGATAGTCCAAGTGCCCGCTAGTTAACCTACATAGTCCAAGTGCCCGCTAGTTAACCTAGATAGTCAAAGTGCCTGCTAGTTAACCTAGATAGTCCAAGTACCGCTAGTTAACTAGGATCGTCCAAGTGCCCTCTAGTTAACTTACATAGTCCAAGGGCCTGTTAGTTAACCTATATAGACCAAGGTCCAGCTAGTTAACCTAAATAGTAAAAGTGCCCACTAGTTAACCTACATAGTCCAAGTGCCCGCTAGGTAACGTAGATAGCCCATGTGCCCGCTAGGGAACGTACATAGTCCAAGTGCCCTCTAGGTAACCTAGATAGTCCAAGTGCCCGCTAGGTATCCTACATAGTCCATGTGCCTGCTAGGTAACCTACATAGTCCAAGTGCCCGCTAGTTAACCTTGATAGTCCAAGGGCCTGCTAGTTAACCTAGATAGTCCAAGTGCCCGCTAATTAACCTAGATCGTCCAAGTGTCCTCTAGGTAACCCAGACAGTCCAAGTGCCCGCTAGTTAACCTACATAGTCCAAGTGCCCGCTAGTTAACCTACATAATCCAAGTGCCCGTTAGATAACCTAGATAGTCCAAGGGCCCGCTAGTTGACCTACATAGTCCAAGTGCCAGCTAGGTAACCTACATAGACCAAGTACCCGCTAGTAAAACTAGATAGTCCTAGTGCCCTTTAGTTAACCCAGATAGTCCAAGTGCCCTCTATGGGACATACATAGTCCTAGTGCCCGCTAGGGTATGTACATAGACCAAGTGCCCGCTAGGTAAACTAAGATAGTCCCCGTTCCCGCTAGTTAACCTACATAGTCCAAGTGCACGATAGAAACCTATATAGTCCAAGTGCCCGATAGGGAACCTACAAAGTCCAAGTGCGCGCTATGGAACCTATATAATCCAAGTGCCTGTTAGGGAACCAATAGTCTAAGTGCTGGCTAGGGAACTTGCATCATCCAAGTGCCCGCTAGGGAACCTAGATAGTCAAAGTGCTATCTAGGTTACCTAGATTGTCCAAGGGCCAACTAGTTAACCTACATATTCCAAGGGCTCGCTTGTTAACTTTGATAGTCCAAGTGCCCGCTGGTTAACCTAGATCTTCCAATTGCCCGCTAGTTAACCTAGATCGTCCAAGTGTCCTCTAGTTAACCTACATAGTGCAAGTGTCCGCTAGGTAACCTACATAGTCCAATTGCCCGCTAGTTAACATAGATAGTCCAAGTGCCCGCTAGGGAAGGTACATAGTCCATGTGCCCGCTAGGTAACCTAGAGAGTGCAAGTGCCCGCTAGTTAACGTACATAGTCCAAGTACCTGCTAGGTAACCTAGATAGTCCAAGGGCTTGCTAGTTCACCTAGATAATCCAAGTGCCCGCTAGGTAACCTACATAGTGCAAGTGTCCGCTAGTTAACCTACGTAGTGCAAGGGACCGCTAGTTAACCTAGATAGTCCAAGTACCCGCTAGTTAACCTAGATCGTCCAATTGTCCGCTAGTTAACCTACATAGTCCAAGTGCCCTTTAGGGAAACTAGCTAGTCCAAGTGCCCACTAGGGAACCTACATAGGCCAATTGCCCGCTCTGGAACATACATAGTCCAAGTGCCTGTTAGTTAACCTAGATAATCCAAGTGCCCGCTAGTTAACCTACATAGTCCAAGTGCCCGCTAGGTAACCAATATAGTCCAAATGCCCGCTAGGGAACCTACATATTCCAAGTGCCCGCTAGTTAACCTAGATAGTCCAAGTGCCCACTAGTTAACCTAGATAGTGCAAGTACCCGCTAGTTAACTAGGATCGTCCAAGTGCCCTCTAGTTAACTTACATAGTCCAAGGGACTGCTAGTTAACCTACATAGACCAAGGGCCAGCTAGTTAACCTACATAGTCCAAGTGGCCGCTAGGTAACCTAGACAGTCCAAGTGACCACTAGGTTACCTACATAGTCCAAGTGCCCGTTCGTTAACCTACATAGTCCAAGTGCCCTTTAGGGAACCTAGATAGTCCAAGTGCCCGCTAGGGAACCTACATAGTCCAAGTGCCCGCTAGGTAACCTAGATAGTCCAAGTACCCGCTAGTTAACCTAGATCGTCCAATTGTCCGCTAGTTAACCTACATAGTCCAAGTGCCCTTTAGGGAACCTAGATAGTCCAAGTGCCCACTAGGGAACCTACAAAGTCCAATTGCCCTCTCTGGAACATACATAGTCCAAGTGCCTGTTAGTTAACCTAGATAATCCAAGTGCCCGCTAGTTAACCTACATAGTGCAAGTGTCCGCTAGTTAACCTACATAGTCCAAGTGCCCGATAAGTAACCTAGATAGTCCAAGTGCCCGCAAGGGATCCTTCATAATCCAAGTGCCTGCTAGGTAACCTAGATAGTCCAACTGCCTGCTAGTTAACCTAGATAGTCCTATTGCCCGTTAGTTAACTTAGATAGTCCAAGTGCCCACTAGGGGACGTACGTAGTCCAAATGCCCGCTAGGTAACCTAGATAGTCCAAGTGCGTGCTAGGGTATGTACATAATCCAAGTGCCTGCTAGGAAACCTAGGTAGTCCAAGTGCCCGCTTGTTAAACTACATAGTCCAAGGGTCCGCTATTTAACCTACATAGTCCAAGGTCTGCTAGTTAACCTAGATAGTCCAAGTACCCGCTAGTTAACCTAGATCGTCCAATTGTCCGCTAGTTAACCTACATAGTCCAAGTGCCCGTTAGGGAAACTAGATAGTCCAAGAGCCCGCTAGGGAACCTACATAGTCCAATTGCCCGCTCTGGAACATACATAGTCCAAGTGCCTGTTAGTTAACCTAGATAATCCAAGTGCCCGCTAGTTAACCTAGATAGTCCAAGTGCCCGTTATGTAACCTACATAGTCCAAGTGCTCGTTAGGTAACCTATATAGACCAAATGCCCGATAGGGAACCTACATAGTCCAAGTGCCCGCTAGTTAACCTAGATAGTCCAAGTGCCCGCTAGTTAACCTAATAGTACAAATGTCCCATAGGGATCCTACTTAGTCCAAGTGCCCGTTCGTTAACCTAGATAGTCCAAGTGCCCGCTAGGGAACCTAGATAGTCCAAGTGCTATCTAGGTAACCTAGATAGTCCAAGGGGCCGCTAGTTAACCTACATAGTCCAAGGGCTCGCTTGTTAACTTTGATAGTCCAAGTGCCCACTGGTTAACCTAGATCATCCAATTGCCCGCTAGTTAACCTAGATCATCCAAGTCCCGGCTAGTTAACATACATAGTCCAAGGGCCCACTTGTTAACCTAGATCATCCAAGTGTCCTCTAGTTAACCTACATAGTCCAAGTGCCCGCTAGGTAACCTACATAGTGAAAGTGTCCACTAGGTAACCTACATAGTCCAAGGGCCCGCTAGTTAACATAAATAGTCCAAGTGCCCGCTAGGGAAGGTACACAGTGCAAATACCCGATAGGTAACCTAGAGAGTGCAAGTGCCCGCTAGTTAACGTACATAGTCCAAGTGCCTGCTAGGTAACCTAGATAGTCCAAGGGCCTGCTAGTTAACCTACATAGTCCAAGTGCCCGCTAGGAAACCTACATAGTGCAAGTGACCGCTAGTTAACCTACATTGTCCAAGTGACCGCTAGTTAACCTAGATAGTCCAAGTGCCCGCTAGGAAACCTACATAGTGCAAGTGACCGCTAGTTAACCTACGTAGTCCAAGGGACCGCTAGTTAACCTAGATAGTCCAAGTACCCGCTAGTTAACCTCGATCGTCCAATTGTCCGCTAGTTAACCTACATAGTCCATGTGCCCTGTAGGGAACCTAGCTAGTCCAAGTGCCCGCTAGGGAACCTACATAGTCCAATTGCCCGCTCTGGAACATACATAGTCCAAGTGCCTGTTAGTTAACCTAGATAATTCAAGTGCCCGCTAGTTAACCTAGATAGTCCAAGTGACCGTTAGGTAACCAAATAGTCCAAGTGCTCGTTAGGTAACCTATAGAGTCCAAATGCCCGCTAGGGAACCTACATAGTCCAAGTGCCCGCTAGTTAACCTAGATAGTCAAAGTGCCTTCTAGTTAACCTAGATAGTCCAAGTACCGCTAGTTAACTAGGATCGTCCAAGTGCCCTCTAGTTAACTTATATAGTCCAAGGGCCTGTTAGTTAACCTATATAGACCAAGGGCCGCTAGTTAAACTAGATAGTCCAAGTGCCCACTAGTTAACCTACATAGTCCAATTGCCCGCTAGGTAACCTAGACAGTCCAAGTGACCACTAGGTTACCTACATAGACCAAGAGCCCGTTCGTTAACCTACATAGTCCAAGTGCCCGCTAGGTAACGTAGATAGCCCATGTGCCCGCTAGGGAACGTACACAGTCCAAGTGCCCACTAGTTAACCTTGAGAGTCCAAGGGCCCGCTAGTTAACCTAGATAGTACAAGTGCACGCTAATTAACCTAGATCGTCCAAGTGTCCTCTAGGTAACCTAGACAGTCCAAGTGCCCGCTAGTTAACCTACATAGTCCAAGTGCCTGCTAGTTAACCTACATAATCCAAGTGCCCGTTAGATAACCTAGATAGTTCAAGGCCCCGCTAGTTGACCTACATAGTCCAAGTGCCCGCTAGGTAACCTAGATAGACCAAGTACCCGCTAGTTAAACTAGATAGTCCTAGTGCCCTTTAGTTAACCCAGATAGTCCAAGTGCCCTCTAGGGGACATACATAGTCCTAGTGCCCGCTAGGGTATGTACATAGACCAAGTGCCCGCTAGGTAACCTAGATCGTCCAAGTGTCCTCTAGTTAACCTACATAGTGCAAGTGTCCGCTAGGTAACCTACATAGTCCAATTGCCCGCTAGTTAACATAGATAGTCCAAGTGCCCGCTAGGGAAGGTACATAGTCCAAGTGCCCGCTAGTTAACCTACATAGTCCAAGTACCTGCTAAGTAACCTAGATAGTCCAAGGGCCTGCTAGTTAACCTAGATAGTCCAAATGCCCGCTAGGTAACCTACATAGTGCAAGTGTCCGCTAATTAACCTACGTAGTGCAAGGGACCGCTAGTTAACCTAGATAGTCCAAGTACCCGCTAGTTAACCTAGATCGTCCAATTGTCCGCTAGTTAACCTACATAGTCTAAGTGCCCTTTAGGGAACCTAGCTAGTCCAAGTGCCCGCTAGGGAACCTACATAGGCCAATTGCCCGCTGTGGAACATACATAGTCCAAGTGCCTGTTAGTTAACCTAGATAATCCAAGTGCCCGCTAGTTAACCTACATAGTCCAAGTGCCCGCTAGGTAACCAATATAGTCCAAATGCCCGCTAGGGAACCTACATAGTCCAAGTGCCCGCTAGTTAACCTAGATAGTCCAAGTGCCCACTAGTTAACCTAGATATTCCAAGTACCCGCTAGTTAACTAGGATCGTCCAAGTGCCCTCTAGTTAACTTACATAGTCCAAGGGACTGCTAGTAAACCTACATAGACCAAGGGCCAGCTAGTTAACCTACATAGTCCAAGTGGCCGCTAGGTAACCTAGACAGTCCAAGTGACCACTAGGTTACCTACATAGTCCAAGTGCCCGTTCGTTAACCTACATAGTCCAAGTGCCCTTTAGGGAACCTAGATAGTCCAAGTGCCCGCTAGGGAACCTACATAGTCCAAGTGCCCGCTAGGTAACCTAGATAGTCCAAGTACCCGCTAGTTAACCTAGATCGTCCAATTGTCCGCTAGTTAACCTACGTAGTCCAAGTGCCCTTTAGGGAACCTAGATAGTCCAAGTGCCCGCTAGGGAACCTACATAGTCCAATTGCCCGCTCTGGAACATACATAGTCCAAGTGCCTGTTAGTTAACCTAGATAATCCAAGTGCCCGCTAGTTAACCTACATAGTGCAAGTGTCCGCTAGTTAACCTACATAGTCCAAGTGCCTGATAAGTAACCTAGATAGTCCAAGTGCCCGCAAGGGATCCTTCATAATCCAAGTGCCTGCTAGGTAACCTAGATAGTCCAACTGCCTGCTAGTTAACCTAGATACTCCTATTGCCCGTTAGTTAACCTAGATAGTCCAAGTGCCCACTAGGGGACGTACGTAGTCCAAGTGCCCGTTAGGTAACCTAGATAGTCCAAGTGCGCGCTAGGGTATGTACATAATCCAAGTGCCTGCTAGGAAACCTAGGTAGTCCAAGTGCCCGCTAGTTAACCTACATAGTCCAAGGGTCCGCTATTTAACCTACATAGTCCAAGGTCCGCTAGTTAACCTAGATAGTCCAAGTACCCGCTAGTTAACCTAGATCGTCCAATTGTCCGCTAATTAACCTACATAGTCCAAGTGCCCTTTAGGGAAACTAGATAGTCCAAGTGCCCGCTAGGGAACCTACATAGTCCAATTGCCCGCTCTGGAACATACATAGTCCAAGTGCCTGTTAGTTAACCTAGATAATCCAAGTGCCCGCTAGTTAACCTAGATAGTCCAAGTGCCCGTTAGGTAACCTATATAGTCCAAGTGCTCGTTACGTAACCTATATAGACCAAATGCCCGATAGGGAACCTACATAGTCCAAGTGCCCGCTAGTTAACCTAGATAGTCCAAGTGCCCGCTAGTTAACCTAATAGTACAAATGTCCCATAGGGATCCTACTTAATCCAAGTGCCCGTTCGTTAACCTTGATAGTCCAAGTGCCCGATAGGGAACCTAGATAGTCCAAGTGCTATCTAGGTAACCTAGATAGTCCAAGGGCCCGCTAGTTAACCTACATAGTCCAAGGGATCGCTTGTTAACTTTGATAGTCCATGTGCCCACTGGTTAACCTAGATCGTCCAATTGCCCGCTAGTTAACCTAGATCGTCTAAGTCCCGGCTAGTTAACATACATAGTCCAAGGGCCCACTTGTTAACCTAGATCATCCAAGTGTCCTCTCGTTAACCTACATAGTCCAAGTGCCCGCTAGGTAACCTACATAGTGAAAGTGTCCGCTAGGTATCCTACATAGTCCAATGGCTCGCTAGTTAACATAGACAGTCCAAGTGCCCGCTAGGGAAGGTACATAGTCCAAATACCCGATAGGTAACCTAGAGAGTGCAAGTGCCCGCTAGTTAACCTACATAGTCCAAGTGCCTGCTAGGTAACCTAGATAGTCCAAGGGCCTGTTAGTTAACCTACATAGTCCAAGTGCCCGCTAGGTAACCTACATAGTGCAAGTGTCCGCTAGTTAACCTACGTAGTCCAAGGGACCGCTAGTTAACCTAGATAGTCCAAGTGCCGCTAGGAAACCTACATAGTGCAAGTGACCGCTAGTTAACCTACGTAGTCCAAGGGACCGCTAGTTAACCTAGATAGTCCAAGTACCCGCTAGTTAACCTAGATCGTCCAATTGTCCGCTAGTTAACCTACATAGTCCATGTGCCCTTTAGGGAACCTAGCTAGTCCAAGTGCCTGCTAGGGAACCTACATAGTCCAATTGCCCGCTCTGGAACATACATAGTCCAAGTGCCTGTTAGTTAACCTAGATAATTCAAGTGCCCGCTAGTTAACCTAGATAGTCCAAGTGACCGTTAGGTAACCAAATAGTCCAAGTGCTCGTTAGGTAACCTATAGAGTCCAAATGCCCGCTAGGGAACCTACATAGTCCAAGTGCCCGCTAGTTAACCTAGATAGTCAAAGTGCCTGCTAGTTAACCTAGATAGTCCAAGTACCGCTAGTTAACTAGGATCGTCCAAGTGCCCTCTAGTTAACTTATATAGTCCAAGGGCCTGTTAGTTAACCTATATAGACCAAGGGCCCGCTAGTTAAACTAGATAGTCCAAGTGCCCACTAGTTAACCTACATAGTCCAATTGCCCGCTAGGTAACCTAGACATTCCAAGTGACCACTAGGTTACCTACATAGACCAAGAGCCCGTTCGTTAACCTACATAGTCCAAGTGCCCGCTAGGTAACGTAGATAGCCCATGTGCCCGCTAGGGAACGTACACAGTCCAAGTGCCCACTAGTTAACCTTGAGAGTCCAAGGGCCCGCTAGTTAACCTAGATAGTACAAGTGCACGCTAATTAACCTAGATCGTCCAAGTGTCCTCTAGGTAACCTAGACAGTCCAAGTGCCCGCTAGTTAACCTACATAGTCCAAGTGCCTGCTAGTTAACCTACATAATCCAAGTGCCCGTTAGATAACCTAGATAGTCCAAGGCCCCGCTAGTTGACCTACATAGTCCAAGTGCCCGCTAGGTAACCTAGATAGACCAAGTACCCGCTAGTTAAACTAGATAGTCCTAGTGCCCTTTAGTTAACCCAGATAGTCCAAGTGCCCTCTAGGGGACATATATAGTCCTAGTGCCCGCTAGGGTATGTACATAGACCAAGTGCCCGCTAGGTAACCTAGATAGTCCACGTTCCCGCTAGTTAACCTACATAGTCCAAGTGCGCGATAGTAACCTATATAGTCCAAGTGACCGATAGGGAACCTACAAAGTCCAAGTGCGCGCTATGAACCTGCATAATCCAAGTGCCCGTTAGGGAACCAATAGTCCAAGTGCTGGCTAGGGAACTTGCATCATCCAAGTGCCCGCTAGGTAACCTAGATAGTCCAAGGGCGCGCTAGTTAACCTACATAGTCCAAGTGCCCGGTAGAAACCTACATAGTCCAAGTGCCTGATAGGGAACCTACATAGTCCAAGTGCCCGCTATGGAACCTACATAATCCAAGTGCCCGCTAGTTAACCTAGATAGTCCAAGTGCTCACTAGTTAACCTAGATAGTCCAAGTACCCGCTAGTTAACTAGGATCGTCCAAGTGCCCTCTAGTTAACGTACATAGTCCAAGGGACTGCTAGTTAACCTACATAGACCAAGGGCCAACTAGTTAACCTACATAGTCCAAGTGGCCGCTAGGTAACCTAGACAGTCCAAGTGACCACTAGGTTACCTACATAGTCCAAGTGCCCGTTCGTTAACCTACATAGTCCAAGTGCCCGGTAGAAACCTACATAGTCCAAGTGCCTGATAGGGAACCTACATAGTCCAAGTGCCCGCTATGGAACCTACATAATCCAAGTGCCCGCTAGTTAACCTAGATAGTCCAAGTGCTCACTAGTTAACCTAGATAGTCCAAGTACCCGCTAGTTAACTAGGATCGTCCAAGTGCCCTCTAGTTAACGTACATAGTCCAAGGGACTGCTAGTTAACCTACATAGACCAAGGGCCAGCTAGTTAACCTACATAGTCCAAGTGGCCGCTAGGTAACCTAGACAGTCCAAGTGACCACTAGGTTACCTACATAGTCCAAGTGCCCGTTCGTTAACCTACATAGTCCAAGTGCCCGGTAGAAACCTACATAGTCCAAGTGCCCCCTAGGGAACCTAGATAGTCCAACTGCTATCTAGGTAACCTAGATTGTCCAAGGGTCCACTAGTTAACCTACATATTCCAAGGGCTCGCTTGTTAACTTTGATAGTCCAAGTACCCGCTGGTTAACCTAGATCTTCCAATTGCCCGCTAGTTAACCTAGATCGTCCAAGTGTCCTCTAGTTAACCTACATAGTGAAAGTGTCCGCTAGGTAACCTACATAGTCCAATTGCCCGCTAGTTAACATAGATAGTCCAAGTGCCCGCTAGGGAAGGTACATAGTCCAAGTGCCCGCTAAGTAACCTAGAGAGTGCAAGTGCCCGCTAGTTAACCTAGATAGTCCAAGTGCCCGCTAGGTAACCTACGTAGTGCCAGTGTCCGCTAGTTAACCTACGTAGTGCAAGGGACCGCTAGTTAACCTAGATAGTCCAAGTACCCGCTAGTTAACCTAGATCGTCCAATTGTCCGCTAGTTAACCTACATAGTCCAAGTGCCCTTTAGGGAACCTAGCTAGACCAAGTGCCCGCTAGGGAACCTACATAGTCCAATTGCCCGCTCTTGAACATACATAGTCCAAGTGCCTGTTAGTTAACCTAGATAATCCAAGTGCCCGCTAGTTAACCTACATAGTCCAAGTGCCCGCTAGGTAACCTACATAATCCAATTGCCCGCTAGGTAACCAATATAGTCCAAGTGCCCGCTAGGGAACCTACATAGTCCAAGTGCCCGCTAGTTAACCTAGATAGTCCAAGTGCCCACTAGTTAACCTAGATAGTCCAAGTACCCGCTAGTTAACTAGGATCGTCCAAGTGGCCTCTAGTTAACTTACATAGTCCAAGGGCCTGCTAGTTAACCTACATAGACCAAGGGCCAGCTAGTTAACCTACATAGTCCAAGTGGCCGCTAGGTAACCTAGACAGTCCAAGTTACCACTAGGTTACCTACATAGTCCAAGTGCCCGTTCGTTATCCTACAGAGTCCAAGTGCCCGCTAGGTAACGTAGATAGCCCAGGTGCCCGCTAGGGAACGTACATAGTCCAAGTGCACGCTAGGTAACCTAGATAGTCCAAGTGCCCGCTAGTTAACCTACATAGTCCAAGTGCCTGCCAAGTAAACTACATAGATCAAGTGCCCACTAGGTAACCTAGACAGTTCAATTGCCCGCTAGTTAACCTAGACAGTCCAAGTACCCACTAGGTAACCTACATAGTCCAACTGCCCGCTAGGGAACCTACATAGTCCAAGTGCTCGCTAGGCAAACTAGATAGTCAAAGTGCCTGCTAGGTAACCTAGATAATCCAAGTGCCCGCTAGGTAACCTAGACAGTCCAAGTGCCCGCTAGGTTAACTACATAGTCCAAGTGCACGTTCATTAACCTAGATATTCCAAGTGCCCACTAGTTAACCTAGATAGTCCAAGTACCCGCTAGTTATCGAGGATCGTCCAAGTGCCCTCTAGTTAACTTACATAGTCCAAGGGCCTGCTAGTTAACCTACATAGACCAAGGGCCAGCTAGTTAACCTACATAGTCCAAGTGGCCGCTAGGTAACCTAAACAGTCCAAGTGACCACTAGGTTACCTACATAGTCCAAGTGCCCGTTCGTTAACCTACAGAGTCCAAGTGCCCGCTAGGTAACATAGATAGCCCAAGTACCCGCTAGGGAATGTACATAGTCCAAGTGCCCGCTAGGTAACCTAGATAGTCCAAGTGCCCGCTAGTTAACCTACATAGTCCAAGTGCCTGCTAGGTAAACTACATAGATCAAGTGCCCACTAGGTAACCTAGACAGTTCAATTGCCCGCTAGTTAACCTAGACAGTCCAAGTACCCACTAGGTAACCTACATAGTCCAACCGCCCGCTAGGGAACCTACATAGTCCAAGTGCTCGCTAGGCAAACTAGATAGTCAAAGTGCCTGCTAGGTAACCTAGATAATCCAAGTGCCCGCTAGGTAACCTAGACAGTCCAAGTGCCCGCTAGGTTAACTACATAGTCCAAGTGCACGTTCATTAACCTAGATAGTCCACGTGCCCACTAGTTAACCTAGATAGTCCAAGTACCCGCTAGTTATCGAGGATCGTCCAAGTGCCCTCTAGTTAACTTACATAGTCCAAGGGCCTGCTAGTTTACCTACATAGACCAAGGGCCAGCTAGTTAACCTACATAGTCCAAGTGGCCGCTAGGTAACCTAGACAGTCCAAGTGACCACTAGGTTACTTACATAGTCCAAGTGCCCGTTCGTTAACCTACAGAGTCCAAGTGCCCGCTTGGTAACATAGATAGCCCAAGTACCCGCTAGGGAATGTACATAGTCCAAGTGCCCGCTAGGTAACCTAGGTATTCCAAGTGCCCGCTAGTTAACCTACATAGTCCAAGTGTCTGCTAGGTAAACTACATAATCCAAGTGCCCACAAGGTAACCTAGACAGTCCAATTGCCCGCTAGTTAACCTAGACAGTCCAAGAACCCGCTAGGGAACATACATAGTCCAAGCGCCCGCTAGGGAACCTACATAGTCAAAGTGCTCGCTAGGCAACCTACATAGTCCAAGTACCCGTTAGTTAACCTAGATAGTCAAAGTGGCTGCTAGGTAACCTAGATAGTCCAAGTGCCCGCTAGGTAACCTACATAGTCCAATTGCCCATTAGGGAACCTAGATAGTCCAAGTACCCGCTAGGGAATGTACATAGTCCAAGTGCCCGCTAGGTAACCTAGGTATTCCAAGTGCCCGCTAGTTAACCTACATAGTCCAAGTGTCTGCTAGGTAAACTACATAATCCAAGTGCCCACAAGGTAACCTAGACAGTCCAATTGCCCGCTAGTTAACCTAGACAGTCCAAGAACCCGCTAGGGAACATACATAGTCCAAGCGCCCGCTAGGGAACCTACATAGTCCAAGTGCTCGCTAGGCAACCTACATAGTCCAAGTACCCGTTAGTTAACCTAGATAGTCAAAGTGGCTGCTAGGTAACCTAGATAGTCCAAGTGCCTGCTAGGTAACCTACATAGTCCAATTGCCCATTAGGGAACCTAGATAGTCCAAGTACCCGCTAGGGAACCTGCATAGTCCAATTGCCCGATCTGCAACATACATAGTCCAAGTGCCTGTTAGTTAACCTAGATAATCCATGTGCCCGCTAGTTAACCTACATAGTGCAAGTGTCCGCTATTTAACCTACATAGTCCAAGTGCCCGATAAGTAACCTAGATAGTCCAAGTGCCCGCAAGGGATCCTTCATAATCCAAGTGCCTGCTAGGTAACCTAGATAGTCCAACTGCCTGCTAGTTAACCTAGATAGTCCTATTGCCCACTAGGAGACGTACGTAGTCCAAGTGCCCGCTAGGTAACCTAGATAGTCAAAGGGCGCGCTAGGGTATGTACATAGTCCAAGTGCCTGCTAGGAAACCTAGGTAGCCCAAGTGCCCGCTAGTTAACCTACATAGTCCAAGGGCCCGCTATTTAACCTACATAGTCCAAGGTCCGCTAGTTAACCTAGATAGTCCAAGTACCCGCTAGTTAACCTAGATCGTCCAATTGTCCGCTAATTAACCTACATAGTCCAAGTGCCCTTTAGGGAACCTAGATAGTCCAAGTGCCCGCTAGGTAACCTACATAGTCCAATTGCCCGCTCTGGAACATACATAGTCCAAGTGCCTGTTAGTTAACCTAGATAATCCAAGTGCCCGCTAGTAGGCCTAGATAGTCCAAGTGCCCGCTAGGTAACCTACATAGTCCAAGTGCTCGTTTGGTAACCTATATAGTCCAAATGCCCAATAGGGAACCTACATAGTCCAAGTGCCCGCTAGTTAACCTAGATAGTCCAAGTGCCCGCTAGTTAACCTAATTGTACAAATGTCCCATAGGGATCCTACTTAGTCCAAGTGCCCGTTTTTTAAACTAGATTGTCCAAGTGCCCGCTAGGTAACCTAGATAGTCCAAGTGCTGTCTAGGTAACCTTGATAGTCCAAGGGCCCCCTAGTTAACCTACATAGTCCAAGGGATCGCTTGTTAACTTTGATAGTCCAAGTGCCCACTGGTTAACCTAGATCGTCCAATTGCCCGCTAGTTAATCTAGATCGTCCAAGTCCCGTCTAGTTAACCTACATAGTCCAAGGGCCCACTTGTTAACCTAGATCATCCAAGTGTCCTCTAGTTAACCTACATAGTCCAAGTGCCCGCTAGGTAACCTACATAGTGAAAGTGTCCCATAGGTAACCTACATAGTCCAAGTGCCTGCTAGTTAACATAAATAGTCCAAGTGCCCGCTAGGGAATGTACATAGTCCAAATACCCGATAGGTAACCTAGAGTGTGCAAGTGCCCGCTAGTTAACCTACATAGGCCAAGTGCCTGCTAGGTAACCTAGATAGTCCAAGGGCCTGCTAGTTAACCTACATAGTCCAAGTGCCCTCTAGGTAACCTACATAGTGCAAGTATCCGCTAGTTAACCTACATTGTCCAAGTGCCCGCTAGTTAACCTAGATAGTCCAAGTGGCCGTTAGGAAACCTACATAGTGCAAGTGACCGCTAGTTAACCTACGTAGTCCAAGGGACCGCTAGTTAACCTAGATAGTCCAAGTGACCGTTAGGTAACCAAATAGTCCAAGTGCTCGTTAGGTAACCTATAGAGTCCAAATGCCCGCTAGGGAACCTACATAGTCCAAGTGCCTGCTAGTTAACCTAGATAGTCCAAGTGCCCGCTAGTAAACCTACATAGTCCAAATGCCCCTTAGTTATACTAGATAGTCAAAGTGCCTGCTAGGTAACCTAGATAGTCCAAGTGTCCGCTAGTTAACCTACATAGTCCAAGTGCCCGCTAGTTAACCTAGATAGTCCAAGTGCCCGCTAGTTAACCTAGATAGTCCAAGTACCGCTAGTTAACTAGGATCATCCAAGTGCCCTCTAGTTAACTTACATAGTCCAAGGGCCTGTTAGTTAACCTATATAGACCAAGGGCCCGCTAGTTAACCTAGATAGTCCAAGTGCCCACTAGTTAACCTACATAGTCCAAGTGCCCACTAGGTAACCTAGACAGTCCAAGTGACCACTAGGTTACCTACATAGTCCAAGAGCCCGTTCGTTAACCTACATAGTCCAAGTGCCCGCTAGGTAACGTAGATAGCCCTTGTGCCCGCTAGGGAACGTACATAGTCCAAGTGCCCTCTAGGTAACATAGATAGTCCAAGTGCCCGCTAGGTATCCTACATAGTCCATGTGCCCGCTAGGTAACCTACATAGTCCAAGTGCCCGCTAGTTAACCTTGATAGTCCAAGGGCCCGCTAGTTAGCTAGTTAACATAGATAGTCCAAGTGCCCGCTAGTTAACCTAGATCGTCCAAGTGTCCTCTAGGTAACCTAGACAGTCCAAGTGCCCGCTAGTTAACCTACATAGTCCATGTGCCCGCTAGTTAACCTACATAATCCAAGTGCCCGTTAGCTAACCTAGATAGTCCAAGGGCCCGCTAGTTGACCTACATAGTCCAAGTGCCCGCTAGGTAACCTAAATAGACCAAGTACCCGCTAGTTAAACTAGATAGTCCTAGTGCCCTTTAGTTAACCCAGATAGTCCAAATGCCCTCTAGGGGACATACATAGTCCTAGTGCCCGCTAGGGTATGTACATAGACCAAGTGCCCGCTAGGTAACCTAGATAGTCGACCGTTCCCACTAGTTAACCTACATACCCCAAGTGCGCGATAGAAACCTATATAGTCCAAGTGCCCGATAGGGAACCTACAAAGTCCAAGTGCCCGCTATGGAACCTACATAATCCAAGTACCCGTTAGGGAACCAATAGTCTAAGTGCTGACTAGGGAACTTGCATCATCCAAGTGCCCGATAGGTAACCTAGATAGTCCAAGGACCCGCTATTAACCTACATAGTCCAAGTGCACGGTAGAAACCTACATAGTCCAAGTGCCCGATAGGGAACCTACATAGTCCAAGTGCCCGCTATGGAACCTACATAGTCCAAGTGCCCGCTAGGGAACCTAGATAGTCCAAGTGCTATCTAGGTAACCTAGATAGTCCAAGGGCCCACTAGTTAACCTACATATTCCAAGGGATCGTTTGTTAACTTTGATAGTCCAAGTGCCCGCTGGTTAACCTAGATCTTCCAAGTGCCCGCTAGTTAACCCAGATCGTCCAAGTGCCGGCTAGTTAACCTACATAGTGCAAGTGTCCGCTAGGTAACCTACATAGTCCAATTGCCCGCTAGTTAACATAGATAGTCCAAGTGCCCGCTAGAGAAGGTACATAGTCCAAGTGCCCGCTAGGTAACCTAGAGAGTGCAAGTGCCCGCAAGTTAACCTACATAGTCCAAGTACCTGCTAGGTAACCTAGATAGTCCAAGGGCCTGCTAGTTCACCTAGATAGTCCAAGTGCCCGCTAGGTAACCTACATAGTGCAAGTGTCCGCTAGTTAACCTACGTAGTGCAAGGGACCGCTAGTTAACCTAGATAGTCCAAGTACCCGCTAGTTAACCTAGATCGTCCAATTGTCCGCTAGTTAACCTACATAGTCCAAGTGCCCTTTAGGGAACCTAGCTAGTCCAAGTGCCCGCTAGGGAACCTACATAGTCCAATTGCCCGCTCTGGAACATACATAGTCCAAGTGCCTGTTAGTTAACCTAGATAATCCAAGTGCCCGCTAGTTAACCTACATAGTCCAAGTGCCCGCTAGGTAACCTACATAATCCAAGTGCCCGCTAGGTAACCAATATAGTCCAAATGCCCGCTAGGGAACCTACATAGTCCAAGTGCCCGCTAGTTAACCTAGATAGTCCAAGTGCCCACTAGTTAACCTAGATAGTCCAAGTACCCGCTAGTTAACTAGGGTCGTCCAAGTGCCCTCTAGTTAACTTACATAGTCCAAGGGCCTGCTAGTTAACCTACATAGACCAAGGGCCAGCTAGTTAACCTACATAGTCCAAGTGGCCGCTAGGTAACCTAGACTGTCCAAGTGACCACTAGGTTACCTACATAGTCCAAGTGCCCGTTCGTTAACCTACATAGTCCAAGTGCCCGCTAGGTAACGTAGATAGCCCAAGTACCCGCTAGGGAATGTACATAGTCCAAGTGCCCGCTAGGTAACCTAGATATTCCAAGTGCCCGCTAGTTAACCTACATAGTCAAAGTGTCTGCTAGGTAAACTACATTGTCCAAGTGCCCACAAGTAACCTAGACAGTCCAATTGCCTGCTAGTTAACCTAGACAGTCCAAGTACCCGCTAGGGAACATACATAGTCCAAGCGCCCGCTAGGGAACCTACATAGTCCAAGTGCTCGCTAGGCAACCTACATAGTCCCAGTACCCGTTAGTTAACCTAGATAGTCAAAGTGCCTGCTAGGTACCCTAGATAGTCCAAGTGCCCGCTTGGTAACCTACATAGTCCAATTACCCATTAGCTAACCTAGATAGTCCAAGTGTCCGCTAGTTAACCTACATAGTCCAAATGCCCGTTCGTTAACCTAGATAGTCCAAGTGCCCGCTAGGTAACCTAGACAGTCCAAGTGCCCGCTAGGTTACCTACATAGTCCAAGTGCACGTTCGTTAACCTAGATAGTCCAAGTGCCCGCTGGTAACCTACATAGTCCAAGAGCCCGCTAGGTAACCTTGATAGTCCAAGTACTTTATAGTTTACCTACATAGTCCAAGTGCCCGCTAGGTAACCTAGATAGTCCAAGGGCCCGCTAGTTAACCTAGATAGTCCAAGTGCCGGCTAGTTAATCTAGATCGTCCAAGTGTCCGCTTGTTAACCTAGATAGTCCAAGTTCCCGCTAGTTAACTAGAATCGTCCAAGTGCCCTCTAGTTAACTTACATAGTCCATGTGCCCGCTAGGTAACCTAGACAGTCCAAGTGACCACTAGGTTGCCTACATAGTCCAAGTGCCTTTTCAAAGGCATGGAAAGCCAAACCCAGGAAGGTAGGAGAGGTCACCTTACTAGGAGGAATGCTCAACACCACTACAGGCGAAGAAGAGCCCAGCCTCCTGTTTCCGGTAGACAATTCTAGGACAGAACCCATGTTCCTCAGAAGTCCTGGGGGAATCAAGCCCCTGTATCCTACATTAAAAGCCTCAACACCCCGTTCCCATTGTGATTGCTTCTCCCCCTAACTCAGTCTTGCGTCCGCTTTCCTATTCCCACTCCCTGCCATCAGATCTCAAATAGACTCCCTGCACCCAGGCCTGAGGAATAAGCTCGGCATGCACGGGCACTCTATCAAAGACACACATATTACTCTGAATCTCCAAAAGAACCCTGTGGGCTACGTGTGTAATCCCCAGTTCACAGATGAGAAATGGATTGAAAAACAGTGACACACCAATGATCACACAAGCGAAGGGTTCAAGTCTGTGTCTATCAGTTATTCTTTTATTCAAGAATGCCTGAGAAGACTGGGTCTTAACACTTGAGCAATCTTCTTGGAAGAATAAGGCAAACTACAGAAAACACAAAATGAATATCGCTTTTGTTCGTTTATCCATTTGCAAAAGACATAATACCTATAGTGCTAAGAATAGTATTCAAAGTATCTATTACTACCCCCTCAAAGCTTACATACTAGTCACCAAACTCAAACAAATACAATGCTATCAAGTTGATTACAACTTATAGCAACCCCATATAGGGCTTCCAAGACTGTAAATCTTTACAGAAGCAGAGAGTTTCACTTTTCTCCCGCTGAGTGACTGGTGCATTTGAACTACTGACCTTGTGGTTAGCAGCCCATTGCTAAATGATTAGTTCCATAATCATTACGCTTACTTAACTCTACATTCTTTTAATTATTTCTCTATCAGTCCAAATTGCATCTGGCTACATGGGAAAAAAACAAACCGACTCTAGTGCTCTAATCACAAAAGCTTCATTTTTCTTATATTAACAAAAAAAAAATACCAAACCAGTTGCCACTGAATTGATTCTGATTTACAGTTACCCCATATGATTCAGGGTAGAACTGTGCTCCATGAAGTTTTCAAGGGCTGAATTTTTAAATGTAGATTGCCAGGTTTTTCTTCCAAGGCATCTTTGGCTTAGCAGTGAATTGTGTTAACCCTTTGCACCACACAGGGGTTTGTCTTATACAATAGTAAGTCTTGAAATAGGTAGCCTAGGTCTGGCGTATTTGCTCAGGGACTCATCTTGGATATAGGAGAATGCATGCTTTTTGGTCTGCCAAACTCATGTAGCCTATGTGACTCTCCCATCTTTCAATATTCTGACTAGGGAGCATGACAGCAGAAGAGCCAAGGACAAAAATGAAATGGGTTATGCCAGACAAGTGTTTTGCCTTAAACAACAACAAAAACTTTCTGGGGAGTCCTACTCAGTATCTTTCACCTACACATATTTGGCCCAAACTGGGTCAAATGTTTATGCATAGCTGCAAGGCAGCCTAGGAGTGAGCGATTTAAGTAGGTACATTATCACCCTAAACAAAATTGAGCTTCTATTAGTAGTAAGAATGAGAAAAATGGATACTGTTTAGGCATATAGCAGGGTTGGGTAGAATTCTATTTTGTGTCTTAATTTATATTTTGAATGAACTCAGAAAAAGTCATAGAGAGTAGAACAAAGGGATGGATGTGCATCCAACCACCTCAACTACTCATTTCTTTTCATGCTCTCCCTCTAGCTTCCCTGAATAGTTCTTGGTTACACATTGGGCTGCTAATTGCACGGTCGGTATTTTGAAATCACCGGCTGCTCTTCGGGAGAAAGATGGGACTCTACTCTGTAAAGAGGTACAGTCTCAGAACCTCACAGGTACAATTTTACCCATGTCCTGTAGGGTCGATATGAGTTAGCATTGATTCAATGGCAGTGAGCTTGGTTTGGATAGATCTGTAGAATCTTAGGATGGAATAGTTTGAATACACAGAAAAAAATTCAGTGGAATCATAACCCTCCAAATAATTACCCTCTAAAGCCACAAAGATCAACTGTGTCCAGCATGGTGACAGTTTAGCATATGACATGGGGACATTGCTCATATCCCAGTGTTGTTAATCAACAAAAACTCACACACTGCCACTTATAGTGACCCTATGCACAATAGAATAAAAGCCTTTCTAGTCCTGTGACATCCTCACAATGGTCATATTTTAGCCTATTGTTACAGCCACTGTGTTGATCCATCTCATTCTGGGTTTACCTGTTTTTTGATGATGCTCTACCAAGTATTTTGTCCTTTTCTAGGGACTAATTTCTCCTGATACCATGTTCAAAGTATATGAAATGAAGTTTTACCATCCTCACTTCTAAAACACATTGTGGCTGTACTTCTTCAGGGACAGACCTCTTTGTTCTGCTGGGCATTCGTGGTATATTCAATATTATTTGCAACATCATATTTTAAAGGCATCATATTTTCTTCAGTCTTCCTTAATTATGGTCCATATTTCACATGCATATGTCAAACATTACCATCAAGTCTATTGTTATTCATAGTGACCATATAGGGTTTCCAAGGCTGTAAATCTTTACAGGGTCAAATAGCTTCCTCTTTCTTCTGTGGAGCAGCAAGTGGGTTGAACCACCAACCTTGCTGTGAGTCATCCAACCCATACCAGACACTGAAATTAAGACTCCTTTCACATGCATCTAAGGTGATTAAAAATATCAAGGCTAAAAGCAGGCATAACTTGCTAATCCCCAGAGTAAAACATTTGCTCTTTCACATTTTAAAGAGGTCTTTTACAACAGATTTTTCCAATGAAATACGTTGATTTATTGACTGCTGCTTCTGTGAGTATTGATTGTGGGTCCAAGTAAAATAGAGTTTAGCTACATTTCTCTATTTGTAATGATGTTGTGTGTTTATATTTGTCAAGTTGAGAAGACATTTGTATTCTTAGTGTTGAAGACTAATTTATATGAGCTTTATCAGTAAGTACTTCAAGGCCTATTGACTTTCAGCCAGTAAGATTGGGTCATCTGCATAACACAGGTTGTTAATGATTCTTCCTCCAATTCAGATGCCTCAACTTCTTCATACAGAGCAGCTTCTCAGATTATTTGAATAAGTATAGTGTGATAGATAGGTAGGTTTATAGTGCCAACCTGGCCAATAAGAACATGTGGGATTAATAAGTTCGCAGTTTGATTAGTGGGCAAAGAGATAAATGGCTCAGCAAGCCACACCTATCTCTCAGTTGCTCTCTGGTGATCAGACCAGTGTGTGGCTGCCTTACCTAGTTCTGCAGTTTGCTGCCTGGCTGTACTGCCATATTTACTGTTGCATGGAAGTGAGTTAAACTGAGTCCTCTGTACTGCTATGTGGACTAATTAGCTGTTATATTCCTTCGTGTTCTATCTATCTATCAAATCATAAATGTCCTGGTTTTGTTTCTCTAGAGAACCCTGTCTAACACATATGGTGAAAGGATATAACCACAACACACACTCTCCTGATTTTAAACCACGCAGTATCCCCTTGTTCTATTCGAACCACTTCCTGTTGGTTTATGTACAGGTACCACAGGAGCACAATTAAATGTACGGGAATTCCCATTGTTCTCATATGTATTCATATGCTACCCAAAGTTTGTTATGATACACAGTAAAATCCTCTGCATAGTCAATAGTACATAAGTAAGCATTTTCCTTGTATCCTCTGTTTTCAGCCAAGGTCCATCTGAAATCAGCATTGATATACCTTGCCTCATGCCCTCTTTTAATACAGCCTGGATTTCTGGCAGCTTCCTGTTGACATATTGCTATAACTACTTTTAAAGTTATCTTCAATAAAATTGTACTTGCATGTCATATTAATGTTACTTTAAATTAATTTGCAGATTTTGTTGCGTCATATTTCTTTAGAATGGACACAAATATTAATCACTTCCAGTTGGTTGGCCAGATAGCTATCTTCCAAATTTCTTGACATGGACTATCACTGCATGAGCGTGTTGAAATATTTCCATTCCTATCCCTTCCTTGCTTTTCACTAATGCTTACATTGCAGCTTCAACTTCTTCTTGGCCTTTTGAACTAGTAGAACCTCAACTAATTCTTGGGTACAGAGACTCTGTATACTCCTTCCATGTTCTTTGGATTCTCCCTGCATCATTCAATAGTTTGATAAATAATCCTTCAACATTTTAGTCCAAGGCTTGGATTTTTTCTTCTGTTCTTTCAATTTATGATATGCTGACTGTACTCATTCCTTTTGCTTTCCTAATTCCAGGTCTTTACACGTTACAATATAATTCTTTACTTTATCTTCTCAAGCTAGCCTTTCAAATTTTTCTGTTCAACTCTTTTATTTCATCATTTCTTCCATTTGCTTTAGCTGCTTTAGGTTCAAGAGCAAGTTTCACAATCTCCTCTGATATCCACTGTAGTATTTTCTTTCTTTCCTCTATTATTAATGATCTTTTTGAGGAGCCCTCAATAAAATAATTTATGATAAATAAATAATAGCCCCAGTTGACATGACAAAAAAAAAAAAGATTGATGACCTTGATGCTATTTCACAAGTCTTCTGGTAGCTGATCATTAATGTTCAATATGTCCGAACCATTCTTGAGATAGGCTCTAAATTCAGGTGAGATATTGTGATAGTAAGGTTTGGTGTCAATTTAGTTTGACCAGGATCTTCAGAAGGTGCAGGTCACAGTCTCCTTGGGGGTGTGACCTATTTCATAGCTATAAGTAGACTGTGGAGAATGGGCTCACTCTTTTTCTTCCTGATGAAAAGACCCTGGACCCTACGTCTGGCTTCTTGGGATGGCAATCACCATGAGACCTGCTGACCCTAAGAGCTGTCTGTGGCCTGCCAACTGCCTGTTGACTTTGGATTCTCCCAACTCTGCCTCCACCAACCTGTGGTTTTCCTGTTTCTTGGGCTATTCCTCCAACAGCTTCATGAGTCTGGAAGGGCCTCTAGTTTGCATCTGATTTATGGGCTGGAGTTGGACTGGGGTTTCTTGTTGTGTGGACTTCTTAATGTAAAATTCTTTATTGATATAAATTTCCTTCTTCTACATGTATCAGTATCACTGGTTTGTTTCTCTAGAAACCCCAACCGACCACAGATATAATGTAGGCTGTATTTGGGCTCTTTTGCGTTCTTATTTTAATTTTCTTCAGGTATGACTTGAACTTGCATATTAGTAATTGATAGTCTGTTACATAGTTGGCCCCTGGTCTTATTTTGTCTCAATGATATTGAGCTTCTCTATCATGTCTTCCCACAGATTTAATCAGTTCCATTCCTGTGTATTCCACATGTATATATGCCGCTCCTGTTGTTGAATAAAGATGTTTGCAATGAGGCAGTTATTGCTCTTGCAGAATTTTTTCATGCATTCTTCAGCTTCTTTTCGATCCCCAAAGCCATAGTTTCTAATTACTCTTCCTTCCTTTTTGTTTCCATGTGTGCATTCCAATTGTCAGCAATTATTAATGCATTTTCAGTACATGTGTGATCAATTTCAGACTAAAGAAGTTGGTACAATTCTTCATTGGCTTTAGTGGTTTGTGAGAAAATTTGAATAATGGTTCTATTAACCGGCCTTCCTTGTGTGTGAAGATAGATATTATTCTGTCACAGGCAGCATTGCATTTCAAGATAGATCTAGAAATGCTCTTTTTGAGGATGAAAGAGACATTCTTTTGAATTTGTCATTGTCAGCATAGTCATTCTTATCATTTTAAGATTCAAAGGGACTATTTCAACTCACCAATGCCTAGGATATGATCTTTAAAGGCCAGATTCCGTTTTTTATGATTTCCAATTTTCCTAGATTCTTATTTTTCACGTTTCATGTTCTGATTATTAATGAATGGTTGCAATGATTTTTCTCATTTTGCATTATAATCCATCAGCAAATGAAGGTGCCAGAAAGCTTTAGTACACTTTGTTGCTAGATGCCTTCAAGTCAGTTCTGTCTCATAATAATGCCTACACAACAGAATGAAACATTTCCTGGTCCTGCTCCATACTCAAAAATTTTGTTATGTTTGAGCCCATTGTTGTAGGAATTGTCTCGATCCATTTGATCGGGTGTCTTCCTCTTTTTGCAACCCCTCCACTGTAATGTGTATGATGTCCTCCAGGGACTGGTCTGTCCTGATAACATCTGCAAAGTACAGGAGATGAAGTCTCGCCATCCTATCTGCCAAGGAACATTTAGCTGCACTTCTTCTCAGACAGATTTGTTTGTTCTTCTCTCCACCCATGGTACTTTCAGTATTTTTTTTGTCAGTACCTTAATTCAAATGCACCAGTTCTCCTTCAGTCGTTCTCATTCAATGTTCAAATTTCACATGCATAAGATGTGGCAGAAAATACCATGCCTTGGGCCAGGCGCAACTTAATCCTAAGTGAAATTCTTGATCTTCCGTACTTTAAAGTGGTTATGTGCAGTAGATTTGCCTAATGCAATATGTTATTTAGTTTCTTGATTGTTGTTTCCATGAGCATTAGTTGTGAATCTAAGCAACACCAAATTCTTGATAACTTCAATATTTTCTCCATTTATTATGATGTTATCTCCAGCTCCTGTTGTGAGGTTTTGAGTTATCATTAAGGTGGACTCTACTTTGAGGAAGCTCTCTTTCTCGGTGATATTTTGATTGTTTTGCAATCTGAGGGGCTCATTTTCTGGCATTATATCAGACAATATTTTACTGCTATGCAGAAAGTTTTCAATGGTGAATCCCTCAGAAGTGGACTGATTGTTTTGTCGTCCTGTCAGTTCTTAGTCTGGAAGCTGTGTTGAAATCTGTTCACCGTGGGTGATCCTGCCTGGTATTTGAAGTACTAGTGGACTAACTCCCAGCATTACAGCAAAGCACAAGCTACCACAGTGCAGCAAATTGACAGATGGGGCGGGGGAGGGGAGTTGTCATTGTTAGACACTGTTAATTTGGCTCTAACTCATAGCACCCACATCCTGTTTCCTCACAGTGAATGTTGGAGACCGTTTTTGCAGCCAGTATGCCAATTCATCCCATTGAGGACCTTCTTCTTTTTTTCACCACTCCAATTTATCAAGTATGATATCCTTCTCTAGGGACTATGCTCAGCTGTTAACATGCCCAAAGTATGTGACATGAAGTCTTGCCATTCTCACGTCTAGGAAGCATTCTGGCTCTACTTCCGCCAAGAAAGATTTGTTCCTTCTTCTGAAAGTCCATGGAATATTCAATATTCTTCACCAGCATCATAATTCAAAGACATCAACTTTTATTTTACCTTTCATAATTATTGTCCATTTTCAAGTACATATGAGGTGATTGAAAATGCCATAATATGATAGTTATATAATTTTATGTCAGTTTGAAGATATGTAAAAGTGTAAGGTTGGTATCCAATCTGTCAATCACTGATGGTGCCTCTTTGTGGCCATGGCCTTCTCATAAGGAGGGCCCTGGGAACCTCCCCTTCTTTTTGCATTCACCTGACTGCTCCCTGCCCACGTTGAGAGCTGCCAGAGTCTTGCCATGCTTCCATCGACCTTGGGTCCACAAGACATTGCAATCACTGGCCTTTGACATCCCTGCATTCTGCATCATTGCATGTAACTGTGTAAGTTGGAAAGGAACTTATGGGCTAGTGTTGGACTAAGGACTTGAGTTGGACTGGCCTGGGATATTTCCTTGAAATAGAAATACTATAATGACTTCTTTATAGAAAACTATTTATTGCACATATATGAGTGGCACTTGATTTGTGTCTCTAGTCAGCCTGGCTTACATCCAGTTCACTGCCATCAAGTTGATTCCAACCCTTAGCAACTCTATAGGACAGGGGAGAGATATCCCTGTGGGTTTCCAATACTGGAACTTTGTATGGGAGCTGAACTGTTGATCTTGTGTTGAGCGACCCAACTTGTTGGTTCTGACGCATTATATTTGTAACCACTATACCACTAGGGCTCAGCTGTGCCTTATTCTTCAAAGTGACATCTTTTAACACTGGAAATTGGTCTTCAGCAAGATCTACCAGTGTACTCGGTCATATGACTAATTTTCTTTTTACACTGTTTTGATTGTGATGTGAGGGAAAATCTACAGAGTAAATTGATTTTCCTTACAATTCATGCAATGTTTTATGATATTGATTGCAATACCTACAATGCAATACTACTTTTCCTATTCCCTCCCTTTGTTTGCCGTTTCCATTGGTCTTTCGTTCCCATTCCTTCCTGCCTTCTGAGTAACTCCCTGACAAATGCTGGGCTCTGAATTGTACATCGTTGACAGTATAGGTCTCCTATTTGGGGGCTGAAAGTTGAGCCATGGAGGTGAGGTCAGGTGTCAAATGGGAATTCCACTAGTGCCTATCATATCCTAAGGTTAGTCTTCTTATTTTGAGTTCTACATTTTCCCAAGTTGATCCAGGGCCTACTACTGTGAGTACCCTCAGAGCAATCTGCAGTGAGAACCCTATGCTATCTTGGTCTTCTGGACTCAGCGCTGTGGAGCCTGGGCTTCATGTGGTCAGTGAATCCCTTTCATCTTCTTTTGATGCTATCTGTGTAATTCTGTATTTTGAATCTCTTCAATTTTTTCAGCTAGTGAAATGCACATGCTTTTCATTTTTGCTGTCCTAATTCCAGGTCTTTGCACCTTTTAATATAATTCTTTATTCCATCTTTTTGAATTCCCCTTTGAAATTTTATGTTCAGCTTCTTTATTCAGCGTCTTTACGTCATCAATTATTTCTATATTTCTCTCTCTCTCTTTTTCGTACTTCATCATTTCTTTCATTGGCTTCAGCTACTCCACATTCAACGTGACATCCATTTTGTCTTTTCTTTAGTTTCTATCTTTTTAATTATCTTTGAATTTCTTTATTTATGATGTTCTTGATATTATTGCAGAACTCGTATCATCTCAGGGATTTGTGTTCAATGTGTCAACTTTCTTCTTGAAGTATCCTCTAATTTAGATGAGATATACTCAAATTCATACTTTGACTCTTGGGGACTTGTTTTAATTTTATTTGAATTCGAGTTGAATTTGCCATTGATGGTTTGTTCCACAGTTGGTCTCCAGTCTCGTGACTGATGATATTGAACTTCTTTATACCGTAAATACTTGAGTATAAGCCGAGTTTTTTTCTGCACATTTTTTATGCTGAAAAAGCACCCCAGCTTTGGGGGGTAAAATTAGTTGCCTTGGGTTATACTCGAGTATATATAGTAGTTTATTTCAACAGATGTAGTTGATTTAATTCCTGTGTATTTCTATCCAATATACATGATCCATGTCTATGGTTACTGTTTACATCACTGAAAAATAAATGTTCAATCAGTAAGCCATCCTTATTGGAATATTCTGTCATGAGATCTCCCATGTGGCTTCCATCCCCATGGCCATATTTTCTAACTAGTGATCCTCCTCCTTAGTTTCCAATTTTTGCATTCAAGTCATCAGTAATCTTGATTGCATGTTTCATCAATTTCAGACTGAAAAGGTTGGTAAAAATCCTCAATGGCTTTATTGTTAGCATTAGTGGTTGGTGTGTCAATTTGAATAATAACTTTATTAATTATTCATCCTTATAGGTGTAATATATCCTACACCTAACAATGGTGAACATTGGAATCGATGTTGAAACATTCTCTTTTTTAACATGAAAGTCATCCATTCCTTTCAAATTTGTTACTCTGGTATGTAAACCATATTATTATGACATTCAAAATGGCCAATACCAGTCTATTTCAGTTCAATAACACCTAGAGTGTTTGATCTTTATGTGTTCCATTTTGTCATGGGTTCCAATTTTTCTAGATCCATATTTCATGCATCCCATCTTCTTGTTAGTGGTTATTGCAGTACTGCTGTTTCTTCTCATTTTGAGTCATTGCCACATCAACAAATATAGGTCCTGAAAACTTTATATCACTAAGGTCAACTCTACTTTGAGGAGACAGCTCTTCCCCAATTATATTTTGAGTGTCTTCCAACTTGAGGGGTTCATCATCCTGCACTATATGAAAAAATATTCCACTGCTATCAATGTGCTCCACAAACACCACTATTTTTTCAGATGTAGATTGGCAGGTTATTCTTTCTAGTCTATTTAGCTTGTAAGCTTTTCTGAAAATTTTCCACCACGGGTAACTATGCTTGTGTTTGAAATACCAGTGGTATATCTCACAAGTTATGATAGTGCAAGAACCTGACATGTCTGACAACTTGGCATGCTAGCCTAATTCCGAATGGCCAGCATATCTCTCTTCCTGCTTTCTCTAGTTTCTGTAGACCACTGTACCTGAGCATGCATGGCTTAGGAGGTTGTGGAGTTAATTCTTGCTTCCTGGAGTAACCCTTAACCAATGACCCATAGGAGTTGTTGGACAAATAGCCACACTCCCTCACATTCTGGGCAGAATAACTAGTGGATTTTCTAGAGTGTCTCCAGTAAGATTAACCTCCAGTTGCTCACAATTTTAAATTGTTTGATAATGTACTTTTCATTGGCTGCCTTCTTTCCCTTTTCTGCTTCCCATTTCCTTATTGATATCTCCCCCAAAAATGGTTTAATTAAAACCTTTGTCTCAGGATCTAATCCTATGGGGAACCAAAACTCAATCACACAAGACATTTGTCAAATCATGGACTTAGTGGTTATATCTATTATATGTGTAGGTCATGGAAGAGGAGAATTCATACCATCACTTTGAATAGTCATTCGGAGTGCCAACTGGGTCCCCAGCATAGATCCTGGACATCAAAACTCACTGTTTCCTGCATCATAACACTTCCTTTTAGACTTCTGTCATTCAAAAAACTCAACAAATAGCTTGCTGTCTCACTTCAAATTTTGTAGTGGGCAAATATGGCTATGTTTTCATTGTGTGTTTAGCACTGGACAAATCAGCTTTGACCAGGAAGGTGAAGTCATGTGGAGAAAAAAACCAAAAACACTAGCAGCTGTGTGTTGTGGAAGAAAACCCTGTGGATGAACTGCAATTTTTAGGGAACAGAGACCAGCAAGATAAACCAATAAGTGTCCACTGTTCTGATGTTAAGGAGAACCCTGGTGAGGCAGTAATTAAGCACTTAAGGGCTAATCAATCAGCAGTTCAAACCCCCCATCTTCCCCAAGGAAGAGTTACGATGTGGCAGTCTGACCCCCTTAAGATTTACATTTATTACCACTACCAACTGATCTGAGAGGGATAGCATTAGGGAATCCTGAATAGCATTCTTAACGAGCTCTAATGGCAGAGTGGACTCCTCATTGAGCTCCTAAACACAAAGTAAGTGGTTCTAACCTATCAGTTGGTCCATGTGAGATATATGAGTTTGTCTGCTCTGGTAAAGATTTAAGCCTTGGAAAATGAAAGGGTGAAGTTCTATTCTATCTTGTAGGGTCTCTATGAGTCAGCTTCAACACAATGATAATGAGTTTGTTTTGGAATTTTGGGATAGAAAGGAGAAATATGTGCAACAAAGTTTAAACTTATTTTAAAAGTTCAGGGGTATTGCTCAGAGAGAGATTCTTGGAACCCACAAGACTGTTGTCCTTAGGCACCTTCAGATCTGGAACTGAACTCACTCCCTTGGCTCAATCTTCAGCCAAACAATAGGTAGATCTATAAGGTAAAAAGTAACACTAATCAACTATTTGAATCAAAAGGATATAATTTATTCAAAGATAAAGTTCAGAACGGTCAGGAAAGAAGGGGGAATGGAAACAGGAACTACAAGGAGGAAGTGCAATAAGTGATATTACGTTGAGCAGACTGCAGTCAATATCATGAAGCAAAATATGTGTGAACTGTCACATGGAAAACGGATGTATTCTGTAAACCTTCACTCATCTCACAATAAAGAGATTTTTTTTCAGCCTTGGAAACCTATGAGGCAATACTATTCTGTCCTATAGGGTACCCATGAGTTGAAATCAACTCAGTGGCAATGGGATATTGATGCTGATGCTTTCTTCCGATTCTAAAAAATAGGGTTATTAGCAATTATTGTGGAAATAGCATGAATGAGACTATGTAAATGGGGTTGGTTACAGATAAATTCTTGTAAATGTTAAAGGATAAGTGATTCAGGATGGACTTACCCAAAAAGAGAAAATTATTGCAAGATTTTGTTCCAGGGATAAAATAAAAATAGGCTTCCTGTGGGTAAGACTTAAGCCTATAGATATGGAATTTAAGGAACTGGTATTCCATGATGGTCACCTTCCCGACACAATCACTCAAGACAAAAAGTGGGTGTATAAACAAATGAGGTGAAGAAAGCTTATGGAGCCTAGCTATCAAAAGATAGTCTAGGGTTTTAAAGACTAGAAGGTTCACAAGTGGCCATCTAACTCAGAAGCAATAAAGCGCACATGAAAGAAGCACACCAGCCTGTGTGATCACAAGATGTAGAAGGGATCAGGTATCAGGCATAAAGAACAAAAAGAATCATATCATTGTGAATGGGGGGGTACAGTTAGGGGATCCAAGATCTATCTGTAGGCAACTGGACAACCCCTTACAAAAGGGTCGCTGGGAGGAGATGAGCCAGTCAGGATGCAGTGTAGCAACGATGAAACATATAACTTTCCTCTCGTTCCTAAATTCTACCGCGCCCACTATCATGATCCCAATTCTACCTTACAAACCTGGCTAGACCAGAGAATATACACTGGTCCATATAGGAACTGGAAACACAGGGAAACCAGGACAGATGACCCCTTCAGGACTGGTGCTGAGAGTAACAATAACAGGAGGGTGGAGGAAAGGTGGGGTAGAAAGAGGGATCTGATTACAAGGATCTCCATATAACCTCCTCCATGAGGGAGGGACAACAAAAAAGTGGGTGACGGTAGATGTCGGACAGTGTAAGATAGGACAGAATAATAATTTATAAATTATCAAGGGTCCATGAGGGAGGGGGAGGGGGAAGGAGGGGAAATGAGGAGCTAATACCAAGGGCTCAAGTAGAAAGCAAATGTTTTGAGAATAATGATGGCAACAAATGTACACAGTGGATTTATGTATAGATTGTACTAAGAGTTGTAGGAGCCCCCAATAAAATGATTCTTTTTAAAAACCTCAAAGAGCAAAACACACTATGGTTTATTGTACACCAATGATACTTAAATAAAATTACATAAAAGAGCGGAAAAAGAAATGGAATTTAAGATAAAGAAAGTATTCCCTTTGAAAACCATATTGCAAATATATATTTAGGCAGGCAATTAGATAAAGACATTTTAAGTCTGGGCTTCTATACCTGCCATCTGTCTGTTATGAAAAGTATAATTAGCAACTAGAATCTCTCATACAAAATCAACTCAATATGGTCTTTCTGGTCTGACTTCCGTGGCGTTCTACTGTGCTTTGATGGAGCTCATCATATCATGACTCTATAACAAGATTGAGGAGTTATTTGCATTCTTATGTGGAAGGTAAATCTGTTTGGCCATTCTGTTAGACTAGTTCATTTTCTTTCCTACCATCCCATCTGCCATTTTAATTCAAAACAAGGAGAAAGGCATGTATGTGCCTTTTGAGGAAGGAGAAGATTTTGGTGTGGAAGAAATTCTCTTCTAGACTGCAAGGTAAGTATTTACCCCCTCTAGCCCTGTTGGAGGAGGGGAAAAGGACGAGAGACAAGGCAAAGAGAACAACCTAGTTAGCTTCGTGCCTCCTTACTTTACCTGGTGATTGAGGGGAATATCAGTGACTATGGACCTGTTGTGCTCCCCATTTGGAAGCATGAAGAATAGAGGCTGCCAGGCAGAGCAGCCCTATGGGAAGTCACTGAAGACAAACATATAGAGAGTGCCATCAAGTCTACTGTGATCCATGGAGACCTTATATGAAATGGAATGGAGTGCTGTCTTATCTGGCACCATTGTCACACATTCCTGAATGTTGAAGTCCATTGTTGCAGCGATTAGGTCAATCTGCCTCAACAAGGATCTTCCCTGTCCCTCTATTTCATCAAATATGGTGTCTTCCTCTAGCAATTGTCCACTGATAGTGTGTCCAAAACACATTAGTCAGTCAGTGTTCTCTTGTGATCCATAAGGTTTTCTTTCAGTAATTTTTGGAAGTGTACTGTCAGGCCCCTCTTCCTTGTCTGTCTTAGTCTAGAAGCTTCACTGAAACCTGTCCACCATGGGCAATCCTGCTGGTATTTGAAATTCTGGGAACAGAGCTTCCAGCATCATAACAATACACAAATCATTATAGTACAACCAACTTTCAGATGAGTGGAGGATATCTATATCTATATCTAAATCTATATCTAAATCTATATCTAAATCTATATCTAAATCTATATTTAAATCTATATCTAAATCTATATCTATATCTATATCTATATCTATATCTATATCTATCTCTATCTCTATCTCTATCTCTATCTCTATCTCTATCTCTATCTCTATCTCTATCTATATCTATATCTATATCTATATCTATATCTATATCTATAGATAGATAGATATATGGAGGGAGAGAGTAAAACTGGCAATGCAGTCTGATTAGGCAGTATTCTGATGATCTGCTGCTAACAGAAAGTATCCCCACAATTAAGATCTTAAAGTAATGATAATATCAATTTTGCTCACAAATCTGCAATCTGGGCAGAGCTCAGTGAGGACACTAGTTTTGGCTTCATCAAGCATTAGCTGGGGTAGCTCAAAGACAGAGGCTGCAGCTCTCTTAAGACTCACTCCCTCACACGACTGATACTTCTATTGGTTGGAGCTCAAGAAGAACCCTATATGTGACATTTTCATTTGGCTTGGTCTTCCTTGCAATATCCTGACAGGGTCCCAATGGTGAACAACCCAATACGACCAGGTGGAAGTCACAGAGCAACACTTCTGCCATAGTCAAAGGCCTGCCAAGATGCAAGGAAGAGGGAAAGCAGGCCCTATTTCTGGAAAAATGAACACAAATTCATCTTGTAACAAGAGAATGTGCGATGTGCAACATTAGGACAGTCATCTTTGAAGGACACAACATGCCATGAGCCAAGATACAGAGACAGATTTCTACGAAAGCGGAAGGGCAGGACTTATACTTAAAGATAAAGCCACAGACTTCATAGGACAATAGCAATAGGGAGACAAGCAAAGGAAAGCTCTAGGATGCAAGCCTAACATGGCTAAAGATAGGGACAATATCAGGACTGAACTGGAAGCAAGCAGACACCTGTGCAAGGCAGAACCCGTGAAGTTGTGAGTGCCTTCAAAGCTAAGTCAAAGTACCTTGGGGCGTAAGAAGGGAAGGAGCAGGAGAAGGAATGAATGGGTAGGTTTATGGAATTTGTAAGTCTGGGGACAGAGCATCAGGAATAGCTGGGTTCTGGCACTCAGTTGATACCATCAGAGTTTGAACCTTTTCCTTTCAGTGCTGTTTCCTTTTGAGTTTCACGAAGGCTTCCTGATGACAGCTGTAGTTTTATCTAGAAGCTCAGGAATTCTATTAGAGAGAGGCTCTTTTCCTTTCTAATCATTGGTGGTACTATCAGGTAAGCATTGGATTGCTAACTGCAAGGTTGGCAGTGCTACCCTACCAGCTACCTCATAGGGAAAAAGATGGAACTTTCTGCTCACATAAATATTTACAGTCTGAGAAACCCCACAGGGGCCTTCTATGATTCAAAATGGACTCATTAGCAATGGGGTAATTGCTTCTGGGGCATTTTTAGGGTTAGATATCATTAACCTAGCATGAGTCACATACTGAGTCTGACCCAGTCCCTTTGGACAGAGGAAAGTCATGCCCTGACTAGGCAGGCCTGGAGCTGGCAGATTGGAACAATGCCAGCATAAGCATGGAGATGGAGCATGGTGGAAGAGTGATCCCAAAGATACAAGCCATGTGCTGTGAGTGGAAGAAGGGCAAATGAATGCTGCATTAATTAACCAGTCACTGACAAAATGAGGTTGCATAACAAATGGCTCCAAAACCCAGCAGTTCAACACACAGCCCAACCCCTTCCCTCCCACACACACAGTTCTTAAAATTCAGCATCAGGGAGATTAACTGGAACTTTGAACTTGGCACTTCAGGGCTTGGAAGAGATGACAGTGCATGTAAAGGCCTTGGGGCAGGAGAGATCTTGGTGTGACTGAAAGCCCAGAAGAAGACTAATTTGGGGGAGGTGAGATAATAGGATGGAGTTTTCAGTGAGCATTTCCTTGAGAGCCTTCAAGCAAAGGCGATTTTTCTATATTCATGTTTTAGAAGTAGATCTCCACCCATTGGGTAAAGCTTTGGGTAATGGATTGGTGTCGGTATGCAGGGAAAAAATAAATGGGCTTGTTGTGGATTAGGAGCCTGTGGTAGTCACCTAATCTTGTGTCGAGTTAAGGATTAGGAGTGTAGGCGTGGAGTCTAGGCTGCCAATCTGGAGATAGTCAGTGAGATTTTTATGTGGGCATAGCCTTCTCCTGAGAACTCTGAGAAATCTGGTACTTCCTCCTTGGAGGTGGAAGACACCTCTCTCTCTCTCTCTCTCTCTCTCTCTCTCTCTCTCTCTCTCTCTCTCTCTCTCTCTGCTACTCGTTGGGAGACATCACAGAAGGCAAGCCAAATGGATGCGACCATACCTCTGAAGCCAAAGAAGCCTCAGAGAGATCGCTGCCAGCACTGAGATGCTTACAATGCCACTGGATCCACAAGACTTTCCACCCATTGGCCTGTGATTATCCTGCATTCAGCATCACTGCACAGGTTTTATGGGTCTGAAAAGGAATTTATAGATTGGTATCAGACATATGGGCTAATATCAGACTTATGGATTTGATCTGCACTGGGCTGGGACGTTTGCTTAATGTACAATTACTGATTGATATAAAACTCTCTCTCTGGACTTATAAGGTAGAATTAGACCAGAACATGTACTCTGGTACAGACAGGAGCTGGAAACACAGGGAATCCTCGACAGATGATCCCTTCAGGACCAGTGGTGAGAGTGGCAATACCAGGAGGGTGGAGGGAAGGTGGGGTAGAAAGAGTGAACCAATTACAAGGATCTACATAAAACCTCTGCCCTGGGGGATGGACAACAGAAAAGTGGGGAAGTGAGATGTTTGACGTGTAAGATATGCCAAAATAATTCATATATTATCAAGGATTTATGAGGGAGGGGGAGGAGGATAGAAGTGGGGAAATGAGGAGCTGATACCAAGGGCTCAAGTAGAAAGCAAATATTTTGAGAAGGATGAGGGCAACACATGTACAAATGCACTTGACACACAATGGGTGGATGGATGGATGGATGGATGGATGGATGGATGGATGGATGGATGGATGGATGGATGGAATGACTGTGATAAGAATTGTATGAGCCCCCAATAAAATTATCAAGGGTTCATAAGGAGGGGGGAGTGGGGAGGGAGGAGAAAAATGAGGAGCAGGTGCCAGGGGCTTATGTGAAGAGCAAATGTTTTGACAATGATGAGGGCAATGAATGTATAAATGTGCTTTATAATGGATGGATGGATGGATTGTGATAAGAGTTGTATGAATCCCTAATATAATGATTAAATAATAGGGAAATGATTTTTAAAAACCACCAACTCTCTCTCATACACATGAGTCTCCCTCGATTTTCTCTAGCATACCCAGACTAATACACAGTTCGCCCCTGTCCTATAGGGCGTTTATGAGTTGGCATGGACTTGAGGGCAGTGGGTTTGTTAGGGCTTTGGAGTTCAGCAGGCCTTTGTTGGTGTGTTTGAGTCTATTTTTGTAGCTGTTGTGTGCAGGTCAGTGGCTCATCTTCCAGCACTCTATAGGACCATATTTTGTTGTGACCCATAAGGCTTTCATTTGTTAATATTTGGAAGTAGATCACCAGGTCTTTCTTCCTAGTCTGCCTTAGGCTAGAGCAGTGGTTCTCAATCTGTGGGTTGTGACCCCTTTTGGGGTCCAGCGACCTTTTAACACGAGTCACCCGATTCATGGCAGTAGCAAAATTACAGTTATGAAGTAGCAAGGAAAATGATTTTATGGTTGGGGGTCACCACAACATGAGGAATTGTATTAAAGTAAGGTTGAGCACCACAGGGCTCGAGGTTCCACTGAAGCCTGCCCATCATTGCTGACCCTTCTGGGGTTTGTCATATCGGTGGCACGGCTTCCAATTTCACAGCAACACTCTAGCTACCACTGCACCACGAACTGATAGACAGGTGGTGGACTGTTCTTAAAAGCCACCTGAGTTACGATGCTTTGTTTTGACAGCCCTGGAAAATGGATACAGAATCTAGTTTCATAGTCAATGCAAGACACACCTTGGGGCCGTAGGGATGGCATGAAGTGAATAGATTCAAAGTATATTTTAGGGAGAGGAAGGTTGACAGTTAATGCCTGGGGGGGTGTGCAAGAAGGAAGGAAGCAGAGACACCATTGATATTAAGTGCCTGAGTTACGACAGGAATTTCCAGGGAAGCTGGTGAGTCATGATGGGAGAATTTCACACTCCCCTGGGACAGGGGGAGCATTGATTAGTTTATATGTCTGCACATCTTCTCAGACAATAGAGGCTTTGTCATCCTCAAATGAAGCATGCAGTTGGAGCTCAGAGACGGCATGCAGTGCAAATGAAGACTGGCTTGGTTGAGATGGGTGGACCAGGGCCACTAGTCAATTCTGAGGAGCTTCAGCAAACCTGCCCAGTGTCTCTTGGAGAGTGGGCATGTCTCATAGCCACAAAGGGCCTTTTAATGTTTTACCTCCCACTGCAGCAGCGTGAGGCTCTATCAGCTCATCCTGGAAAGGAAACATACTACCTGCCATCAGGTTCATTTCTTCAAAAAGAATGGAAGAATACAAATGAAAGACTACAATTTGAAGGGGTCTTAGGCAGACTATCAGGCTCATTAAAGTTTCATTTATTAAAACTTCATTATTCAGAGACATTCTCCCAGTAGGATGTATGTTGGGGTGGGGGTGGGCATGAGGAGGAAGGCTTGGAGCAGGGTAGGGGAACAACCCCACACCCCCAAAAAATACCTTCCCACGAAGCATTTCCAGTGGGCACAGATTAGATAGAAGTTTCATCCTCTGGTCACTTGATGTTTGTCCCTCTCTTTTATCTGAATGCTCTTTCCACATTGCTCAGATGAAGCATCAAATTTATATTAAAATGCAAGTTAGGAAGCATCATCCCCAACCAACCCTGTTCATCAAAATGGTAGTGCTCTCGCCGGGTACCCTGAGTTCAGTTTGTCAACTAGTTGAAGCAGTTGAGCTGGGGCTCTGTGAGGCCCAGGAGCATGAGTTCATTAATATCCGACCCATAATGCCTTGCTGTGTTTGTGCCAACAAACACCTGTCACTCCTTACCTAAGGATTTACTCACTCCTTGAAACAGGCATTTATTTACACACAGTTTGACCTCATGATGGTGTTCAGCAGATGTGGATCTTACTTATTTGCATTGTTCTGTGACAGTTGCAAAATTCGTTAGTGGCTCAGGGATCAATCCTCTTTGGACTGCCCTGAAGCTAGATGAAGCAAGCGGGTTCTTGCTGATTCATCCTCCCTCCTTAGGATTGCTTGCTAGTCAGAATAACATAGTGCCCATTAAAGAAACTGCCTGTATCAGTTTAAATTTGTGACATGGGGGGGAGGGAGGGTCATGATCACAAGTGACAGAAACTGACGCTTGACTAACTTAGGGGAAAAGGCCTAATGGTGGATAAATGGTGGGAAGACAAGAACATGTGGCAAATGCCTGGGCAATCTCAGGGCTGTGAAGCAGGTACTGGCGAAACACTCCTCCTGAGGCCAAAGCGTGCCCTCTGTAGTACATTAAATCACATTCACACACACCCATTCATGTTCACATGGAACCTGAGGCTATGGCCTTACTTGGAGAGGAGGTCTTGGCAGATGTGCTTAGTTAAGGATTTCAAGAGCTCCATCTTTCTGGGTTTAGATTTCAGATGGATGCTACATGCACTGATTGGTGTGTTCTTATAAGAAGAGGACTGGGCACACAGAGACCCCGTGTGAAGGCACTGGCAGAGATTGGATCAGTGCATCTACAAGCCAAGAAATATCAAGGATTAGCAGCAGTGACCAGAAGCAGAGAGAGGCTACTTTGATTCTCCTTCAGAGCTCTCAGAAGGAATGAATCTTGCCCACACCTTAATTTTAACCCTTGGCCCTTCAGAAAAGTGAGAGAACAAATGCCTGCTGTTTAAGTCACTCGATTGGTAGCCATTTGTTACAGCTACCAAAAAGAACCATTATGGATTGATCTGTAGCCCCCTCAAAATATGTGAGAAATTTGAACCTTGGTGGACATGATCCTGTTTGAAAAGAATGGAGTTCTTTTGTAATATAAATGAGGCCCTATGGCCACTGGAGATCCCCTCATAGAGGGGTTTAGAAGAGGAGATGGGTCAGTCAGGGTGCGAGGTAGTACCGATGAAGAACACAGCTTTCCCCCAGATCCTGGATGCTTCCTGCCCCCAACTACCATGATCCAAATTCTACCTTGCAGGGCTGGATATGGCAGAGGTTGTACACTGGTGCATACGGGGGCGGGAGGCACAGGGAATCCAGGGTGGATGATACCTTCAGGACCAAAGGTTGAGGGGCGATGCTGGGAGAGTGGAGGGTGAGTGGGTTGGAAAGGGGGAACTGATTACGAGGATCCACATGTGACCTCCTCCCTGGGAGATTGACAGCAGAGAAGGGGGGGAAGGAAGACTCGGGATAGAGCAAGATATGACAAAATAACAATGTATAAATTACCAAGGGTACATGAGGGAGGGGGAAGCAGGGAGCGAGAGGAAAAAAAAGGAGAACTGATGCAAAGGGCTTAAGTGGAGAGCAAATGCTTTGAGAAGGATTGGGGCAGGGAATGTGCGGATGTGCTTTATACAGTTGATGTATGTATATGTATGAATTGTGATAAGAGTTGTATGAGCCCCTAATAAAATGTAAAAAAAAGAAAATGATTAGGGCAAAGAATGTACAGATGTGCTTTATACAATTGGTGTATGTATATGTATGGATTGTGATAAGAGTTGTATGAGTCCCTAATAAAATGTTAAAAAAAATGAGGCCATATGAGAATAGGCTTGAGCTTAAACCTAAACACTTCTGAGTTAAAGGCCAGGATAGACCCAGTAACACACAGTACGGGGAGAAAAATAGCGAGGAATGCCAAGGAACTTTCTGGTATCCACAAAGAAGGACCCTGACCTAGAGTCGCACCCCAAATTTGAACCTGTAAGCTCCAAAGCAGGGGGAAAAGTGTTTTAAGGCTACTGACTTGTTGGATAATTTTTGGTTAAGGAAATTAAGACAAGAACTTAAGACATCCTCCAATCCTTCCTCTGGCTTCGTTCCATGTTTCTCACATTCAAGAGTCCTCCCAGAGGATTCAGTCAGCTGGTGGTTGTTGTTGTTGTTCAGTGTCATAGGGAGGGTTTGGATTCATTGTGACCATACATACAACATAATCATACACTACCCGGTCCTGTACCATTCTCACAGTTGTTCTTAAGTTTGAGCCCATTGTTGCAGCCACTGTGTCAATCCCTTTTGTTGAGGGCCTTCCTCTTTTTCATTGCCCCTCTACTTTCCAGAACACGATGTCCTGCTCCAGGGACTGATCTCTCCGGACAACATGTCAAAGTTAAGGCGAAGTCTCATTATCCTTGCCCTGAGGAACATTCTGGCTGTACTTCATCCAAGTTAGATGGGTTTGTTCCTTTGGCAGTCCATGGTACATTCATTACTCTTTTACATCACTAATAATCAAATATATCTATTCTTCTTTGGTCTTCCTTATTCAGTGTTCAACTTTCACATGAATATGAGACAGTTGAAAATACCATGGCCTGGGTCAACCCGCCCCAGTCCTCAAAGTAATCTCTTGCTTTTCAACACTTTAAAGAGGTCTCATGTAGCAGATTTGACTAGTGAAATGTGTCATTTGTTCTCTTCTCTGCTGCTTCCATGAGAATTGATTGTGGATTCAAGCAAGACAAAATCCTTGACAATTTCGATCTTTCCTCCATTTATCATGATGTTATCAATAGGTCCAGTTGTGAGGGTCTGGGCTTTCTTTACATTGAGTCATAATCCAAACTGAAGGCTTTAATCCTTCATCTTCAACAGCAAGTGAATCAAGTCCTTCTCATTTTCAGCAAAATTGTGTCATCTGTATAATGCAGGTTGTTAATAAGCCTTCCTCCAACCTGATGCTCCATCAGGCACTGCCCCTTAATGAGTTTAGGTCATGAAGGATAGTCCTCCATAGTCACATTGATTATTACACTACCCCCCTCACATAATAAATTCAGAGAGAGAAAATTTCCCCAAAGCAATGGAAAGCTTACTAGAGAAGTGGAGGGTGCTCAAAGCCAAAGGTGACACAAACTGGAAGTCAATACTAGTTTTCAATACTTGCAGTTACCTAATAGTTCACTGCACTATCTACGAAAAGGTGAGGAGAACTGGGGCAATTCCATTAAAAAAAGACAATGCAGGGTATATAAGTCCGTCATTCCTCTGGAGAAGAAAAACACATAGTTGGGTTGTAGAGCTTTGTTTGCTAATCAACCGAATGTAGTTGTAAGGCAGGGGTGTGTGTGCACGCATGTGTGTGTGTGTGTGTGTGTGTGTGTGTGTGTGTTGAAGGGAAGGGCTTGCCATTCTATTTCATAGCCAGGAGAAAGATGAGCCTCTTCCCATATCTTTTGCTCTGTGGCAAGTAACTGATCTACAAGGAACTTTTATTTGACAAGGACATTGCCGAGAAAAAAAACGGGAAGCTTGTGTTCATCTCTGCTGAGAGGTGGAGTCAAAGAGATGGGCTTTATGACAGACACCCTGATCGTGCAACCAAACTATGAAATGGCCTCATACATTCAACACACATTTGCTGCACCTCCCCAGTGTGCTGCCCACATATTACCAGGCAGAGTGTTTTATGGGCAGCATTTTAGAGTTAGGCAGGCAGAGGGAGTGTCTTTGTGGGTGTTGCCTTTACCAGTCCTTGGATTGTTCTGGGACAGGCATGTCTTTTTCCTCTAAAGTAACTGATCGCGTGTAAAGAAGGAGTATGTATATACTCAGTAAGACGGGTTAAACCAAACCCAACCTATGACAATCATCTCAATTGGAACACATAGCGACCCTATACAAATACCCGTAGGGTTTCCAAGTTTGTAACTCTTTTGGGGGGTCAACTACCATATCCTTCTCTTGCAGAACCACTACAGAGTTGACCGTTGTGTTAGCAGCTGAATGCTTAATCACTGTGCCCATTTTGTTTGCTGAGCCGCCCTCAAAACACTGAACAGGTTTTCTGGGTACCAAGTATGTCCACTTCTATGTCTGACATAGGGTGTTTGCTTAGCCGCCCTCAAATCACTGAACAGGTTTTCTGGGTACCAAGTATGTCCACTTCTATATCTGGCATAGGGTGTTTTCTCCAAGTTGATAGGAGGTGCAAATCAGTTACTAGGGGTTTGGCAGAGTCAGTATGGAAACTGCGAGGGTGTGTGAAATTTGAACCAGAGTAGAACAATTCCAAGACACTTCCTAGGGATTCCTGGCATATAATATGCAAATGATAGTCAAGATATATAACTGTGTCTCTGTTCTTGGTTCTGTCAGTACCTGGTGTGGCCACAAAGGAGAAACCTGTTCTCCTGCTATTTTGAGCATCTAGTGTGAATGACAGGAGATAAGTCACATGCTAATGAACCCTGGTGGTGTAGTAGTTAAGCACCATGGTGCCCGGCTATCAAAGGATATAGCGTCTGGGGTCTTAAAGACTGGAAGATAAACAGGGGACCATCTAGCTAAGAAACAACAAAGCCCACATAGAAAAAGCACACCAGCCTACCCCAACATGATCGCTGAAGACAAAGCGGGTGCATAAGCACATGCGAGCATGTTTTCTTGATGTGCAATCACCCTTTACATGCAACTCTCTTATACATACGTGTTTCTGTGGATTTGTTTCTCAAATGCACCCAGACTAACATAAGCAGCGTGGAACGCATTTAAGAAGCCTAGACAAGGGCAGGGAAGGATATTCGGAGGGACTGGATCCAGAATTAGAGAGGAAGGAGCCCTGGTGGCAAAACGGGCTGCTAGCTCCCTGTCCCAAGGGGGACAATGAGACTACTGGCTCCCATGAAGATTTACAGTCTTGAAAACTCCATATAGGGTCACTGTGGTTGGAATCTACTGGACGGCAGTGACCTTTTGGTATTGAAGGTGGAAGCCACCAATGACTTCCTGCCATTGAGCCAAGGAGCCTCCGGAGAGTGTGTGAATTTCGGGAATGTAGTGAACAACCTCTGCACATCTGCTTTTCGTGCTGCCCAAGTCATGCCCTTGGCCTTTGCTTAAACATATTCATCCAGAAGTGAACCATCACAGCTGCTCCCTCGGAAGCTGGGGGCTGAGCTCTCTGGTTCCACTCTGTCAGCATTTCTGGTACGGGTACCTCCCCTCTGCCCCGGCACAGGCAATGTGCTTTTGGAAGCAATGCTCCCTGGGTAGTGGGTGTGATTTGCATCCTCTGGCCTAACATGATGAATGCTGAGAGGGGGTGGATCCTAGGGGGTTAAACTCTCTGAACTTTACCTAGCCCTGGGGAAAACTTATTATTTAAAGTAAGTTTTAGACAGAATCTTTAGAAAGATAAATTGTTAACTTTATGTACACAATTACTCCCCAACACATAGGCTCAACCTCATAGGCTGTGGATGACCTTGAGCAGGTGCTCAGTCACAATGGGTTTCTATCAGGATTGAGAGTTCAGCTCTCTCAACTCTCCAACTGGTTATTAGCACCATAGTCGCGTTTCTATTTATGTAATTACTTTGTTTTAAGGGGGAAAAGACTCCCAATTCAACTATATTTTATTAGGAACCCCTTTGCTAAGTTTTACACAAGAAAAAGGCACACACTGCTGTTCTGGATGAAGGAGAGCATCCGCATAAGGCCAAAATGGTGTCGGAAGGACCCACAGCCACAGTGACTTAAATAAAATGACACCCATTCTGTCCTGCTGACTCTGACTCATAATGACTCTGTGTAGGGATCCTGAAGTTGCTACCTTTACAGGAAGCAATAACCTCATCTTTCTCCTGTGGAATGACTAGTGGCTTTGAACCAGCGACCTTGCTCTTAATAGTCCAACACTATCCAGCATTACCACCTGGGCTCCTGAAAATTTAAACAAAACATAGAATACAAACAACTTTGTCACAAAATTGTGACTGAAGACAGATCAAATCATGGAGTTTCAGGAGGGCCTGTGAGAGCATGAGCGGGACCTTCATTGGGATGTGCACACTACCGTATATCGTTGAGTCTGGCCCGGGGAGTGGACGCAAACACACTGCCTGAAGGACAAGCTTTCCACTGCCAGTCAGCAGTAGGAAAGAACTCAATGGCGGCTGAATCTGTGGCCCCTCAAAATGGATGTAGGGTCTCCACATAGACTCTCACTGTGAGCCACAGCCTATTGCTCAAATTTTAAGCTCAAGTAAGACTTAAACGCCAAACATTCTATTTCCTTAAAATAGGGTACTGCCAGGATCAGCTAGCAGTCTGCATGACCTATCAGATCTCAACGCCGATCTCAAATCACTTCACATGATCCATTCTACCAGTCATGTCAAGGACAACTAGAGGTCTGCATGAGCGAGCCCAAATCGCCTCCTCACTTACCCATTCCAGAGGCTGTGCCTGTATAATCTATCGACTAACACATTCCCATATGCCATGGTTATGAAACCAACCATCATGCTGGAATAAGGACCAATCACGATGCAAGGGTCAGGGTCAATGGGAAAGCAAAATAGGGACTGTGGGGAGCCAAGAGGGGTCCCTTCACTCAATCCCTAAACCTGATCTAATGTCACTAGACTGGGGTCTTCTTCACATCTCAAGGGCACCCGATTCATGATTGAAGTGAATTGTGCTTATTCAATCTTTGTTCTGCTTGCTGTCCTGCTGTGCTGCATCCTCTTCTTGCTTTTTTATGCATGGCTCCCTCTGTTGTGGTGACAAATGGCCTGAGAGGGATTTGATATAGGGAGAAAGCCCACCCACATCAACTGTCACCAGAAGCAGACACTAAGTCCATTTCTCTCACCTCACAGAACTATGCACACCAGACACTGGTAGGGCTGCCTGGGAGGGGAACACTTAGTGCAGTGGTTCTCAACTTGTGGGTTGCGACCCCTTTGGGAGTCATATGACCCTTTCACAGGGCTCACCCAATTCATAACTGTAGCAAAATTACAGTGATGAAGTAGCAAAAAATCATTTGATGGTTGGGGGAGGGGGGCATCACCACAACAAGAGGACCTGTATTAGGAAGGTTGAGAACCACTGCCAGAATCTGTTTAGGACTTTGCTGCCCTCAAGGTCATCAGACATTCCTGAAGGCAGAGCCACTGCTGGAAGCCCATCTGGGAAATGGCCTGAAGACAGGTCCAAACCAAATGCACCCTCACCCTCCTAGATCCTAATCATAGGAGGCATAGAAATGCTCCCTGCCACTTCGTAGACTGTAAGTCCATGGGAGCAGAAAGCCTCCTCTTTCTCCCTTTGAGTGGTGGCTGGTGAGTTCAAACTGCTCACTTTATGGCTAACATAACCCACAGACCAGCTCCCCCTGAGCTCAGTTTGGTTTGCCGCACAGCCTTAGGTTTAGGGAGCCCCTGGCCTGGGGCACCACAGCCCTTAGGCTTAGGGAGCCCCACGCCAGGGGCGCCCCAGCCCTTAGGCTTAGGGAGCCCCTGGCCTGGGGCGCCACAGCCCTTACGCTTAGGGAGCCCCAGGCCTGGGGCTCCCCAGCCCTTAAGCGTAGGGAGCTCCTGGCCTGAGGTGCCCCAGCCCTTAGGCTTACGGAGCCCCGGGCGTGGGGCACCCCTGCCCTTAGGTTTTGGGAGCCCCAGGCCAGGCGGGCCCCAGCCCTAGTCTTAGGGTGCCCCAGGCCTTTGGCGCCCCAGACCTTAGGCTTAGGGAGCCCCAGGCTGGAGTGCTCCAACCCTTAAGCATAGGGAGCCCCAGGCCTGGGGAGCCCCAGCCCTTAGGCTTAGGGAGCCCCAGGCCCAGGGCACCACAGCCCTTAGGCTTAGGGAACCCCAGGCCTGGGGCGCTCCAGCACTTAGGCTTAGGGAGCACCTGGCCTGGGACGCCCCAGCCCTTAGGCTTAGGGAGCCCCAGGCCTGGGGCGCCCCTGCCCTTAGTCTTTGGAAGCCTCAGGTCTGTTGCGCCCCAGCCCTTAGTCTTTGGAAGCCTCAGGTCTGTTGCGCCCCAGCCCTTAGGCTTAGGGAGACCCAGACCTGGGACTCCTCAGCCCTTGGGTTTTGGGAGCCCCAGGCCTGGGGGGCCCCAGCACTTAGGCTTTGGGAGCCCCAGGCCTGGTGAGCCCCAGCTCTTAGATTAAGGAGCCCCTGGCCTGAGGCACCCCAACACTTAGGCTTAGGGAGCCCCAGGCCTGGTGCGCCCCATCAATTAGGCTTAGAGAGCCCCCGGCGTGGGGCGCCCAGCCCTTGGGCTTAGTTAGCCCCAGTCTTGGGGCGCAACAGCCCTTAGGCTTTTGGGAGCCCCAGGCCTAGGTCGCCCCAGTCCTTAGGCTTAGGGAGCCTCAGGCCTGCGTCGCCCCAGCCCTAAGGCTTAGGGAGCCCCAGGCCTGGGGCGCCCCATCCCTTAGGCTTTTGGAACCCCAGGCTTGGGGCGCCCCAGCCCTTTAGCTTAGGGAGCCCCAGCCTTTTGAGCCCCAGCTCTTTAACTTAGGGAGCCCCTGGCCAGGGACGCCACAACACTTAGGCTTAGGGAGCCCCAGGCCTGGGGAGCCCCAGCCCTTAGGCTTTGGGAGCCCCAGGACTGGGACGCCCCAGCCCTTAGGCTTTGGGAGCCCCAGGCCTGGGGCGTCGCAGCCCTTAGGCTTAGCGAGCCCCAGACCTGGGGTACCCCAGCCCTGGGTCGCCCCAGCCTTTAGCCTTAGGGAGCCCTAGGCCTGGGGCGCCCAGCCCTTAGGCTTAGTTAGCCCCAGTCCAGGGGCGCCCCAGCCCTTAGGCTTTGGGAGGCCCAAGCCTAGGGTGCCCCAGCCCTTAGGCTTAGGGAGCCTCAGGCATGGGGCACCCCAGCCCTAAGGCTTAGGGAGCCCCTGGTATGGGGTACCCCATCCCTTAGGCTGTGGGAGCCCAAGGCCTGGGGTGCCGCAGCCCTTAGGCTTAGGGTGCCCCAGGTCTGGGACGCCTCAGCCCTTGGGCTTTGGGAGCCCCTGGCCTGGGGCGCCCCAGCCCTTAGGCTTTGGGAGCCCCAGGCCTGGTGAGCCCCAGCTCTTAGATTAGGGAGCCCCTATCATGGGGCACCCCAGCCCTTAGGCTTAGGGAGCCACAGGCCTGGTGCGCCCCAGCAAATAGGCTTAGGGAGCCCCAGGCCTGGGTCGCCCCAGCCCTTAGGCTAAGAGAGCCCCAGATATGCGGCCCCCAGCAATTAGGCTTAGGGAGCACCAGGCCTGTGGCGCCCCAGCCCTTGGGCTTAGAGAGTCCCAGGCCTGGGGTGCCCCAGCCCTTAGGCTTTGGGAGCCCCAGGCCTGGGGCGCCGCAGCCCTTGGGCTTTGAGAGACCCAGGCCTGGGGCCCCGTAACCCTAAAGCTTAGGGACCCCCACACCTGGGGCGCACCAGCCCTGGGTCGCCCCAGCACTTAGCATTAGGGAGCCCCAGGCCTGGGGCACCCAGCCCTTAGGCTAAGTTAGCCCAAGTCCTGGGGCACCCCAGCCCTTAGGCTTTGGGAGCCCCAGGCCTTGGGCGCCCCAGCCCTTAGGCTTAGGGAGCCTCAGGCCTGGGGCGCCCCAGCCCTAAGGCTTAGTGAGCCCCTGGCATGGGGAACCACAGCCCTTAGGCTGTGGGAGCCCAAGGCTTGGGGCGCCCCAGCCCTTAGGCTTAGGGAGCCCCAGGCCTGGGGCGCCCCAGCCCTTACGCTTTGGAGCCCTAGGGCTGGGGCATCCCAGCCCTTAGGTTTTGGGAGCCTGATGCCGTGGCGCCCAAGCCCTTAGGCTTTTGGAGCACCAGGACTGGGACGCCCCAGCCCATAGGTTTTGGGAGCCCCAGGCCTGGGGCGCCCCAACCCTTAGGTTTGGGAGCCTAAGGCCGGGCCGCCCCAGACCTTAGTCTTTGGGAGCCCCCAGCCTGGTGCGCCTCAGCCCTTAGGCTTTGGGAGCCCCAGGCATGGGACGCCCCAGCCCATAGGTTTTGGGAGCCCCAGGCCTGTGGCGCCCCAGCCCTTAGGCTTTGGAACCCCAGGCATGGGGCGCACCAGCCCTTAGGCTTTGGGAGCCGGAGGCCTGGGGCGCCCCAGCCCTTAAGCTTAGGGAGCCCCAGGCCTGGGACGCCACAGCCCTTAGGATAAGGGAGCCCCAGGCCTGGGGCGCCCCAACCCTTAGGCTTTGGGAGCCCCAGACCTTGGGCGCCCCAGCCCTTAGGCTTTGGGAGCGCCAGGCCTGGGGCGCCCCCACACTTAGGCTTAGGGAGCCCTCGGCCTGAGTCTCCCCACACCTTAAGCTTAGGGAGCCCCAGGCCAGAGGCGCCCCATTCCTTAGGCTTTGGGAGCCCCAGGCCTGGGGCGGCCCAGCCCTTAGGCTTAGGGAGCCTCAAGCCTGCGTCGCCCGAGCCCTAAGGATTAGGGAGCCCCAGGCCTGGGGCGCCCCATCCCTTAGGCTTTTGGAACCCCAGGCTTGGGGCGCCCCAGCCCTTTGGCTTAGGGAGCCCCAGGCCTTTTGAGCCCCAGCTCTTTAACTTAGGGAGCCCCTGGCCAGGGATGCCACAACACTTAGGCTTAGGGAGCCCCAGGCCTGGGGTGCCCCAGCCTTTAGGCTTCGGGATCCCCAGGCCTGGGGCGCCCCAGCCCTTAGGCTTTGGGAGCCCCAGGACTGGGGCGCCCCAGCCCTTAGGCTTTGGGAGCCCCAGGCCTGGGGCGACGCAGCCCTTAGGCTTAGGGAGCCCCAGACCTGGGGCGCCCCAGCCCGGGGTGCCCCAGCCTTTAGCCTTAGGGAGCCCTAGGCCTGGGGCGCCCAGCCCTTAGGCTTAGTTAGCCCCTGTCCAGGGGCGGCCCAGCCCTTAGGCTTTGGGAGCCCCAAGCCTAGGGTGCCCCAGCCCTTAGGCTTAGGGAGCCTCAGGCATGGGGCGCCCCAGCCCTAAGGTTTAGGGAGCCCCTGGCATGGGGTACCCCATCCCTTAGGCTGTGGGAGCCCAAGGCCTGGGGCGCCACAGCCCTTAGGCTTAGGGTGCCCCAGGTCTGGGACGCCTCAGCCCTTGGGCTTTGGGAGCCCCTGGCCTGGGGCGCCCCAGCCCTTAGGCTTTGGGAGCCCCAGGCCTGGTGAGCCCCAGCTCTTAGATTAGGGAGCCCCTATCATGGGGCACCCCAGCCGTTAGGCTTAGGGAGCCACAGGCCTGGTGCGCCCCAGCAAATAGGCTTAGGGAGCCCCAGGCCTGGGTCGCCCCAGCCCTCAGGCTTAGAGAGCCCCAGACATGTGGCCCCAGCAATTAGGCTTAGGGAGCACCAGGCCTGTGGCGCCCCAGCCCTTAGGCTTTGGGAGCCCCAGGCCTGGGGCGCCGCAGCCCTTGGGCTTTGAGAGACCCAGGCCTGGGGCCCCGTAGCCCTAAAGGTTAGGGACCCCCACACCTGGGGCGCACCAGCCCTGGGTCGCCCCAGCACTTAGCATTAGGGAGCCCCAGGCCTGGGGCACCCAGCCCTTAGGCTAAGTTAGCCCCAGTCCTGGGGCACCCCAGCCCTTAGGCTTTGGGAGCCCCAGGCCTTGGGCGCTCCAGCCCTTAGGCTTAGGGAGTCTCAGGCCTGGGGCGCCCCAGCCCTAAGGCTTAGTGAACCCCTGGCATGGGGCACCACAGCCCTTAGGCTTTGGGAGTCCCATGCATGGGACGCCCCAGCCCATAGGTTTTGGGAGCCCCAGGCCTGTGGCGCCCCAGCCCTTAGGCTTTGGAACCCCAGGCATGGGGCGCACCAGCCCTTAGGCTTTGGGAGCCCGAGGCCTGGGGCGCCCCAACCCTTAAGCTTAGGGAGCCCCAGGCCTGGGACGCCACAGCCCTTAGGCTAAGGGAGCCCCAGGCCTGGGGCGCCCCAACCCTTAGGCTTTGGGAGCCCCAGACCTGGGGCGCCCAAGCCCTTAGGCTTTGGGAGCGCCAGGCCTGGGGCGCCCCCACACTTAGGCTTAGGGAGCCCTCGGCCTGAGGCTCCCCACACCTTAAGCTTAGGGAGCCCCAGGCCTGAGGCGCCCCATTCCTTAGGCTTTGGGAGCCCCAGGCCTGGGGCGCCCCAGCCCTAAGGCTTAGGGAGCCTCAAGCCTGCGTCGCCCCAGCCCTAAGGCTTAGGGAGCCCCAGGCCTGGGGCGCCCCATCCCTTAGGCTTTTGGAACCCCAGGCTTGGGGCGCCCCAGCCCTTTGGCTTAGGGAGGCCCAGGCCTTTTGAGCCCCAGCTCTTTAACTTAGGGAGCCCCTGGCCAGGGACGCCACAACACTTAGGCTTAGGGAGCCCCAGTCCTGGGGTGCCCCAGCCTTTAGGCTTCGGGATCCCCAGGCCTTGGGCGCCCAAGCCCTTAGGCTTTGGGAGCCCCAGGACTGGGCCGCCCCAGCCCTTAGGCTTTGGGAGCCCCAGGCCTGGGGCGATGCAGCCCTTAGGCTTAGGGAGCCCCAGACCTGGGTCGCCCCACCCGGGGTGCCCCAGCCTTTAGCCTTAGGGAGCCCTAGGCCTGGGGCGCCCAGCACTTAGGCTTAGTTAGCCCCAGTCCAGGGGCGGCCCAGCCCTTAGGCTTTGGGAGCCCCAAGCCTAGGGTGCCCCAGCCCTTAGGCTTAGGGAGCCTCAGGCATGGGGCGCCCCAGCCCTAAGGCTTAGGGAGCCCCTGGCATGGGGTACCCCATCCCTTAGGCTGTGGGAGCCCAAGGCCTGGGGCGCCGCAGCCCTTAAGCTTAGGGTGCCCCAGGTCTGGGACGCCTCAGCCCTTGGGCTTTGGGAGCCCCTGGCCTGGGGCGCCCCAGCCCTTAGGCTTTGGGAGCCCCAGGCCTGGTGAGCCCCAGCTCTTAAGCTTAGGGAGCCCCAGGCCTGGGACGCCACAGCCCTTAGGCTAAGGGAGCCCCAGGCCTGGGGCGCCCCAACCCTTAGGCTTTGGGAGCCCCAGACCTGGGGCGCCCCAGCCCTTAGGCTTTGGGAGTGCCAGGCCTGGGGCGCCCCCACACTTAGGCTTAGGGAGCCCTCGGCCTGAGGCTCCCCACACCTTAAGCTTAGGGAGCCCCAGGCCTGCGGCGCCCCATTCCTTAGGCTTTGGGAACCTCAGGCCTGGGGTGCCCCAGCCCTTAGGCTTAGGGAGCCTCAAGCCTGCGTCGCCCCAGCCCTAAGGCTTAGGGAGCCCCAGGCCTGGGGCGCCCCATCCCTTAGGCTTTTGGAACCCCAGGCTTGGGGCGCCCCAGCCCTTTGGCTTAGGGAGCCCCAGGCCTTTTGAGCCCCAGCTCTTTAACTTAGGGAGCCCCTGGCCAGGGACGCCAGAACACTTAGGCTTAGGGAGCCCCAGGCCTGGGGTGCCCCAGCCCTTAGGCTTCGGGATCCCCAGGCCTTGGGCGCCCCAGCCCTTAGGCTTTGGGAGCCCCAGGACTGGGGCGCCCCAGCCCTTAGGCTTTGGGAGCCCCAGGCCTGGGGCGACGCAGCCCTTAGGCTTAGGGAGCCCCAGACCTGGGGCGCCCCAGCCCGGGGTGCCCCAGCCTTTAGCCTTAGGGAGCCCTAGGCCTGGGGCGCCCAGCCCTTAGGCTTAGTTAGCCCCAGTCCACGGGCGGCCCAGCCCTTAGGCTTTGGGAGCCCCAAGCCTAGGGTGCCCCAGCCCTTAGGCTTAGGGAGCCCCTGGCATGGGGTACCCCATCCCTTAGGCTGTGGGAGCCCAAGGCCTGGGTTGCCCCAGCCCTTAGGCTTTGGGAGCCCCAAGCCTGGGGCGCCGCAGCCCTTGGGCTTTGAGAGACCCAGGCCTGGGGCCCCGTAGCCCTAAAGCTTAGGGACCCCCACACCTGGGGCGCACCAGCCCTGGGTCGCCCCAGCACTTAGCATTAGGGAGCCCCAGGCCTGGGGCACCCAGCCCTTAGGCTAAGTTAGCCCCAGTCCTGGGGCACCCCAGCCCTTAGGCTTTGGGAGCCCCAGGCCTTGGGCGCCCCAGCCCTTAGTCTTAGGGAGCCTCAGGCCTGGGGCGCCCCAGCCCTAAGGCTTAGTGAGCCCCTGGCCTGGGGCACCACAGCCCTTAGGCTGTCGGAGCCCAAGGCTTGGGGCGCCCCAGCCCTTAGGCTTAGGGAGCCCCAGGCCTGGGGCGCCCCAGCCCTTACGCTTTGGAGCCCCAGGGCTGGGGCATCCCAGCCCTTAGGTTTTGGGAGCCTGATGCCGTGGCGCCCAAGCCCTTAGGCTTTTGGAGCACCAGGACTGGGACGCCCTAGCCCATAGGTTTTGGGAGCACCAGGCCTGGGGCGCCCCAACCCTTAGGTTTTGGGAGCCTGAGGCCGGGTCACCCCAGACCTTAGTCTTCGGGAGCCCCCAGCCTGGTGCGCCTCAGCCCTTAGGCTTTGGGAGCCCCAGGCATGGGACGCCCCAGCCCATAGGTTTTGAGAGCCCCAGGCCTGTGGCGCCCCAGTCCTTAGGCTTTGGAACCCCAGGCCTGGGGCGCACCAGCCCTTAAGCTTAGGGAGCCCCAGGCCTGGGACGCCACAGCCCTTAGGCTAAGGGAGCCCCAGGCCTGGGGCGCCCCAACCCTTAGGCTTTGGGAGCCCCAGACCTGGGGCGCCCCAGCCCTTAGGCTTTGGGAGCGCCAGGCCTGGGGCGCCCCCACACTTAGGCTTAGGGAGCCCTCGGCCTGAGGCTCCCCACACCTTAAGCTTAGGGAGCCCCAGGCCTGAGGCGCCCCATTCCTTAGGCTTTGGGAGCCCCAGGCCGGGGGCGCCCCAGCCCTTAGGCTTAGGGAGCCTCAAGCCTGCGTCGCCCCAGCCCTAAGGATTAGGGAGCCCCAGGCCTGGGGCGCCCCAGCCCTTTGGCTTAGGGAGCCCCAGGCCTTTTGAGCCCCAGCTCTTTAACTTAGGGAGCCCCTGGCCAGGGACGCCACAACACTTAGGCTTAGGGAGCCCCAGGCCTGGGGCGCCCCAGCCCTTAGGCTTAGGGAGCCTCAAGCCTGCGTCGCCCCAGCCCTAAGGATTAGGGAGCCCCAGGCCTGGGGCGCCCCATCCCTTAGGCTTTTGGAACCCCAGGCTTGGGGCGCCCCAGCCCTTTGGCTTAGGGAGCCCCAGGCCTTTTGAGCCCCAGCTCTTTAACTTAGGGAGCCCCTGGCCAGGGACGCCACAACACTTAGGCTTAGGGAGCCCCAGGCCTGGGGTGCCCCAGCCCTTAGGCTTCGGGATCCCCAAGCCTTGGGCGCCCCAGCCCTTAGGCTTTGGGAGCCACAGGACTGGGGCGCCCCAGCCCTTAGGCTTTGGGAGCCCCAGGCCTGGGGCGCCGCAGCCCTTGGGCTTTGAGAGACCCAGGCCTGGGGCCCCGTAGCCCTAAAGCTTAGGGACCCCCACACCTGGGGCGCACCAGCCCTGGGTCGCCCCAGCACTTAGCATTAGGGAGCCCCAGGCCTGGGGCACCCAGCCCTTAGGCTAAGTTAGCCCCAGTCCTGGGGCACCCCAGCCCTTAGGCTTTGGGAGCCCCAGGCCTTGGGCGCCCCAGCCCTTAGGCTTAGGGAGCCTCAGGCCTGGGGCGCCCCAGCCTTAAGGCTTAGTGAGCCCCTGGCATGGGGCACCACAGCCCTTAGGCTGTGGGAGCCCAAGGCTTGGGGCGCCCCAGCCCTTAGGCTTAGGGAGCCCCAGGCCTGGGGCGCCCCAGCCCTTACGCTTTGGAGCCCCAGGGCTGGGGCATCCCAGCCCTTAGGTTTTGGGAGCCTGATGCCGTGGCGCCCAAGCCCTTAGGCTTTTGGAGCACCAGGATTGGGACGCCCCAGCCCATAGGTTTTGGGAGCCACAGGCCTGGGGCGCCCCAACCTTTAGGTTTTGGGAGCCTGAGGCCGGGTCACCCCAGACCTTAGTCTTCGGGAGCCCCCAGCCTGGTGCGCCTCAGCCCTTAGGCTTTGGGAGCCCCAGGCATGGGACGCCCCAGCCCATAGGTTTTGGGAGCCCCAGGCCTGTGGCGCCCCAGCCCTTAGGCTTTGGAACCCCAGGCATGGGGCGCACCAGCCCTTAGGCTTTGGGAGCCCGAGGCCTGGGGCGCCCCAGCCCTTAAGCTTAGGGAGCCCCAGGCCTGGGACGCCCCAACCCTTAGGCTTTGGGAGCCCCAGACCTGGGGCGCCCCAGCCCTTAGGCTTTGGGAGCGCCAGGCCTGGGGCGCCCCCACACTTAGGCTTAGGGAGCCCTCGGCCTGAGGCTCCCCACACCTTAAGCTTAGGGAGCCCCAGGCCTGAGGCGCCCCATTCCTTAGGCTTTGGGAGCCCCAGGCCTGGGGCGCCCCAGCCCTTAGGCTTTGGGAGGACCAGGCCTGGGACGCCCCTGACCATAGGTTTTGGGAGCCCCAGACCTGCGGCGCCCCAAACCTTAGGCTTTGGAACCCCAGGCATGGGGCGCCCCAGCCCTTAGGCTTTGGGAGCCCCAGACCTGGCGCGCCCCAGCCCTTAGGCTTTGGGAGCCCCAGGCCTGGGGCGTCGCAGCCCTTAGGCTTAGCGAGCCCCAGACCTGGGGTACCCCAGCCCTTGGTCGCCCCAGCCTTTAGCCTTAGGGAGCCCTAGGCCTGGGGCGCCCAGCCCTTAGGCTTAGTTAGCCCCAGTCCAGGGGCGCCCCAGCCCTTAGGCTTTGGGAGGCCCAAGCCTAGGGTGCCCCAGCCCTTAGGCTTAGGGAGCCTCAGGCATGGGGCGCCCCAGCCCTAAGGCTTAGGGAGCCCCTGGTATGGGGTACCCCATCCCTTAGGCTGTGGGAGCCCAAGGCCTGGGGTGCCGCAGCCCTTAGGCTTAGGGTGCCCCAGGTCTGGGACGCCTCAGCCCTTGGGCTTTGGGAGCCCCTGGCCTGGGGCGCCCCAGCCCTTAGGCTTTGGGAGCCCCAGGCCTGGTGAGCCCCAGCTCTTAGATTAGGGAGCCCCTATCATGGGGCACCCCAGCCCTTAGGCTTAGGGAGCCACAGGCCTGGTGCGCCCCAGCAAATAGGCTTAGGGAGCCCCAGGCCTGGGTCGCCCCAGCCCTTAGGCTAAGAGAGCCCCAGATATGCGGCCCCCAGCAATTAGGCTTAGGGAGCACCAGGCCTGTGGCGCCCCAGCCCTTGGGCTTAGAGAGTCCCAGGCCTGGGGTGCCCCAGCCCTTAGGCTTTGGGAGCCCCAGGCCTGGGGCGCCGCAGCCCTTGGGCTTTGAGAGACCCAGGCCTGGGGCCCCGTAACCCTAAAGCTTAGGGACCCCCACACCTGGGGCGCACCAGCCCTGGGTCGCCCCAGCACTTAGCATTAGGGAGCCCCAGGCCTGGGGCACCCAGCCCTTAGGCTAAGTTAGCCCAAGTCCTGGGGCACCCCAGCCCTTAGGCTTTGGGAGCCCCAGGCCTTGGGCGCCCCAGCCCTTAGGCTTAGGGAGCCTCAGGCCTGGGGCGCCCCAGCCCTAAGGCTTAGTGAGCCCCTGGCATGGGGCACCACAGCCCTTAGGCTGTGGGAGCCCAAGGCTTGGGGCGCCCCAGCCCTTAGGCTTAGGGAGCCCCAGGCCTGGGGCGCCCCAGCCCTTACGCTTTGGAGCCCTAGGGCTGGGGCATCCCAGCCCTTAGGTTTTGGGAGCCTGATGCCGTGGCGCCCAAGCCCTTAGGCTTTTGGAGCACCAGGACTGGGACGCCCCAGCCCATAGGTTTTGGGAGCCCCAGGCCTGGGGCGTCCCAACCCTTAGGTTTGGGAGCCTAAGGCCGGGTCGCCCCAGACCTTAGTCTTTGGGAGCCCCCAGCCTGGTGCGCCTCAGCCCTTAGGCTTTGGGAGCCCCAGGCATGGGACGCCCCAGCCCATAGGTTTTGGGAGCCCCAGGCCTGTGGCGCCCCAGCCCTTAGGCTTTGGAACCCCAGGCATGGGGCGCACCAGCCCTTAGGCTTTGGGAGCCGGAGGCCTGGGGCGCCCCAGCCCTTAAGCTTAGGGAGCCCCAGGCCTGGGACGCCACAGCCCTTAGGCTAAGGGAGCCCCAGGCCTGGGGCGCCCCAACCCTTAGGCTTTGGGAGCCCCAGACCTTGGGCGCCCCAGCCCTTAGGCTTTGGGAGCGCCAGGCCTGGGGCGCCCCCACACTTAGGCTTAGGGAGCCCTCGGCCTGAGTCTCCCCACACCTTAAGCTTAGGGAGCCCCAGGCCAGAGGCGCCCCATTCCTTAGGCTTTGGGAGCCCCAGGCCTGGGGCGCCCCAGCCCTTAGGCTTAGGGAGCCTCAAGCCTGCGTCGCCCGAGCCCTAAGGCTTAGGGAGCCCCAGGCCTGGGGCGCCCCATCCCTTAGGCTTTTGGAACCCCAGGCTTGGGGCGCCCCAGCCCTTTGGCTTAGGGAGCCCCAGGCCTTTTGAGCCACAGCTCTTTAACTTAGGGAGCCCCTGGCCAGGGATGCCACAACACTTAGGCTTAGGGAGCCCCAGGCCTGGGGTGCCCCAGCCTTTAGGCTTCGGGATCCCCAGGCCTGGGGCGCCTCAGCCCTTAGGCTTTGGGAGCCCCAGGACTGGGGCGCCCCAGCCCTTAGGCTTTGGGAGCCCCAGGCCTGGGGCGACGCAGCCCTTAGGCTTAGGGAGCCCCAGACCTGGGGCGCCCCAGCCCGGGGTGCCCCAGCCTTTAGCCTTAGGGAGCCCTAGGCCTGGGGCGCCCAGCCCTTAGGCTTAGTTAGCCCCTGTCCAGGGGCGGCCCAGCCCTTAGGCTTTGGGAGCCCCAAGCCTAGGGTGCCCCAGCCCTTAGGCTTAGGGAGCCTCAGGCATGGGGCGCCCCAGCCCTAAGGTTTAGGGAGCCCCTGGCATGGGGTACCCCATCCCTTAGGCTGTGGGAGCCCAAGGCCTGGGGCGCCGCAGCCCTTAGGCTTAGGGTGCCCCAGGTCTGGGACGCCTCAGCCCTTGGGCTTTGGGAGCCCCTGGCCTGGGGCGCCCCAGCCCTTAGGCTTTGGGAGCCCCAGGCCTGGTGAGCCCCAGCTCTTAGATTAGGGAGCCCCTATCATGGGGCACCCCAGCCGTTAGGCTTAGGGAGCCACAGGCCTGGTGCGCCCCAGCAAATAGGCTTAGGGAGCCCCAGGCCTGGGTCGCCCCAGCCCTCAGGCTTAGAGAGCCCCAGACATGTGGCCCCCAGCAATTAGGCTTAGGGAGCACCAGGCCTGTGGCGCCCCAGCCCTTAGGCTTTGGGAGCCCCAGGCCTGGGGCGCCGCAGCCCTTGGGCTTTGAGAGACCCAGGTGGGGCCCCGTAGCCCTAAAGCTTAGGGACCCCCACACCTGGGGCGCACCAGCCCTGGGTCGCCCCAGCACTTAGCATTAGGGAGCCCCAGGCCTGGGGCACCCAGCCCTTAGGCTAAGTTAGCCCCAGTCCTGGGGCACCCCAGCCCTTAGGCTTTGGGAGCCCCAGGCCTTGGGCGCCCCAGCCCTTAGGCTTAGGGAGTCTCAGGCCTGGGGCGCCCCAGCCCTAAGGCTTAGTGAACCCCTGGCATGGGGCACCACAGCCCTTAGGCTTTGGGAGTCCCATGCATGGGACGCCCCAGCCCATAGGTTTTGGGAGCCCCAGGCCTGTGGCGCCCCAGCCCTTAGGCTTTGGAACCCCAGGCATGGGGCGCACCAGCCCTTAGGCTTTGGGAGCCCGAGGCCTGGGGCGCCCCAACCCTTAAGCTTAGGGAGCCCCAGGCCTGGGACGCCACAGCCCTTAGGCTAAGGGAGCCCCAGGCCTGGGGCGCCCCAACCCTTAGGCTTTGGGAGCCCCAGACCTGGGGCGCCCCAGCCCTTAGGCTTTGGGAGCGCCAGGCCTGGGGCGCCCCCACACTTAGGCTTAGGGAGCCCTCGGCCTGAGGCTCCCCACACCTTAAGCTTAGGGAGCCCCAGGCCTGAGGCGCCCCATTCCTTAGGCTTTGGGAGCCCCAGGCCTGGGGCGCCCCAGCCCTAAGGCTTAGGGAGCCTCAAGCCTGCGTCGCCCCAGCCCTAAGGCTTAGGGAGCCCCAGGCCTGGGGCGCCCCATCCCTTAGGCTTTTGGAACCCCAGGCTTGGGGCGCCCCAGCCCTTTGGCTTAGGGAGGCCCAGCCCTTTTGAGCCCCAGCTCTTTAACTTAGGGAGCCCCTGGCCAGGGACGCCACAACACTTAGGCTTAGGGAGCCCCAGTCCTGGGGTGCCCCAGCCTTTAGGCTTCGGGATCCCCGGGCCTTGGGCGCCCAAGCCCTTAGGCTTTGGGAGCCCCAGGACTGGGCCGCCCCAGCCCTTAGGCTTTGGGAGCCCCAGGCCTGGGGCGACGCAGCCCTTAGGCTTAGGGAGCCCCAGACCTGGGGCGCCCCACCCGGGGTGCCCCAGCCTTTAGCCTTAGGGAGCCCTAGGCCTGGGGCGCCCAGCACTTAGGCTTAGTTAGCCCCAGTCCAGGGGCGCCCCAGCCCTTAGGCTTTGGGAGCCCCAAGCCTAGGGTGCCCCAGCCCTTAGGCTTAGGGAGCCTCAGGCATGGGGCGCCCCAGCCCTAAGGCTTAGGGAGCCCCTGGCATGGGGTACCCCATCCCTTAGGCTGTGGGAGCCCAAGGCCTGGGGCGCCGCAGCCCTTAAGCTTAGGGTGCCCCAGGTCTGGGACGCCTCAGCCCTTGGGCTTTGGGAGCCCCTGGCCTGGGGCGCCCCAGCCCTTAGGCTTTGGAAGCCCCAGGCCTGGTGAGCCCCAGCTCTTAAGCTTAGGGAGCCCCAGGCCTGGGACGCCACAGCCCTTAGGCTAAGGGAGCCCCAGGCCTGGGGCGCCCCAACCCTTAGGTTTTGGGAGCCCCAGACCTGGGGCGCCCCAGCCCTTAGGCTTTGGGAGTGCCAGGCCTGGGGCGCCCCCACACTTAGGCTTAGGGAGCCCTCGGCCTGAGGCTCCCCACACCTTAAGCTTAGGGAGCCCCAGGCCTGAGGCGCCCCATTCCTTAGGCTTTGGGAACCCCAGGCCTGGGGTGCCCCAGCCCTTAGGCTTAGGGAGCCTCAAGCCTGCGTCACCCCAGCCCTAAGGCTTAGGGAGCCCCAGGCCTGGGGCGCCCCATCCCTTAGGCTTTTGGAACCCCAGGCTTGGGGCGCCCCAGCCCTTTGGCTTAGGGAGCCCCAGGCCTTTTGAGCCCCAGCTCTTTAACTTAGGGAGCCCCTGGCCAGGGACGCCACAACACTTAGGCTTAGGGAGCCCCAGGCCTGGGGTGCCCCAGCCCTTAGGCTTCGGGATCCCCAGGCCTTGGGCGCCCCAGCCCTTAGGCTTTGGGAGCCCCAGGACTGGGGCGCCCCAGCCCTTAGGCTTTGGGAGCCCCAGGCCTGGGGCGACGCAGCCCTTAGGCTTAGGGAGCCCCAGACCTGGGGCGCCCCAGCCCGGGGTGCCCCAGCCTTTAGCCTTAGGGAGCCCTAGGCCTGGGGCGCCCAGCCCTTAGGCTTAGTTAGCCCCAGTCCACGGGCGGCCCAGCCCTTAGGCTTTGGGAGCCCCAAGCCTAGGGTGCCCCAGCCCTTAGGCTTAGGGAGCCCCTGGCATGGGGTACCCCATCCCTTAGGCTGTGGGAGCCCAAGGCCTGGGTTGCCCCAGCCCTTAGGCTTTGGGAGCCCCAAGCCTGGGGCGCCGCAGCCCTTGGGCTTTGAGAGACCCAGGCCTGGGGCCCCGTAGCCCTAAAGCTTAGGGACCCCCACACCTGGGGCGCACCAGCCCTGGGTCGCCCCAGCACTTAGCATTAGGGAGCCCCAGGCCTGGGGCACCCAGCCCTTAGGCTAAGTTAGCCCCAGTCCTGGGGCACCCCAGCCCTTAGGCTTTGGGAGCCCCAGGCCTTGGGCGCCCCAGCCCTTAGGCTTAGGGAGTCTCAGGCCTGGGGCGCCCCAGCCCTAAGGCTTAGTGAACCCCTGGCATGGGGCACCACAGCCCTTAGGCTTTGGGAGTCCCATGCATGGGACGCCCCAGCCCATAGGTTTTGGGAGCCCCAGGCCTGTGGCGCCCCAGCCCTTAGGCTTTGGAACCCCAGGCATGGGGCGCACCAGCCCTTAGGCTTTGGGAGCCCGAGGCCTGGGGCGCCCCAACCCTTAAGCTTAGGGAGCCCCAGGCCTGGGACGCCACAGCCCTTAGGCTAAGGGAGCCCCAGGCCTGGGGCGCCCCAACCCTTAGGCTTTGGGAGCCCCAGACCTGGGGCGCCCCAGCCCTTAGGCTTTGGGAGTGCCAGGCCTGGGGCGCCCCCACACTTAGGCTTAGGGAGCCCTCGGCCTGAGGCTCCCCACACCTTAAGCTTAGGGAGCCCCAGGCCTGAGGCGCCCCATTCCTTAGGCTTTGGGAACCCCAGGCCTGGGGTGCCCCAGCCCTTAGGCTTAGGGAGCCTCAAGCCTGCGTCGCCCCAGCCCTAAGGCTTAGGGAGCCCCAGGCCTGGGGCGCCCCATCCCTTAGGCTTTTGGAACCCCAGGCTTGGGGCGCCCCAGCCCTTTGGCTTAGGGAGCCCCAGGCCTTTTGAGCCCCAGCTCTTTAACTTAGGGAGCCCCTGGCCAGGGACGCCACAACACTTAGGCTTAGGGAGCCCCAGGCCTGGGGTGCCCCAGCCCTTAGGCTTCGGGATCCCCAGGCCTTGGGCGCCCCAGTCCTTAGGCTTTGGGAGCCCCAGGACTGGGGCGCCCCAGCCCTTAGGCTTTGGGAGCCCCAGGCCTGGGGCGACGCAGCCCTTAGGCTTAGGGAGCCCCAGACCTGGGGCGCCCCAGCCCGGGGTGCCCCAGCCTTTAGCCTTAGGGAGCCCTAGGCCTGGGGCGCCCAGCCGTTAGGCTTAGTTAGCCCCAGTCCACGGGCGGCCCAGCCCTTAGGCTTTGGGAGCCCCAAGCCTAGGGTGCCCCAGCCCTTAGGCTTAGGGAGCCCCTGGCATGGGGTACCCCATCCCTTAGGCTGTGGGAGCCCAAGGCCTGGGTTGCCCCAGCCCTTAGGCTTTGGGAGCCCCAAGCCTGGGGCGCCGCAGCCCTTGGGTTTGAGAGACCCAGGCCTGGGGCCCCGTAGCCCTAAAGCTTAGGGACCCCCACACCTGGGGCGCACCAGCCCTGGGTCGCCCCAGCACTTAGCATTAGGGAGCCCCAGGCCTGGGGCACCCAGCCCTTAGGCTAAGTTAGCCCCAGTCCTGGGGCACCCCAGCCCTTAGGCTTTGGGAGCCCCAGGCCTTGGGCGCCCCAGCCCTTAGTCTTAGGGAGCCTCAGGCCTGGGGCGCCCCAGCCCTAAGGCTTAGTGAGCCCCTGGCCTGGGGCACCACAGCCCTTAGGCTGTCGGAGCCCAAGGCTTGGGGCGCCCCAGCCCTTAGGCTTAGGGAGCCCCAGGCCTGGGGCGCCCCAGCCCTTACGCTTTGGAGCCCCAGGGCTGGGGCATCCCAGCCCTTAGGTTTTGGGAGCCTGATGCCGTGGCGCCCAAGCCCTTAGGCTTTTGGAGCACCAGGACTGGGACGCCCTAGCCCATAGGTTTTGGGAGCACCAGTCCTGGGGCGCCCCAACCCTTAGGTTTTGGGAGCCTGAGGCCGGGTCACCCCAGACCTTAGTCTTCGGGAGCCCCCAGCCTGGTGCGCCTCAGCCCTTAGGCTTTGGGAGCCCCAGGCATGGGACGCCCCAGCCCATAGGTTTTGAGAGCCCCAGGCCTGTGGCGCCCCAGTCCTTAGGCTTTGGAACCCCAGGCCTGGGGCGCACCAGCCCTTAAGCTTAGGGAGCCCCAGGCCTGGGACGCCACAGCCCTTAGGCTAAGGGAGCCCCAGGCCTGGGGCGCCCCAACCCTTAGGCTTTGGGAGCCCCAGACCTGGGGCGCCCCAGCCCTTAGGCTTTGGGAGCGCCAGGCTTGGGGCGCCCCCACACTTAGGCTTAGGGAGCCCTCGGCCTGAGGCTCCCCACACCTTAAGCTTAGGGAGCCCCAGGCCTGAGGCGCCCCATTCCTTAGGCTTTGGGAGCCCCAGGCCGGGGGCGTCCCAGCCCTTAGGCTTAGGGAGCCTCAAGCCTGCGTCGCCCCAGCCCTAAGGATTAGGGAGCCCCAGGCCTGGGGCGCCCCAGCCCTTTGGCTTAGGGAGCCCCAGGCCTTTTGAGCCCCAGCTCTTTAACTTAGGGAGCCCCTGGCCAGGGACGCCACAACACTTAGGCTTAGGGAGCCCCAGGCCTGGGGCGCCCCAGCCCTTAGGCTTAGGGAGCCTCAAGCCTGCGTCGCCCCAGCCCTAAGGATTAGGGAGCCCCAGGCCTGGGGCGCCCCATCCCTTAGGCTTTTGGAACCCCAGGCTTGGGGCGCCCCAGCCCTTTGGCTTAGGGAGCCCCAGGCCTTTTGAGCCCCAGCTCTTTAACTTAGGGAGCCCCTGGCCAGGGACGCCACAACACTTAGGCTTAGGGAGCCCCAGGCCTGGGGTGCCCCAGCCCTTAGGCTTCGGGATCCCCAGGCCTTGGGCGCCCCAGCCCTTAGGCTTTGGGAGCCACAGGACTGGGGCGCCCCAGCCCTTAGGCTTTGGGAGCCCCAGGCCTGGGGCGCCGCAGCCCTTGGGCTTTGAGAGACCCAGGCCTGGGGCCCCGTAGCCCTAAAGCTTAGGGACCCCCACACCTGGGGCGCACCAGCCCTGGGTCGCCCCAGCACTTAGCATTAGGGAGCCCCAGGCCTGGGGCACCCAGCCCTTAGGCTAAGTTAGCCCCAGTCCTGGGGCACCCCAGCCCTTAGGCTTTGGGAGCCCCAGGCCTTGGGCGCCCCAGCCCTTAGGCTTAGGGAGCCTCAGGCCTGGGGCGCCCCAGCCTTAAGGCTTAGTGAGCCCCTGGCATGGGGCACCACAGCCCTTAGGCTGTGGGAGCCCAAGGCTTGGGGCGCCCCAGCCCTTAGGCTTAGGGAGCCCCAGGCCTGGGGCGCCCCAGCCCTTACGCTTTGGAGCCCCAGGGCTGGGGCATCCCAGCCCTTAGGTTTTGGGAGCCTGATGCCGTGGCGCCCAAGCCCTTAGGCTTTTGGAGCACCAGGACTGGGACGCCCCAGCCCATAGGTTTTGGGAGCCACAGGCCTGGGGCGCCCCAACCCTTAGGTTTTGGGAGCCTGAGGCCGGGTCACCCCAGACCTTAGTCTTCGGGAGCCCCCAGCCTGGTGCGCCTCAGCCCTTAGGCTTTGGGAGCCCCAGGCATGGGACGCCCCAGCCCATAGGTTTTGGGAGCCCCAGGCCTGTGGCGCCCCAGCCCTTAGGCTTTGGAACCCCAGGCATGGGGCGCACCAGCCCTTAGGCTTTGGGAGCCCGAGGCCTGGGGCGCCCCAGCCCTTAAGCTTAGGGAGCCCCAGGCCTGGGACGCCCCAACCCTTAGGCTTTGGGAGCCCCAGACCTGGGGCGCCCCAGCCCTTAGGCTTTGGGAGCGCCAGGCCTGGGGCGCCCCCACACTTAGGCTTAGGGAGCCCTCGGCCTGAGGCTCCCCACACCTTAAGCTTAGGGAGCCCCAGGCCTGAGGCGCCCCATTCCTTAGGCTTTGGGAGCCCCAGGCCTGGGGCGCCCCAGCCCTTAGGCTTTGGGAGGACCAGGCCTGGGACGCCCCTGACCATAGGTTTTGGGAGCCCCAGACCTGCGGCGCCCCAAACCTTAGGCTTTGGAACCCCAGGCATGGGGCGCCCCAGCCCTTAGGCTTTGGGAGCCCCAGACCTGGCGCGCCCCAGCCCTTAGGCTTTGGGAGCCCCAGGCCTGGGGCGTCGCAGCCCTTAGGCTTAGCGAGCCCCAGACCTGGGGTACCCCAGCCCTGGGTCGCCCCAGCCTTTAGCCTTAGGGAGCCCTAGGCCTGGGGCGCCCAGCCCTTAGGCTTAGTTAGCCCCAGTCCAGGGGCGCCCCAGCCCTTAGGCTTTGGGAGGCCCAAGCCTAGGGTGCCCCAGCCCTTAGGCTTAGGGAGCCTCAGGCATGGGGCGCCCCAGCCCTAAGGCTTAGGGAGCCCCTGGCATGGGGTACCCCATCCCTTAGGCTGTGGGAGCCCAAGGCCTGGGGTGCCGCAGCCCTTAGGCTTACGGTGCCCCAGGTCTGGGACGCCTCAGCCCTTGGGCTTTGGGAGCCCCTGGCCTGGGGCGCCCCAGCCCTTAGGCTTTGGGAGCCCCAGGCCTGGTGAGCCCCAGCTCTTAGATTAGGGAGCCCCTATCATGGGGCACCCCAGCCCTTAGGCTTAGGGAGCCACAGGCCTGGTGCGCCCCAGCAAATAGGCTTAGGGAGCCCCAGGCCTGGGTCGCCCCAGCCCTTAGGCTAAGAGAGCCCCAGATATGCGGCCCCCAGCAATTAGGCTTAGGGAGCACCAGGCCTGTGGCGCCCCAGCCCTTGGGCTTAGAGAGTCCCAGGCCTGGGGTGCCCCAGCCCTTAGGCTTTGGGAGCCCCAGGCCTGGGGCGCCGCAGCCCTTGGGCTTTGAGAGACCCAGGCCTGGGGCCCCGTAACCCTAAAGCTTAGGGACCCCCACACCTGGGGCGCACCAGCCCTGGGTCGCCCCAGCACTTAGCATTAGGGAGCCCCAGGCCTGGGGCACCCAGCCCTTAGGCTAAGTTAGCCCAAGTCCTGGGGCACCCCAGCCCTTAGGCTTTGGGAGCCCCAGGCCTTGGGCGCCCCAGCCCTGAGGCTTAGGGAGCCTCAGGCCTGGGGCGCCCCAGCCCTAAGGCTTAGTGAGCCCCTGGCATGGGGCACCACAGCCCTTAGGCTGTGGGAGCCCAAGGCTTGGGGCGCCCCAGCCCTTAGGCTTAGGGAGCCCCAGGCCTGGGGCGCCCCAGCCCTTACGCTTTGGAGCCCTAGGGCTGGGGCATCCCAGCCCTTAGGTTTTGGGAGCCTGATGCCGTGGCGCCCAAGCCCTTAGGCTTTTGGAGCACCAGGACTGGGACGCCCCAGCCCATAGGTTTTGGGAGCCCCAGGCCTGGGGCGCCCCAACCCTTAGGTTTGGGAGCCTAAGGCCGGGTCGCCCCAGACCTTAGTCTTTGGGAGCCCCCAGCCTGGTGCGCCTCAGCCCTTAGGCTTTGGGAGCCCCAGGCATGGGACGCCCCAGCCCATAGGTTTTGGGAGCCCCAGGCCTGTGGCGCCCCAGCCCTTAGGCTTTGGAACCCCAGGCATGGGGCGCACCAGCCCTTAGGCTTTGGGAGCCGGAGGCCTGGGGCGCCCCAGCCCTTAAGCTTAGGGAGCCCCAGGCCTGGGACGCCACAGCCCTTAGGCTAAGGGAGCCCCAGGCCTGGGGCGCCCCAACCCTTAGGCTTTGGGAGCCCCAGACCTTGGGCGCCCCAGCCCTTAGGCTTTGGGAGCGCCAGGCCTGGGGCGCCCCCACACTTAGGCTTAGGGAGCCCTCGGCCTGAGTCTCCCCACACCTTAAGCTTAGGGAGCCCCAGGCCAGAGGCGCCCCATTCCTTAGGCTTTGGGAGCCCCAGGCCTGGGGCGCCCCAGCCCTTAGGCTTAGGGAGCCTCAAGCCTGCGTCGCCCGAGCCCTAAGGATTAGGGAGCCCCAGGCCTGGGGCGCCCCATCCCTTAGGCTTTTGGAACCCCAGGCTTGGGGCGCCCCAGCCCTTTGGCTTAGGGAGCCCCAGGCCTTTTGAGCCCCAGCTCTTTAACTTAGGGAGCCCCTGGCCAGGGATGCCACAACACTTAGGCTTAGGGAGCCCCAGGCCTGGGGTGCCCCAGCCTTTAGGCTTCGGGATCCCCAGGCCTGGGGCGCCCCAGCCCTTAGGCTTTGGGAGCCCCAGGACTGGGGCGCCCCAGCCCTTAGGCTTTGGGAGCCCCAGGCCTGGGGCGACGCAGCCCTTAGGCTTAGGGAGCCCCAGACCTGGGGCGCCCCAGCCCGGGGTGCCCCAGCCTTTAGCCTTAGGGAGCCCTAGGCCTGGGGCGCCCAGCCCTTAGGCTTAGTTAGCCCCTGTCCAGGGGCGGCCCAGCCCTTAGGCTTTGGGAGCCCCAAGCCTAGGGTGCCCCAGCCCTTAGGCTTAGGGAGCCTCAGGCATGGGGCGCCCCAGCCCTAAGGTTTAGGGAGCCCCTGGCATGGGGTACCCCATCCCTTAGGCTGTGGGAGCCCAAGGCCTGGGGCGCCGCAGCCCTTAGGCTTAGGGTGCCCCAGGTCTGGGACGCCTCAGCCCTTGGGCTTTGGGAGCCCCTGGCCTGGGGCGCCCCAGCCCTTAGGCTTTGGGAGCCCCAAGCCTAGGGTGCCCCAGCCCTTAGGCTTAGGGAGCCCCTGGCATGGGGTACCCCATCCCTTAGGCTGTGGGAGCCACAGGACTGGGGCGCCCCAGCCCTTAGGCTTTGGGAGCCCCAGGCCTGGGGCGCCGCAGCCCTTGGGCTTTGAGAGACCCAGGCCTGGGGCCCCGTAGCCCTAAAGCTTAGGGACCCCCACACCTGGGGCGCACCAGCCCTGGGTCGCCCCAGCACTTAGCATTAGGGAGCCCCAGGCCTGGGGCACCCAGCCCTTAGGCTAAGTTAGCCCCAGTCCTGGGGCACCCCAGCCCTTAGGCTTTGGGAGCCCCAGGCCTTGGGCGCCCCAGCCCTTAGTCTTAGGGAGCCTCAGGCCTGGGGCGCCCCAGCCCTAAGGCTTAGTGAGCCCCTGGCCTGGGGCACCACAGCCCTTAGGCTGTCGGAGCCCAAGGCTTGGGGCGCCCCAGCCCTTAGGCTTAGGGAGCCCCAGGCCTGGGGCGCCCCAGCCCTTACGCTTTGGAGCCCCAGGGCTGGGGCATCCCAGCCCTTAGGTTTTGGGAGCCTGATGCCGTGGCGCCCAAGCCCTTAGGCTTTTGGAGCACCAGGACTGGGACGCCCTAGCCCATAGGTTTTGGGAGCACCAGGCCTGGGGCGCCCCAACCCTTAGGTTTTGGGAGCCTGAGGCCGGGTCACCCCAGACCTTAGTCTTCGGGAGCCCCCAGCCTGGTGCGCCTCAGCCCTTAGGCTTTGGGAGCCCCAGGCATGGGACGCCCCAGCCCATAGGTTTTGAGAGCCCCAGGCCTGTGGCGCCCCAGTCCTTAGGCTTTGGAACCCCAGGCCTGGGGCGCACCAGCCCTTAAGCTTAGGGAGCCCCAGGCCTGGGACGCCACAGCCCTTAGGCTAAGGGAGCCCCAGGCCTGGGGCGCCCCAACCCTTAGGCTTTGGGAGCCCCAGACCTGGGGCGCCCCAGCCCTTAGGCTTTGGGAGCGCCAGGCCTGGGGCGCCCCCACACTTAGGCTTAGGGAGCCCTCGGCCTGAGGCTCCCCACACCTTAAGCTTAGGGAGCCCCAGGCCTGAGGCGCCCCATTCCTTAGGCTTTGGGAGCCCCAGGCCGGGGGCGCCCCAGCCCTTAGGCTTAGGGAGCCTCAAGCCTGCGTCGCCCCAGCCCTAAGGATTAGGGAGCCCCAGGCCTGGGGCGCCCCAGCCCTTTGGCTTAGGGAGCCCCAGGCCTTTTGAGACCCAGCTCTTTAACTTAGGGAGCCCCTGGCCAGGGACGCCACAACACTTAGGCTTAGGGAGCCCCAGGCCTGGGGCGCCCCAGCCCTTAGGCTTAGGGAGCCTCAAGCCTGCGTCGCCCCAGCCCTAAGGATTAGGGAGCCCCAGGCCTGGGGCGCCCCATCCCTTAGGCTTTTGGAACCCCAGGCTTGGGGCGCCCCAGCCCTTTGGCTTAGGGAGCCCCAGGCCTTTTGAGCCCCAGCTCTTTAACTTAGGGAGCCCCTGGCCAGGGACGCCACAACACTTAGGCTTAGGGAGCCCCAGGCCTGGGGTGCCCCAGCCCTTAGGCTTCGGGATCCCCAGGCCTTGGGCGCCCCAGCCCTTAGGCTTTGGGAGCCACAGGACTGGGGCGCCCCAGCCCTTAGGCTTTGGGAGCCCCAGGCCTGGGGCGCCGCAGCCCTTGGGCTTTGAGAGACCCAGGCCTGGGGCCCCGTAGCCCTAAAGCTTAGGGACCCCCACACCTGGGGCGCACCAGCCCTGGGTCGCCCCAGCACTTAGCATTAGGGAGCCCCAGGCCTGGGGCACCCAGCCCTTAGGCTAAGTTAGCCCCAGTCCTGGGGCACCCCAGCCCTTAGGCTTTGGGAGCCCCAGGCCTTGGGCGCCCCAGCCCTTAGGCTTAGGGAGCCTCAGGCCTGGGGCGCCCCAGCCTTAAGGCTTAGTGAGCCCCTGGCATGGGGCACCACAGCCCTTAGGCTGTGGGAGCCCAAGGCTTGGGGCGCCCCAGCCCTTAGGCTTAGGGAGCCCCAGGCCTGGGGCGCCCCAGCCCTTACGCTTTGGAGCCCCAGGGCTCGGGCATCCCAGCCCTTAGGTTTTGGGAGCCTGATGCCGTGGCGCCCAAGCCCTTAGGCTTTTGGAGCACCAGGACTGGGACGCCCCAGCCCATAGGTTTTGGGAGCCACAGGCCTGGGGCGCCCCAACCCTTAGGTTTTGGGAGCCTGAGGCCGGGTCACCCCAGACCTTAGTCTTCGGGAGCCCCCAGCCTGGTGCGCCTCAGCCCTTAGGCTTTGGGAGCCCCAGGCATGGGACGCCCCAGCCCATAGGTTTTGGGAGCCCCAGGCCTGTGGCGCCCCAGCCCTTAGGCTTTGGAACCCCAGGCATGGGGCGCACCAGCCCTTAGGCTTTGGGAGCCCGAGGCCTGGGGCGCCCCAGCCCTTAAGCTTAGGGAGCCCCAGGCCTGGGACGCCCCAACCCTTAGGCTTTGGGAGCGCCAGGCCTGGGGCGCCCCCACACTTAGGCTTAGGGAGCCCTCGGCCTGAGGCTCCCCACACCTTAAGCTTAGGGAGCCCCAGGCCTGAGGCGCCCCATTCCTTAGGCTTTGGGAGCCCCAGGCCTGGGGCGCCCCAGCCCTTAGGCTTTGGGAGGACCAGGCCTGGGACGCCCCTGACCATAGGTTTTGGGAGCCCCAGACCTGCGGCGCCCCAAACCTTAGGCTTTGGAACCCCAGGCATGGGGCGCCCCAGCCCTTAGGCTTTGGGAGCCCCAGACCTGGGGCGCCCCAGCCCTTAGGCTTTGGGAGCCCCAGGCCTGGGGGGCCCCAGCCCTTAGGCTTAGGGAGCGCAAGGCCAGGGTCGCCCCAGCCCTTAGGCTTTGAGAGCCCCAGACCTGGGGCCCCCCAGCAATTAGGCTTAGGGAGCCCAAGGCCTGGGGCATCCCAGCCCTCAGTATTTGGTATGGCCAGACCTGGGGCGCCCCAGGCATTAGTCTTAGGGAGCCCCAGGCCTGGGTCACCCCAGCCCTTAGGCTTAGGGAGCCCCAGGCCTGGGGCGCCCCAACCCTTAGGCTTAAGAAGCCCAAGGCCTGGGACGCCCCAGTCCTTAGGCTTTGATAGCTCCAGGTCTGGGGCGCCCCAGCCCTTAGTCTTAGTTCGCCCCAGTCCTGGGGCACCCCAGCCCTTAGGCTTTGGGAGCCCCAGGTCTGGGGCGCCCCAGCCCTAACGCTTAGGGAGCCCCAGACCTGGGGCGCCCTAGCCCTTAGATTTTGGGAGCCCGAGGCCAGGTCGCCCCAGCCCTTAGTCTTTGGGAGCCCCAGACCTGGTGCGCCCCAGCCCTTAGGCTTTGGGAGCCCCAGGCCTGGGGTGCCTCAGCCCTTAGGCTTTTGGAGGCCTAGGACTGGGACGCCCCTGACCATAGATTTTGGGAGCCCCAGGCCTGCGGCGCCCCAACCCTTAGGAGGCCCCGGCCTCTTGCACCCAGCCCTTAGACTTAGGGAGAACCAGGCCTGGGACGCCACAGCCCTTATGCTTAGGGAGCCCCAGACCTGGGACGCCCCAGCCCTTAAGCTTAGGGAGCCCCAGCCCTTAAGATTAGGGAACCCGAGGCCTGGGGCGCCCTAGCCCTTAGGCTTAGGGAGTCCCAGGCCTGGGTCGCGCCAGCCCTTAGGCTTTGGAAGCCCCAGGCCTGAGGCGCCCCAGCCATTAGGCTTTGAGAGCCCCAGGTCTGGGGCGCCCCAGCCCTTAGGCTTAGAGAGCCCCAGACCTGGGGCGCCCTAGAAATTAGGCTTAGGGATCCCCATGCCTGGGGCGTCCCAGCCCTTAGGCTTAGGGTGCCCCAGGCCTGGGACGCCTCAGCCCTTGTGCTTTGGGAGCCCCAGGCCTGGGGCGCCCCAGCATTTAGGTTTTGGGAGCCCCAGGCCTGGTGAGCCCCAGCTCTTAGACTTAGGGAACCCCTGGCCTGAGGCGTCCCAGCACTTAGGCTTTGGGAGCCCCAGGCCTGGGGCGCCCCAGCCCTTAGACTTGGAGAGCCCCAGACTTGGTGCACCCCAGCAATTAGGCTTAGGGAGCACTAGGCCTGGGTCGCCCCAGCCCTTAGGCTTATAGAGCCCCAGACATGCGCTGCCCCTGGAATTAGGCTTAGGGAGCACTAGGCCTGAGTGCCCCAGCCCTTACGCTTTGGGAGCCCCAGGCCTGGGGCGCCGCAGCCCTTAGGCTTTGGGAGCCCGAGGCCTGGGGCGCCGCAGCCCTTAGGCTTAGGGAGCCCCAGACCTGGGGCGCCACAGCCTTTAGCCTTAGGGAGCCCCAGGCCTAGGCGCCCAGCCCTTATTCTTAGTTAGCCCCAATCCTGGGGCGCCCCAGCCCTTATTCATAGTTAGCCCCAGGCCTAGGGCGCCCCAGCCCTTAGGCTTAGGGAGCCTCAGGCCTGGGGTGCCCCAGCACTAAGGCTTAGGGAGCCCCTGGCATGGGGCACTCCAGCCCTTAGGCTTAGGGAGCCCCAGGCCTGGGGCGCCCAAGCCCTTAGGCTTTGGGATCCCCAGACCTGGGGCGCCCCAGCCCTTAGACTTTGGGAGTGACAGGCCTGTGGCGCCCCAGGCCTTAGGCATTGGAACCCCAGTCATGGGGCGCCCCAGCCCTTAGGCTTTGGGTGCCCCATGCCTGGGGCGCCCCAGCCCTTAGGCTTAGGGAGCCCCAGGCCTGGAGCGCCCCAGCCCTTAGGCTTAGGGAGCCCCAGGCCTGGGGTGCCCCAGCCCTTAGGCTTAGGGAGCCCCAGGCCTGGAGCGCCCCAGCCCTTAGGCTTTGGGAGCGCCAGGCCTGTGGCGCCACAGCCCTTAGGCTTTGGGAGCCCCAGGCAAGGGACGCCCAAGCCCATAGGTTTTGGGAGCGCCAGGCCTTGGGCGCCCCCGCCATTAGGCGTAGTGAGCCGCAGGCCTAGTGAGCCCCAACTCTTAGGCTTAGGGAGACCCAGGCCTGGGTCGCCCCAGCCCTTAGGCTTAGAAAGCCCCAGATTTGGGGTGCCCCAGCAATTAGGCTTACGGAGCCCCAGGCCTGGGGTGCCCCAGCCCATAGGATTAGGGATGCCCAGGCCTGGGGCGCCCCAACTCTTAGGGTTTGGGAACCCCAGTGCTGGGGGCGCCCCAGCCTTTAGGCTTAGGGAACCCCAGGCCTGTGGCGCTCCAGCCCTTAGGCTTAGGGAGCCCCAGGCCTGGGTCGCCCCTGCCCTTAGGCTTTGGGAGCCCCAGGCCTGGGGCGCCCCAGCTCCTCGGCTTAGGTTGCCCCAGGCCTGGGGCGCCCCAGCCCGTAGATTTGGGAGCCCCAGGCCTGGTGTGCCCCAGCCCTTAGGCTTTGGGAACCCAAGGCCAGGGCGCCCCTGCCCTTAGGCGTAGGCATTCCCAGGCCTGGTGAGCTGTAGCTCTTAGACATATGTAGCCCCTGGCCCCGGGTGCCCCAGCACTTAGGCTAAGGGAGCCCCATGCCTGGGGCGCCAGCACTTAGGCTTAGGGAGCCCCAGGCCTAGGACGCCTCAGCCCTTAGGTTTTGGGAGCCCCAGGCATCAGGCGCCTCAGCCCTTAGGTTTTGGGAGCCCCAGGCCTGGGGCGCCCCAGCTCTTAGGATTTGGGAGCCCCAGGCCTGGGGCGCCCCAGCCCTTAGGCTTAGGGAGCCTCAGGCCAGGGTCGCCCCAGCAATTAGGCTTAAGGAGCCCCTGGCCTGGGGCGTACAGCCCTTAGGCTTTGGGAACCCCAGTCCTGGGCCGCCCCAGTCTTAGACTTAGGGAGCCTCAGGCCTGTGTCGCCCCAGCCCTTAGGCTTAGGGAGCCCCAGGCCCGTCGCCCCAGCCCTTAGACTTTGGGAGCCCCAAGCCTGGGGCGCCCCAGCCCTTAGGTTTAGGGAGCCCCAGGACTGAGGCGCCCCAGCCTTTAGTCTTTGGGAGCTCCAGGCCTGGGGCGCCCCAGCACTTAGGCTTAGGGATCCTGAGGCCTGAGGCGCCCCAGCCCTTAGGCTTAGGGAGCCCCAGGCCTGGGGCGCCCAATCCCTTAGGCTTTGGGAGCCCCAGGCCTGGGACGCCCGAGCCCTTAGGCTTTGGGAACCCCAGGGCTGAGGCGACGCAGCCCTTAGTCTTTGGGATCTCCTGGCCTGGGGCGCCCCAGCCATTAAGCTTAGGGAGCCCCATCCTGGGGCGCCCCAGCCCGTAGGCTTAGGGTGCCCCAGGCCCGGGGCGCCACAGCCCTTAGGCTTAGGGAGCCCCAGACCTGGGGCGCCCATCCCTTAGGCTTAGTTAGCCCTAGTCCTGGGACGCCCCAGCCCTTAGGCTTAGGGAGCCTCAGGCCTGGGGCGCCCCAGCCCTAAGGCTTACAGAGCCCCTGGCATGGGGCACCCAAGTCCTTAGGCTGTGGGAGCCCAAGGCCTGGGACGCCCCAGCCCTTAGGCTTAGGGAGCCCCAGGCCTGGGGCGCCCCAGCTCTTAAGTTTGGGAGCCCCAGGCCTGTAGCACCCCAGCCCTTAGGCTTTTGGAACCCCAGGCCTGGGGCGCCCCAGCACTTAGGCTTAGTTAGCCCCAGGCCTGGGGCGCCCCAGCTCTTAAGCTTGGGAGCCCCAGGCCTGGGGCGCCCCAGCCCTTAGGCTTTGGGAGCCCCTGGCATGGGGTACCCCAGCCCTTAGGCTGTGGGAGCCCAAGGCCTGGGGCGCCCCAGCCCTTAGGCTTAGGGAGCCCCAGGCCTGGGGCGCCCCAACTCTTAAGCTTGGGAGCCCCATGCCTGGGGCGCCCCAGCCCTTGGGCTTTGGGAGCCCAAGACCTGGGGCGCCCCAGCCCTTGGGCTTTGGGAGCACCAGGATTGGGACGGCCCAGCACATAGGTTTTTTGAGCCCCCGGCCTGGGGCGCCCCAGCCCTTAGGCTTAAGTAAGCCCAGACCTGGGGCGCCCCAGCCTTTAGGCTTAGGGAGCCCCATGCCTGTGGCGCCCCAGCCCTTAGACTTAGGGTGCCCCAGGCCTGGGACGCCTCAGCAATTAGGCTAAGGGAGCCCCAGGTCTGGGTCGCCCCAGCCCTTAGGCTTAGAGAGCCCCAGACATGCGGCGCCCCAGCAATTAGGCTTAGGCAGCCCCAGGCCTGGGGCGCCCCAGCCATTAGACTTAGGGAGCCCCAGGCCTGGGGCGCCCCAGCCCTTAGGCTTTGTGAGCCCCAGGCCAGGGACTCCTCATTCCTTGGGTTTTGGGAGCCCCAGGCCTCGGGCGCCCCAGCCCTTGGGCTTAGAGAATCCCAGACCAGGGGTGCCCCAGCCTTTAGGCTTTTCGAGCCCCAGGCCTGGGGCGCCTCCGCCCTTACGCTTTGGGAACCCCAAGCCTTGGGGCGCCCTAGCCCTTAGGCTTAAGTAGCCCCACACCTGGGGCGTCACAGCCCTTAGAATTAAGGAGCCCCTGGCCTGTGGCGCCCCAGCACTTAGGCTTAGGGAGCCCCAGGCCTGGGTCGCCCCAGCCCTTAGGCTTAGAGAGCCACAGACATGCGGCGCCCCAGCAATTAGGCTTAGGCAGCCCCAGCCCTGGGGCGCCCCAGCCCTTAGGCTTAAGTAGCCCCAGACCTGGGGCGCCCCAGCCCTTAGGCTTTGAAACCCCAGGCCTGGGGCGCCCCAGCACTGAGGCTTTGGGAGCGCCAGGCCTGTGGCGCACCAGCCCTTAGGATTTGGGAGCCTCAGGCCTGCGACGCCCCAACCCTTAAGCTTTTGGAGCCCCAGGCATCTGCGCCCCAGCCTTAGTTTTAGGGAGCCCCAGGCCTGGTGAGCCCCAGCTCTTAGACTTAGGAAGCCCCAGGCCAGGGTCGCCCCAGCCCTTAGGCTTATTGAGCCCCAGACCTGGGGTGCCCCAGCCCTTAGGCTTCGGGAACCCCAGGCCTGTGGCGCTCCAGCCCTTAGGCTTAGGGAGCCCCAGGCCTGGGTCGCCCCAGCCCTTAGGCTTTGGGAGCCCCAAGCCTGGGGCGCCCCATCCCTTAGAATTAGGGATGCCCAGGCCTGGGGCGCCCCAGCCCTTAGGCTTTGGAACCCCAGTCCTGGGGCGCCCCAGCCTTTAAGCTTAGGGAACCCCAGGCCTCTGGCGCTCCAGCCCTTAGGCTTAGGGAGCCCCAGGCCTGTGTCGCCCCAGCCCTTAGGCTTTGGGAGCCCCAAGCCTGGGGCGCCCCAGTCCTTAGGCTTAGGGAGCCCCAGGCCTGAGGTGCCCCAGCCTTTAGGCTTTGGGAGCCCCAGCACTGGGGCGCCCCAGCCCTTAGGCTTTGGGAGCCCCAGGCCTGGGGCTCCGCAGCCCTTAGGCTTTGGGAGCCCCAGGCCTGGGGCACCCCAGCCCTTAGGCTTAGGGAGTCCCAGGCCTGGGGCGCCCCACATTTTAGGCTTAGGGTGCCCCAGGCCAGGGACGCCTCAGCCCTTGGGCTTTGGGAGCCCCAGGCCTTGGGCGCCCCAGCCCTTAGGCTTTGAGAGCCCCAGGCCTGGTGAGCCCCAGCTCTTAGACTTAGGGAGTCCCTGATCTGAGGCGCCCCAGCCCTTAGTCTTACAGAGCCCCAGACCTGGTGCGCCCCAGCATTTAGGCTTAGGGAGCTCCAGGCCTGGGCCGCCCCAGGCCTTAGGCTTAGAGAGCCCCAGACATGCGGGGCCCCAGCAATTAGGCTTAGGCAGCCCCAGGCCTGGGGCGCCCCAGCCATTAGACTTAGGGAGCCCCAGGCCTTGGGCGCCCCAGCCCTTAAGCTTTGTGAGCCCCAGGCCTGGGACTCCTCATTCCTTGGGCTTTGGGAGCCCCAGGCCTCGGGCGCCCCAGCCATTGGGCTTAGAGAGTCCCAGGCCTGGGGTGCCCCAGCCCTTAGGCTTAGGGAGCCCCAGGCCAGGTTAGCCCGAGCTCTTTAACTTAGGGAGCCCTTGGCCTGGGGCGCCCCAACACTTAGGCTTAGGGAGCCCCAGCCCTGGGGTGCCCCAGCCCTTAGGCTTAGGGAGCCCCACCCTGGGGCGCCCCAGCCCTTATGCTTTGGGAGCCCCAGGCCTGGGGCGCCCCAGCCCTTAGGCTTTGGGAGCTCGAGGCGTGGCGCCCAAGCCCTTAGGCTTTGGGAGCCCCAGGCCTGGGGCGCCCCAGCCCTTAGGAGTTGGTGACCCAAGGCCTGGGGCGCCCCAGCCCTTAGGATTAAGTAGCCCCACACCTGGGGCGCACCAGCCCTTAGGCTTTGGAACCCCAGGTCTAGGGCGCCCCAGCCTTAAGGATTAGCGAACCCCATGCCTGGGGCGCCCCAGCTCTTAGTCTTAGGGAGCCCCAGGCCTTGGTCGCCGCAGCCTTTAGGCTTTTTGAGCCCCAGGCCTGGGGCGCCGCAGCCCTTAGGCTTTGGGAGCCCCAGGCCTGGGGCGCCGCAGCCCTTAGGCTTAGGGAGCCCTAGACCTGGGACGCCCCAGCCCTGGGTCTCCCCAGCCCTTAGCCTTAGGGAGCCCCAGGCCTCAGGCGCCTAGGCATTAGGCTTAGTTAGCCACAGTCCTGGGGCGCCCCAGCCTTTAGGCTTTGGGAGCCCCAGGCCTAGGGCGCCCCAGTCCTTAGGCTTAGGGAGTCCCAGGCCTGTGGCGCCCGAGCCCTTAATCCTGTTAGCCTCAGGCCTGGGGCGCCCAGCCCTTAAGCCTGGGAGCCTCAGGCCTGGGGCGCCCCAACCCTTAGGCTTTGGGAGTACCAAGACTGGGACGGCCCAGCAAAAAGTTTTTTTGAGCCCCAGGCTTGGGGCGCCCCAGCCCTTAGGCTTAAGTAAGACCAGACCTGGGGCGCCCCAGCCTTTAGGCTCAGGGAGCCCCATGCCTGCGGCGCCCCTGCCCTTAGGCTTAGGGTGCCCCAGGCCTGGGATGCCTCAGCAATTAGGCTTAGGGAGCCCCAGGCCTGGGTCGCCCCAGCCCTTAGGCTTAGAGAGCCCCAGACATGTGGCGCCCCAGCAATTAGGCTTAGGCAGACCCAGGCCTTAGGCTTTGTGAGCCCCAGGCCTGGGACTCCTCATTCCTTGGGTTTTGGGAGCCCCAGGCCTCGGGCGCCCCAGCCCTTGGGCGTAGAGAGTCCCAGACCTGGGGTGCCCCATCTCTTAGGCTTTTCGAGCCCCAGGCCTGGGGCGCCACCGCCCTTACGCTTTGGGAGCCCCAGTCTTGGGGCGCCCCAGCCCTTAGGCTTAGGGAGCCCCAGGCCTGGTGAGCCCCAGCTCTTTAACTTAGTGAGCCCCAGCCTGGGGAGCCCCAACACTTAGGCTTAGGGAGCCCCAGGACAGGGGTGTCCCAGCCTTTAGGCTTAGGGAGCCCCACCCTGGGTTTGCCCAGCCCTTAGGTTTTAGGAGCCCCAGGCCTGCGGTGCCCCAGCCCTTAAGTTTTGGGAGCCCCAGGCCTGGGGCGCCGCAGCCCTTAGGCTTTGGGAGCCCCAGGCTTTGGGCGCCGCAGCGCTTAAGCTTTTGGAGCCCCAGGCATGGGCGCCCCAGACCATAGTTTTAGGGAGCCCCAGTCCTGGGGCGCCCCAGCCATTAGGCTTTGGGAGCCCCAGGCCAGGGACGCCAAGCCCATAGTTTTTGGAATCGCCAGGCCTGGGGCACCCCCGCCATTAGGCGTAGGGAGCCCCAGGCCTGGTGAGCCCCAGCTCTTAGACTTAGGGAGCCCCAGGCCAGGGTCACCCCAGCCCTTAGGCTTATTGATCCCCAGACCTGAGGCGCCCCAGCAATTAGGCTTAAGGAGCCCCAGGCCTGGGTTGCCCCATCTCTTAAGCTTAGAAAGCCCCAGACCTGGGGCGCCCCAGCAATTAGGCTTAGGGAGCCCCAGGCCTGGGGCGCCACAGCCCTTAGGATTAGGGATGCCCAGGCCTGGGGCACCCCAGCCCTTAGGCTTAGGGAACCCCAGGCCTGTGGCGCTACAGCCCTTAGGCTTAGGGAGCCCCAGGCCTGGGTCGCCCCAGCCCTTAGGCTTTGGGAGCCCCAAGCCTGGGGCGCCCCAGCCCTTAGGATTGGGGATGCCCAAGCCTGCAGCGCCCCAGCCTTAAGGCTTTGGGAACCCCAGTCCAGGGCGCCCCAGCCTTTAGGCTTAGGGAACCCCAGGCCTGTGGCGCTCCAGCCCTTAGGCTTAGGGAGCCCCAGGCCTGGGTCGCCCCAGTCCTTAGGCTTTGGGAGCCCCAGTCCTGGGGTGCCCCAGCCCTTAGGCTTTGGGAGCCCCAGGCCTGGGGCTCCGCAGCCCTTAGGCTTTGGGAGCCCCAGGCCTGGGGCTCCGCAGCCCTTAGGCTAAGGGATCCCCAGACCTTGGCCGCCCCAGCCGTGGGTTGCCCCAGCCCTTAGCCTTAGGGAGCCCCAGGCCAGGGGCTCCCAGCACTTAGGCTTAGTTAGCCCCAGTCCTGGGGCGCCACAGCCCTTAGGCTTTGGGAGCCCCAGGCCTAGGGCACCCCAGCCATTAGGCTTAGGGAGCCTCAGGCCAGGGGCGCCCCAGCCCTTAGGCTTTGGGAGCTCGAGGCCGTGGCGCCCAAGCCCTTAGGTTTGGGAGCCACAGGCCTGGTGAGCCCCAGCTCTTAGACTTAGGGAGCCCCTGATTTGAGGCGTCCCAGCCCTTAGTCTTACAGAGCCCCAGACCTGGTGCGCCCCAGCATTTAGGCTTAGGGAGTCCCAGGCCTGTGGCGCCCCCGCCCTTAAGCCTGTTAGCCTCAGGCCTGGGGCTCCCCAGCCCTGAAGCCTGGGAGCCTCAGGTCTGGGGCGCCCCAACCCTTAGGCTTTGGGAGCACCAGGACTGGGACGGCCCAGCACATAGGTTTTTTGAGCCCCAGGCCTGGGGCGCCCCAGCCCTTAGGCTTAAGTAAGCCCAGACATGGGGCGCCCCAGCCTTTAGGCTTAGGGAGCCCCATGCCTGCGGCGCCCCAGCCCTTAGGCTTAGGGTGCCCCAGGCCTGGGACGCCTCAGCAATTAGGCTTAGGGAGCCCCAGGCCTGGGTCACCCCAGCCCTTAGGTTTAGAGAGCCCCAGACATGCGGCGCCCCATCAATTAGGCTTAGGCAGCCCCAGGCCTGGGGCGCCCCAGCCATTAGACTTAGGGAGCCCCAGGCCTGGGGCGCCCCAGCCCTTAGGCTTTGTGAGCCCCGGGCCAGGGACTCTTCATTCCTTGGGTTTTGGGAGCCCCAGGCCTCGGGCGCCCCAGCCCTTGGGCTTAGAGAGTCCCAGACCTGGGGTGCCCCAGCCCTTACGCTTTGGGAGCCCCAGGCCTTGGGGCGCCCCAGCCCTTAGGCTTAAGTAGCCCCACACCTGGGGCGCCCCAGCCCTTAGGCTTAGGGAGCCCCATGCCTGCGGCGCCCCAGCCCTTAGGCTTAGGGTGCCCCAGGTCTGGGACGCCTCAACTCTTGGCTTTGGGAGCCCCAGGCCTGGGGCGCCCCAGCCCTTAGGCTTTGGGAGCCCCAGGCCTGGTGAACCCCAGGTCTTAGACTTAGGGAGCCCCTGGCCTGTGGCACCCCAGCACTTAGGCTTAGGGAGCCCCAGGCCTGGGTCGCCCCAGCCCTTACGCTTAGAGAGCCCCAGTCATGCGACGCCCCAGCAATGAGGCTTAGGCAGCCCCAGGCTTGGGACTCCTCATTCCTTGGGCTTTGGGAGCCCCAGGCCTCGGGCGCCCCAGCCCTTGGGCTTAGAGAGTCCCAGGCCTGGGGTGCCCCAGACCTTAGGCTTTTCAAGCCCCAGGCCTGGGGCGCCCCCGCCCTTACACTTTGGGAGCCCCAGGATTGGGGCGCCCCAGCCCTTAGGCTTAGGGAGGCCCAGGCCTGGTGAGCCCTAGCTCTTTAACTTAGGGAGCCCCTGGCCTGGGGCGCCCCAACACTTAGGCTTAGGGAGCCCCAGGCCTGGGGTGCCCCAGCCTTTAGGCTTAGGGAGCCCCACCCTGGGGCCCCCCAGCCCTTAGGCTTTAGGAGCCCCAGGCATGGGGCGCCCCAGCCCTTAGGTTTTGGGAGCCCAAGGCCTGGGGCGCCCCCGCCCTTAGGCTTTGGGAGCCCCAGGCCTGGGGCGCCGCAGCCCTTAGGCTTTGGGAGCCCCAGGTGGGGCTCCGCAGCCCTTAGGCTAAGGGATCCCCAGACCTTGGCCGCCCCAGCCGTGGGTCGCCCCAGCCCTTAGCCTTAGGGAGCCCCAGGCCAGGGGCACCCAGCACTTAGGCTTAGTTAGCCCCAGTCCTGGGGCGCCCCAGCCCTTAGGCTTTGGGAGCCCCAGGCCTAGGGCACCCCTGCCATTAGGCTTAGGGAGCCTCAGGGCTTGGGCGCCCCAGCCCTTAGGCTTTGGGAGCCCAAGGACTGGGGCGCCCCAGCCCTTAGGTTTTGGGAGCACCAGGACTGGGATGCCCCAGCCCATAGGTTTTGGGAGGCCCAGCCCTGGGGCGCCCCAGCCCATAGGCTTAAGTAACCCCAGACCTGGGGCGCCCCAGCCCTTAGGCTTTGAAACCCCAGGCCTGGGGCGCCCCAGCCCTGAGGCTTTGGGAGCGCCAGGCCTGTGGCGCACCAGCCCTTAGGATTTGGGAGCCCCAGGCCTGCGACGCCCCAACCCTTAAGCTTTTGGAGCCCCAGGCATCTGCGCCCCAGCCCTTAGTTTTAGGGAGCGCCAGGCCTGGGGCGCCCCCGCCATTAGGCGTAGGGAGCCCCAGGCCTGGTGAGCCCCAGCTCTTAGACTTAGGAAGCCCCAGGCCAGGGTCGCCCCAGCCCTTAGGCTTATTGAGCCCCAGACCTGGGGCACCCCAGGCCTTAGGCTTAGGGAACCCCAGGCCTGGGGTGCCCCAGCATTTAGGATTAGGGATGCCCTGGCCTGGGGCGCCCCAGCCCTTAGGATTAGGGATGCCCAGGCCTGGGGCGCCCCAGCCCTTAGGCTTTGGGAACCCCAGTCCTGGGGCGCCTCAGCCCTTATGCTTAGGGAACCCCAGGCCTGTGGCGCTCCAGCCCTTAGTCTTAGGGAGCCCCAGGCCTGTATCGCCCCAGCCCTTAGGCTTTGCGAGCCCCAAGCCTGGGGCGCCCCAGTCCTTAGGCTTAGGGAGCCCCAGGCCTGAGGCGCCCCAGCCTTTAGGCTTTGGGAGCCCCAGGACTGGGTCGCCCCAGCCCTTAGGCTTTGGGAGCCCCAGGCCTGGGTCTCCGCAGCCCTTAGGCTTTGGGAGCCCCAGGCCTGGGGCAACCCAGCCCTTAGGCTTAGGGAGTCCCAGGCCTGGGGCGCCCCACACTTTAGGCTTAGGGTGCCCAAGGCCAGGGACGCCTCAGCCCTTGGGCTTTGGGAGCCCCAGGCCTTGGGCGCCCCAGCCCTTAGGCTTTGAGAGCCCCAGGCCTGGTGAGCCCCAGCTCTTAGACTTAGGGAGCCCCTGATCTGAGGTGCCCCAGCCCTTAGTCTTACAGAGCCCCAGACCTGTTGCGCCCCAGCCCTTAGGCTTAGGGAGTCCCAGGCCTGGGGCGCCCCAGCCCTTAAACCTGTTAGCCTCAGGCCTGGGGCGCCCCAACCCTTAGGCTTTGGGAGCACCAGGACTGGGACGGCCTAGCACATAGGTTTTTGAGCCCCAGGCCTGGGGCGCCCCAGCCCTTAGTCTTAAGTAAGCCTAGACCTGGGGCGCCCCAGCCTTTAGGCTTAGGGAGCCCCATGCCTGTGGCGCCCCAGCCCTTAGGCTTAGGGTGCCCCAGGCCTGGGACGCCTCAGCAATTAGGCTTAGGGAGCCCAAGGCCTGGGTCGCCCCAGCCCTTAGACTTAGAGAGCCCCAGACATGCGGCGCCCTAGCAATTCTGCTTAGGCAGCCCCAGGCCTGGGGTGCCCCAGCCATTAGACTTAGGGAGCCCCAGGCCTGGGGCGCCCCAGCCCTTAGGCTTTGTGAGCCCCAGGCCAGGGACTCCTCATTCCTTGGGTTTTGGAAGCCCCAGGCCTCGGGCGCCCCAGCCCTTGGGCTTAGAGAGTCCCAGACCTGGGGTGCCCCAGCCCTTAGGCTTTTCGAGCCCCAGGCCTGGGGCGCCTCCGCCCTTACGCTTTGGGAGCCCCAGGCCTTGGGGCGCCCCAGCCCTTAGGCTTAAGTAGCCCCACACCTGGGGCGCCCAAGCCCTTAGGCTTAAGGAGCCCCTGGCCTGTGGCGCCCCAGCACTTAGGCTTAGGGAGCCCCAGGCCTGGGTCGCCCCAGCCCTTAGGCTTAGAGAGCCCCAGACATGCGGCGCCCCAGCAATTAGGCTTAGGCATCCCCAGCCCTGGGGCGCCCCAGCCCTTAGGCTTAAGTAGCCCCAGACCTGGGGCGCCCCAGCCCTTAGGCTTTGAAACCCCAGGCCTGGGGCGCCCCAGCCCTGAGGCTTTGGGAGCGCCAGGCCTGTGGCGCACCAGCCCTTAGGATTTGGGAGGCCCAGGCCTGCGACGCCCCAACCCTTAAGCTTTTGGAGCCCCAGGCATCTGCGCCCCAGCCCTTAGTTTTAGGGAGCTACAGGCCTGGGGCGCCCCCGCCATTAGGTGTAGGGAGCCCCAGGCCTGGTGAGCCCCAGCTCTTAGACTTAGGAAACCCCAGGCCAGGGTCGCCCCAGCCCTTAGGCTTATTGAGCCCCAGACCTGGGGCGCCCCAGCCCTTAGGCTTAGCGTACCCCAGGCCTGTGGCGCTCCAGCCCTTAGGCTTAGGGAGCCCCAGGCCTGGGTCGCCCCAGCCCTTAGGCTTTGGGAGCCCCAAGCCTGGGGCGCGCAAGCCCTTAGAATTAGGGATGCCCAGGCCTGGGGCGCCCCAGCCCTTAGGCTTTGGGAACTCCAGTCCTGGGGCGCCCCAGCCCTTAGGCTTAGGGAACCCCAGGCCAGTGGCGCTCCAGCTCTTAGGCTTCGGGAACCCCAGGCCTGGGTCGCCCCAGCCCTTAGGCTTTGGGAGCCCCAAGCCTGGGGCGCCCCAGCCCTTAGGATTAGGGATGCCCAGGCCTGGGGCGCCCCAGCCCTTAGGCTTTGGAACCCCAGTCCTGGGGCGCCCCAGCCTTTAAGCTTAGGGAACCCCAGGCCTGTGGCGCTCCAGCCATTAGGCTTAGGGAGCCCCAGGCCTGTGTCGCCCCAGCCCTTAGGCTTTGGAAGCCCCAAGCCTGGGGCGCCCCAGTCCTTAAGCTTAGGGAGCCCCAGGCCTGAGGCGCCCCAGCCTTTAGGCTTTGGGAGCCCCAGCAATGGGGTGCCCCAGCCCTTAGGCTTTGGGAGCCCCAGGCCTGGGTCTCCGCAGCCCTTAGGCTTTGGGAGCCCCAGGCCTGGGACACCCCAGCCCTTAGGCTTAGGGAGTCCCAGGCCTGGGGCGCCCCACACTTTAGGCTTAGGGTGCCACAGGCCAGGGACGCCTCAGCCCTTGGGCTTTGGGAGCCCCAGGCCTTGGGCGCCCCAGCCCTTAGGCTTTGAGAGCCCCAGGCCTGGTGAGCCCCAGCTCTTAGACTTAGGGAGCCCCTGATCTGAGGCGCCCCAGCCTTTAGTCTTACAGAGCCCCAGACCTGGTGCGCCCCAGCATTTAGGCTTAGGGAGCTCCAGGCCTGGGCCGCCCCAGGCCTTAGGCTTAGAGAGCCCCAGACTTGTGGGGCCCCTGCAATTAGGCTTAGGCAGCCCCAGGCCTGGGGCGCCCCAGCCATTAGACTTAGGGAGCCCCAGGCCTTGGGCGCCCCAGCCCTTAAACTTTGTGAGCCCCAGGCCTGGGACTCCTCATTCCTTGGGCTTTGGGATCCCCAGGCCTCGGGCGCCCCAGCCATTGGGCTTAGAGAGTCCCAGGCCTGGGGTGCCCCAGCCCTTAGGCTTAGGGAGCCCCAGGCCAGGTTAGCCCGAGCTCTTAATCTTAGGGAGCCCTTGGCCTGGGGCGCCCCAACACTTAGGCTCAGGGAGCCCCACCCTGGGGCGCCCCAGCCCTTATGCTTTGGGAGCCCCAGGCCTGGGACGCCCCAGCCCTTAGGCTTTGGGAGCTGAGGCGTGGCGCCCAAGACCTTAGGCTTTGGGAGCCCCAGGCCTGGGGCGCCCTAGCCCTTAGGAGTTGGTGACCCAAGGCCTGGGGCGCCCCAGCCCTTAGGCTTAAGTAGCCCCACACCTGGGGCGCACCAGCCCTTAGGATTTGGAACCCCAGGCCTATGGCGCCCCAGCCTTAAGGATTAGCGAACCCCATGCCTGGGGCGCCCCAGCCCTTAGGCTTAGGGAGCCCCAGGCCTGGGGGGCCGCAGCCTTTAGGCTTTTTGAGCCCCAGGCCTGGGGCGCCGCAGCCCTTAGGCTTTGGGAGCCCCAGGCCTGGGGCGCCGCAGCCCTTAGGCTTAGGGAGCCCTAGACCTGGGGCGCCCCAGCCCTGGGTCTCCCCAGCCCTTAGCCTTAGGGAGCCCCAGGCCTCAGGCGCCTAGGCATTAGGCTTAGTTAGCCACAGTCCTGGGGCGCCCCAGCCTTTAGGCTTTGGGAGCCCCAGGCCTAGGGCGCCCCAGTCCTTAGGCTTAGGGAGTCCCAGGCCTGTGGCGCCCGAGCCCTTAATCCTGTTAGCCTCAGGCCTGGGGCGCCCAGCCCTTAAGCCTGGGAGCCTCAGGCCTGGGGCGCCCCAACCCTTAGGTTTTGGGAGTACCAAGACTGGGACGGCCCAGCACATAGGTTTTTTGAGCCCCAGGCCTGGGGCGCCCCAGCCCTTAGGCTTAAGTAAGACCAGACCTGGGGCGCCCCAGCCTTTAGGCTTTGGGAGCCCCATGCCTGCGGCGCCCCAGCCCTTAGGCTTAGGGTGCCCCAGGCCTGGGACGCCTCAGCAATTAGGCTTAGGGAGCCCCAGGCCTGGGTCCCCCCAGCCCTTAGGCTTAGAGAGCCCCAGACATGTGGCGCCCCAGCAATTAGGCTTAGGCAGCCCCAGGCCTTAGGCTTTGTGAGCCCCAGGCCTGGGACTCCTCATTCCTTGGGTTTTGGGAGCCCCAGGCCTCGGGCGCCCCAGCCCTTGGGCTTAGAGAGTCCCAGACCTGGGGTGCCCCATCCCTTAGGCTTTTCGAGCCCCAGGCCTGGGGCGCCCCCGCCCTTACGCTTTGGGAGCCCCAGGCTTGGGGCGCCCCAGCCTTAGGCTTAGGGAGCCCCAGGCCTGGTGAGCCCCAGCTCTTTAACTTAGTGAGCCCCAGCCTGGGGAGCCCCAACACTTAAGCTTAGGGAGCCCCAGGACAGGGGTGTCCCAGCCTTTAGGCTTAGGGAGCCCCACCCTGGGTTTGCCCAGCCCTTAGGTTTTAGGAGCCCCAGGCCTGGGGTGCCCCAGCCCTTAAGTTTTGGGAGCCCCAGGCCTGGGGCACCCTGCCCTTAGGCTTTGGGAGCCCCAGGCCTGGGGCGCCGCAGCCCTTAGGCTTTGGGAGCCCCAGGCTTGGGGCGCCGCAGCGCTTAAGCTTTTGGAGCCCCAGGCATGGGCGCCCCAGACCTTAGTTTTAGGGAGCCCCAGACCTGGGGCGCCCCAGCCATTAGGCTTTGGGAGCCCCAGGCCAGGGACGCCAAGCCCATAATTTTTGGAAGCGCCAGGCCTGGGGCACCCCCGCCATTAGGCGTAGGGAGCCCCAGGCCTGGTGAGCCCCAGCTCTTAGACTTAGGGAGCCCCAGGCCAGGGTCGCCCCAGCCCTTAGGCTTATTGATCCCCAGACCTGAGGCGCCCCAGCAATTAGGCTTAAGGAGCCCCAGGCCTGGGTTGTCCAATCCCTTAAGCTTAGAAAGCCCCAGACCTGGGGCGCCCCAGCAATTAGGCTTAGGGAGCCCCAGGCCTGGGGCGCCACAGCCCTTAGGATTAGGGATGCCCAGGCCTGGGGCACCCCAGCCCTTAGGCTTTGGGAACCCCAGTCCTGGGGCGCCCCAGCCCTTAGGCTTAGGGAACCCCAGGCCTGTGGCGCTCCAGCCCTTAGGCTTAGGGAGCCCCAGGCCTGGGTCGCCCCAGTCCTTAGGCTTTGGGAGCCCCAGTCCTGGGGCGCCCCAGCCCTTAGGCTTCGGGAGCCTCAGGCCTGGGGCTCTGCAGCCCTTAGGCTTTAGGAGCCCCAGGCCTGGGGCTCCGCAGCCCTTAGGCTAAGGGATCCACAGACCTTGGCCGCCCCAGCCGTGGGTCGCCCCAGCCCTTAGCCTTAGGGAGCCCCAGGCCAGGGGCTCCTAGAACTTAGGCTTAGTTAGCCCCAGTCCTGGGGCGCCACAGCCCTTAGGATTTGGGAGCCCCAGGCCTAGGGCACCCCAGCCATTAGGCTTAGGGAGCCTCAGGCCAGGGGCGCCCCAGCCCTTAGGCTTTGGGAGCCCAAGGACCGGGGCGCCCCAGCCCTTAGGCTTTGGGAGCCCGAGGCCGTGGCGCCCAAGCCCTTAGGCTTTGGGAGCCACAGGCCTGGTGAGCCCCAGCTCTTAGACTTAGGGAGCCCCTGATCTGAGGCTTCCCAGCCCTTAGTCTTACAGAGCCCCAGACCTGGTGCGCCCCAGCATTTAGGCTTAGGGAGTCCCAGGCCTGGGGCACCCCAGCCCTTAAGCCTGTTAGCCTCAGGCCTGGGGCGCCCCAGCCCTTAAGCCTGGGAGCCTCAGGTCTGGGGCGTCCCAACCCTTAGGCTTTGGGAGCACCAGGACTGGGACGGCCCAGCACATAGGTTTTTTGAGCCCCAGGCCTGGGGCGCCCCAGCCCTTAGGTTTAAGTATGCCCAGACATGGGGCGGCCCAGCCTTTAGGCTTAGGGAGCCCCATGCCTGCGGCGCCCCAGCCCTTAGGCTTAGGGTGCCCCAGGCCTGGGACGCCTCAGCAAATAGGCTTAGGGAGCCCCAGGCCTGGGTCACCCCAGCCCTTAGGCTTAGAGAGCCCCAGACATGCGGCGCCCCAGCAATTAGGCTTAGGCAGCCCCAGGCCTCGGGCGCCCCAGCCATTAGACTTAGGGAGCCCCAGGCCTGGGGTGCCCCAGCATTTAGGCTTTGTGAGCCCCGGGCCAGGGATTCTTCATTCCTTGGGTTTTGGGAGCCCCAGGCCTCGGGCGCCCCAGCCCTTGGGCTTAGAGAGTCCCAGACCTGGGGTGCCCCAGCCCTTAGGCTTTTCGAGCCCCAGGCCTGGGGCGCCTCCGCCCTTACGCTTTGGGAGCCCCAGGCCTTCGGGCGTCCCAGCCCTTAGGCTTAAGTAGCCCCACACCTGGGGCTCCCCAGCCCTTAGGCTTAGGGAGCCCCATGCCTGCGGCGCCCCAGCCCTTAGGCTTAGGGTGCCCCATGTCTGGGACGCCTCAGCCCTTGGCTTTGGGAGCCCCAGGCCTGGGGCGCCCCAGCCCTTAGGCTTTGGGAGCCCCAGGCCTGGTGAACCCCAGGTCTTAGACTTAGGGAGCCCCTGGCCTGTGGCACCCCAGCACTTAGGCTTAGGGAGCCCCAGGCCTGGGTCGCCCCAGCCCTTACGCTTAGAGAGCCCCAGTCATGCGGCGCCCCAGCAATGAGGCTAAGGCAGCCCCAGGCTTGGGACTCCTCATTCCTTGGGCTTTGGGAGCCCCAGACCTCGGGCGCCCCAGCCCTTGGGCTTAGAGAGTCCCAGGCCTGGGGTGCCCCAGACCTTAGGCTTTTCAAGCCCCAGGCCTGGGGCGTCCCCGCCCTTACACTTTGGGAGCCCCAGGCTTGGGGCGCCCCAGCTTAGGCTTAGGGAGGCCCAGGCCTGGTGAGCCCTAGCTCTTTAACTTAGGGAGCCCCTGGCCTGGGGCGCCCCAACACTTAGGCTTAGGGAGCCCCAGGCCTGGGGTGCCCCAGCCTTTAGGCTTAGGGAGCCCCACCTGGGGCGCCCCAGCCCTTAGGCTTTAGGAGCCCCAGGCATGGGGCGCCCCAGCCCTTAGGTTTTGGGAGCCCAAGGCCTGGGGCGCCCCCGCCCTTAGGCTTTGGGAGCCCCAGGCCTGGGGCGCTGCAGCCCTTAGGCTTTGGGAGCCCCAGGTGGGGCTCCGCAGCCCTTAGGCTAAGGGATCCCCAGACCTTGGCCGCCCCAGCCGTGGGTCGCCCCAGCCCTTAGCCTTAGGGAGCCCCAGGCCAGGGGCTCCCAGCACTTAGGCTTAGTTAGCCCCAGTCCTGGGGCGCCCCAGCCCTTAGGCTTTGGGAGCCCCAGGCCTAGGGCACCCCTGCCATTAGGCTCAGGGAGCCTCAGGGCAGGGGCGCCCCAGCCCTTAGGCTTTGGGAGCCCAAGGACTGGGGCGCCCCAGCCCTTAGGCTTTTGGAGCACAAGGACTGGGATGCCCCAGCCCATAGGTTTTGGGAGGCCCAGCCCTGGGGTGCCCCAGCACTTAGGCTTAAGTAACCCCAGACCTGGGGCGCCCCAGCCCTTAGGCTTTGAAACCCCAGTCCTGGGGCGCCCCAGCCCTGAGGCTTTGGGAGCACCAGGCCTGTGGCGCACCAGCCCTTAGGATTTGGGAGCCCCAGGCCTGCGACGCCCCAACCCTTAAGCTTTTGGAGCCCCAGGCATCTGCGCACCAGCCCTTAGTTTTAGGGAGCGCCAGGCCTGGGGCGCCCCCGCCATTAGGCGTAGGGAGCCCCAGGCCTGGTGAGCCCCAGCTCTTAGACTTAGGAAGCCCCAGGCCAGGGTCGCCCCAGCCTTTAGGCTTATTGAGCCCCAGTCCTGGGGCACCCCAGCCCTTAGGCTTAGGGAACCCCAGGCCTGTGGCGCTCCAGCCCTTAGGCTTAGGGAGCCCCTGGCCTGGGTCGCCCCAGCCCTTAGGCTTTGGGAGCCCCAAGCCTGGGGCGCCCCAGCCCTTAGGATTAGGCATGCCCAGGCCTGGGGCGCCTCAGCCCTTAGGCTTTGGGAACCCCAGTCCTGGGGAGCCCCAGCCCTTAACCTTAGGGAACCCCCGTCCTGTGGCGCTCCAGCCCTTAGGCTTAGGGAGCCCCAGGCCTGTGTCTCCCCAGCCCTTAGGATTTGGGAGCCCCAAGCCTGGGGCGCCCCAGTCCTTAGGCTTAGGGAGCCCCAGGCCTGAGGCGCCCCAGCCTTTAGGCTTTGGGAGCCCCAGGACTGGGGCGCACCAGCCCTTTGGTTTTGGGAGCCCCAGGCCTGGGGCTCCGCAGCCCTTAGGCTTTGGGAGCCCCAGGACTGGGGCGCCCCAGCCCTTAGGCTTTGGGAGCCCCAGGCCTGGGGCTCCGCAGCCCTTAGGCTTTGGGAGCCCCAGGCCTGGGGAACCCCACACTTTAGGCTTAGGGTGCCCGAGGCCAGGGACGCCTCAGCCCTTGGGCTTTGGGAGCCTCAGGCCTTAGGCGCCCCAGCCGTTAGGCTTTGAGAGCCCCAGGCCTGGTGAGCCCCAGCTCTTAGACTTAGGGAGCCCCTGATCTGAGGCATCCCAGCCCTTAGTCTTACAGAGCCCCAGACCTGGTGCGCCCCAGCATTTAGGCTTAGGTAGCCCCAGGCCTGGGCCGCCCCAGGCCTTAGGCTTAGAGAGCCCCAGACATGCGGGTCCCCAGCAGTTAGGCTTAGGCAGCCCCAGGCCTGGGGCGCCCCAGCCATTAGACTTAGGGAGCCCCAGGCCTTGGGCGCCCCAGCCCTTAGGCTTTGTGAGCCCCAAGTCTGGGACTCCTCATTCCTTGGCCTTTGGGAGCCCCAGGCCTCGGGCGCCCCAGCCATTGGCCTTAGAGAGTCCCAGGCCTGGGGTGCCCCAGCCCGTAGGCTTAGGGAGCCCCAGGCCTGGTGAGCCCGAGCTCTTTAACTTAGGGAGCCCCAGCCCTGGGGTGCCCCAGCCCTTATGCTTAGGGAGCCCCACCCTGGGGCGCCCCAGCCCTTATGCTTTGGGAGCTCGAGGCGTGGCGCCCAAGCCCTTAGGCTTTGGGAGCCCCAGGCCTGGGGCGCCCCAGCCCTTAGGAGTTGGTAACCCAAGGCCTGGGGCGCCCCAGCCCTTAGGCTTAAGTAGCCCCAGACCTGGGGCGCAACAGCCCTTAGGCTTTGGAACCCCAGGCCTAGGGCGCCCCAGCCTTAAGGATTAGGGAACCCCATGCCTGGGGCGCCCCAGCCCTTAGGCTTAGGGAGCCCCAGGCCTGGGGCGCCGCAGCCCTTAGGCTTAGGGAGCCCCAGACCTGGGGAGCCCCAGCCCTGGGTCTCCCAGCCCTTAGCCTTAGGGAGCCCCAGGCCTAAGGCGCCTAGCCATAAGGCTTACTTAGCCACAGTCCTGGGGCGCCCCAGCCTTTAGGCTTTGGGAGCCCCAGGCCTAGGGCGCCCCAGTCCTTAGGCTTATGGAGCCTCAGGCCTGGGGCTCCCCAGCCCTAAGGCTTAGGGAGCCCCTGGCATGGGGCACCCCAACCCTTAGGCTGTGGGAGCCCAAGGCCTGGGGCGCCCCAGCCCTTAGGCTTAGGGAGTCCCAGGCCTGTGGCGCCCGAGCCCTTAAGCCTGTTAGCCTTAGGCCTGGGGTGCCCCAGCCCTTAAGCCTGGGAGCCTCAGGCCTGGGGCGCCCCAACCCTTAGGTTTTGGGAGCACCAGGACTGGGACGGCCCAGCATATAGGTTTTTTGAGCCCCAGGCCTGGGGCGCCCCAGCCCTTAGGCTTAAGTAAGCCCAGACCTGGGGCGCCCCAGTCTTTAGGCTTAGGGAGCCCCATGCCTGCGGTGCCCCAGCCCTTAGGCTTAGGGTGCCCCAGGCCTGGGACGCCTCAGCAATTAGGCTTAGGGAGCCCCAGGCCTGGGTCGTTCCAGCCTTTAGACTTAGAGAGCCCCAGACATGTGGCGCCCCAGCAATTAGGCTTAGGCAGCCCCAGGCCTGGGGCGCCCCAGCCCTTAGGCTTTGTGAGCCCCAGGTGGGACTCCTCATTCCTTGGGTTTTGGGAGCCCCAGGCCTCGGGCGCCCCAGCCCTTGGGCTTAGAGAGTCCCAGACCTGGGGTGCCCCATCCCTTAGGCTTTTCGAGCCCCAGGCCTGGGGCGCCCCCGCCCTTACGCTTTGGGAGCCCCAGGCTAGGGGCTCCCCGCCCTTAGGCTTAGGGAGCCCCAGGCCTGGTGAGCCCCAGCTCTTTAACTTAGTGAGCCCCAGCCTGGGGAGCCCCAGCCCTTAGGCTTTAGGAGCCCCAGGCCTGGGGTGCCCCAGCCCTTAAGTTTTGGGAGCCCCAGGCCTGGGGCGCCCCAGCCCTCTAGGCTTTGGGAGCCCCAGGCCTGGGGCGCCGCAGCCCTTAGCCTTAGATAGCCCCAGGCCTGGGGCGCCCAGCACTTAGACTTAGTTAGCCCCAGTCCTGGGGTGCCCCAGCCCTTAGGCTTTGGGAGCCCCAGGACTAGGGCACCCCAGCCCTTAGGCTTAGAGAGTCTCAGGCCAGGGGCGCCCCAGGCCTTAGGCTTTGGGAGCCCGAGGCCGTGGCGCCCAAGCCCTTAGGCTTTGGGAGCCCTAGGCCTGGGGCGCTACAGCCCTTAGGCTTTGGGAGCCCAAGGACTGGGGCACCTCAGCCATTAGGCTTTGGGAGCACCAGGATTGGGATGCCCCAGCCCATAGGTTTTCGGAGCCCCAGGCTGGAGCGCCCCAGCACTTAGGCTTAAGTAGCCCCAGACCTGGGGCACCCCAGCACTTAGGCTTTGGTACCCCAGGCCTGGGGCGCCCCAGCCTTAAGGCTTAGGGAGCCCCAGGCCTGGGGCGCCCCAGACCTTAGGCTTTGGGAGCGCCAGGATAGTGGCGCCCCAGCCTTTAGTATTTGGGAGCCCCAGGCCTGCGACGCCCCAACCCTTAAGCTTTTGGAGCCCCAGGCATGGGCGCCCAAGACCTTAGTTTTAGGGAGCCCCAGTCCTGGGGCGCCCCAGCCATTAAGATTTGGGAGCCCCAGGCCAGGGACGCCAAGCCCATAGGTTTTGGAAGCGCCAGGCCTGGGGCGCCCCCGCCATTAGGCGTAGGGAGCTCCAGGCCTGGTGGGCCCCAGCTCTTAGACTTAGGGAGCCCCAGGCCAGGTTCGCCCCAGCCCTTAGGCTTATTGAGCCCGAGACCTGAGGCGCCCCAGCAATTAGGCTTAAGGAGCCCCAGGCCTGGTGAGCCCCAGCTCTTAGACTTAGGGAGCCCCAGGCCAGGGTCGCCCCAGCCCTTAGGCTTATTGAGCCCGAGACCTGAGGCGCCCCAGCAATTAGGTTTAAGGAGCCCCAGGCCTGGGTTGCCCCAGTCCTTAAGCTTAGAAAGCCCCAGACCTGGGGCGCCCCAGCAATTAGGCTTAGGGAGCCCCAGGCCTGGGGCCGCACAGCCCTTAGGATTAGGGATGCCCAGGCTTGGGGCACCCCAGCCCTTAGGCTTTGGGAACCCCAGTCCTGGCGCGCCCCAGCCCTTAGGCTTAGGGAACCCCAGGCCTCTGGCGCTACAGCCCTTAGGCTTAGGGAGCCCAGGCCTGGGTCGCCCAAGCCCTTAGGCTTTGGGAGCCCCACGCCTGGGGCGCCCCAGCCCTTAGGATTGGGGATGTCAAAGCCTGGAGCGCCCCAGCCTTAAGGCTTTGGGAACCCCAGTCCTGCGGCGCCCCAGCCTTTAGGCTTAGGGAACCCCAGGCCTGTGGCGCTCCAGCCCTTAGGCTTAGGGAGCCCCAGGCCTGGGTCGCCCCAGCCCTTTGGCTTTGGGAGCCCCAGTCCTTGGGCGCCCCAGCCTTTAGGCTTTGGGAGCTCCAGGGTAGGGCGCCCCAGCCCTTAGGCTTATTGAGCCTCAGGCCTGGGGCGCCCCAGCCCTAAAGCTTAGGGAGCCCCTGGCATGGGGCACCCCAACCCTTAGGCTGTGGGAGCCCAAGGCCTAGGGCGACCCAGCCCTTAGGCTTAGGGAGTCCCAGGCCTGGGGCGCCGCAGCCCTTATGCTTAGGGAGCCCCAGACCTTGGCCGCCCCAGCCGTGGGTCGCCCCAGCCCTTAGCCTGAGATAGCCCCAGGCCTGAGGCTCCCAGGCTTAAGGGCTGGGGCGCCCCAGGCCTTAGGCTTTGGGAGCACCAGGACTGGGACGGCCCAGCACATAGGTTTTTTGATCCCCAGGCCTGGGGCGCCCCAGCCCTTAGGCTTAAGTAAGCCCAGAACTGGGGCACCCCAGCCTTTAGGCTTAGGGAGCCCCATGCCTGTGGTGCCCCAGCCCTTAGGATTAGGGTGCCCCAGGCCTGGGATGCCTCAGCAATTAGGCTTAGGGAGCCCAAGGCCTGGGTTGCCCAGCCCTTAGGCTTAGACAGCCCCAGACATGCGGCGCCCCAGCAATTAGGCTTAGGCAGCCCCAGTCCTGGGGCGCCCCAGCCCTTAGGCTTTGTGAGCCCCAGGCCTGGGACTCCTCATTCCTTGGGTTTTGGGAGCCCCAGGCCTCGGGCGCCACAGCCCTTGGGCTTAGAGAGTCCCAGACCTGGGATGCCCCAGCCCTTAGGCTTTTCGAACCCCAGGCCTGGGGCGCCCCCTCACTTACGCTTTGGGAGACCCAGGCTTGGGGCGCCCCAGCCCTTAGGCTTTGGGAGCCCCAGTACTGGGTCGCCCCCCCTCTTAGGCTTAGGGAGCCCCAGGCCTGGTGAGCCCCAGCTCTTTAACTTAGTGAGCCCCTGGCCTGGGGCGCCCCAACACTTAGGCTTAGGGAGCCCCAGGACAGGGGTGCCCCAGCCTTTAGGCTTAGGGAGCCCCACCCTGGGGCGCCCCAGCCCTTAGGCTTTAGGAGCCCCAGGCCTGGGGTGCCCAAGCCCTTAAGTTTTGGGAGCCCCAGGCCTGGGGTTCCCCAGCCCTTAGGCTTTGCGAGCCCCAGGCCTGGGGCGCCGCAGCCCTTAGGCTTTGGGAGCCCCAGGCCTGGGGCGCCGCAGCCCTTATGCTTAGGGAGCCCCAGAACTTGGCCGCCCCAGCCGTGGGTCGCCCCAGCCCTTAGCCTGAGATAGCCCCAGGCCTGGGGCGCCCATCACTTAGGCTTAGTTAGCCCCAGTCCTGGGGCGCCCCAACCCTTAGGCTTTGGGACCCCCAGGCCTAGGGCGACCCAGCATTTAGGCTTAGAGAGCCTCAGGCCAGGGGCGCCCCAGCCCTTAGGCTTTGGGAGGCCGAGGCCGTGCCGCCCAAGCCCTTAGGCTTTGGGAGCCCCAGGCCGAGGGCGCTACAGCCCTTAGGCTTTGGGAGCCCAAGGACTGGGGCGCCCCAGCCATTAGGCTTTGGGAGCACCAGGACTGGGATGCCCCAGCCCATAGGTTTTGGGAGCCCCAGGCTGGAGCGCCCAGCCCTTAGGCTTAAGTAGCCCCAGACCTGCGGCACCCCAGCATTTAGACTTTGGAACCCCAGTTCTGGGGCGCCCCAGCCTTAATGCTTAGGGAGCCCCAGGCCTGGGGCGCCCCATACCTTAGGCTTTGGGAGCGCCAGGCCTTTGGCGCCCCAGCCCTTAGGCTTAGGGAGCCTCAGGCCAGGGTCGACCCAGCCCTTAGGCTTATTGAACCCCAGACATGAGACGCCCCAGCAATTAGGCTTAGGGAGCCCCAGGCCTGGGTTGCCCCAGCCCTTAGGCTTAAAAAGCCCCAGACCTGGGGCGCCCCAGCAAGTAGGCTTAGGGAGCCCCAGGCCTGGGGCGCCCTAGCCCTTAGGATTAGATATGTCCAGGCCTGGGGCACCCCAGCCCTTAGGCTTTGGGAACCCCAGTCCTGGGGAGCACCAGCCCTTAGGCATAGGGAACCCCAGGCCTGTGGCGCTACAGCCCTTAGGCTTAGGGAGCCCCAGGCCTGGGTCGCCCCAACACTTAGGATTGGGATGCCCAGGCCTGGGGCGCCCCAGCCTTAAGGCTTTGGGAACCCCAGTCCTGGGGCGCCCCAGCCTTTAGGCTTAGGGAACCCCAGGCCTGTGGCGCTCCAGCCCTTAGCCTTAGGGAGCCCCAGGCCTGGGTCACCCCAGCCCTTAGGCTTTGGGAGCCCAAGGCCTAGGGCGCCCCAGCCCTTAGGCTTATGGAGCCTCAGGCCTGGGGAGCCCCAGCCCTAAGGCTTAGGGAGCCCCTGGCATGGGGCACCCCAACCCTTAGGCTGTGGAAGCCGAAGGCCTGGGGTGCCCCAGCCCTTAGGCTTAGGGAGTCCAAGGCCTGGGGCGCCCCAGCCCTTAAGCCTGGGAGCCTCAGGCCTGGGGCGCCCCAGCCCTTAGGCTTTGGGAGCACCAGGACTGGGACGGCCCAGTACATAGGTTTTTTGAGCCCGATGCCTGCGGCGCTCCAGCCCTTAGGCTTAGGGTGCCCCAGGCCTGGGACGCCTCAGTCCTTGGGCTTAGAGAGCCCCAGGCCTGGGGCGCCCCAGCACTTAGGGTTTGGGAGTCCCAGGCCTGGTGAGCCCCAGCTCTTAGATTTAGGGAGCCCCCGGCCTGAGGCGCCCCAGCACTTATGATTAGGGAGCCCCAGGCCAGGGTCGCCCCAGTCCTTAGGCTTAGAGAGCCCCAGACATGTGGCGCCCCAGCAATTAGGCTTAGGCAGCCCCAGGCCTGGGGCGCCCCAGCCATTAGACTTAGGGAGCCTCATGCCTGGGGCGCCCCAGCCCTTAGGCTTTGTGAGCCCCAGGCCTGGAACTCCTCATTCCTTGGGTTTTGGGAGCCCCAGGCTCGGGCGCCCCAACCCTTGGGCTTAGAGAGTCACAGGCCTGGGGTACCCCAGCCCTTAGGATTAGGGAGCCCCACCCTGGGGCGCCCCAGCCCTTAGGCTTTGGGAGCCCCAGGCCTGGGGCGCCGCAGCCTTTAGGCTTAGGGAGCCCCAGGCCTGGGGTACCCCAGCCCTTAGGCTTAGGGAGCCTCACTCCTGGGGCGCCCCAGCCCTGGGTCTCCCCAGCCTTTAACCTTAGGGAGCCCCAGGCCTGAGGCGCCCAGCCATTAGGCTTAGTTAGCCACATTTGGGGCGCCCCAGGCTTTAGGCTTTGGGAGCCCCAAGCCTAGGGCGCCCCAGCCCTTAGGATTGGGGATGCCCAGGCCTGGGGCGCCCACGCCCTTTCACTTTGGGAGCCCCAGACTTTGGCCGCCCCAGCCGTGGGTCGCCCCAGCCCTTAGGCTTTGTAAGTCCCAGGCCTGGGACTCCTCATTCCTTGGGCTTTGGGAGCCCCAGGCCTCGGGCGCCCCAGCCCTTGGGCTTAGAGAGTCCCAGGCCTGGGGTGCCCCAGCCCTTAGGCTTTTCAAGCCCCAGGCCTGGGGCGCCCCCGCCCTGACACTTTGGGAGCCCCAGGCTTTGGGCGCCCCAACCCTTAGGCTTAGGGAGCCCCAGGCCTGGTGAGCCCTAGCTCTTTAACTTAGGGAGCCCCTGGCCTGGGGCGCCCCAACATTTAGGCTTAGGGAGCCCCAGGCCTGGGGTGCCCCAGCCTTTATGCTTAGAGAGCCCCACCCTGTGGTGCCCCAGCCCTTTGGCTTTAGGAGCCCCAGGCATGGGGCGCCCCAGCCCTTAGGTTTTGTGAGCCACAGGCCTGGGGCTCCGCAGCCCTTAGGCTTTGGGAGCCCCAGGCCTGGGGCTCCGCAGCCCTTAGGCTAAGTAATCCCCAGACCTTGGCCGCCCCAGCCGGGGGTCGCCCCAGCCCTTAGCCTTAGGGAGCCCCAGGCCAGGGGCTCCCAGCACTTAGGCTTAGTTAGCCCCAGTCCTGGGGCGCCCCAGCCCTTAGGCATTGGGAGCCCCAGGCCTAGGCCACCCCAGACATTAGGCTTAGGGAGCCTCAGGCCAGAGGCGCCCCAGCCCTTAGGCTTTGGGAGCCCAAGGACTGGGGCGCCCCAGCCCTTAGGCTTTGGGAGCACCAGGACTGGGGCGCCCCAGCCCTTAGGCTTAAGTAGCCCCAGACCTGGGGCGCCCCAGCCCTTAGGCTTTGAAACCCCAGGCCTGGGGCGCCCCAGCCCTGAGGCTTTGGGAGCGCCAGACCTGTGGCGCACCAGCCCTTAGGATTTGGGAGCCCCAGGCCTGCGACGCCCCAACCCTTAAGCTTTTGGAGCCTCAGGCATCTGCGCCCCAGCCCTTAGTTTTAGGGAGCACCAGGCCTGGGGCGCCCCAGCCCTTCGGCTTTGGGAGCCCCAGGACGGGGGCGCCCCAGCCATTAGGCTTAGGGAGCCTCAGGCCAGGGGGGCCCCAGCCCTTAGGCTTTGGGAGCCCGAGGCCGTGGCACCCAAGCCCTTAGCCTTTGGGAGCCCCAGGCCTGGGGCGCTCCAGCCCTTAGGCTTTGGGAGCCCAAGGACTGGGGCGCCCCAGCCCTTAGGCTTATTGAGCCCCAGACCTGGGACGCCCCAGCCCTTAGGCTTAGGGAACCCCAGGCCTGTGGCGCTCCAGCCCTTCGGCTTAGGGAGCCCCAGGCCTGGGTCGCCCCATCCCTTAGGCTTTGGGAGCCCCAAGCCTGGGGCGCCCCAGCCTTAGGTTTACGGATGTCAGGCCTGGGGCGCCCCAGCCCTTAGGATTTGGGAACCCCAGTCCTGGGGCTCCCCAGCCCTTAGGCTTAGGGAACCCCAGGCCTGTGGCGCTCCAGCCCTTAGGCTTAGGGAGCCCCAAGCCTGGGGCGCCACAGCCTTTAGGATTAGGGATGCCCAGGCCTGGGGCACCCCAGCCCTTAGGCTTTGGGAACCCCAGTCCTGGGGCGCCCCAGCCGTTAGGCTTAAGGAACCCCAGGCCTATGGCGCTCCAGCCCTTAGGCTTAGGGAGCCCCAGGCCTGGGTCGCCCCAGCCCTTAGGCTTTGGGAGCCCCAAGCCTGGGGCGCCCCAGCCCTTAGGATTAGGGATGCCCAGGCCTGGGGCGCCCCAGCCCTTAGGCTTTGGGAACCCCAGGCCTGTGGCGCTCCAGCCCTTAGGCTTAGGGAACCCCAGTCCTGTGTCGCCCCAGGCCTTAGGCTTTGGGAGCCCCATGCCTGGGGCGCCCCAGTCATTAGGCTTAGGGAGCCCCAGGCCTGAGGCGCCCCAGCCTTTAGGCTTTGGGAGCCCCAGGACTGGGGCGCCCCAGTACTTAGGCTTTCGGAGCCCCAGGCCTGGGGCTCCGCAGCCCTTAGGCTTTGGGAGCCCCAGGCCTGGGGCAACCCAGCCCTTAGGCTTAGGGAGTCCCAGGCCTGGGGCGCCCCACACTTTAGGCTTAGGGTGCCCCAGGCCAGGGACGCCTCAGCCCTTGGGCTTTGGGAGCCCCAGGCCTTGGGCGCCCTAGCCCTTAGGCTTTGAGAGCCCCAGGCCTGGTGAGCCCCAGCTCTTAGACTTAGAGAGCCCCTGATCTGAGGCGCCCCAGCCCTTAGTTTTACAGAGCCCCAGACCTGTTGCGCCCCAGCCCTTAGGCTTAGGGAGTCCCAGGCCTGGGGCGCCCCAGCCCTTAGCCTGTTAGCCTCAGGCCTGGGGCGCCCCAGCCCTTAAGTCTGGGAGCCTCAGGCCTAGGGCGCCCCAACCCTTAGGCTTTGGGAGCACCAGGACTGGAACGGCCCAGCACATAGGTTTTTTGAGCCCCAGGCCTGGGGCGCCCCAGCCCTTAGGCTTAAGTAAGCCCAGACCTGGGGCGCCCCAGCCTTTAGGCTTAGGGAGCCCCATGCCTGCAGCGACCCAGCCCTTAGGCTTAGGGTGCCCCAGGCCTGGGACGCCTCAGCAATTAGGCTTAGGGAGCACCAGGCCTGGGTTGCCCCAGCCCTTAGGCTTAGAGAGCCCCAGACATGCGGCGTCCCAGCAATTAGGCTTAGGCAGCCCCAGGCCTGGGGCGCCCCAACCATTAGACTTAGGGAGCCCCAGGTCTGGGGCGCCCCAGCCCTTAGGCTTTGTGAGCCACAGGCCAGGGACTCCTCATTCCTTGGGTTTTGGGAGCCCCAGGCCTCGGGCGCCCCAGCCCTTGGGCTTAGAGAGTCCCAGACCTGGGGTGCCCCAGCCCTTAGGCTTTTCGAGCCCCAGGCCTGGGGCGCCTCCGCCCTTACGCTTTGGGAGCCCCAGGCCTTGGGGCGCCCCAGCCCTTAGGATTAAGTAGCCCCACACCTGTGGTGCCCCAGCCCTTAGGCTTAGGGAGCCCCTGGCCTGTGGCGCCCCAGCACATAGGCTTAGGGAGCCCCAGGCCTGGGTCGGCCCAGCCCTTAGGCTTAGAGAGCCCCAGACATGCGGCGCCCCAGCAATTAGGCTTAGGCAGCCCCAGCCCTGGGGCGCCCCAGCCCTTAGGCTTAAGTAGCCCCAGACCTGGGTAGCCCCAGCCCTTAGGCTTTGAAACCCCAGGCCTGGGGCGCCCCAGTCCTGAGGCTTTGGGAGCGCCAAGCCTGTGGCGCAACAGCCCTTAGGATTTGGGAGCCCCAGGCCTGCGATGCCCCAACCCTTAAGCTTTTGGAGCCCCAGGCATCTGCGCCCCAGCCCTTAGTTTTAGGGAGCGCCAGGCCTGGGGCGCCCCCGCCATTTGGCGTAGGGAGCCCCAGGCCTGGTGAGCCCCAGCTCTTAGACTTAGGAAGCCCCAGGCCAGGGTCGCCCCAGCCCTTAGGCTTATTGAGCCCCAGACCTGGGGCGCCCCAGCCCTTAGGCTTGGGAACCCCAGGCCTGTGGCGCTCCAGCCCTTAGGCTTAGGGAGACCCAGGCCTGGGTCGCCCCAGCCCTTAGGCTTTGGGAGCCCCAAGCCTGGGGCGCCCCAGCCTTTAGGATTAGGGATGTCAGGCCTGGGGCGCCCCAGCCCTTAGGATTTGGGAACCCCAGTCATGGGGCGCCCCAGCCCTTAGGCTTAGGGAACCCCAGGCCTGTGGCGCTCCAGCCCTTAGGCTTTGGGAGCCCCAGGCCTGGGGCGCCGCAGCCTTTAGGCTTAGGGAGCCCCAGGCCTGGGGTACCCCAGCCCTTAGGCTTAGGGAGCCTCACTCCTGGGGCGCCCCAGCCCTGGGTCTCCCCAGCCTTTAACCTTAGGGAGCCCCAGGCCTGAGGCGCCCAGCCATTAGGCTTAGTTAGCCACATTTGGGGCGCCCCAGGCTTTAGGCTTTGGGAGCCCCAAGCCTAGGGCGCCCCAGCCCTTAGGATTGGGGATGCCCAGGCCTGGGGCGCCCACGCCCTTTCACTTTGGGAGCCCCAGACTTTGGCCGCCCCAGCCGTGGGTCGCCCCAGCCCTTAGGCTTTGTAAGTCCCAGGCCTGGGACTCCTCATTCCTTGGGCTTTGGGAGCCCCAGGCCTCGGGCGCCCCAGCCCTTGGGCTTAGAGAGTCCCAGGCCTGGGGTGCCCCAGCCCTTAGGCTTTTCAAGCCCCAGGCCTGGGGCGCCCCCGCCCTGACACTTTGGGAGCCCCAGGCTTTGGGCGCCCCAACCCTTAGGCTTAGGGAGCCCCAGGCCTGGTGAGCCCTAGCTCTTTAACTTAGGGAGCCCCTGGCCTGGGGCGCCCCAACATTTAGGCTTAGGGAGCCCCAGGCCTGGGGTGCCCCAGCCTTTATGCTTAGAGAGCCCCACCCTGTGGTGCCCCAGCCCTTTGGCTTTAGGAGCCCCAGGCATGGGGCGCCCCAGCCCTTAGGTTTTGTGAGCCACAGGCCTGGGGCTCCGCAGCCCTTAGGCTTTGGGAGCCCCAGGCCTGGGGCTCCGCAGCCCTTAGGCTAAGTAATCCCCAGACCTTGGCCGCCCCAGCCGGGGGTCGCCCCAGCCCTTAGCCTTAGGGAGCCCCAGGCCAGGGGCTCCCAGCACTTAGGCTTAGTTAGCCCCAGTCCTGGGGCGCCCCAGCCCTTAGGCATTGGGAGCCCCAGGCCTAGGCCACCCCAGACATTAGGCTTAGGGAGCCTCAGGCCAGAGGCGCCCCAGCCCTTAGGCTTTGGGAGCCCAAGGACTGGGGCGCCCCAGCCCTTAGGCTTTGGGAGCACCAGGACTGGGGCGCCCCAGCCCTTAGGCTTAAGTAGCCCCAGACCTGGGGCGCCCCAGCCTTAGGTTTACGGATGTCAGGCCTGGGGCGCCCCAGCCCTTAGGATTTGGGAACCCCAGTCCTGGGGCTCCCCAGCCCTTAGGCTTAGGGAACCCCAGGCCTGTGGCGCTCCAGCCCTTAGGCTTAGGGAGCCCCAAGCCTGGGGCGCCACAGCCTTTAGGATTAGGGATGCCCAGGCCTGGGGCACCCCAGCCCTTAGGCTTTGGGAACCCCAGTCCTGGGGCGCCCCAGCCGTTAGGCTTAAGGAACCCCAGGCCTATGGCGCTCCAGCCCTTAGGCTTAGGGAGCCCCAGGCCTGGGTCGCCCCAGCCCTTAGGCTTTGGGAACCCCAAGCCTGGGGCGCCCCAGCCCTTAGGATTAGGGATGCCCAGGCCTGGGGCGCCCCAGCCCTTAGGCTTTGGGAACCCCAGGCCTGTGGCGCTCCAGCCCTTAGGCTTAGGGAACCCCAGTCCTGTGTCGCCCCAGGCCTTAGGCTTTGGGAGCCCCATGCCTGGGGCGCCCCAGTCATTAGGCTTAGGGAGCCCCAGGCCTGAGGCGCCCCAGCCTTTAGGCTTTGGGAGCCCCAGGACTGGGGCGCCCCAGTACTTAGGCTTTCGGAGCCCCAGGCCTGGGGCTCCGCAGCCCTTAGGCTTTGGGAGCCCCAGGCCTGGGGCAACCCAGCCCTTAGGCTTAGGGAGTCCCAGGCCTGGGGCGCCCCACACTTTAGGCTTAGGGTGCCCCAGGCCAGGGACGCCTCAGCCCTTGGGCTTTGGGAGCCCCAGGCCTTGGGCGCCCTAGCCCTTAGGCTTTGAGAGCCCCAGGCCTGGTGAGCCCCAGCTCTTAGACTTAGAGAGCCCCTGATCTGAGGCGCCCCAGCCCTTAGTTTTACAGAGCCCCAGACCTGTTGCGCCCC